>NC_092339.1:38668571-39353214 GCF_046630445.1 Rutidosis leptorrhynchoides | reverse complement strand
AATTTTGGGTAACTTTCTAAAATCACTAATTCTTGTGTTCTTGAGATTTTTAAGTTATAAGGTTGTTAATTAGTGTCTATGGCTCGAGTCTAGTTTGTTTATGTGATTTGTGTGCTCGTTTTTGATATTTTGATGTAACTAGTTCATATTGAAAGAATGCTTGCTTAATCTTGAGTTTTAGGTGTTCATATGTTGTTAAATGATGAAAGTTCATGTTTTAATTGTGTTCCTAACATCACTAGCTTCAAATTGGTATGTAGGTTGACATGGATTAGTTTCATATGCAAGATTGTTGAATTTGTGATTTTGGATTAGGGTTTGATGAGCGTTACATGAACTTTTGATGCGTCAAATGCTATGAGATATTGTTGTTAAGTGTTTTGTTGCAATGTGTGTTTGATTACCTTCGAAACGGCATAACATACATGTAAATTGGTTGCCCGAATCATAAAATGCGTTTTTGGAACTTAAACTTTGATTATGAATGTTTAATTACGGTTTTTGGTTGTTGTAAGTGGAAGTTTGATTGATGAAATGTACTTAGTTGTATTCCTCGTCAAAATACCTTCCCAACGATATATAATAGGCATTATAAGTGTTTGCGGGTCAAGAGTTGGGTTGGAAAAGGTTTTGGCTCGTGCATACTTGGGAAAAACAGAAACAGACCTGCACAGAGGGTGGCGCGGCGCGCCCCTACCCCGCGCGGCGCGCCAAATGGCCTGGCCAGAATTCTGTCCAACTTGGTCAATTTTTGAATAATGTTTGGCATGCTACGCACCTCCGATTAACATGTAACTTGGCCAACATGCTCATATATGATTTCTAAGATTAGAAAAATAGTTCGGAACCCGACCCGAACGTGTTGACTTTCGTTGACTTTGACCGACCAAAGTTTGACTTTTTGTCAAACTTAACCAAATGATTATGCAACCTTCCTAACTTATTTATATACTTGTATCTTGCATGAAACTTGGCAATTTGATTTCACATGCTAAATAATCGAGTCGTAACGAGCCATAGGACTAATTGAACATCTTTGACCTATCGTGTTTACCGTTATTGATACAACCTATTGTTTAGGTCAAGACTAGCATTGTTCTTTGCACACGTTTACTTGTTGAAGTACTTTACTACTCGTGCACTCAAGGTGAGATCATAGTCCCACTTTTACTCTTTTTGAACTTATATTTGGGATGAGAAAACATAAACGATTCTTTTGAACTAAGTGAACACAAGTACAGGAAAACAAACATTCTACATACGAGTTTAGAACAAAATCCTCAATTCGATTATCATTAGTTACACTTGCCGGGTGTAAGCGAGAACTTATGTTGTATGGATCCATATGGGTTTGACAAACCCTCATTCAAACGGTTCGCTACCGTTTACGAATGAAATATATTTTCGAGAAACAGTGTATGTTCTAGCACTAAGTGATGGGGTTCAATGGAAGGAAACGTTAAGCATTGATAATTGGGTGCTCGTGAAACAAACTTTTGGAATGTATTACTATTATTTCATTGATGCAAATCTTGTGGTTCACTTGTACTTATTTACTTAAACCTATGATTTCACCAACGTTTTCGTTGACAGATTTCTATGTTTTTCTCAGGTCCTTGAACGATACATGATACATGCTTCCGCTCATTATTTTGATATTTGCATTGGATGTCGAGTATACATGCATACATGGAGCGTCTTTTGGATACTTTTAAATTGTGTCGCATAAGTTTCATTTGTACTTAAACTTGGTATCGTAACTTGTGGTGGAACTATTCTTGTAAAACTTGAACAACCTTTATATTTGAAATGAATGCGACATATCTTTTGGTCAACGTTGTTTTAAAGACTTATGACCACGTAACGGGACCTAAGTAGACGGCGCCGTCAATGACGATTTGGTCGGGTCGCTACAGATGGTATCAGAGCGTTGGTTGTAGGGATTTAGAGTTCATTAGTGTCAACCCCGAGTCATAGGGTACATTGGTGAGTCTAGACTACAACCGGCATATAGACTTGAAGTAGGAATTACTTGACTACTTGTGCATTTATACTCGAACGTTTCTACTCATATCTACTCTTAGTTCATCTTAATCTCACGTTGTTTAATTTGATTGACACGTCACCTTGACTATATGAAATGATGTCGAATGCACATATGAATTAGGGTAATATAATTTCCGGGATTATATTACGGTGACTCGTATGAACGTTCCGACATTATGACATAAAGAATTTAAGACGAGTCGAGAAAAAAAAAAAAAAAAAAAAAAAAAAAAAAAAAAACTTCTCTTTATCTTTATTCTATATCACGGTTAGTATTATTGAGAATACTAATCAATGATATTCTTGTGTCTTGAAGGAACAATGGCTCCTCGTCGTGTACGCCGCAATGAAACTCCCGAACAAGCTCTCGAACGGATGATAGCTACCGCCGTAGATGCGGCCATGGCCGGTCACTCATCCAACAACAATAATAATAACAACCACAACAACAACAACAACAACAACAACAACAATGGAGCCGGAAACTCAAACGAGGGATGCTCCTATAAAGCTTTCATGGGGTGCAAACCTCACACTTTTGATGGAACCGGGGGACCGGTCGTGCTCACCCGATGGTTTGAGCAAACGGAAGCCGTCTTTAGCATAAGCGGTTGTCGGGACCAAGACAAGGTCAAATACTCCACTCACACTTTCTCCGGAATTGCTCTAACATGGTGGAACACCTATGTTCAATCGGTGGGTACCGATGAAGCTCATGCCCTCTCTTGGGCCGATCTAAAGGAAAAGATGATTGTTGAATATTTTCCGCGCGAAGAAACCCGAAAGCTTGAGGAAGAACTAAGAGCTTTGAAAGCGGTCGGAAACGACCTTAAAGCTTATAATCAATGCTTCGCCGAACTATCCTTGATGTGTCCTAATCTTGTTAACCCCGAATCTCAAAGGATTGAGCTCTACATGCTCGGTCTTCCAAAAAGCATCAAACAAGGGGTGATGTCATCCAAACCCACTACTCATCAAGCCGCTATGAACATGGCTCGCCAACTAATTGAAACGGTTGACGAAATCGTAGTTCCGGCACCTAAAGCCGAGGACAAATCGAGCGGCAACAAAAGAAAGTGGGAACCCTCCCAATCAAGTAACAACAATTTTGCTAAGAAGCCTTACACCTCCGACGGCAAGAAAGGTTATGCCGGGAACCTACCTCTTTGCAACAAATGCAACAAACATCACTTTGGCGAATGTAGTAAGATAATTTGCCACCGGTGCCAAGGAGTTGGTCATAAGGCCAACGATTGTAAAAGTGCCACTCCCGTCGCTCGAAAGTGGCCCAATGCACCAAAGACGGGCACTTGTTACGAATGTGGCCAAACGGGTCATTATAGAAATGCATGCCCGAAAAGGAAAGATAACACCAATACGCGCGGCCGAGCTTTCAACATCAACACCGAGGAAGCCCGGGATGACACTGAACTAGTCACGGGTACGTTTCTTCTCAACAATTCTTATGTCTCTTGCTTATTCGATTCGGGTGCCGATAAATGCTTTGTATCCAAGACTTTGACTCATTCTTTTAGCACTCCACCTCTTCCATTAGATACCACTTATACCATTGAAGTAGCTAACGGAAAACTATTAAGTGCCGACACATATTACCGGGGGTGTACGTTAAACATTTTGGGTAAGGAATTTGAAATTGACTTGATACCCATGGAACTAGGAAGCTTTGATGTAATAATCGGTATGAATTGGTTAGTCAAAACGAAATCTCACATTCTTTGTGATCTTAACGCAATCCGAATTCCTATCGAGAATGGTGAACCTTTGATTGTTTATGGCGATAAGAGTTGCACCAGACTCAACCTCGTTTCGTGCCTTAAAGTTAGAAAACTACTCCGTAAGGGTTGTTTTGCGATCCTTGCCCACGTTAAGAAAGTCGAGTCCGATGAGAAGCACATCGATGATGTGCCAATTGTTAGTGACTATTCCGATGTATTTCCCGATGAATTGCCGGGTCTTCCGCCTCATCGACCGGTTGAATTCCAAATCGATCTTATTCCGGGAGCCGCACCCGTAGCGCGTGCACCATATAGACTCGCTCCATCTGAAATGCAAGAATTGCAAAGTCAAATCCAAGAACTACTTGATCGTGGTTTTATCCAACCTAGCCATTCACCTTGGGGCGCTCCGATTTTGTTTGTTAAAAAGAAAGACGGATCCCTACGAATGTGCATTGATTATCGCGAACTAAATAAATTGACGGTTAAGAACCGATATCCTCTTCCTCGCATCGATGACCTCTTTGATCAACTACAAGGGTCTTGTGTATATTCGAAAATCGATCTCCGCTCGGGTTATCATCAATTGAGGGTTAAGGGGGAAGATGTCTCCAAAACCGCTTTCCGAACTCGTTATGGTAGTTATGAATTCCTTGTCATGCCATTTGGTCTCACTAACGCACCGGCGGTGTTCATGGATCTTATGAACCGCGTGTGCAAACCGTATCTCGATAAATTCGTTATTGTGTTCATCGATGACATATTGATCTATTCTAAAAATGAAGAAGAGCACGAACAACATCTCCGACTTGTGCTTGAACTTTTAAGACAAGAACAACTCTATGCCAAATTCTCCAAGTGTGAATTTTGGTTAAAGGAAGTTCAATTTCTTGGTCATGTTGTAAGTGACCAAGGTATTAAAGTCGATCCATCGAAAATCGAAGCCATTAGCAAATGGGAGACTCCTACTACTCCTACTCACATTCGTCAATTTTTGGGTCTCGCCGGGTACTATCGTAGATTCATCGAAAATTTCTCTTTGGTTGCACGTCCTCTAACCGCCTTGACTCACAAGGGAAAGAAATTCATTTGGGCGACCGAACATGAATCCGCATTCCAAATCTTGAAAACGAAGCTAACCACCGCTCCTATCTTGTCACTTCCCGAAGGCAATGATGACTTTGTTGTATATTGCGATGCCTCAAAACATGGTTTTGGGTGTGTATTGATGCAACGAACGAAAGTCATTGCTTATGCTTCTCGACAACTTAAAATTCATGAACGAAACTATACGACACATGATCTCGAACTCGGAGCCGTTGTCTTTGCACTTAAAATGTGGAGACACTATCTTTATGGAACCAAGAGTACTATCTTTACCGACCACAAAAGTCTCCAACACATTTTCGATCAAAAGCAACTAAACATGAGACAACGACGGTGGATTGAAACTTTGAACGATTACGATTGCGAGCTTCGTTACCATCCCGGGAAGGCAAATGTAGTAGCCGATGCCTTAAGTCGAAAAGAAAGAGTGGTGCCTCTCCGTGTCCGAGCTTTAAACATCACCATTCACACCAACCTTAATAGCCAAATTCGGGTAGCCCAAGATGAGGCTCTTAAGGATGAAAACATCTCTCTCGAACACTTGAACGTCCTCACCTCTCGATTCGAAGTTAAAGAAACCGGACTCCGATATTTCGCCGGAAGAATTTGGGTGCCTAGTTATGGGGACCTACGAAGCCTTATTTTAGATGAAGCCCATAAGTCACGATACTCGATTCACCCCGGTGCCAATAAGATGTACCACGACCTTAAACAGCTATATTGGTGGCCGAATATCAAAAGGGAAGTAGCTACTTATGTTTCCAAGTGTTTGACATGTTCCAAAGTCAAAGCCGAACACCAAAGACCGTCCGGACTGCTTCGACAACCCGAGATCCCGCAATGGAAGTGGGAAGGGATAACGATGGATTTTATCACCAAACTACCAAAAACGACGGGCGGTTATGATACCATTTGGGTTATTGTTGACCGTCTCACCAAATCCGCACACTTCCTTGCCATGAAAGAAACGGACAAAATGGAGAAACTTGCACAACTTTACATTAAGGAGATCGTAGCCCGACACGGTGTACCTTTATCGATTATCTCCGACCGAGATGGCCGTTTCGTTTCTAGATTTTGGCGTACATTGCAAGAAGCGTTGGGAACGCGTTTAGACATGAGCACCGCATATCATCCTCAAACCGATGGACAAAGCGAACGTACAATTCAAACCTTAGAGGACATGTTACGAGCTTGCGTGGTTGACTTCGGAAAAGCTTGGGACAAGCACTTACCTCTCGCCGAGTTCTCTTACAACAATAGTTATCACGCGAGTATTAAAGCCGCACCTTTTGAAGCGCTATATGGCCGCAAATGTCGTTCACCTCTTTGTTGGGCCGAGGTAGGCGACGTGCAAATCACCGGACCCGAACTCATTCACGAAACCACCGAGAAAATCGTTCAAATCCGAGATAGGCTTAGGACGGCCCGAAGTCGTCAAAAGAGCTATACCGATAAACGACGCAACGATCTTGAATTTCAAGTCGGTGACCGAGTAATGTTAAAAGTCGCACCTTGGAAGGGTGTAATCCGTTTTGGGAAACGCGGGAAGCTAAATCCGCGGTATATTGGTCCTTTCGAAATCTTGGAGCGTATTGGAACCGTTGCTTATCGTTTGGATCTTCCGCCTCAATTGAGCTCCGTTCATCCTACTTTCCATGTATCTAACTTGAAAAAGTGTCTTGCCGAACCCGATATCGTCATTCCTCTCGAGGAGCTTACCATTGATGACAAACTTCATTTTGTGGAGGAACCGGTTGAAATTGTGGACACCTCCGTCAAGACATTGAAACAAAGCCGAATCCCGATTGTTAAAGTCCGTTGGAACGCCAAAAGGGGACCCGAGTTTACTTGGGAAAGACAAGATCAAATGCAAAGGAAGTATCCTCATCTATTCGTGAATTCGGAAACGCAAGATCTCGAGGAAGAAACAACGACTACTACGCCTACTTAAATTTCGGGACGAAATTTCTTTTAAGGTGTAGGTAATGTAACATCCCGCCTTTTTCCATTTACTTTTCCGTTTAACTATTTAAGTTCCGTTATATGTTTATAACACATCTCGTTAATACGCGTTTGAATTATCTCGTTTAGGTAATTCCCGTACCCGTTTCCTAAGTTGAGGGACTAAAGTTGCCAAATGGAGAAAGAGATGACTAGGTCAATTAGTCAACTCTTTCCCCTCCATTCATTTTATCACCTCCCAAATAATACTTCACCTTTTTCTCTCAAAACCCTCAAACCTTCAATCATCATCCAAATTCGTTCAAGAAGGATTCGATCAAAACAAATTGCATATTTGAACTCCTCGTGATCTCCTCTTCGTTTCCATACCGATTTCATCAATTTTGGGTAACTTTCTAAAATCACTAATTCTTGTGTTCTTGAGATTTTTAAGTTATAAGGTTGTTAATTAGTGTCTATGGCTCGAGTCTAGTTTGTTTATGTGATTTGTGTGCTCGTTTTTGATATTTTGATGTAACTAGTTCATATTGAAAGAATGCTTGCTTAATCTTGAGTTTTAGGTGTTCATATGTTGTTGAATGATGAAAGTTCATGTTTTAATTGTGTTCCTAACATCACTAGCTTCAAATTGGTATGTAGGTTGACATGGATTAGTTTCATATGCAAGATTGTTGAATTTGTGATTTTGGATTAGGGTTTGATGAGCGTTACATGAACTTTTGATGCGTCAAATGCTATGAGATATTGTTGTTAAGTGTTTTGTTGCAATGTGTGTTTGATTACCTTCGAAACGGCATAACATACATGTAAATTGGTTGCCCGAATCATAAAATGCGTTTTTGGAACTTAAACTTTGATTATGAATGTTTAATTACGGTTTTTGGTTGTTGTAAGTGGAAGTTTGATTGATGAAATGTACTTAGTTGTATTCCTCGTCAAAATACCTTCCCAACGATATATAATAGGCATTATAAGTGTTTGCGGGTCAAGAGTTGGGTTGGAAAAGGTTTTGGCTCGTGCATACTTGGGAAAAACAGAAACAGACCTGCACAGAGGGTGGCGCGGCGCGCCCCTACCCCGCGCGGCGCGCCAAATGGCCTGGCCAGAATTCTGTCCAACTTGGTCAATTTTTGAATAATGTTTGGCATGCTACGCACCTCCGATTAACATGTAACTTGGCCAACATGCTCATATATGATTTCTAAGATTAGAAAAATAGTTCGGAACCCGACCCGAACGTGTTGACTTTCGTTGACTTTGACCGACCAAAGTTTGACTTTTTGTCAAACTTAACCAAATGATTATGCAACCTTCCTAACTTATTTATATACTTGTATCTTGCATGAAACTTGGCAATTTGATTTCACATGCTAAATAATCGAGTCGTAACGAGCCATAGGACTAATTGAACATCTTTGACCTATCGTGTTTACCGTTATTGATACAACCTATTGTTTAGGTCAAGACTAGCATTGTTCTTTGCACACGTTTACTTGTTGAAGTACTTTACTACTCGTGCACTCAAGGTGAGATCATAGTCCCACTTTTACTCTTTTTGAACTTATATTTGGGATGAGAAAACATAAACGATTCTTTTGAACTAAGTGAACACAAGTACAGGAAAACAAACATTCTACATACGAGTTTAGAACAAAATCCTCAATTCGATTATCATTAGTTACACTTGCCGGGTGTAAGCGAGAACTTATGTTGTATGGATCCATATGGGTTTGACAAACCCTCATTCAAACGGTTCGCTACCGTTTACGAATGAAATATATTTTCGAGAAACAGTGTATGTTCTAGCACTAAGTGATGGGGTTCAATGGAAGGAAACGTTAAGCATTGATAATTGGGTGCTCGTGAAACAAACTTTTGGAATGTATTACTATTATTTCATTGATGCAAATCTTGTGGTTCACTTGTACTTATTTACTTAAACCTATGATTTCACCAACGTTTTCGTTGACAGATTTCTATGTTTTTCTCAGGTCCTTGAACGATACATGATACATGCTTCCGCTCATTATTTTGATATTTGCATTGGATGTCGAGTATACATGCATACATGGAGCGTCTTTTGGATACTTTTAAATTGTGTCGCATAAGTTTCATTTGTACTTAAACTTGGTATCGTAACTTGTGGTGGAACTATTCTTGTAAAACTTGAACAACCTTTATATTTGAAATGAATGCGACATATCTTTTGGTCAACGTTGTTTTAAAGACTTATGACCACGTAACGGGACCTAAGTAGACGGCGCCGTCAATGACGATTTGGTCGGGTCGCTACAAATCATAACACTTATCCTTCAACCCATTGGTTGCTTGCATACATTCGGATCCAATTCATTCATACCATAGACATGACTTACTAGGCCGAACCTAGTAATCATGCCTAAGCTAACCATAGACATACTAAATATGCCTAAGCTATCATCATCTCATACATAGACACTTAATGTGTCTAAGCTAACACAAACCATAGGCAAGATTACTAGCAATGTAATAACCTTGCCTAAGCTAAACATCAACCATAGATACAACTATTAGGTTAACCCAATAGTTCTATCTAAGCTACATAACTAGTGCACTTAGTCGTTTCTCTCTTGCACGGATGCAATCCGAGAACACTAAGCCACTCTTGACCCGCCCATATTACCCCCTATGAACTCACCTTGCTTAATTGAATTTCCTTGATCACTTGAAATCTCTTTTCCTTGATTAGCACCTTGACTTTTAGAGTTTAAGAACCCTAATTGTGCACAAAGAGAGTGAAATTGGAAGATTAGAGCTTGCTAAAGTGATTAGGGTGTCTTAGATTTCACTAATTCAAGATTGCATGAGTTTAATTTTAACAATTGATGGATCCTCCTCTTCCCTTTGCAAATGTCGACACTCACAAGAACTCCAGGAAGGTTTTCTGTATTTTGCACTTAATAATTTATTTTTCCAGCATTTTAATCCCTTTTATATAAAATAACTTTGGCTTATTAGCAATTTCTACCCTCCCCACCACAACTATGGTTAGAGAAGTCCTTATTCTTAACTTTTCACCCTTAGTCCTTCCTAACTTAACCAATAAACTTAACTTTTATCCATTTAACATAAAATAACCTTTACCATTTAATTTCTTAGCAATAAAAAATTTACATAAAATAATACCTTAAATATTTGGGATGTTACATTAAGGCAACCTAAAAATATTATAGTCGGTAATGGTCATGGCATCCCAATTCAGGGTTTCGGACACTCAACCTTGTCTAATATTTCCCGTCCTCTTTACTTGCAAAATATTCTTCACTCTCCTAACCTTATAAAAAAATCTTATATCTGTTCGTCGTTTAACTACTGATAACAATATATCTTTAGATTTTGATCCTTTTGGTTTTACTGTGAAGGATTTCCCGCATGGCACTCCGGTTCTGAGATGTAACAGCACGGGTGACCTATATCCCATCACCAAATCCGTACTCCAACATCTATCCAAACCTTCCACATTTGTTTCTTTATCTGCAGACATATAGCATCACCGCCTTGGACATCTAGGCGAAGAAGTTTTACGTTCTCTTAGTAATAAAAAGTTTATTACATGTAATAAACAATCTTTTAATTCTGTTTGTCAATCTTGCATTTTTGGAAAGCAAATAAAACTGCCATATGTTTCTTCTTATTCTACTACTTCATCTCCGTTTGATATAATACATAGTGATCTTTGGACCTCTCCCGTTCCAAGCACTGCCGGTCACCGATACTATATACTGTTTTTAGATAATTACTCGAATTTTTTGTGGACATATCCTCTCATTAATAAGTCTGATGTTTTCTCCACCTTTCTTATCTTTCACAAACTTATACAAACACAATTTGAAAAATCAATTAAAACCTTTCAATGTGATAACGGCACTGAATACAACAACAAACAGTTTCATCAATTTTGTCAAAACAATGGAATGCAATTTTGATTCTCTTGCCCTTACTCTTCACCTCAAAATGGTAAATCCGAAAGAAAAATACGCGCAATTAACAATATTATCCGTACTATTCTCTCACACGCATCTATTCCCTTATCTTTTTGGCCGCATGCATTACAAATGGCAACTTACATCCTCAATATCTTACCAACTAAAACACTTAACTATGTCTCTCCAACACAACTTCTATACAATCGTGTCCCATCATACTCACATTTACGTACCTTTGGTTATTTATGCTATCCATTGCTTCCCTCTCATACTATCAATAAACTCCAACCACGTTCTACGCCGTGTGTTTTCTTAGGTTATCCACCTAATCACCGAGGATATAAATGTTACGACTTATCTTCGAAAAAGTTTATCATATCACGTCATGTTATATTCGATGAAACTCAATTTCCCTTTTCTAAAATAAATAATCCCTCTCCATCTACTTATCAATCCCTAACTGAAAACATCCATCCTCACTTTTTGTTACCTCCAATAGCAAACATTTCTAGTCCACAAAATCAATCTTCAACTTCCCAGCCCATTCGAAGTTCACAACATACAGACTCCTCTACCACCCATCACCCTAGTCCTATCCATACTCGGCCCAATCTAGATACTACCTCGACGGGCAACATCAGTCCACAACCAAACAGCCCACCTCACACCGGAATCAATACTCCCTCCACAGGCCCAACTACTTCTCGCAGTCCATCTCCCACTCCAAACTCACAACCTTCCTGTCCATCACTAGATCCGCCCGATTCCATTGGTCCTCAACATGTCTCATCTACATCCAACTCTCAGCCTGTCACTCACTCTCCTACTTCTGATTCCGAACAAAATTCGAGCAGTTCTACTTCCACTCACAATTCCGACACCCCTCAACCATCTCGTACCATTATTACTCGCAGTATGACCGGAATTCATAAACCAAAAATTCCATTTAATCTCTCCTCCACCACTACTATATCACCTCTTCCTCACTCACCTAAAGAAGCCCTGTCCGAACCTAATTGGAACATGGCCATGGTCGATGAATACAAAGCCTTAATGGATAATAATACTTGGATACTTGTACCGCAGAAATCTAATATGCATGTTATTCGTAGTATGTGGATTTTCAGGCACAAAATCAAATCTGATGGAACACTCGAAAGATACAAAGCTCGATTAGTCGGTGATGGTCGCTCACAAACGATTGGCATTGATTTTAATGAAACCTTTAGTCCCGTGGTTAAACCGGCTACAATTCGTCTTGTGCTCTCTATTGCCTTATCCAAATCATGGCACATTAATCAACTCGATGTTAAAAATGCATTTCATTATGGTTCATTAAATGAAACGGTTTATATGTATCAACCGTATGGAATCTGAGATTCAAACAAACCGGACCATGTGTGCCTATTGCAAAAATCACTCTATGAATTAAAACAAGCACCTCGTGCTTGGTATCAACGGTTTGAATCTTTTGCTTCATCGATTGGTTTCACACATAGTTGCTCGGATCACTCTCTTTTTGTTTATAATAATGGTAACGAGACTGCTTACTTATTGCTCTACGTCAATGACATCATCTTGGTTACGTCATCTATTCAGCTTCGCACGGCTCTACTCTCTCTTTTCGCGAATGAATTTACCATGAAGGATCTCGGGTCCCTCAGTTATTGAAATGTCCCGTTCTTATTGATTAAAAACGTTCCATATTAATTGATTTCGTTGCGAGGTTTTGACCTCTATATGAGACGTTTTTCAAAGACTGCATTCATTTTTAAAACAAACCATAACCTTTATTTCATAAATAAAGGTTTAAAAAGCTTTACGTAGATTATCAAATAATGATAATCTAAAATATCCTGTTTACACACGACCATTACATAATGGTTTACAATACAAATATGTTACATCAAAATCAGTTTCTTGAATGCAGTTTTTACACAATATCATACAAACATGGACTCCAAATCTTGTCCTTATTTTAGTATGCAACAGCGGAAGCTCTTAGTATTCACCTGAGAATAAACATGCTTTAAACGTCAACAAAAATGTTGGTGAGTTATAGGTTTAACCTATATATATCAAATCGTAACAATAGACCACAAGATTTCATATTTCAATACACATCCCATACATAGAGATAAAAATCATTCATATGGTGAACACCTGGTAACCGACATTAACAAGATGCATATATATAAGAATATCCCCATCATTCCGGGACACCCTTCGGATATGATATAAATTTCGAAGTACTAAAGCATCCGGTACTTTGGATGGGGTTTGTTAGGCCCAATAGATCTATCTTTAGGATTCGCGTCAATTAGGGTGTCTGTTCCCTAATTCTTAGATTACCAGACTTAATAAAAAGGGGCATATTCGATTTTGATAATTCAACCATAGAATGTAGTTTCACGTACTTGTGTCTATTTTGTAAATCATTTATAAAACCTGCATGTATTCTCATCCCAAAAGTATTAGATTTTAAAAGTGGGACTATAACTCACTTTCACAGATTTTTACTTCGTCGGGAAGTAAGACTTGGCCACTGGATGATTCACGAACCTATAACAATATATACATATATATCAAAGTATGTTTAAAATATATTTACAACACTTTTAATATATTTTGATGTTTTAAGTTTATTAAGTCAGCTGTCCTCGTTAGTAACCTACAACTAGTTGTCCACAGTTAGATGTACAGAAATAAATCGATAAATATTATCTTGAATCAATCCACGACCCAGTGTATACGTATCTCAGTATTGATCACAACTCAAACTATATATATTTTGGAATCAACCTCAACCCTGTATAGCTAACTCCAACATTCACATATAGAGTGTCTATGGTTGTTCCGAAATATATATAGATGTGTCGACATGATAGGTCGAAACATTGTATACGTGTCTATGGTATCTCAAGATTACATAATATACAATACAAGTTGATTAAGTTATGGTTGGAATAGATTTGTTACCAATTTTCACGTAGCTAAAATGAGAAAAATTATCCAATCTTGTTTTACCCATAACTTGTTCATTTTAAATCCGTTTTGAGTGAATCAAATTGCTATGGTTTCATATTGAACTCTATTTTTTGAATATAAATAGAAAAGTATAGGTTTATAGTCGGAAAAATAAGTTACAAGTCGTTTTTGTAAAGGTAGTTATTTCAGTCGAAAGAACGACGTCTAGATGACCATTTTAGAAAACATACTTCCACTTTGAGTTTAACCATAATTTTTGGATATAGTTTCCTGTTCATAATAAAAATAATTTTCTCAAAATAACAACTTTTAAATCAAAGTTTATCATAGTTTTTAATTAACTAACCCAAAACAGCCCGCGGTGTTACTACGACGGCGTAAATCCGGTTTTACGGTGTTTTTCGTGTTTCCAGGTTTTAAATCATTAAGTTAGCATATCATATAGATATAGAACATGTGTGTAGTTAATTTTAAAAGTCAAGTTAGAAGGATTAACTTTTGTTTGCGAACAAGTTTAGAATTAACTAAACTATGTTCTAGTGATTACGAGTTTAAACCTTTGAATAAGATAGTTTTATATATATGAATCGAATGATGTTATGAACATCATTACTACCTCAAGTTTAGTAGGTAAACCTACTGGAAGTGACAAGAAATGATCTAGCTTCAAAGGATCTTGGATGGCTTGAAAGTTCTTGAAGTAGGATCATGACACAAAAACAAGTTCAAGTAAGATTTTTACTCGAATTAAGATAGTTTATAGTTATAGAAATTGAATCAAAGTTTGAATATGAATATTACCTTGAATAAGAAAGATAACCTACTGTATATAACAAAGGTTTCTTGATCTTAGATGATTACTTGGAATGGATTAGAAAGCTTGGAAGTAAATTAGTAAACTTGAAGGGATTTTTGAAGTGTTCTTGAAGTGTTCTTCCTATGATGATTATAGCTTGATTCTTGAAGTAATTTTTGATGAAGATGATGATTAACTACTGGAAAAATACGTTCATAATAGTGTGTGTGTGTTGAGAGAGAATTAGAAAGAGAATTGGAAGTGAAATGGAGTGAATGATGAGTGGTAATTGGTGAGTGGTGAGTGGGGTTAAAAGGAGTTCTAGTTAGTTGACTAGCTCATGGTAGAAGTTAAAATTGATTAGTCATACATGACATAATCAAGAGTGGAATCCCATGCTAGTTCCTATTGGTATATACTCATAGTAAGTACGTTTTGAAGCTGTGTATAATACGGGTAAGAATACGACTAGAATTCTTGATGAAAGAAAAGAATGGAAAAGTAACTGTAACCATTTTCGTTAAGTATGAGTGTTTTGATATATGTCTTGAAGTCTTCCAAAAGTATTTTAATACATCTAAATACACTACATGTATATACATTTTAACTGAGTCGTTAAGTCATCGTTAGTCGTTACATGTAAGTGTTGTTTTGAAACCTTTAAGTTAACGATCTCAATTAATGTTGTTAACCCATTGTTTATTATATCTAATGAGATGTTAAATTATTATATTATCATGATATTATGATATATTAATATATCTTAATATGATATATATACATTTAAATGTCGTTACAACGATAATCGTTACATATATGTCTCGTTTCGAAATCCTTAAGTTAGTAGTCTTGTTTATATGTATATAACTCATTGCTAATATACTTATGGAGATACTTACTTATCATAATCTCATTTTAACCATATGTATATCCATATATATATCGTCATGTCGTTTTTACAAGTTTTAACATTCGTGAATCGCCGGTCAACTTGGGTGGTCAATTGTCTATATGAAACATATTTCAATTAATCAAGTCTTAACAAGTTTGATTGCTTAACATGTTGGAAACATTTAATCATGTAAATATCAATCTCAATTAATATATATAAACATGGAAAAGTTCGGGTCACTACAGTACCTACCCGTTAAATAAATTTCGTCCCGAAATTTTAAGCTGTTGAAGGTGTTGACGAATCTTCTGGAAATAGATGCGGGTATTTCTTCTTCATCTGATCTTCATGCTCCCAGGTGAACTTGGGTCCTCTACGAGCATTCCATCGAACCTTAACAATTGGTATCTTGTTTTGCTTAAGTCTTTTAACCTCACGATCCATTATTTCGACGGGTTCTTCGATGAATTGGAGTTTTTCGTTGATTTGGATTTCATCTAACGAAATAGTGAGATCTTCTTTAGCAAAACATTTCTTCAAATTCGAGACGTGGAAAGTGTTATGTACAGCCGCGAGTTGTTGAGGTAACTCAAGTCGGTAAGCTACTGGTCCGACACGATCAATAATCTTGAATGGTCCAATATACCTTGAATTTAATTTCCCTCGTTTACCAAATCGAACAACGCCTTTCCAAGGTGCAACTTTAAGCATGACCATCTCTCCAATTTCAAATTCTATATCTTTTCTTTTAATGTCAGCGTAGCTCTTTTGTCGACTTTGGGCGGTTTTCAACCGTTGCTGAATTTGGATGATCTTCTCGGTAGTTTCTTGTATAATCTCCGGACCCGTAATCTGTCTATCCCCCACTTCACTCCAACAAATCGGAGACCTGTACTTTCTACCATAAAGTGCTTCAAACGGCGCCATCTCAATGCTTGAATGGTAGCTGTTGTTGTAGGAAAATTCTGCTAATGGTAGATGTCGATCCCAACTGTTTCCGAAATCAATAACACATGCTCGTAGCATGTCTTCAAGCATTTGTATCGTCCTTTCGCTCTGCCCATCAGTTTGTGGAAGATAGGCAGTACTCATGTCTAGACGAGTTCCTAATGCTTGCTGTAATGTCTGCCAGAATCTTGAAATAAATCTGCCATCCCTATCAGAGATAATAGAGATTGGTATTCCATGTCTGGAGACGACTTCCTTCAAATACAGTCGTGCTAACTTCTCCATCTTGTCATCTTCTCTTATTGGCAGGAAATGTGCTGATTTGGTGAGACGGTCAACTATTACCCAAATAGTATCAAAACCACTTGCAGTCCTTGGCAATTTAGTGATGAAATCCATGGTAATGTTTTCCCATTTCCATTCCGGGATTTCGGGTTGTTGAAGTAGACCTGATGGTTTCTGATGCTCAGCTTTGACCTTAGAACACGTCAAACATTCTCCTACGTATTTAGCAACATCGGCTTTCATACCCGGCCACCAAAAATATTTCCTGAGATCCTTGTACATCTTCCCCGTTCCAGGATGTATTGAGTATCTGGTTTTATGAGCTTCTCTAAGTACCATTTCTCTCATATCTCCAAATTTTGGTACCCAAATCCTTTCAGCCCTATACCGGGTTCCGTCTTCCCAAATATTAAGATGTTTCTCCGATCCTTTGGGTATTTCATCCTTTAAATTTCCCTCTTTTAAAACTCCTTGTTGCGCCTCCTTTATTTGAGTAGTAAGGTTATTATGAATCATTATATTCATAGATTTTACTCGAATGGGTTCTCTGTCCTTCCTGCTCAAGGCATCGGCTACCACATTTGCCTTCCCCGGGTGGTAACGAATCTCAAAGTCGTAATCATTCAATAATTCAATCCACCTACGCTGCCTCATATTCAGTTGTTTCTGATTAAATATGTGTTGAAGACTTTTGTGGTCGGTATATATAATACTTTTGACCCCATATAAGTAGTGCCTCCAAGTCTTTAATGCAAAAACAACCGCGCCTAATTCCAAATCATGCGTCGTATAATTTTGTTCGTGAATCTTCAATTGTCTAGACGCATAAGCAATCACCTTCGTTCGTTGCATTAATACACAACCGAGACCTTGCTTTGATGCGTCACAATAAATCACAAAATCATCATTCCCTTCAGGCAATGACAATATAGGTGCCGTAGTTAGCTTTTTCTTCAATAACTGAAACGCTTTCTCTTGTTCATCATTCCATTCAAATTTCTTCCCTTTATGCGTTAATGCAGTCAAGGGTTTTGCTATTCTGGAAAAGTCTTGGATGAACCTTCTGTAGTAACCAGCTAGTCCTAAAAACTGGCGTATGTGTTTCGGAGTTTTCGGGGTTTCCCACTTTTCAACAGTTTCTATCTTTGCCGGATCCACCTTAATACCTTCTTTGTTCACTATGTGACCGAGGAATTGAACTTCTTCCAATCAAAATGCACACTTTGAAAACTTAGCGTACAATTCTTCCTTCCTCAATACTTCTAACACCTTTCTCAAATGTTCACCGTGTTCTTGGTCATTCTTTGAGTAAATAAGTATGTCATCAATGAAAACAATGACAAACTTGTCAAGGTATGGTCCACACACTCGGTTCATAAGGTCCATGAACACAGCTGGTGCATTAGTTAAACCAAACGGCATGACCATAAACTCGTAATGACCGTAACGTGTTCTGAAAGCAGTCTTTGGAATATCATCTTCTTTCACCCGCATTTGATGATACCCGGAATGTAAGTCAATCTTTGAATAAACAGACGAGCCTTGTAGTTGATCAAATAAGTCGTCGATTCTCGGTAGTGGGTAGCGGTTCTTGATGGTAAGTTTGTTCAACTCTCGGTAGTCGATACACAACCTGAATGTACCATCTTTCTTCTTGACAAACAAAACAGGAGCTCCCCACGGTGATGTGCTTGGTCGAATGAAACCACGTCCTAAAAGTTCTTGTAATTGGCTTTGCAGTTCTTTCATCTCGCTGGGTGCGAGTCTGTAAGGAGCACGAGCTATTGGTGCAGCTCCTGGTACAAGATCTATTTGAAATTCAACGGATCGCTGTGGGGGTAATCCCGGTAATTCTTTCGGAAATACATCGGGAAATTCTTTTGCAATGGGAACATCATTGATGCTCTTTTCTTCAGTTTGTACTTTCTCGACGTGTGCTAGAACAACATAGCAACCTTTTCTTATTAGTTTTTATGCCTTCAAATTACTAATAATATGTAGCTCCGTGTTGCCCTTTTCTCCGTACACCATTAAGGGTTTTCCTTTTTCTCGTATAATGCGAATTGCATTTTTGTAACAAACGATCTCTGCTTTCTTTCTTTCAACCAGTCCATACCGATTATCACATCAAAACTCCCTAACTCTACTGGTATCAAATCAATCTTAAATGTTTCGCTAACCAGTTTAATTTTTCGATTCCGACATATATTATCTGCTGAAATTAATTTACCATTTGCTAATTCGAGTAAAAATTTACTATCCAAAGGCGTCAATGGACAACTTAATTTAGCACAAAAATCTCTACTCATATAGCTTCTATCCGCACCCGAATCAAATAAAACGTAAGCAGATTTATTGTCAATAAGAAACGTACCCGTAACAAGCTCCGGGTCTTCCTGTGCCTCTACCGCATTAATATTGAAAACTCTTCCGCGACCTTGTCCATTCGTGTTCTCCTGGTTCGGGCAATTTCTGATAATGTGGCCCGATTTTCCACATTTATAACAAACTACATTGGCATAACTTGCTCCGACACTACTTGCTCCGCCATTACTCGTTCCGACACCGTTTGTTCCTTTCGTTCTATTAACCCCTGGTCGGTAGACCTCACACTTCGCCGCGCTATGACCATTTCTTTTACACTTGTTGCAAAATTTGGTGCAGAACCCCGAGTGATACTTTTCACACCTTTGGCATAGCTGCTTCTGATTGTTGTTGTTGTTGCGGTTATTATTGTTGTTGGGATGATTGTTGTAGTTGCTATTGTTGTTGTTGCTGTTGTTGTTGTTGGGCCGTTTGTTGTAGTTGCGATTGATGTTGCGATTGTTGGGATAATTGTTGCGATTATTGTTGTAATTGCTGTTGTTGTTGTATTGGTGATTCTTATCACCGTTTTCCTCCCACTTTCTTTTGACTTGCTTCACATTGGCCTCTTCAGCAGTCTGTTCTTTAATTCTTTCTTCAATCTGGTTCACTAGTTTATGAGCCATTCTACATGCCTGTTGTATGGAGGCGGGCTCGTGTGAACTTATATCTTCTTGGATTCTTTCCGGTAATCCTTTCACAAATGCGTCGATCTTCTCTTCCTCATCTTCGAATGCTCCAGGACACAATAGGCACAATTCTGTGAATCGTCTTTCGTACGTGGTAATATCAAATCCTTGGGTTCGTAACCCTCTAAGTTCTGTCTTGAGCTTATTGACCTCGGTTCTGGGACGGTACTTCTCGTTCATTAAGTGCTTGAATGCTGACCACGGTAGTGCGTACGCATCATCTTGTCCCACTTGCTCTAGATAGGTATTCCACCATGTTAACGCAGAACCAGTGAAGGTATGCGTAGCGTACTTCACTTTGTCCTCTTCAGTACACTTACTTATGGCAAACACCGATTCGACCTTCTCGGTCCACCGTTTCAATCCGATCGGTCCTTCGGTTCCATCAAATTCCAAAGGTTTACAGGCAGTGAATTCTTTGTAGGTACATCCTACACGATTTCCTGTACTGCCAGATCCAAGGTTATTGTTGGTATGTAGCGCAGCCTGTACTGCGGCTATGTTTGAAGCTAGAAAAGTACGGAATTCCTCTTCATTCATATTCACGGTGTGTCGAGTAGTCGGTGTCATTTCCTTCAAAATAGTCAAATGGAACAAGTTAATCATACAGAATATTAAGAGTAGTTAATAGTATTTCGTAGCATAATATGAACTCATTTATAAAAGCTTTTTCTTCATATTAGCGTTTTATAAGTTTAAATTCGGGTAGTACCTACCCGTTAAGTTCATACTTAGTAGCTAATATACAATTCAACTACTACAATTCTATATGAATAACTGATTGTAATAATATTTCGCGTTCAAACTTTTATACAATATTTTACAAACTTACAATACCGCTTATTTTACATAAAGCATGAAATATAGCACACAATAACTTTGATACAAGATAGTTGTGAAGATAATTCTAGCTAGTACACAAGTCGTTCAGCAAAGGCAATAAAGACACGTAATTCATACGTCCAGAAACAAGTCATGCATTCTGGTTTTACTAGGACTACTTCCCATCCTTGGTCTTGTGGAACATAACCGTTATGGCCATTGATAAGACAGCGTGTTGTAACGTCGTCAAAGGGACGAGGGTTACGTAATGACCAACAGTCTCGTAATAACCTAAAAACCTCATTTCTTACCCCAATTACCGACTCCGTCACTTGTGGGAACGTTTTGTTTAATAGTTGTAGCCCGATGTTCTTGTTCTCACTTTGGTGAGAAACGAACATTACTAACCCGTAAGCATAACATGCTTCTTTATGTTGCATGTTAGCCGCTTTTTCTAAATCACGAAGTCCTATATTCGGATATACTGAGTCAAAATAATTTCTTAACCCGTTGCGTAAAATAGCATTTGGGTTCCCCGCAATATATGCGTCAAAGTAAACACATCGTAACTTATGGATTTCCCAATGTGATATCCCCCATCTTTCGAACGAAAGCCTTTTATAAACCAAGGCATTCTTGGAACGTTCTTCGAATGTCTTACAAACTGATCTCGCCTTAAATAGTTGTGCCGAGGAATTCTGACCGACTCTAGACAAGATTTCATCAATCATGTCTCCGGGTAGGTCTCTTAAAATATTGGGTTGTCTATCCATTTTGTGTTTTTATACTGTAAAATAGACAAGAGTTAGATTCATAAAAAAATACTTATTAATACAAGCAATTTTTACATATATGATAAAGTATAAGCACACTATATTACATATATTACACCACACGAATACAACTATCTTATTCCGACTCGCTTGTTTCTTCTTGTTCGGTTTTGGTTCGTTTTGCCAAGTTTCTAGGGATATATGATGTTCCCCTAATACGAGCCGTTGTTGTCCACATTGGTTTAGAAAAACCTGGTGGTTTAGAGGTTCCCGGGTCATTGTTACAACTTAAGGACTTCGGGGGTTGACGATACATATAAAGTTCATCGGGGTTGGAATTAGATTTCTCTATTTTTATGCCCTTTCCCTTATTATTTTCTTTTGCCTTTTTAAATTCAGTTGGGGTAATTTCTATAACATCATCGGAATTCTCGTCGGAATCCTATTCATCGGAGAATTGGTAATCCTCCCAATATTTTGCTTCCTTGGCGGAAACACCATTGACCATAATTAACCTTGGTCGGTTGGTTGAGGATTCTCTTTTACTTAACCGTTTTATTATTTCCCCCACCGGTTCTATTTCGTCTTCCGGTTCCGATTCTTCTTCCGGTTCCGATTCTTCTTCCGGTTCCGACTCTTCTTCCGGTTCCTCTTCGGGAACTTGTGAATCAGTCCACGAATCATTCCAATTTACATTTGACTCTTCATTATTATTAGGTGAGTCAATAGGACTTGTTCTAGAGGTAGACATCTATCACATAATATCAAACACGTTAATAGATTAATATATCACATAATATACATATGTTAAAAATATATAGTTTCCAACAAAAATGTTAAGCAATCATTTTTAAAGAAAACACGGTCGAAGTCCAGACTCACTAATGCATCCTAACAAACTCGATAAGACACACTAATGCAAATTTTCTGGTTCTCTAAGACCAACGCTCGGATACCAACTGAAATGTCCCGTTCTTATTGATTAAAAACGTTCCATATTAATTGATTTCGTTGCGAGGTTTTGACCTCTATATGAGACATTTTTCAAAGACTGCATTCATTTTTAAAACAAACCATAACCTTTATTTCATAAATAAAGGTTTAAAAAGCTTTACGTAGATTATCAAATAATGATAATCTAAAATATCCTGTTTACACACGACCATTACATAATGGTTTACAATACAAATATGTTACATCAAAATCAGTTTCTTGAATGCAGTTTTTACACAATATCATACAAACATGGACTCCAAATCTTGTCCTTATTTTAGTATGCAACAGCGGAAGCTCTTAGTATTCACCTGAGAATAAACATGCTTTAAACGTCAACAAAAATGTTGGTGAGTTATAGGTTTAACCTATATATATCAAATCGTAACAATAGACCACAAGATTTCATATTTCAATACACATCCCATACATAGAGATAAAAATCATTCATATGGTGAACACCTGGTAACCGACATTAACAAGATGCATATATATAAGAATATCCCCATCATTCCGGGACACCCTTCGGATATGATATAAATTTCGAAGTACTAAAGCATCCTGTACTTTGGATGGGGTTTGTTAGGCCCAATAGATCTATCTTTAGGATTCGCGTCAATTAGGGTGTCTGTTCCCTAATTCTTAGATTACCAGACTTAATAAAAAGGGGCATATTCGATTTCGATAATTCAACCATAGAATGTAGTTTCACGTACTTGTGTCTATTTTGTAAATCATTTATAAAACCTGCATGTATTCTCATCCCAAAAATATTAGATTTTAAAAGTGGGACTATAACTCACTTTCACAGATTTTTACTTCGTCGGGAAGTAAGACTTGGCCACTGGATGATTCACGAACCTATAACAATATATACATATATATCAAAGTATGTTTAAAATATATTTACAACACTTTTAATATATTTTGATGTTTTAAGTTTATTAAGTCAGCTGTCCTCGTTAGTAACCTACAAATAGTTGTCCACAGTTAGATGTACAGAAATAAATTGATAAATATTATCTTGAATCAATCCACGACCCAGTGTATACGTATCTCAGTATTGATCACAACTCAAACTATATATATTTTGGAATCAACCTCAACCCTGTATAGCTAACTCCAACATTCACATATAGAGTGTCTATGATTGTTCCGAAATATATATAGATGTGTCGACATGATAGGTCGAAACATTGTATACGTGTCTATGGTATCTCAAGATTACATAATATACAATACAAGTTGATTAAGTTATGGTTGGAATAGATTTGTTACCAATTTTCACGTAGCTAAAATGAGAAAAATTATCCAATCTTGTTTTACCCATAACTTCTTCATTTTAAATCCGTTTTGAGTGAATCAAATTGCTATGGTTTCATATTGAACTCTATTTTTTAAATCTAAACAGAAAAGTATAGGTTTATAATTGGAAAAATAAGTTACAAGTCGTTTTTGTAAAGGTAGTTATTTCAGTCGAAAGAACGACGTCTAGATGACCATTTTAGAAAACATACTTCCACTTTGAGTTTAACCATAATTTTTGGATATAGTTTCATGTTCATAATAAAAATCATTTTCTCAGAATAACAACTTTTAAATCAAAGTTTATCATAGTTTTTAATTAACTAACCCAAAACAGCCCGCGGTGTTACTACGACGGCGTAAATCCGGTTTTACGGTGTTTTTCGTGTTTCCAGGTTTTAAATCATTAAGTTAGCATATCATATAGATATAGAACATGTGTGTAGTTAATTTTAAAAGTCAAGTTAGAAGGATTAACTTTTGTTTGCGAACAAGTTTAGAATTAACTAAACTATGTTCTAGTGATTACGAGTTTAAACCTTCGAATAAGATAGTTTTATATATATGAATTGAATGATGTTATGAACATCATTACTACCTCAAGTTTAGTAGGTAAACCTACTGGAAGTGACAAGAAATGATCTAGCTTCAAAGGATCTTGGATGGCTTGAAAGTTCTTGAAGTAGGATCATGACACAAAAACAAGTTCAAGTAAGATTTTTACTCGAATTAAGATAGTTTATAGTTATAGAAATTGAATCAAAGTTTGAATATGAATATTACCTTGAATAAGAAAGATAACCTACTGTATATAACAAAGGTTTCTTGATATTAGATGATTACTTGGAATGGATTAGAAAGCTTGGAAGTAAATTAGTAAACTTGAAGGGATTTTTGAAGTGTTCTTGAAGTGTTCTTCCTATGATGATTATAGCTTGATTCTTGAAGTGATTTTTGATGAAGATGATGATTAACTACTGGAAAAATACGTTCATAATAGTGTGTGTGTGTTGAGAGAGAATTAGAAAGAGAATTGGAAGTGAAATGGAGTGAATGATGAGTGGTAATTGGTGAGTGGTGAGTGGGGTTAAAAGGAGTTCTAGTTAGTTGACTAGCTCATGGTAGAAGTTAAAATTGATTAGTCATACATGACATAATCAAGAGTGGAATCCCATGCTAGTTCCTATTGGTATATACTCATAGTAAGTACGTTTTGAAGCTGTGTATAATACGGGTAAGAATACGACTAGAATTCTTGATGAAAGAAAAGAATGGAAAAGTAACTGTAACCATTTTCGTTAAGTATGAGTGTTTTGATATATGTCTTGAAGTCTTCCAAAAGTATTTTAATACATCTAAATACACTACATGTATATACATTTTAACTGAGTCGTTAAGTCATCGTTAGTCGTTACATGTAAGTGTTGTTTTGAAACCTTTAAGTTAACGATCTCAATTAATGTTGTTAACCCATTGTTTATTATATCTAATGAGATGTTAAATTATTATATTATCATGATATTATGATATATTAATATATCTTAATATGATATATATACATTTAAATGTCGTTACAACGATAATCGTTACATATATGTCTCGTTTCGAAATCCTTAAGTTAGTAGTCTTGTTTATATGTATATAACTCATTGTTAATATACTTATGGAGATACTTACTTATCATAATCTCATGTTAACCATATGTATATCCATATATATATCGTCATGTCGTTTTTACAAGTTTTAACGTTCGTGAATCGCCGGTCAACTTGGGTGGTCAATTGTCTATATGAAACATATTTCAATTAATCAAGTCTTAACAAGTTTGATTGCTTAACATGTTGGAAACATTTAATCATGTAAATATCAATCTCAATTAATATATATAAACATGGAAAAGTTCGGGTCACTACAGTTATTTCCTAGGTATTGCAGTTACTCGAACGCCCGATGGGTTATTTTTAAGTCAAGAGAAATATGCCGAATCAATTATCGACAGAGCAGGAATGTCTACATGCAATACGGTTAAGACTCCCGTCGACAACAATGGTAAACTGAGTAGTAACACCGGTCCTTCTTACTCGAATCCTACGGAGTTTAGAAGCTTAGCTGGGGCTCTACAGTATCTCACATTTACTAGACCAGACATCTCGTACGCCGTTCAACAAATTTTTCTTCACATGCACGATCTAAAGGTATGTCACATGCAAGCTTTACGCCGTATAATTCGCTATGTTCGTGGAACTATTTCTCATGGGTTGCAACTCACGAAATCTTCCTTGTCATCTCTGGTGTCTTACACTGATGCCGATTGGGGTGGTTGTCCAGATACAGGCCGATCCACGTCTGGATACTGTGTGTTCCTAAGTAATAATCTGGTGTCATGGTCCGCTAAAAGGCAACCCACAGTTTCTCTGTCCAGTGCCGAGGCCGAATATCGAGGAGTAGCAAACGTCGTATCCGAGTCCTGTTGGTTACGCAATATTCTATTAGAGCTTCGTTTTCCCATTTCTAAAGCAACGGTGGTGTTCTGTGACAACGTTAGCGCTATTTTCCTTTCGGGTAATCCGGTTCAACATCAACGAACAAAACACATCGAAATGGACATTCATTTTGTTCGTGAGAAGGTTGCACGAGGGCAAGTTCGTGTCTTACATATTCCAACACGTTTTCAGATAGCGGATATATTTACAAAGGGTCTACCCAGGGTTCTATTTGAAGCTTTCCGAGACAGCTTGAACGTTCGCCAAATCTCCCGCTCAAACTGAAGGGGTGTATTAGCCGTATATAATCACAGAGATATTTAGTGTATCAATTAGAATATATTTTCCATATATACCTTGTTCCTAGACTTGGCTAGTATATTAAATGCTAGTATATCAATTAGCTAGTATATTAAATGCTAGTATATCAAATCCCAAATCAGGGATGTTTGTTAGGCTTTTTATGTATATAATGGGCTGTGTAGGCCATGCAATATTCATTCAGAAATATTCAATAATAATACTTCTCTTTTCCCTTTCAAGGGCCAATATGGTATGCAAATTATTCGTCAAAAGCTTGACCAGAAGTAAACGAATGAAATGACATTCTTGAAATATCTCTTACATTACTAATTTTAATTAATCAATTAATTTATTTCATTTAAGCTACAAAAATAATTGACGGAGTATTAAAATTATCCAAAGATTTTGGATCAATGTGATAATATAAGGTATGATGTCATAAAATAGGTTCCCTGCTACTGAGATTATTGCTTATATTTGAAAAGTATTTGTGGCATAAACTATGAGCCAAAAAAGATTCTTTAGTCATCAATCACAATAAAAGATGACACTGTACCATTGAAAGTTGGCAGCAGCGAACAAGTTACATGAAAAGATTAAGTGGTAGCACTTCTATTACACTTTTTTTTATTTATTTATAGGAAAGAAGTATTTGTTGACTCAGTGTTAACTTTGTTTCATGTTGTGCATAAGAAGTGTGACCACAAACTAAAAGTAAATTTACTACTATGTGATTTTTAACTATATATTATGCAGAAAACTGATTTACAATTTAATCTTTTTTTTTTTTTTTTTTAACTCAGGACACAAATTCAATTCGTCCACTGTAAGTGTAAGCCGTAAGGTTATATGTGTGCTATCGATTACTTTAATCCTGTGTGATATTAACAAGAAATCTAGAAGAAGGCACTAAGTTAGAAAAATGAAAAACTGATTATTTTGAAACACATTGTGTTCTATATACAACTTGAACCTCTAACCTCTTTGGTTGAAAAGCTCATATATACTGCTAGGCTACAAGCCCTTTGGTTAAAACAAAGAATTAACAAACTTGTTTATATATTAAATTCACGCCAACATATGTTGTTTGTTTGTGATGAGTTTGCATGTTAAGAATCACAAGCAAAATGATATCTGCAGCAAACGAAATATTACTATCAAGTATTTGTAATGTACAACATAATATTGCATGACAAGTAGAAATATAACCACCTGTACGAACGAAATACGTAGTTGCTAACTATATAATTTGCTTGATTGCTAAGATATTCATAACTAACATAGATCAAACGCTAAATGTAGAGAGTACAGAACAGAGTACAGACCAATTCTGGGTTGACCTTTTACAACATAATACAGCCATATGTTTCTAGCATGAAAACCACTTTTCACTAAAATGCAAAAAAAATTGCTGCATATCAGTGGTCTTCTCAATTCTTCAAATTCAAAGATTTCGGTTTCCATAGTTTGAGTATGATTTCGTCTTGAATCACTGGTACACATTAACACATATGCTATGGTTTTTACAATAAACGGAATAATGTGTTTTCACAAGAAAAGGTTGTCCGAGTGAAGTTTGACTCAAGTCAATATTGAAGTGGTTAGTATCCCAAACGATCATTTAGAGAAGTCCGTCCATCACCTGATTGACCTAAGGTACCATACATAACAAATTAAATGCAAAAAAAAAAAAAAAAAACATATAATAAAATAATTAAACTATGATTAATTAAAATCATTTATACCTTTTTGGAGTTACCAAATGTTGAGTAGTGAAGAGTTTGCTCAAAGTCTTCAAGTAAGAGATTGTTGAAGGTGTGAAGAATTTGATCAAAGGAACAACGTTTGACTTGGCGAACAAGTTGTAGGGAGCTTGACTTGGTGAACAAGTCGTAGAGATTCTGTTGCCTTAATTAAATCTTCTAGTAGGAATGGAGTATTGAGCAAGTAATAGATATTTATGGAATGTCTTTTGCTTAAAGGACAAGTTTAACTTGGTGGACAAGTTTAACTCTTCCTATAAATTGTAACCCCTAGCCTCATTGTAATGTGTGCACAATAATATAAGAAAATCTCTGGTTTGCGCCCATGGAGTAAACCCTTCTCCGCGTTTTGGAGTTGGGATATAACCACGTTAAATACCCGTGTCGTTGGTACTTTTATTTATCATTTTAATTCGTTTGTCGTTCGTGGGTTAGTGATTGAGATCAATCGCTTGTCTTGGCTGGGTCCCTAAATTCCTAACAAGTGGTATCAGATCTCAAAGTTCGAGTATGGGCACGATGGCGAATTGAAAGTATGGTGAACGAACGACGGGTATATGATGTGAAGCAAAATGTATCATGATCATGGGATCAGTCAACGGGGTCGATGATCAGATCGATGAGTCTTGTTGCTGATAGATTTTCGGGGAGATCCGGGTATCGGATCTAAGTTTTCATTCCTTGCAGTCCCGAACGAGGGAATGATGAACTTTCAAAATTTGGATACTACTGTGCAGCTGAAGGATAAAAATCATAACAGGTTCGTTAACCTTTGGATCGTTTTTAAATTTTTATTGAAGGTGCTAGATACATAGTTCTAGTGACCGTAAAAATTTGAGGATGATCGGACCGTTAGATTTCAAGATATGCTTTTTCAAATGCTTCTGTTCAAAGTTTAATTACAGAGCTGTGAGAGAATAAAAATCATTACGGGTTCGTTAACTGTTGGATCACTTTGATATTTTAATTGTAGGCTATAGACTCACAGATCTAGTCGTGGTCAAAATTTGGTGGTGATCGGACCGTTTAATTTGGAGATATGTGTTTTCGAAATTTCAGTCGTTCGGGTTCAGAGCCGTTGTGAGACAAAATTCATAGGGGGTTCGTCTACCGTTGGATCAACTTGATACTTGGATTGCAGGTTCCATAAATTTTGTTCTAGAGGTGGTTAAAATCTGGTAATGATCGGACCGTTAGATCTTGAGATACGATTTTCGAAGTGACGACAGTTCTATGGGAGAGTTTCCGGGTTTGATGTAGCGAGTGATGAGACAGTTTTCGTTTTGCTAAACTTCGGGGGATAATGGATGGATTTTCAAATATGTAGGTTTGTTACGGGAGCTAAACTATATGCCAGATGTGATGGACAGCGCTGCGGGCGCACCTCTCAACGCATGTGCGTACCCTTGTTAACGTTGAGTTGATCCTGGAGTCTAGTATCAAAATCTCACTGGTCCGCAGACAGACAACTTAAGGGTTCTGTTTGGTGGCGGTAAAGGTTGGGTCTGAACTATCGCTAGAGTGAAGGTCCATATGGACTTGGTTTGAGGGGAGGTTTGTTATGGTGCAAACCAAAGGCATACATCGGATATGGAGAAGAAACATATGTGTGCTTAAGAGATTGTTTCTCTCAGGTTTGGGTGGTAAGGTAGCAAACAGTGGGACATTCGTTTGGAAATCGACAGTGGGAGTTATTGTAACGACCCGAATTTTTCGACTTGCTTTTGTGCCTTGTATTTTAGCGAAACTGCGTATTTGTGCGTACTGTGTTACTTTACACTCTGGAAACTTGATATACGTGGTTTACTTCCAATTATATGTTAAAACGTGCCTTAGAGTACGTAGGATGCTTAACTTGTTCACCGGATGCTTTTATAACCGTTAGTGTTATTTAACGTTTTGAATAAACCGCGAACTGCGCGCATGTTTGACTTTTGTCGTAATCGGAATATTTGGACAGCGAAATATTAATTATTATTTTATAATAATAATTACTCGGGCCTTTGGATGCTTAATTTTATTTATTTAATTGATAAAGCCCAATAGTTAGTCTTGTTGGACTTTCTACCTTGTTGGACTCAAGCCCACCCTACTCTAGCTAGTGACCCAATTAATTAGCCCAAGTATTATTTGTGATGCCCCGCACAAAACCATCGTGTACGGATCATCAACAACAGGATCATCACAAGGTCAAACACTATATGCTGTTTGAAAACCGATTTGCATTCATTAAAAAGATAACGTTTTACAAAGATAACATGTCATAAGACTTATTACAAACCATTGTTCCGAAATAACATAAGTTTACGAATGCAAAACATAAGTTTCATAATTTGAGACATCTCTAGTAATGCAGCGGATAACTAGTACAGTAGGTCCATAACATCAATTCAATAACAGCATGACAGCAAGTGTAACAGCGGAAGCAATAAACCTCTAGGCACCTGAGAAATATGTAGTGACCCGAACTTTTCCATGTTTGTATGATATTGTGTAAAAACTGCATTCAAGAAACTGATTTCGATGTAACATATTTGTATTGTAAACCATTATGTAATGGTCGTATGTAAACAGGATATTTTAGATTATCATTATTTGATAATCTACGTAAAGCTTTTTAAACCTTTATTTATGAAATAAAGGTTATGGTTTGTTTTAAAAATGAATGCAGTCTTTGAAAAACGTCTCATATAGAGGTCAAAACCTCGCAACGAAATCAATTAATATGGAAGGTTTTTAATCAATAAGAACGGGACATTTCAGTTGGTATCCGAGCGTTGGTCTTAGAGAACCAGAAAATTTGCATTAGTGTGTCTTATCGAGTTTGTTAGGATGCATTAGTGAGTTTGGACTTCGACCGTGTTTTCTTTAAAAATGATTGCTTAACATTTTTGTTGGAAACTATATATTATTAACATGTATATATTATGTGATATATTAATCTCTTAACATGTTTGATATTGTGTGATAGATGTCTACCTCTAGCACAAATCCCATTGACTCACCTAATAATAACGAAGAGTCGAATATATATTGGACTGATTCACAAGTTCCCGAAGAAGAACCGGAAGAAGAATCAGAACCGGAAGAAGAATCAGAACCGGAAGAGGAGGAACCGGAGGAGGAAATAGAACCGGTGGGGGAAATAATAAAACGGTTAAGTAAAAGAAAATCCTCAACCAACCGACCAAGGTTAATTATGGTCAATGGTGTTTCCGCCAAGGAAGCAAAATATTGGGAGGATTACCAATTCTCCGATGAATCGGATTCCGACGAGAATTCCGATGACGTTATAGAAATTACCCCAACTGAATTTAAAAAGGCAAAAGAAAATAATAAGGGAAAGGGCATAAAAATAGAGAAATCTAATTCCAACCCCGATGAACTTTATATGTATCGTCAACCCCCGAAGCCCTTAAGTTGTAACAATGACCCGGGAACCTCTAAACCACCAGGTTTTTCTAAACCGATGTGGAAAACGACAGCTCGTATTAGGGGAACATCATATATCCCTAGAAACTTGGCAAAACGAACCAAAACCGAAGAAGAAGAAACGAGTGATTCGGAATAAGATAGTTGTATTCGTGTGGTGTAATATATGTAATATAGTGTGCTTATGCTTTATGATATATGTAAAAATTGCTTGTATTAATATGTATTTTTTTTATGAATCTAACTCTTGTCTATTTTACAGTATAAAAACACAAAATGGATAGACAACCCAATATTTTAAGAGACCTACCCGGAGACATGATTGATGAAATCTTGTCTAGAGTCAGTCAGAATTCCTCGGCACAACTATTTAAGGCGAGATCAGTTTGTAAGACATTCGGAGAACGTTCCAAGAATGCCTTGGTTTATAAAAGGCTTTCGTTCGAAAGATGGGGGATATCACATTGGGAAATCCATAAGTTACGATGTGTTTACTTTGACGCATATATTGCGGGGAACCCAAATGCTATTTTACGCAACGGGTTAAGAAATTATTTTGACTCAATATATCCGAATATAGGACTTCGTGATTTAGAAAAAGCGGCTAACATGCAACATAAAGAAGCATGTTATGCTTACGGGTTAGTAATGTTCCCTTCTCACCAAAGTGAGAACAAGAACATCGGGCTACAACTATTAAACAAAACGTTCCCACAAGTGACGGAGTCGGTAATTGGGGTAAGAAATGAGGTTTTTAGGTTATTACGAGACTGTTGGTCATTACGTAACCCTCGTCCCTTTGACAACGTTACAACACGCTGTCTTATTAACGGCCATAACGGTTATGTTCCACAAGACCAAGGATGGGAAGTAGTCCTAGTAAAACCAGAATGCATGACTTGTTTCTGGACGTATGAATTACGTGTCTTTATTGCCTTTGCTGAACGACTTGTGTACTAGCTAGAATTATCTTCACAACTATCTTGTATCAAAGTTATTGTGTGCTATATTTCATGCTTTATGTAAAATAAGCGGTATTGTAAGTTTGTAAAATATTGTATAAAAGTTTGAACGCGGAATATTATTATAATCAGTTTTTCATATAGAATTATAGTAGTTGAATTGTATATTAGCTACTAAGTATGAACTTAACGGGTAGGTACTACCCGAATTTAAACTTATAAAACGCTACTATGAAGAAAAAGCTTTTATAAATGAGTTCATATTATGCTACGAAATACTATTAACTACTCTTAATATTCTGTATGATTAACTTGTTCCATTTGACTATTTTGAAGGAAATGGCACCGACTACTCGACACACCGTGAATATGAATGAAGAGGAATTCCGTACTTTTCTAGCTTCAAACATAGCCGCAGTACAGGCTGCGCTACATACCAACAATAACCTTGGATCTAGCAGTACAGGAAATCATGTAGGATGCACCTACAAAGAATTCACTGCCTGCAAACCTTTGGAATTTGATGGAACCGAAGGACCGATCGGATTGAAACGGTGGACCGAGAAGGTCGAATCAGTGTTTGCCATAAGTAAGTGTACTGAAGAGGACAAAGTGAAGTACGCTACGCATACCTTCACAGGTTCTGCGTTAACATGGTGGAATACCTATCTAGAGCAAGTGGGACAAGATGATGCGTACGCACTACCGTGGTCAGCATTCAAGCAATTGATGAACGAGAAGTACCGTCCCAGAACCGAGGTCAATAAGCTCAAGACAGAACTTAGAGGTTTACGAACCCAAGGATTTGATATTACCACGTACGAAAGACGATTCACAGAATTTGCCTATTGTGTCCGGGAGCGTTCGAAGATGAGGAAGAGAAGATCGACGCGTTTGTGAAAGGATTACAGGAAAGAATCCAAGAAGATATAAGTTCACACGAGCCCACCTCCATACAACAGGAATGTAGAATGGCTCACAAACTAGTGAACCAGATTGAGGAAAGAATTAAAGAACAGACGGCTGAAGAGGCCAATGTGAAGCAAGTCAAAAGAAAGTGGGAGGAAAACGGTGATAAGAATCACCAATACAACAACAACAGCAATTACAATAATAATCGCAACAATTATCCCAACAATCGCAACATCAATCGTAACTACAACAAACGGCCCAACAACAACAACAACAACAACAACAACAACAGCAACTACAACAATCATCCCAACAACAATTACAACCGCAACAGCAACAACAATCAGAAGCAGCTATGCCAAAGGTGTGAAAAGTATCACTCGGGGTTCTGCACCAAATTTTGCAACAAGTTTAAAAGAAATGGTCATAGCGCGGCGAAGTGTGAGGTCTATGGACCAGGGGTTAACAGAACGAAAGGAACAAATGGTGTCGGAACGAGTAATGGCGGAGCAAGTAGTGTCGGAGCAAGTTATGCCAATGTAGTTTGTTATAAATGTGGAAAACCGGGCCACATTATTTGAAATCGCCCGAACCAGGAGAACACGAATGGACAAGGCCGCGGAAGAGTTTTCAATATTAATGCAGCAGAGGCACAGGAAGACCCGGAGCTTGTTACGGGTACGTTTCTTATTGACAATAAATCTGCTTACGTTTTATTTGATTCGGGTGCGGATAGAAGCTATATGAGTAGAGATTTTTGTGCTAAATTAAATTGTCCATTGACACCGTTGGATAGTAAATTTTTACTCGAATTAGCAAACGGTAAATTAATTTCAGCAGATAATATATGCCGGAATCGAGAAATTAAACTGGGTAGCGAAATATTTAAGATTGATTTGATACCAGTAGAGTTAGGGAGTTTTGATGTAATAGTTGGCATGGACTGGCTGAAGAAGGTGAAAGCAGAGATTGTATGTTATAAAAATGCAATTCGCATTGTACGAGAAGAAGGAGAACCCTTAATGGTGTACGGAGAAAAGGGCAACATGAAGCTACATCTTATTAGTAATTTGAAGGCACAAAAACTAATAAGAAAAGGTTGCTATGCTGTTCTAGCACACGTCGAGAAAGTACAAACTGAAGAAAAGAGCATCAATGATGTTCCTGTCGCAAAAGAATTTCCCGATGTATTTTCGAAAGAATTACCGGGACTACCTCCACATCGATCTGTTGAATTTCAAATAGATCTTGTACCAGGAGCTGCACCAATAGCTCGTGCTCCTTATAGACTCGCACCCAGCGAGATGAAAGAACTGCAAAGCCAACTGCAAGAACTATTAGAACGTGGTTTCATTCGACCAAGCACATCACCATGGGGAGCTCCTGTTTTGTTTGTCAAGAAGAAGGATGGTACATTTAGGTTGTGTATTGACTACAGAGAGTTGAACAAACTTACCATCAAAAACCGTTATCCACTGCCGAGAATTGACGACTTATTTGATCAACTACAAGGCTCGTCGGTTTATTCGAAGATCGATTTACGTTCTGGATATCATCAAATGCGAGTAAAGGAGGATGATATTCCAAAAACTGCTTTTAGGACGCGTTATGGTCATTACGAGTTTATGGTTATGCCATTTGGATTGACTAACGCACCAGCTGTGTTCATGGATCTTATGAACCGAGTGTGTGGGCCATATCTTGACAAGTTTGTCATTATTTTCATCGATGACATACTTATTTACTCAAAGAATGATCAAGAGCACGAAGAACATTTGAGAAAAGTGCTAGAAGTATTGAGGAAAGAAAAACTGTACGCTAAGTTTTCAAAGTGTGCATTTTGGTTGGAAGAAGTTCAATTCCTCGGTCACATAGTAAACAAAGAAGGTATCCAGGTGGACCTGGCAAAGATCGAAACCGTTGAAAAGTGGGAAACCCCAAAAACTCCGAAGCATATACGTCAATTTTTAGGATTGGCTGGTTACTACAGAAGATTCATCCAAGATTTCTCCAAAATAGCAAAACCCTTGACTACATTAACGCATAAAGGGAAGAAATTTGAATGGAAGGATGAACAAGAGAAGGCGTTTCAATTATTGAAGAAAAAGCTAACTACGGCACCTATATTGTCATTGCCTGAAGGGAATGATGATTTTGTGATTTATTGTGACGCATCAAAGCAAGGTCTCGGTTGTGTATTAATGCAACAGATGAAGGTGATTGCTTATGCGTCTAGACAATTGAAGATTCACGAGCAAAATTATACGACGCATGATTTGGAATTAGACGCGGTTGTTTTTGCATTAAAGACTTGGAGGCACTACTTATATGGGGTCAAAAGTATTATATATACCAACCACAAAAGTCTTCAACACATATTTAATCAGAAACAATTGAATATGAGGCAGCGTAGGTGGATTGAATTGTTGAATGATTACGACTTTGAGATTCGTTAATACCCGGGGAAGGCAAATATGGTAGCCGACGCCTTGAGCAGAAAGGACAGAGAACCCATTCGAGTAAAATCTATGAATATAATGATTCACACTAACCTTACTACTCAAATAAAGGAGGCGCAACAAGGAGTTTTAAAAGAGGGAAATTTAAAGGATGAAATACCCAAAGGATCGGAGAAGCATCTTAATATTTGGGAAGACGAAACCCGGTATAGGGCTGAAAGAATTTGGGTACCAAAATTTGGAGATATGAGAGAAATGGTACTTAGAAAAGCTCATAAAACCAGATACTCAATACATCCTGGAACGGGGAAGATGTACAAGGATCTTAAGAAACATTTTTGGTGGCCAGGTATGAAAGCCGATATTGCTAAATATGTAGGAGAATGTTTGATGTGTTCTAAGGTCAAAGCTGAACATCAGAAACCATCAGGTCTACTACAACAACCTGAAATCCCGGAATGGAAATGGGAAAACATTACCATAGATTTCATTACTAAATTGCCAAGGACTGCAAGTGGTTATGATACTATTTGGGTAATAGTTGATCGTCTCACCAAGTCAGCACACTTCCTGCCAATAAAAGAAGATGACAAGATGGAGAAGTTAGCACGACTGTATTTGAAGGAAGTCGTCTCCAGACATGGAATACCAATCTCTATTATCTCTGATAGGGATGGAAGATTTATTTCAAGATTCTGGCAGACATTACAGCAAGCATTGGGAACTCGTCTAGACATGAGTACTGCCTATTATCCACAAACTGATGGGCAGAGCGAAAGGACGATACAAACGCTTGAAGACATGCTACGAGCTTGTGTTATTGATTTCGGAAACAGTTGGGATCGACATCTACCGTTAGCAGAATTTTCCTACAACAACAGCTACCATTCAAGCATTGAGATGGCGCTGTTTGAAGCACTTTATGGTAGAAAGTGCAGGTCTCCAATTTGTTGGAGTGAAGTGGGGGATAGACAGATTACGGGTCCGGAGATAATACAAGAAACTACTGAGAAAATCATCCAAATTCAACAACGGTTGAAAACCGCCCAAAGTCGACAAAAGAGCTACGCCGACATTAAAAGAAAAGATATAGAATTTGAAATTGGAGAGATGGCCATGCTTAAGGTTGCACCTTGGAAAGGTGTTGTTCGATTTGGTAAATGAGGGAAATTAAATCCAAGGTATATTAGACCATTCAAGATTATTGATCGTGTCGGACCAGTAGCTTACCGACTTGAGTTACCTCAACAACTCGCGGCTGTACATAACACTTTTCATATCTCAAATTTGAAGAAATGTTTTGCTAAAGAAGATCTCACTATTCTGTTGGACGAATTCCAAATCAATGAAAAACTTCAATTCATTAAAGAACCCGTCGAAATAATGGATCGTGAGGTTAAGAGACTTAAACAAAACAAGATACCGATTGTTAAGGTTCGATGGAATGCTCGTAGAGGACCCGAGTTCACCTGGGAGCGTGAAGATCAGATGAAGAAGAAATACCCGCATTTATTTCCAGAAGATACGTCAACACCTCCAACTGCTTAAAATTTTGGGACGAAATTTATTTAACGGGTAGGTACTGTAGTGACCCGAACTTTTCCATGTTTGTATGATATTGTGTAAAAACTGCATTCAAGAAACTGATTTTGATGTAACATATTTGTATTGAAAACCATTATGTAATGGTCCTGTGTAAACAGGATATTTTAGATTATCATTATTTGATAATCAACGTAAAGCTTTTTAAACCTTTATTTATGAAATAAAGGTTATGGTTTGTTTTAAAAATGAATGCAGTCTTTGAAAAACGTCTCATATAGAGGTCAAAACCTCGCAACGAAATCAATTAATATGGAACGTTTTTAATCAATAAGAACGGGACATTTCAAAATACACGCTTAAAAAGTCAACACGAATGTTGGTGAGCTATAGTTTAAGTTGTAATAGTAACGTAAGATAGGCCACGAGATTTCAGTGCTGCAACAGCGTATCAAAACAGTATGAAAAGTATATGTATAACCGTGGGCACCCGGTAACTAGACTTAACGTTTATAACCCCCTGAAAGTACACTTGGCGAGTGCGTATGTTCACGAAGTATTAAACACCCATTAAATGCTAGCACGACTAGCCCGAGTGGGGATGTCAAATCCTATGGATCCATATCTAAGATTCGCGTTCACCGGTTCAAAAACCAATGACTAAACGTTACCGTGCTAAAGGGAATGTTTATGCCGTTATATAACCCACACACATATAAAGTTTAACTACTCATGCCTAGTATGTAAAACGTAAAAGCGCATGTATTCTCAGTCCCAAAATAGTTAAAGTAAAAAGGGATGCTATAACTCACAGTGATAAAAGCGGTAAAGTCGGTAATGAAAGTACGCAAGTAGTAAGTCGGTCCGAAAGGTCGTCAACCTAAATCAAAGGTTACTAGGTCAGTAGGTTGTCTTTATAAATTCTAATAGTGCATAAAATAAGTTTAAGTGTCATCATCATCATCATTCATCATCATAAAAGCTAAGTAAGTTCGTCAAGAATAGAGATCGAAACAATAGGCTGACTTCGGTCAGCTGCTACGACCTCTACGTAAATTGAAAAGACGTATAGTCAGTGGCTATGGCTCCGTATATGAGTTCCCTAACAGCTGACCAATTTTCAGAACCTAACTCGTCTTCGTTTGACCGTGGCGATGGTTTAAGTGCGAGTAGGTCAGAAATTTCAGCACAACGTTAATAGGGTGTAGTGACTCTCGGAGGGCCATAAATCCTAAACCGTAACTCGGATTAAGACGAAGCCTAAACGGAAAATCATCTACTCGAACCGAACTAACTGAAAATCAACTTTCCAGTAGCCCAGGTGGTTTATCAGATATGAAAAATAGTAGGTAAGTGCTCCGGTGGGGTTCTTGGTGCTTGATGCTCATCACGGTTCTCATCCTTGATGCTTGTAGCTTCAAGTGTATAACTCGTTGATGGTTTAGCATCACTTTTGACCAAGATTCACCATAAATGCACAATATGTTAAGACCAAGTAAGAACACAACTCATTCATGAGTCTTAGATGGATGATGAACCAAGGTTACATCATATCCTTAGTCTTAACACAATTTCAATTCACAATAACAACTAAAGCTACAAACTTTACATCATTTCAACAAGTATAAGCACAATCTAAGTCAAAAGACGTGATGGAACCCTAAGCTAGAGAGCTTGGATCCTATTCACACAAGTTACAAGGTTGCAAAGTTAGAAAGCTTGAACCTTTGATGTTCTTGAAGATCTTGAAGCATAAAGCTTGGATCTTTAAGATATATGAAGATAACAAACACAAGTTTGAATCTTTTTAATAAAACAACATGATCAAAGTAAAAAGAACATAGATCTAACAAAAAGATATGAAGATTCAAGCTAGAAAGCTTGCATCTTAATTGTTCTTGAAGATCTTGAAGCATGAAGCTTGGATCTTGAAGATGCATGAAGATTACAAACAAAAGTTTGAATCTTTATCACAAAATAGAAAGATTAAAGTATAAAAGAAGTAGATCTACAAAAGATATGAAGATTCAAGCTAGAAAGCTTGAATCTTCCATGTTCTTGAAAGATTCATGCTTGAATCAACAAGATATAAGTAAGATCAAAGCCAAAAGGAACTTTGATCTCCATATTATGATGATGATGACAACGAAATTTGAAAATAAAAAGGAAGAAGAAAGAAAACTTACAAGTATTACTAGAAAGGATAGAAAGAAAGAAAGAATAAGTGTGTGAAAACCAAATGAACAAATGAGATGTAAATGGCTAGTATTTATAAGCAAGGAAATTGACATGGATTGATGACATGGACAAGGCCATGGTGGCCTTGGTGGCCGTGGGTTTTGGGTAGGGGGGAGGGAGACACCACTTTGCTTTATGGATCATGGTTGTCTAAAGTGTGTACTAATGCTAGAATCCCATGTGACAAATAGATAATCCTTATCCATTATGCTAGTATGACTCATTAATTAATTAATTTATTATTTATTTATTATTATGGGCCACTAGTAATAATACTTGGGCTAATTAATTGGGTCACTAGCTAGAGTAGGGTGGGCTTGAGTCCAACAAGGTAGAAAGTCCAACAAGACTAACTATTGGGCTTTAGCAATTAAATAAATAAAATTAAGCATCCAAAGGCCCAAGTAATTATTATTATAAAATAATAATTAATATTTCGCTGTCTAAATATTCCGGTTACGACAAAAGTCAAACGTGCGCGCAGTTCGCGGTTTATTCGAAACGTTAAATAACACTAACGGTTATAAAAGCATCCGGTGAACAAGTTAAGTATCCTACGTACTCTAAGGCACGTTTTAACATATAATTGGAAGTAAACCACGTATATCAAGTTTCCAGAGTATAAAGTAACACAGTACGCACAAATACGCAGTTTCGCTAAAATACAAGGCACAAAAGCAAGTCGAAAAAGTCGGGTCATTACATTACCCACCTGTTAATGGAAATTTCGTCCCGAAATTTAAGCTGAAGGTGATGGAGGAGCTGGGAAAAGGTGAGGATACTTTTGTCTCATTTGATCCTCTCGCTCCCAGGTGAACTCAGGTCCTCGTTTGGCATTCCATCGGACTCGGACGATCGGAATCCTATTGCGCTTCAAAGTCTTAACTTCCCGGTCCATAATTTCGACAGGTTCTTCCACGAAGTGGAGTTTGTTATCAATCATAAGTTCTTCCAATGGTATGATAAGTTCCGGTGGAGCAAGACACTTTTTCAAATTTGATACATGGAAGGTAGGATGAACAGCACTCAACTGAGTCGGAAGATCCAAACGGTAAGCAACGGGTCCAACACGTTCCAAAATTTCAAAAGGACCAATGTATCGCGGGTTTAACTTTCCGCGCTTTCCAAAACGAATTACACCTTTCCAAGGTTCGACCTTCAACATTACTCGGTCACCCACGTTGAATTCGAAGTCTTTACGTTTAAGATCAGCATAACTCTTTTGGCGATCGCGGGCCGTCTTAAGTCTTGCCTGAATCTGAGAAATCTTCTCCGTCATTTCATGGACTATCTCGGGTCTGGTGATTTGCACTTCGCCTAACTCGGCCCAACAAATAGGAGAACGGCACTTGCGACCATACAACGCTTCAAAAGGCGCGGCTTTAATACTCGAATGATAACTGTTGTTGTAAGAGAATTCGGCTAGCGGCAGATGCCTTTCCCAAGACTTTCCAAAGTCAATAACACAGGCACGCAACATGTCCTCCAATGTCTGAATCGTTCGTTCACTCTGACCGTCGGTCTGGGGGTGATACGCGGTGCTCATGCCGAGACGAGTTCCCAAGGCTTCTTGCAAGGAACGCCAGAATCTGGAAGCAAAACGGGGATCGCGATCTGATATAATTGATAGTGGTACACCATGACGAGATATAACCTCTTTGATGTACAGTTGAGCAAGTCTCTCCATTGTATCTGTTTCTTTCATCGCTAGAAAATGAGCAGATTTGGTAAGACGGTCAACGATAACCCAGATTGTATTGTATCTGCCCACCGTCTTTGGTAGCTTCGTGATGAAATCCATTGTAATTGCTTCCCATTTCCATTGTGGGATTTCTGGTTGCTGAGGTAATCCAGATGGCCTCTGATGTTCAGCCTTCACCTTCGAACAAGTCAAACACCTTCCAACATAAGTTGCAACATCCTTCTTAAGATTTGGCCACCAATACTGTTCCTTAAGATCGTGGTACATTTTTCCGGCTCCTGGATGAATCGAATATCTTGACTTGTGGGCTTCATCAAGTATAAGGTTCCGTAGATCTCTATAACGAGGTACCCAAATTCTTCCAGCATAGCATCGGAGTCCAGACTCCTTAACCTCGAATTTAGAGACGAGAATGTTCAGGTATTCGCGAGGTATGTTCTCCTCCTTGAGAGCCTCTTTTAGGCTACTCGGATCTGGCTATGGAGGTTCGAATGAATGGTGATGTTCAGAGCCCGAACGCGATGAGGTACCGTCCTCTCCTTTCGACTTAATGCGTCAGCTACCCGGATGGTAGTGAAGTTCACAATCGTAGTCGTTTAGCGTCTCAATCCATCGACACTGTCTCATGTTCAGTTGCTTCTGATTGAAGATGTGTTGGAGACTCTTGTGATCGGTAAAGATAGTACTCTTTGTTCCATAAAGATAGTGTCTCCACAGCTTCAATGCGAAGACAACGGCTCCAAGTTCGAGATCGTGAGTAGTGTAGTTTCGCTCGTGAACCTTCAGTTGACGAGATGCATAAGCAATAACCTTCGTTCTTTGCATCAATACACAACCAAAACCAATCTTCGAAGCATCGCAGTACACAACAAAGTCGTCACTGCCTTCGGGAAGAGATAAGACAGGTGCGGTGGTTAACTTCTGCTTCAGGGTTTGAAATGCCGCTTCTTGTTCTTTCTCCCAAACAAACTTCTTCCCTTTATGAGTTAACGCAATCAAAGGATGCTAAATCAAAGAGAAACCTTCAATGAACCTTCGGTAATAACCGGCAAGACCTAGAAATTGGCGGATGTGAGTCGGAGTAGTGGGGGTTTCCCACATGCTGATAGCCTTGATCTTGGCGGGATCAACTTTGATACCTTGATCACTCACAATATGACCCAGAAATTGGACTTCCTTCAGCCAAAATTCACACTTGGAGAATTTGGCATAAAGCTGCTCTTGTCTCAAGAGTTCGAGCACTAACCGAAGATGTTGTTCATGTTCTTCTTCACTTCGGGAATAGATGAGGATATCATCTATGAAAACGATAACGAACTTATCCAGGTATGGCTTGCAGACACGATTCATGAGGTCCATGAACACGGCTGGTGCATTAGTTAATCCGAACGGCATCACGAGAAACTCATAATGACCATAGCGGGTTCTAAACGTAGTCTTCATCACATCACTCTCCTTCACCCTCAACTGGTGATAACCGGATCGCAAATCGATCTTAGAGTAAACGCTTGATCCTTGCAGCTGATCAAAAAGATCGTCAATTCGGGGAAGCGGATATCGATTCTTAATCTTCAACTTGTTCAGCTCACGATAATCGATACACATGCAGAAGGATCCATCCTTCTTCTTCACGAATAAAACAGGTGCGCCCCAAGGCGACGAGCTCAGTTGGATAAACCCTCGGTCGAGCAATTCCTGTAGTTGACTCTGCAATTCTTGCAGTTCTGAAGGTGCCAGACGATAAGGCGCATGAGCTACAGGTGCAGCTCTCGGTACTAGATCGATCTGGAACTCCACTGCTCTTGGTGGCGGTAATCCAGGCAACTCTTCCGGAAAGACGTCAGGGAATTCATTCACGATTTGCACGTCATTCACACTCTTCTCCTCTGATTCTAAAGCCTTCACATGTGCTAAAACAGCAAGACGTCCTTTCTTCATGATCTTCTGCGCTTTCATACAACTAATGAGGTTCAGTTTCGAACTACATCTCTCTCCGTATATAACCAGTGGCTCACCATCTCCTTGTGGTATACGAAGAGCTTTATCTCCATAGATAACATCGGCCCTTACTTTAGTCAACCAGTCCATGGCGACAATCACGTCAAAGCTTCCCAATTTGATGGGTATCAAGTCAATTTCGAAATCCACGCCAGCTATGTTAATAATAGCTCCTCGGCCAATTTGGTCAACTTTCTCAAGTTTCCCATTGACTACCTCAACTAGCATACTTTATTTTAAAGGAACTAATGACCAATTTATCTTATCGTAAAAGTGTCTACATACATAACTTTTATCGACACCGGTATCAAATAGGACAGAAGCTAAAAGATTGTTGATAGTGAATATACCTGTCACCAAGTCGGGGTTCTCGCATGCATCCCTTGCATTAACATTGAAAGCTCTACCATGCGGTGGTTCGCCATCCTTCTTCTTATTGGGACAATCATTCCTAAAGTGGCCCTGCTGTCCACATTCGTAGCATTTTCTTGGTCCGTTTTGGTTTGTCCTTGCAGCTGGGACGGGAATCTTGCAGTTCTTGCCAACATGCCCGATCCTGTTGCACTTTTCACAGACCGCATTACAATACCCAGTGTGGTGTTTGTAACACCTCTTGCATTGCGGTAGGGTACCTTTGTAGTTCGGGTTGGAGCTTGTGCCGGGGTTGGGGTTTCCACCGTTGTTGTGTCTCTTAGCGGGGGTTTGATCATAGGTCCTCCCCTTGTTGTTGTAGTCCCACTTACGCTTCTCACCACTGGCTCTCGATTCGGATTTAGCCTTTTCTGGTTCATCGATGAGGATCTGATTCATGAGTGTATGCACCATGCGCATTGCTTCGGGAACATTCAGTGGCTTGGACGAGGTGACATTACCCTTGATGGACTTAGGGAGTCCCCAAAAGTACTCTCCATACTCTTGAATTTCGGGGTGACCATGGTAGGACACATAAGAGCTAACTCAAGAAACCTCCGATTGTAACCATCGAGATCGTTACCAACAGCTTTCAATTGCATAAACTCCATTTCCATCTTTTGTATCTCAGTTCTCGGACAATACTCATCAATCATAGCCGCTTTGAACTCCTCCCATGGCGTAGCATACGTCTCATCAATACCTTGTGCCTGAGCCATGGTGTTCCACCACGTGAGGGCGCCATCAGATAGTGTGCAGGAAGCAAATTTGGTTTTGTTAGACTCGGAATAGTTGCTGACTCGGAATACTGATTCAAGCTTTTCAAACCACCTCGTGAGACCAACAGGCCCCTCAGTTCCGCTGAAGTTATGTGGTTTACAGCTCTGGAATTCCTTGTAGGTGCACCCATTTTGAACGGGTTGGATAACCGGTGGTGGTTCAGCTTGAGGGTTCATTTCCGCCAAGGCTGCAGTGACTCGTTCATTAATCATCTCTTCGATTTGAGCTACTGTGGGTGTTGTTCGTGTGTTTGCCATTGCCCATCGAAACAAAAGTTTTGACTTAAGTCAAAATCCAGCATACAACATACAATAATACCGTATATAGTAAACAGGGAAACAACACAACGCATGCTAATATAGTAACGCAACCAGGTATAAATACCGCAAAACCAACATATAGTAATGTAGATAGAACACTGTGCAAGAATTTAACAACACAAAGTTCCATTCATTAATAAAGAGTTGCATACATCCGCATAAGTTCGCACATTACATAAGGAAAACATGGAGCTACAAACGAGATTACAAAATGAAACCTACTACAAAGCTCTATGGTGACGGTGGGTAAAGGATGTCCAGCACATGGGACATCTGCTCCTCGAGCTCAGTCACCCGAGCACAGAGGATCTCCACCTCCCTTGCCAGTTCCTCGACAGAGGGAGGGGCTGGCAGAGTAGGCGGTGCTGCTGGTGCAGATGGTCCGGCTCCAGAGGTAGATGCTGCATGGCGGTAAGGCTTATGCATGAACGGATCAGCCGGGTAAGGCACGACCCGCTTACGGGTGGCAACCCTACAATGCTGACCATGTGCGTCAGTGAATGCTCGTCCTCCGTTGATCCCCGGAATAACGGTGCCATCAAAATGGTACCGCTTCTTCGGCGGGGTGGAGGGTGGCTGCACAGGTGCATCATCAAGGTCCTCCTCGTCGGAGTCATCATTGCTAGAGTCGTATGTGGATGAGCCGTCGGATGATGAATCAGCTGGGAGTGGTGCACGGGTGGCTGTACTGGCTGTCCTCGAGCGGCCATCATCTGTCGGTATCTACCGGGCGGAATCGGCACAAGACGTCCATCAGGAGCGCGTCGGCACCACATGCGTAAATGATTACGGAATGGACCTTCCTCGAATTCCGCGGGAATCACAACACCACCGGGGTGGGACTGTGGCTCCTGAGGTACCGGGGCAACTGGAGCTGGAATCTCCGGAGGGTCCTGGGCTCCGACTGCAGTAACCACTGGTACAGGTGTATGGCTGCTGGTTCCGGAAGATGAAGCATCGGGGTCACTGGTTAACGGGATCTGTGTGTCGGTAGCAGCAGTAGGTGAGGTGGCTGACGAGTCTGAATCGCTGTCCAAAATGATGACAGGTGGAATATCTTACATCTGAACAAGGAAAATAACTTTTCCATATCAGTAAGTCATAAGCAAGCATGTATTAGGCACTATAGCAACCTAGCATGGCAATAACAACAGTGTTAAACAGAAATAACATGTGAAAGCAGATTGTAATCATGCAATAACGGAAATAAGCATACAACAGGTTCACATGGCAGTGAAGATAAGCAATAGTATGCAGTAAGATCACATAGCAGTAAAAGTAAGCAGTAACATGCAGTAAGTCTCGCAGAAACAAGTAAACTAGCAAGTTGTAGATTAGTCCTATTAGTGAATCCTACTCGGGTCGGTCTAGACTCACTAATGCAACCTAATTCCCTACAACCAATGCTCTGATACCAACTGTGACGCCTCGCACAAAACCATCGTGTACGGATCATCAACAACAGGATCATCACAAGGTCAAACACTATATGCTGTTTGAAAACCGATTTGCATTCATTAAAAAGATAATGTTTTACAAAGATAACATGTCATAAGACTTATTACAAACCATTGTTTCGAAATAACATAAGTTTACGAATGCAAAACATAAGTTTCATAATTTGAGACATCTCTAGTAATGCAGCGGATAACTAGTACAGTAGGTCCATAACAGCAATTCAATAACAGCATGACAGCAAGTGTAACAGCGGAAGCAATAAACCTCTAGGCACCTGAGAAATACACGATTAAAAAGTCAACACGAATGTTGGTGAGCTATAGTTTAAGTTGTAATATAACGTAAGATAGGCCACAAGATTTCAGTGCTGCAACAGAGTATCAAAACAGTATGAAAAGTATATGTATAACCGTGGGCACCCGGTAACTAGACTTAACGTTTATAACCCCCTGAAAGTACACTTGGCGAGTGCGTATGTTCACGAAGTATTAAACACCCGTTAAATGCTAGCGCGACTAGCCCGAGTGGGGATGTCAAACCCTATGGATCCATATCTAAGATTCGCGTTCACCGGTTCAAAAACTAATGACTAAACGTTACAGTGCTAAAGGGAATGTTTATACCGTTATATAACCCACACACATATAAAGTTTAAGTACTCGTGCCTAGTATGTAAAACGTAAAATCGCATGTATTCTCAGTCCCAAAATAGTTAAAGTAAAAAGGGATGCTATAACTCACAGTGATAAAAGCGGTAAAGTCGATAATGAAAGTACGCAAGTGGTAAGTCGGTCCGAAAGGTCGTCAACCTAAATCAAAGGTTACTAGGTCAGTAGGTTGTATTTATAAATTCTAATAGTTCATAAAATAAGTTTAAGTGTCATCATCATCATCATTCATCATCATAAAAGCTAAGTAAGTTCGTCAAGAATAGAGATCGAAACAATAGGCTGACCTACTGTACTAGTTATCCGCTGCATTACTAGAGATGTCTCAAATTATGAAAATTATGTTTTGCATTCATAAACTTATGTTATTTCGGAACAATGGTTTGTAATAAGTCTTATGACATGTTATCTTTGTAAAACGTTATCTTTTTAATGAATGCAAATCGGTTTTCAAACAGCATATAGTGTTTGACCTTGTGATGATCCTGTTGTTGATGATCCGTACACGATGGTTTTGTGCGGGGCGTCACAATTGGTATCAGAGCATTGGTTGTAGGGAATTAGGTTGCATTAGTGAGTTTAGACCGACCCGAGTAGGATTCACTAATAGGACTAATCTACAACTTGCTAGTTTACTTGTTTCTGTGAGACTTACTGCATGCTACTGCTTACTTTTACTGCTATGTGATCTTACTACATACTCTTGCTTATCTTCACTGCCATGCGAACCAGTTGTATGCTTATTTCTGCTATTGCATGATTACAATCTGCTTTCACATGTTATTTCTGTTTAGCACTGTTGTTATTGCCATGCTAGGTTGCTATAGTGCCTAATACATGCTTGCTTATGACTTACTGATATGGAAAAGTTATTTTCCTTGTTCAGATGTCGGATATTCCACCTGTCATCATTTTGGACAGCGATTCAGACTCGTCCGCCACCTCACCAACTGCTGCTACCGACACACAGATCCCGTTAACCAGTGACCCCGGCGCTTTATCCTCCGGAACCAGCAGCCATACACTTGTACCAGTGGTTACCGCAGTCGGAGCCCAGGACCCTCCGGAGATTCCAGCTCCAGTTGCCCCGGTACCTCAGGAGCCACAGCCCCGCCCCGGTGGTGTTGTGATTCCCGCAGAATTCGGGGAAGGTCCATTCCGTAATCATTTACGCATGTGGTGCCGACGCGCTCCTGATGGACATCTTGTGCCGATTCCGCCCGGCAGATACCGACAGATGATGGCCGCTCGAGGACAGCCAGTACAGCCACCCGTGCAGCCACTCCCAGTTGATTCATCATCCGACAGCTCATCCACAGACGACTCTAGCGATGATGACTCCGACGAGGAGGACCTTGATGATGCACCTGTGCAGCCACCCTCCACCCCACCGAAGAAGCGGTACCGTTTCGATGGCACTGTTATTCCAGGGATCAACGAAGGACAAGCATTCACTGACGCACATGGTCAGCGTTGTAGGGTTACCACCCGTAAGCGGGTCGTGCCTTACCCGGCTGATCCGTTTGTGCGTAAGCCTTACCGCCGTGCAGCATCTACCTCTGAAGCCGGACCATCTGCACCACCAGCACCACCTGCACCAGCAGCACCGCCTGCTCTGCCAGCTCCTCCCTCTGTCGAGGAACTGGCAAGGGAGGTGGAGATCCTCCGTGCTCGGGTGACTGAGCTCGAGGAGCAGATGTCCCATGTGCTGGACATCCTTTACCCACCGTCACCATAGAGCTTTGTAGTAGGTTTCATTTTGTAATCTCGTTTGTAGCTCCATGTTTTTCCTTATGTAATGTGCTAACTTATGCGGATGTATGCAACTCTTTATTAATGAATGGACCTTTGTATTGTTAAATTCTTGCACAGTGTTCTATCTACATTACTGTATGTTGGTTTTGCGGTATTTATACCTGGTTACGTTACTATATTGGCATGCGTTGTGTTGTTTCCCTGTTTACTATATACGGTATTATTGTATGTTGTATGCTGGATTTTGACTTAAGTCAAAACTTTTGTTTCGAAGGGCAATGGCAAACACATGAACAACACCCACAGCAACTTAAATCGAAGAGGTGATTAATGAACGAGTAGCCGCAGCCTTGGCGGAAATGAACCCTCAAGCTGAACCACCGCCGGTTATCCAACCCGTTCAAAACGGGTGCACCTACAAGGAATTCCAGAGCTGTAAACCACATAACTTCAGCGGAACTGAGGGGCCTGTTGGTCTCACAAGATGGTTTGAAAAGCTCGAATCAGTATTCTGAGTCAGCAACTGTTTCGAGTCTAACAAAACCAAATTTGCTTCCTGCATGCTATCTGATGGCGCCCTCACGTGGTGGAACACCATGGCTCAGGCACAAGGTATTGATGAGGCGTATGCTACGCCATGGGAGGAGTTCAAAGCGGCTATGATTGATGAGTATTGTCCGAGAACTGAGATACAAAAGATGGAAATGGAGTTTATGCAATTGAAAGCGTTGGCAACGATCTCGATGGTTACAATCGGAGGTTTCTTGAGTTAGCTCTTATGTGTCCTACCATGGTTACCCCGGAATTCAAGCGTATGGAGAGATACTTTTGGGGACTCCCTAAGTCCATCAAGGGTAATATCACCTCGTCCAAGCCACCGAATGTTCCCAAAGCAATGCGCATGGCGCATACACTCATGAATCAGATCCTCATCGATGAACCAGAAAAGGCTAAATCCAAATCAGGAGCCAGTGGTGAGAAGCGTAAGTGGGACTACAACAACAAGGAGTGGACCTATGATCAAACCCCCACTAAGAGACATAACAACGGTGGAAACCCCAACCCCGGCACAAGCTCCAACCTGAACTACAAAGGTACCCTACCGTAATGCAAGAGGTGTTACAAACACCACACTGGGTATTGTAATGCGGTCTGTGAAAAGTGCAACATGATCGGGCATGTTGGCAAGAACTGCAAGATTCCCGTCCCAGCTGTAAGGACAAACCAAAACGGACCAAGAAAATGCTACGAGTGTGGACAGCAGGGCCACTTTAGGAATGATTGTCCCAATAAGAAGAAGGACGGCGGACCACCGCGTGGTAGAGCTTTCAATGTTAATGCAAGGGATGCGCGCGAGAACCCCGACTTGGTGACAGGTATATTCACTATCAACAATCTTTTAGCTTCTGTCCTATTTGATACCGGTGCCGATAGAATGGAATGTCCCGTTCTTATTGATTAAAAACGTTCCATATTAATTGATTTCGTTGCAAGGTTTTGACCTCTATATGAGACGTTTTTCAAAGACTGCATTCATTTTTAAAACAAACCATAACCTTTATTTCATAAATAAAGGTTTAAAAAGCTTTACGTAGATTATCAAATAATGATAATCTAAAATATCCTGTTTACACACGACCATTACATAATGGTTTACAATACAAATATGTTACATCGAAATCAGTTTCTTGAATGCAGTTTTTACACAATATCATACAAACATGGACTCCAAATCTTGTCCTTATTTTAGTATGCAACAGCGGAAGCTCTTAGTATTCACCTGAGAATAAACATGCTTTAAACGTCAACAAAAATGTTGGTGAGTTATAGGTTTAACCTATATATATATCAAATCATAACAATAGACCACAAGATTTCATATTTCAATACACATCCCATACATAGAGATAAAAATCATTCATATGGTGAACACCTGGTAACTGACATTAACAAGATGCATATATATAAGAATATCCCCATCATTCTGGGACACCCTTCGGATATGATATAAATTTCAAAGTACTAAAGCATCCGGTACTTTGGATGGGGTTTGTTAGGCCCAATAGATCTATCTTTAGGATTCGCGTCAATTAGGGTGTCTGTTCCCTAATTCTTAGATTACCAGACTTAATAAAAAGGGGCATATTCGATTTCGATAATTCAACCATAGAATGTAGTTTCGATCACTTGTGTCTATTCCGTAAAGCATTTATAAAAGCAGCGCATGTATTCTCAGTCCCAAAAATATATATAAAAAGGGAGTAATGAAAACTCACTTTCACAGATTTTTTACTTCGTCGGGAAGTAAGACTTGGCCACTGGTTGATTCACGAACCTATAACAATATATACATATATATCAAAGTATGTTCAAAATATATTTACAACACTTTTAATATATTTTGATGTTTTAAGTTTATTAAGTCAGCTGTCCTCGTTAGTAACCTACAACTAGTTGTCCACAGTTAGATGTACAGAAATAAATCGATAAATATTATCTTGAATCAATCCACGACCCAGTGTATACGTATCTCAGTATTGATCACAACTCAAACTATATATATTTTAGAATCAACCTCAACCCTGTATAGCTAACTCCAACATTCACATATAGAGTGTCTATGGTTGTTCCGAAATATATATAGATGTGTCAACATGATAGGTCGAAACATTGTATACGTGTCTATGGTATCTCAAGATTACATAATATACAATACAAGTTGATTAAGTTATGGTTGGAATAGATTTGTTACCAATTTTCACGTAGCTAAAATGAGAAAAATTATCCAATCTTGTTTTACCCATAACTTCTTCATTTTAAATCCGTTTTGAGTGAATCAAATTGCTATGGTTTCATATTGAACTCTATTTTATGAATCTAAACAGAAAAAGTATAGGTTTGTAGTCGGAAAAATAAGTTACAATTCATTTTTGTAAAGGTAGTCATTTCAGTCGAAAGAACGACGTCTAGATGACCATTTTAGAAAACATACTTCCACTTTGAGTTTAACCATAATTTTTGGATATAGTTTCATGTTCATAATAAAAATCAGTTTCCCATAATAACAACTTTTAAATCAAAGTTTATCATAGTTTTTAATTAACTAACCCAAAACAGCCCACGGTGTTACTACGACGGAGTAAATCCGGTTTTACGGTGTTTTTCGTGTTTCCAGGTTTTAAATCATTAAGTTAGCATATCAAATAGATATGGAACATGTGTTTAGTTGATTTTAAAAGTCAAGTTAGAAGGATTAACTTTTGTTTGCGAACAAGTTTAGAATTAACTAAACTATATTCTAGTGATTACAAGTTTAAACCTTCGAATAAGATAGCTTTATATGTATCAATCGAATGATGTTATGAACATCATTACTACCTTAAGTTCCTTAGATAAACCTACTGGAAAATAGAAAAATGGATCTAGCTTCAACGGATCCTTGGATGGCTCGAAGTTCTTGAAGCAGAATCATGACACGAAAACAAGTTCAAGTAAGACCATCACTTGAAATAAGATTGTTATAGTTATAGAAATTGAATCAAAGTTTGAATATGATTATTACCTTGTATTAGAATGATAACCTACTATAAGAAACAAAGATTTATTGAGGTTGGATGATCACCTTACAAGATTGGAAGTGAGCTAGCAAACTTGAAAGTATTCTTGATTTTATGTAACTAGAACTTGTAGAATTTATGAAGAACACTTAGAACTTGAAGATAGAACTTGAGAGAGATCAATTAGATGAAGAAAATTGAAGAATGAAAGTGTTTGTAGGTGTTTTTGGTCGTTGGTGTATGGATTAGATATAAAGGATATGTAATTTTGTTTTCATGTAAATAAGTCATGAATGATTACTCATATTTTTGTAACTTTATGAGATATTTCATGCTAGTTGCCAAATGATGGTTCCCACTTGTGTTAGGTGACTCACATGGGCTGCTAAGAGCTGATCATTGGAATGTATATACCAATAGTACATACATCTAAAAGCTGTGTATTGTACGAGTACGAATACGGGTGCATACGAGTAGAATTGTTGATGAAACTGAACGAGGATGTAATTGTAAGCATTTTTGTTAAGTAGAAGTATTTTGATAAGTGTATTGAAGTCTTTCAAAAGTGTATAAATACATATTAAAACACTACATGTATATACATTTTAACTGAGTCGTTAAGTCATCGTTAGTCGTTACATGTAAGTGTTGTTTTGAAACCTTTAGGTTAACGATCTTGTTAAATGTTGTTAACCCAATGTTTATAATATCAAATGAGATTTTAAATTATTATATTATCATGATATTATCATGTATGAATATCTCTTAATATGATATATATACATTAAATGTCTTTACAACGATAATCGTTACGTATATGTCTCGTTTAAAAATCATTAAGTTAGTAGTCTTGTTTTTACATATGTAGTTCATTGTTAATATACTTAATGATATGTTTACTTATCATAGTATCATGTTACCTATATATATATATATCCATATATATGTCATCATATAGTTTTTACAAGTTTTAAAGTTCGTGAATCACCGGTCCACTTGGGTGGTCAATTGTCTATATGAAACCTATTTCAATTAATCAAGTCTTAACAAGTTTGATTGCTTAACATGTTGGAAACACTTAATCATGTAAATAACAATTTCATTTAATATATATATAAACATGGAAAAGTTCGGGTCACTACAGTACCTACCCGTTAAATAAATTTCGTCCCGAAATTTTAAGCAGTTGGAGGTGTTGACGTATCTTCTGGAAATAAATGCGGGTATTTCTTCTTCATCTGATCTTCATGCTCCCAGGTGAACTCGGGTCCTCTACGAGCATTCCATCGAACCTTAACAATCGGTATCTTGTTTTGTTTAAGTCTCTTAACCTCACGATCCATTATTTCGACGGGTTCTTCAATGAATTGAAGTTTTTCATTGATTTGAATTTCGTCCAACGGAATAGTGAGATCTTCTTTAGCAAAACATTTCTTCAAATTTGAGACGTGGAAAGTGTTATGTACAGCCGCGAGTTGTTGAGGTAGCTCCAGTTGGTAAGCTACTGGTCCGACACGATCTATAATCTTGAATGGTCCAATGTACCTTGGATTTAGTTTCCCCCGTTTACCAAATCGAACAACGCCTTTCCAAGGTGAAACCTTAAGCATGACCATTTCTCCAATTTCAAACTCTATATCTTTTCTTTTACTATCCGCGTAGCTCTTTTGTCGACTCTGGGCGGTTTTCAATCTTTGTTGAATTTGGATGATTTTCTTGGTAGTTTCTTGTATTATCTCCGGACCCGTAATCTGTCTATCCCCTACTTCACTCCAACAAATCAGAGACCTGCACTTTCTACCATAAAGTGCTTCAAACGGCGCCATCTCAATGCTTGAATGGTAGCTGTTGTTGTAGGAAAATTCTGCTAACGGTAGATGTCGATCCCAACTGTTTCCGAAATCAATAACACAAGCTCGTAGCATGTCTTCAAGCGTTTGTATCGTCCTTTTGCTCTGCCCATCAGTTTGTGGATGATAGGCAGTACTCATGTCTAGACGAGTTCCCAATGCTTGCTGTAATGTCTGCCAGAATCTTGAAATAAATCTACCATCCCTATCAGAGATAATAGAGATTGGTATTCCATGTCTGGAGACGACTTCCTTCAAATACAGTCGTGCTAACTTCTTCATCTTGTCATCTTCTCTTATTGGCAGGAAGTGTGCTGACTTGGTGAGACGATCAACTATTACCCAAATAGTATCATAACCACTTGCAGTCCTTGGCAATTTAGTAATGAAATCCATGGTAATGTTTTTCCATTTCCATTTCGGGATTTCAGGTTGTTGTAGTAGACCTGATGGTTTCTGATATTCAGCTTTGACCTTAGAACACGTCAAACATTCTCCTACATATTTAGCAATATCGGCTTTCATACCTGGCCACCAAAAATGTTTCTTAAGATCCTTGTACATCTTCCCCGTTCCAGGATGTATTGAGTATCTGGTTTTATGAGCTTCTCTAAGTACCATTTCTCTCATATCTCCAAATTTTGGTACCCAAATTCTTTCAGCCCTATACCGGGTTCCGTCTTCCCGAATATTAAGATGCTTCTCCTATCCTTTGGGTATTTCATCCTTTAAATTTCCCTCTTTTAAAACTCCTTGTTGCGCCTCCTTTATTTGAGTAGTAAGGTTAGTGTGAATCATTAAATTCATAGATTTTACTCGAATGGGTTCTCTGTCCTTTCTGCTCAAGGCGTCGGCTACCACATTTGCCTTCCCCGGGTGGTAACGAATCTCAAAGTCATAATCATTCAACAATTCAATCCACCTACGCTGCCTCATATTCAGTTGTTTCTGATTAAATATGTGTTGAAGACTTTTGTGGTCGGTATATATAATACTTTTGACCCCATATAAGTAGTGCCTCCAAGTCTTTAATGCAAAAACAACCGTGCCTAATTCCAAATCATGCGTTGTATAATTTTGCTCGTGAATCTTCAATTGTCTAGACGCATAAGCAATCACTTTCGTTCGTTGCATTAATACACAACCGAGACCTTGCTTTGATGCGTCACAATAAATCACAAAATCATCATTCCCTTCAAGCAATGACAATATAGGTGCCGTAGTTAGCTTTTTCTTCAATAACTGAAACGCTTTCTCTTGTTCATCATTCCATTTAAATTTCTTCCCTTTATGCGTTAATGCAGTCAAGGGTTTTGCTATTCTGGAAAAGTCTTGGATGAACCTTCTGTAGTAACCAGCTAGTCCTAAAAACTGGCGTATGTGTTTCGGAATTTTCGGGGTTTCCCACTTTTCAACAGTTTCTATCTTTACCGGATCCACCTTAATACCTTCTTTGTTCACTATGTAACCGAGGAATTGAACGTCTTCCAACCAAAATGCACACTTTGAAAACTTAGCGTACAATTCTTCCTTCCTCAATACTTCTAACACCTTTCTCAAATGTTCACCGTGTTCTTGGTCATTCTTTGAGTAAATAGGTATGTCATCAATGAAAACAATGACAAACTTGTCAAGGTATGGTCCACACACTCAGTTCATAAGGTCCATGAACACAGCTGGTGCATTAGTTAAACCAAACGGCATGACCATAAACTCGTAATGACCGTAACGTGTTCTGAAAGAAGTCTTTGAAATATCATCTTCTTTCACCCGCATTTGATGATACCCGGAACGTAAGTCAATCTTTGAATAAACAGACGAGCCTTGTAGTTGATCAAATAAGTCGTCGATTCTCAGTAGTGGGTAGCGGTTCTTGATGGTAAGTTTGTTCAACTCTAGGTAATTGATACACAACCTGAATGTACCATCTTTCTTCTTGACAAACAAAACAGGAGCTCCCCACGGTGATGTGCTTGGTCGAATGAAACCACGCTCTAAAAGTTCTTGCAGTTGGCTTTGCAGTTATTTCATCTCGCTGGGTGCGAGTCTATAAGGAGCACGAGCTATTGGTGCAGCTCCTGGTACAAGATCTATTTGAAATTCAACAGATCGATGTGGAGGTAGTCCCGGTAATTCTTTCGAAAATACATCGAGAAATTCTTTTGCGACGGGAACATCATTGATGCTCTTTTCTTTGGTTTGTACTTTCTCGATGTGTACTAGAATAGCATAGCAACCTTTTCTTATTAGTTTTTGTACCTTCAAATTACTAATAAGATGTAGCTTCATATTGCCCTTTTCTCCGTACACCATTAAGGGTTCTCCTTCTTCTCGTACAATACGAATTGCATTTTTATAACATACGATCTCTGCTTTCACCTTCTTCAGCCAGTCCATGCTAACTATTACATCAAAACTCCCTAACTCTACTGGTATCAAATCAATCTTAAATATTTCGCTACCCAGTATAATTTCTCGATTCCGGAATATATTATCTGCTGAAATTAATTTACCGTTTACTAATTCGAGTAAAAATTTACTATCCAACGGCGTCAATGGACAACTTAATTTAGCACAAAAATCTCTACTCATATAGCTTCTATCCGCACCCGAATCAAATAAAACGTAAGCAGATTTATTATCAATAAGAAACGTACACGTAACAAGCTCCGGGTCTTCCTGTGCCTCTGCCGCATTAATATTGAAAACTCTTCCGCGGCCTTGTCCATTCGTGTTCTCCTGGTTCGGGAAATTTCTAATAATGTGGCCCGGTTTTCCACATTTATAACAAAATACATTGGCATAACTTGCTCCGACACTACTTGCTCCGCCATTACTCGTTCCGACACCATTTGTTCCATTCGTTCTGTTAACCCCTGGTCCGTAGACCTCACACTTCGCCGCGCTATGACCATTTCTTTTACACTTGATGAAAAATTTGGTGCAGAACCCCGAGTGATACTTTTCACACCTTTGGCATAGCTGCTTCTGATTGTTGTTGTTGTTGCAGTTGTTATTGTTGTTGGGATGATTGTTGTAGTTGCTGCTGTTGTTGTTGTTGTTGTTGTTGTTGTTGTTGTTGTTGTTGTTGTTGTTGTTGTTGTTGTTGGGCCGTTTGTTGTAGTTGCGATTGATGTTGCGATTGTTGGGATAATTGTTGCGATTATTATTGTAATTGCTGTTGTTGTTGTTGTATTGGTGATTCTTATCACCGTTTTCCTCCCACTTTCTTTTGACTTGCTTCACATTGGCCTCTTCAGCCGTCTGTTCTTTAATTCTTTCCTCAATCTGGTTCACTAGTTTGTGAGCCATTCTACATGCCTGTTGTATGGAGGCGGGCTCGTGTGAACTTATATCTTCTTGGATTCTTTCCGGTAATCCTTTCACAAACGCGTCGATCTTCTCTTCCTCATCTTCGAACGCTCTCGGACACAATAGGCACAATTCTGTGAATCGTCTTTCGTACGTGGTAATATCAAATCCTTGGGTTCGTAACCCTCTAAGTTCTGTCTTGAGCTTATTGACCTCGGTTCTGGGACGGTACTTCTCGTTCATCAAGTGCTTGAATGCTGACCACGGTAGTGCGTACGTATCATCTTGTCCCACTTGCTCTAGATAGGTATTCCACCATGTTAACGCAGAACCTGTGAAGGTATGCGTAGCGTACTTCACTTTGTCCTCTTCAGTACACTTACTTATGGCAAACACCGATTCGACCTTCTCGGTCCACCGTTTCAATCCGATCGGTCCTTCGGTTCCATCAAATTCCAAAGGTTTGCAGGCAGTGAATTCTTTGTAGGTGCATCCTACACAATTTCCTGTATTGCTGGATCCAAGGTTATTGTTTGTATGTAGCGCAGCCTGTACTGCGGCTATGTTTGAAGCTAGAAAAGTACGGAATTCCTCTTCATTCATATTCACGGTGTGTCGAGTAGTCGGTGCCATTTCCTTCAAAATAGTCAAATGGAACAAGTTAATCATACAGAATATTAAGAGTAGTTAATAGTATTTCGTAGCATAATATGAACTCATTTATAAAAGCTTTTTCTTCATATTAGCGTTTTATAAATTTAAATTCAGGTAGTACCTACCCGTTAAGTTCATACTTAGTAGCTAATATACAATTCAACTACTACAATTCTATATGAAAAACTGATTATAATAATATTTCGCGTTCAAACTTTTATACAATATTTTACAAACTTACAATACTGCTTATTTTACATAAAGCATGAAATATAGCACACAATAACTTTGATACAAGATAGTTGTGAAGATAATTCTAGCTAGTACACAAGTCATTCAGCAAAGGCAATAAAGACACGTAATTCATACATCCAGAAACAAGTCATGCATTCTGGTTTTACTAGGACTACTTCCCATCCTTGGTCTTGTGGAACATAACCGTTATGGCTGTTGATAAGACAGCGTGTTGTAACGTTGTCAAAGGGACGAGGGTTACGTAATGACCAACAGTCTCGTAATAACCTAAAAACCTCATTTCTTACCCCAATTACCAACTCCATCACTTATGGGAACGTTTTGTTTAATAGTTGTAGCCCGATGTTCTTTTTCTCACTTTGGTGAGAAGTGAACATTACTAACCCGTAAGCATAGCATGCTTCTTTATGTTGCATGTTAGCCGCTTTTTCTAAATCATGAAGTTCTATATTCGGATACATTGAGTCAAAATAATTTCTTAACCCGTTGCGTAAAATAGCATTTGGGTTCCCCGCAATATATGCGTCAAAGTAAACACATCGTAACTTATGGGTTTCCCAATGTGATATCCCCCATCTTTCAAACAAAAGTCTCTTATAAACCAAGACATTCTTGGAACGTTCTTCGAATGTCTTACAAACTGATTTTGCCGTAAATAGTTGTGCCGAAGAATTCTGACCGACTCTAGACAAGATTTCATCAATCATGTCTCCGGGTAGGTCTCTTAAAATATTGGGTTGTCTATCCATTTTGTGTTTTTATACTGTAAACTAGACAAGAGTTAGATTCATAAAAAAAAAAAATACTTATTAATACAAGCAATTTTTACATATATCATAAAGCATAAGCACACTATATTACATATATTACACCACACGAATACAACTATCTTATTCCGACTCGCTCGTTTCTTCTTCTTCGGTTTTGGTTCGTTTTGCCAAGTTTCTAGGGATATATGATGTTCCCCTAATACGAGCTGTCGTTTTCCACAACGGTTTAGAAAAACCTGGTGGTTTAGAGGTTCCCGGTTCATTGTTACAACTTAAGGGCTTCGGGGGTTGACGATACATATAAAGTTCATCGGGGTTGGAATTAGATTTCTCTATTTTTATGCTCTTTCCCTTATTATTTTCTTTTGCCTTTTTAAATTCAGTTGGGGTAATTTCTATAACATCATTGGAATTCTCGTCGGAATCCGATTCATCGGAGAATTGGTAATCCTCCCAATATTTTGCTTCCTTAGCGGAAACACCATTGACCATAATTAACCTTGGACAGTTGGTTGAGGATTTTCTTTTACTTAACCGTTTTATTATTTCTCCCACCGATTCTATTTCTTCATCCGGTTCCGATTCTTCTTTCGGTTCCGACTCTTCTTCCGGTTCCTCTTCGGGAACTTGTGAATCAGTCCACGAATCATTCCAATTTACATTTGACTCTTCATTATTATTAGGTGAGTCAATGGGACTTGTTCTAGAGGTAGACATCTATCACATAATATCAAACGCGTTAAGAGATTAATATATCACATAATATTCACATGTTAAAAATATATAGTTTCCAACAAAATTTGTTAAGCAATCATTTTTCAAGTAAATACGGTCGAAGTCCAGACTCACTAATGCATCCTAACAAACTCGATAAGACACACTAATGCAAAAATTCTGGTTCTCTAAGACCAACGCTCGGATACCAACTGAAATGTCCCGTTCTTATTGATTAAAAACGTTCCATATTAATTGATTTCGTTGCGAGGTTTTGACCTCTATATGAGACGTTTTTCAAAGACTGCATTCATTTTTAAAACAAACCACAACCTTTATTTCATAAATAAAGGTTTAAAAAGCTTTACGTAGATTATCAAATAATGATAATCTAAAATATCCTGTTTACACACGACCATTACATAATGGTTTACAATACAAATATGTTACATCGAAATCAGTTTCTTGAATGCAGTTTTTACACAATATCATACAAACATGGACTCCAAATCTTGTCCTTATTTTAGTATGCAACAGCGGAAGCTCTTAGTATTCACCTGAGAATAAACATGCTTTAAACGTCAACAAAAATATTGGTGAGTTATAGGTTTAACCTATATATATATATATATATATATATATATATATATATATATATATATATATATATATATCAAATCGTAACAATAGACCACAAGATTTCATATTTCAATACACATCCCATACATAGAGATAAAAATCATTCATATGGTGAACACCTGGTAACCGACATTAACAAGATGCATATATATAAGAATATCCCCATCATTCCGGGACACCCTTCGGATATGATATAAATTTCGAAGTACTAAAGCATCCGGTACTTTGGATGGGGTTTGTTAGGCCCAATAGATCTATCTTTAGGATTCGCGTCAATTAGGGTGTCTGTTCCCTAATTCTTAGATTACCAGACTTAATAAAAAGGGGCATATTCGATTTCGATAATTCAACCATAGAATGTAGTTTCGATCACTTGTGTCTATTCCGTAAAGCATTTATAAAAGCAGTGCATGTATTCTCAGTCCCAAAAATATATATAAAAAGGAAGTAATGAAAAGTCACTTTCACAGATTTTTTACTTCGTCGGGAAGTAAGACTTGGCCACTGGTTGATTCACGAACCTATAACAATATATACATATATATCAAAGTATGTTCAAAATATATTTACAACACTTTTAATATATTTTGATGTTTTAAGTTTATTAAGTCAGCTGTCCTCGTTAGTAACCTACAACTAGTTGTCCACAGTTAGATGTACAGAAATAAATCGATAAATATTATCTTGAATCAATCCACGACCCAGTGTATACGTATCTCAGTATTGATCACAACTCAAACTATATATATTTTGGAATCAACCTCAACCCTGTATAGCTAACTCCAACATTCACATATAGAGTGTCTATGATTGTTCCGAAATATATATAGATGTGTCGACATGATAGGTCGAAACATTGTATACGTGTCTATGGTATCTCAAGATTACATAATATACAATACAAGTTGATTAAGTTATGGTTGGAATAGATTTGTTACCAATTTTCACGTAGCTAAAATGAGAAAAATTATCCAATCTTGTTTTACCCATAACTTCTTCATTTTAAATCCGTTTTGAGTGAATCAAATTGCTATGGTTTCATATTGAACTCTATTTTATGAATCTAAACAGAAAAAGTATAGGTTTATAGTCAGAAAAATAAGTTACAAGTCATTTTTGTAAAGGTAGTCATTTCAGTCGAAAGAACGACGTCTAGATGACCATTTTAGAAAACATACTTTCACTTTGAGTTTAACCATAATTTTTGGATATAGTTTCATGTTCATAATAAAAATCAGTTTCCCATAATAACAACTTTTAAATCAAAGTTTATCATAGTTTTTAATTAACTAACCCAAAACAGCCCACGGTGTTACTACGACGGCGTAAATCCGATTTTACGGTATTTTTCGTGTTTTCAGGTTTTAAATCATTAAGTTAGCATATCATATAGATATAGAACATGTGTTTAGTTGATTTTAAAAGTCAAGTTAGAAGGATTAACTTTTGTTTGCGAACAAGTTTAGAATTAACTAAACTATGTTCTAGTGATTACAAGTTTAAACCTTCGAATAAGATAGCTTTATATATATGAATCGAATGATGTTATGAACATCATTACTACCTTAAGTTCCTTGGATAAACCTACTGGAAAATAGAAAAATGGATCTAGCTTCAACGGATCCTTGGATGGCTCGAAGTTCTTGAAGCAGAATCATGACACGAAAACAAGTTCAAGTAAGATCATCACTTGAAATAAGATTGTTATAGTTATAGAAATTGAACCAAAGTCTGAATATGATTATTACCTTGTATTAGAATGATAACCTACTGTAAGAAACAAAGATTTCTTGAGGTTGGATGATCACCTTATGTAACGACCCGACCAAAACCGTTATTGACGGCGCCGTTAACTTAGGTCCCGTTGCGTGGTCGTAGTCCCTATATGAGACTCGTTTGACCAAAATTATGTCGCATTCATTTGAAAGGTACGAGACTTGCAAGTTTAGTTTACAAAACCGTTCGACAACAAGTCTAAGTTTACAAAAGTCATAAAGTATAAATGAAATAACTTGCGACATAATTAGTTTAAAAACACAGTTGCTATAAATAGCGTAAATATGTAAACAAAAGTTTGAATCCAAAAGTGCTATCCCTAGCGTATGCATGCATGGTTGACTCCAATCAAGTAATCAAAGAGTGCGGAAGCATGTATCAAGTAGCCAAGTATGAACCTGAGAAAACATGTAGAAAACTGTCAACGAAAAACGTTGGTGAGATCATAAATGTATTTGTAAAAGTATATTTTGAACCACAATAGTTTGTATAGATGATTATCCAAATCGTATTTATTCCGAAGAATGTAGTTTGTATTGCGAGCACCCAATTACCAAAGCTTAACTGAATCTTCCCTCTGAATTTTGAATATAGTGTTAGAACATACACTATGCACGTTGAAATTATATTTCATCCACTAACGGTAGCGAACCGTCTGAATGAGGGTTCGTTAAACCCGTATGGCCACACAACATAATCACTCGATTACACTTACACCCTGCAAGTGGAACTAATGATAATTGGATTGAGGACTTTTGTTCTAACTCGTCTGTATCTTTGTATTCGTATTTGTGTTCAAAGTATAAAAGTATGAAAAGTATATATACATGTGAAATGTATATAAGTATGTAATGTATATGTTTCTCAGCCCACGATTTAAAAGAATAAAAGTTGTTGAAAAGGTGGGACTATGATCTCACCTCGAGTGCACGAGTATAAAAGTACTTCACAAAGTAACGTATGCATGAAAGTTGCTTAGCCTTGACCTAAACAAGTAAGTTGTATCAATTAACCGGTTACGACACAAGGTCGGGTGAAATGTGTTCAATTAGTCCTATGGCTCGTTACGACTCGATTAAATATAGCATGTGAATCAATTTGTCAAGTTTCATACAAGAATCACGTATAAAAGCATGTTAGAACGATTGCATAAAAGTTTGGTTAAGTTTGACTAAAAGTCAAACTTGGTCAAAGTCAACGAAAAAGTCAACACGTTCGGGTCGGGTCCCGGACTATTTTTCTATGCTAGTTATTCATATACAAGTATATTAGAACAAGTTTCATGTGAATCGGAGGTCGATAGCTAGTCAAACATTTCACGTGAAAAGGGACATAATGAGCAGAATCTGGCCAGGCCAGTTCGCGCGCCGCGCGGGGATGGGGCGCGCCGCGCCACCGTCTGGGCAGACCCTTTTCTGTTTTTCAAAGTATGCGCGAACCAAAACTCTTTCCAACCCAATTCTTGACCCGCAAACACCCAAAACATGTGTCTTATATCATCGGAAAGGTATTTTTACAAGGAATACAACTAAACACAATTCATCAATCACAAACATCATTTACAATAGCCGAAATCTCATTAAGTGATCAATAAAAGTCCATTTTCAAAGTTTCAAGTTCATCAATCGCATTTTAAGTTTCGGGAATCCAATTCACACATATGATATGCCGTTTTGAAGGTAATGAAGCATACATTACTACTAAACACTAATAATTAACATTTCATGGCATTCAAGCATCAAAAGTTCATGTCAAGAACTATCAAACCCTAGTCAAACATCACAAAATCCTTAATCGGGTTTTTGAAGTTTTCTTAATCAACCTACACATCAAAATGTAGCTAATGATACTAGTAACACAATTAAAACATGAACTTTAACAATTAAACAACTTTTAATCATCGAAAATCAAAGATTAAGCTAACCCACTTCAAAAGTTCAAACTAGTTACTCAAATCAACAAATCGAGCAAACAAAACATATATTCATGCTAGACACGAGCCATAGACACTAACTAACACAATTTCAAGTCAAAAACACGAATTTATAGAAATCTAGAGTTTTTAGAAAGTTACCCAAACTTGATGAAATTTGTATCAAAATGTAGAGGATGAAGAGAGGATCACGAAAATGTAATTTGTTTTGAAGTTTGCTTCCAATCCCGAATTTAGATGATGATTTTATGAAGTTGGGGTTTGTGTTCAAAAATGAGGAGTAGAGAGAAAGGGAAGGATGAAGGTGGGTGGTGATAATTAATGGATGAGATGGGGTTTGACTAGTTGACCTAGTCACTAGTTAGGCCCCTTTGCAACTTTGGTCCCTCGAGTTTCAAAGCGGGTGCGGGAATTAACCAAACGAATATTTTAAAAACGCTCGTGTAAACGGGTGACGTTAAAATTAAATAACGAGGGATATTATTTTAAAAAAAAAAAGACGGTGTTAAAATAAATTTAACGGAAAAACACGGGATGTTACACCTTACAAGATTGGAAGTGAGCTAGCAAACTTGAAAGTATTCTTGATTTTATGTAACTAGAACTTGTAGAATTTATGAAGAACACTTAGAACTTAAAGATAGAACTTGAGAGAGATCAATTAGATGAAGAAAATTGAAGAATGAAAATGTTTGTAGGTGTTTTTGGTCGTTGGTGTATGGATTAGATATAAAGGATATGTAATTTTGTTTTCATGTAAATAAGTCATGAATGATTACTCATATTTTTGTAATTTTATGAGATATTTCATGCTAGTTGCCAAATGATGGTTCCCACATGTGTTAGGTGACTCACATGGGCTGCTAAGAGCTGATCATTGGAGTGTATATACCAATAGTACATACATCTAATAGCTGTGTATTGTACGAGTACGAATACGGGTGCATACGAGTAGAATTGTTGATGAAACTGAACGAGGATGTAATTGTAAGCATTTTTGTTAAGTAGAAGTATTTTGATAAGTGTATTGAAGTCTTTCAAAAGTGTATAAATACATATTAAAACACTACATGTATATACATTTTAACTGAGTCGTTAAGTCATCGTTAGTCGTTACATGTAAGTGTTGTTTTGAAACCTTTAGGTTAACGATCTTGTTAAATGTTGTTAACCCAATGTTTATAATATCAAATGAAATTTTAAATTATTATATTATCATGATATTATCATGTATGAATATCTCTTAATATGATATATATACATTAAATGTCTTTACAACGATAATCGTTACATATATGTCTCGTTTAAAAATCATTAAGTTAGTAGTCTTGTTTTTACATATGTAGTTCATTGTTAATATACTTAATGATATGTTTACTTATCATAGTATCATGTTACCTATATATATATATATCCAAACATATGTCATCATATAGTTTTTACAAGTTTTAAAGTTCGTGAATCACCGGTCCACTTGGGTGGTCAATTGTCTATATGAAACCTATTTCAATTAATCAAGTCTTAACAAGTTTGATTGCTTAACATGTTGGAAACACTTAATTATGCGCCTTATCGTCTGGCACCTTCAGAACTGCAAGAATTGCAGAGTCAACTATAGGAATTGCTCGACCGAGGTTTTATCCAACCGATCTCGTCGCCTTGGGGCGCACCAGTTTTATTCGTGAAGAAGAAGGATGGATCCTTCCGCATGTGTATCGATTATCGTGAGCTGAACAAGTTGACGATTAAGAACCAATATCCTCTTCCCCCGAATTGACGATCTTTTTGATCAGCTGCAAGGATTAAGTGTTTACTCTAAGATCGATTTGCGATCCGGTTATCACCAGTTGAGGGTGAAGGAGAGTAATGTGATGAAGACTGCGTTTATAACCCGCTATGGTCATTATGAGTTTCTCGTGATGCCGTTCGGATTAACCAACGCACCAGCCGTGTTCATGGACCTCATGAATCGTGTCTGCAAGCCAAACCTGGATAAGTTCGTTATCGTTTTCATAGATGATATCCTCATCTATTCCCGAAGTGAAGAAGAACATGAACAACATCTTCGGTTAGTGCTCGAACTCTTGAGACAAGAGCAGCTTTATGCCAAATTCTCCAAGTGTGAATTTTGGCTGAAGGAAATCCAATTTCTGGGTCATATTGTGAGTGATCAAGGTATCAAAGTTGATCCCGCCAAGATCAAGGCTATCAGCATGTGGGAAACCCCCACTACTCCGACTCACATCCGCCAATTTCTAGGTCTTGCCGGTTATTATCGAAGGTTCATTGAAGGTTTCTCTTTGATTTCGCGTCCTTTGACTGCGTTAACTCATTGATAATGCTAAAAATGAACATATATTTCATAGCATTATTCCTCAAGAAAGACAAGCTTTTAGTTGCAATTGTTCTATTTACAAGTGATATTCGTTTAAATAATAAAAGGTGAAGACAAAAGACAGATTCGACGAATTGAAGACGCAAACGACCAAAAATCTCAAAAGTACAAAAGACAATAAAAAAGGTTCCAATTATTGATAAAAAAACGTCTCGAAATTAGAAGAGTACAAGATTCAAAACGCAAAGTACAAGATATTAAATTGTACGCAAGGACGTTCGAAAATCCGGAACCGGGTCCAGAGTCAACTCTTAACGCTCGACGCAACGGACTAAAAATTACAAGTTAACTATGTATATAAATATAATATAATATATAATTAATTATATTAATTATATATATATATTATATTTATAAATAAAAACCGTCGGCAGAGAAAGACTCCAAAGGGACTGAGCTGTAAATTCATTCTCCGCGACTCGCGGAGTTTGAAGAGGATTTCACCGCGAGTCGTGGAGCCCCCAGTTTTGAAACTCCCTATAAAGCAAACCGAATTCTGATCATTTTCAATCATCTTTTTTCTCCTCATTCATACGATATATTTATATTTATAATTTATATTTTAATTTTAATTTTAATTATAATTCTAATAATAAGGGTATGTTAGCGAATATTGTAAGGGTGTAAGTCGAAATTCTGTCCGTGTAACGCTACGCTATTTTTAATCATTGTAAGTTATGTTCAACCTTTTTACATTAATGTCTCGTAGCTAAGTTATTATTATGCTTATTTAAAACGAAGTAATCATGATGTTGGGCTAATTACTAAAATTGGGTAATTGGACTTTGTACCATAATTGGGGTTTGGACAAAAGAACGACACTTGTGGAAATTAGACTATGGGCTATTAATGGGCTTTATATTTGTTTAACTAAATGATAGTTTGTTAATGTTAATATAAATATTTACAATTGGGCGTCCCTATAAATTACCATATACACTCAATCGGACACGATGGGCGGGGTATTTATATGTACGAATAATCGTTCATTTAACCGGACACGGGAATGGATTAATAGCCACTAGAATAATTAAAACAGGGGTGAAATTACATTCAAGGGTAATTGGTGTAATTGCTAACAAAGTAGTAAAACCTTGGTTTACACGCAGTTGATAACCTGGTGTATTCATTAAACAAAGTATTAAAACCTTGTTACAATTCGAATCCCCAATTAGTTGGAATATTTAACTTCGGGTATAAGAATAATTTGACGAGGACACTCGCACTTTATATTTATGACTGATGGACTGTTATGGACAAAAACCAGACGGACATATTAAATAATCCAGGACAAAGGACAATTAACCCATGGGCATAAAACTAAAATCAACACGTCAAACATCATGATTACGGAAGTTTAAATAAGCATAATTCTTTTATTTCATATTTAATTTCCTTTATTTTATATTTAATTGCACTTCTAATTATCGCACTTTTATTTATTGTTATTTAATTGCACTTTTAATTATCGTCCTTTTTAATTATCGCAAGTTTATTTTATCGCACTTTTATTATTCGCAATTTCATTATCGTTATTTATTTTATGCTTTAAATTAAGTCTTTTATTTATTTAATATTTTACATTAGGTTTTAACTGCGACTAAAGTTTTAAAATCGACAAACCGGTCATTAAACGGTAAAAACCCCCTTTATAATAATAATATTACTTATATATATGTATTTGTATTTTTATAAAAGTAAACTAATATAACGTTAAGCTTTGTTTAAAGATTTCCCTGTGGAACGAACCGGACTTACTAAAAACTACACTACTGTACGATTAGGTACACTGCCTATAAGTGTTGTAGCAAGGTTTAAGTATATCCATTCTCTAAATAAATAAATATCTTGTGTAAAATTGTATCGTATTTAATAGTGTTTCGTTGTAAACTTCAATAGTATTTTATACCCCTTAGCTTTGACATCAAGTATTTTTGGCGCCGCTGCCTGGGAACCTCTTAAAAGCCGGAAGCGCAACGCTAATATAAAAAAAAAAATAAAAAATTTATGTATTTTTAAGAATAAAGTTTCTTTATTTTTATATAAGTTTTATTTAAGTATTTTGTTTTTATTTAAAAACATAAAAAAAGATATATATATAAATCTAGTTTTAAGCATTTTATTTATTAAAATTATAAAGTAATTCTATTTTTATTTAAGTTTTAAATATAAGTTTTTATTATACACATATTTTTTTTATATATAAACAAAAAAAAAATTAAAAAAACAAAAAAAAATTAAATAAAGAAAAAACGCGTCGAATTTAATAAGCTGTCATCTGAATTTCTGAACCCCGCGACTCGCGGGGTTTTCTGCATTAATTACCGCAACTCGCGGAGTAATTCTGACACGCGACAGACACCCTAAAACTGCATTTATTACGGATTATTATTAATTATAATTATTATTAACCCTAATTATTATTATTATTATAATTAAGTTTATTTTTAATTTAAGTTTTATTTAATTTATATTTTAGTTTATTAAGTTTAATTAAATTGTAAAATTAATAGTTTAATAAATACATAATATAAAAATAATATTTTTATAAAAATTGTACTTTTTACAACTTTTTGTATATTTTTATATTTTGTCCCTTTTTAATCGTTGTAGCGTAATATTTGTATTTTTCGCTCATATTTAATTTTAAACTTAGTTTTTGCCATAGTCATTTTTACTCTTAGATTTTTAGGCTTTGCCGTAGAATTCCTTAAGTGCTTTTTCTTTAGACTAAGATTTAGGTGCTTTAGAATTTTGCGACGCCTTTTTAAGTTTTAGTTTCTTTTTAAGTTATTTTCATTTGGGATATAGTTTTTCCTGTAAGCTTTAATATTTTTAGACACCTTTTACTATGTACCAATTATCATTCCAATTAGTAATTTCAATTTGCGATTATAATTTTAAGTTAGTTGTAGTAATAGGTTAGGTTAGTCAAGTATTTTTAAGTTTTTATAAGTTTCTTTTATTTTTCCGTCACCTTTTATTTTTTTTCAACCATTTTTCTTTTTCAATTTTTTTTTTCCGACGAACTCTTTTTCTTTCTTATTTCTCGCTATTCTAGTTTTAGGACATAGATTTTTATTCTACTTCTTATCAAAATTTCTTAAAATTACGAAAATTTATTTTGAGTGGTTAAATTGATAGACATCAAAATTTTCTGGTTCGTAGTAATAGTTGGATTTGTACGTGGACCGGGTTATTGGAGCCAAACAGTCCTCAATTATATTGAGACCAAACGAATCCTGCCCCTCTGCTGCATCTTTTGGCTATTCAAAACGTGGGCAAAATCAGAAAAGTCTATTGGTTGGATAACTTATTATAATTTTTCTTTCCTTTTTAAAACTAATAGGATATTCAGTGAATGCACCGAGCAAGACGTTCATCACCTTTTGTACGTTCACCACCTGTAACTAGATCAAGACATTTAGCAAATATAACCGCCGTTGATTTTTCTTTAGAATCGTCATCCAGTCGACCAAGTACTTCAGTTCAAATTTCCGATAATCCATTTTTTGAACCCGACCTCACAATTGAGAATCCGGAGAATATTCAGGAACGGTTCGTAGAGCCTGAACCATTAAACTTTCCTCCGGAGCCACCAATCATTCAAACAGAGATTGTTGAGGAACGAACCATTAAATCAGAATCATCTAGTGATACCGATTCAACAAATTCAATTATGGAGAATCTGGAACCTTTAAGTATGGAAGACCGAATGAGAGCTAAACGCACTGGCCAAGGTCACGCAATTACTCATCCAGACATTAATGCGCCAGATTATGAAATCAAAGGACAAATTCTACACATGGTGACTAATCAATGCCAATTTAGTGGTGCGCCGAAGGAAGATCCAAATGAACATCTACGTACCTTTAATAGGATCTGCACACTATTTAAAATCCGAGAAGTGGAGGATGAACAGATATATCTCATGTTATTTCCCTGGAATTTAAAGGGAGAAGCCAAAGATTGGTTAGAATCGTTACCTGAAGGGGCGATTGATACATGGGACGTTTTAGTTGACAAATTTCTTAAACAATTCTTTCCTGCATCTAAAGCCGTAAGACTTCAAGCAGAAATTGTTACGTTTACACAGAAGCCAAATGAAACTCTATATGAGGCATGGACAAGATATGGAAAGTTGTTAAGAGGATGTCCTCAACATAGTTTAGACACCTGTCAAATAGTACAAATATTCTACCAAGGATGCGACATCACTACAAGGAAAGACATAGATATAGCAGCTGGTGGTTCTATTATGAAGAAAACCGAAACTGATGCTTACAAAATTATTGATAACACTGCTTCCCACTCACATGAGTGGCACCAAGAAAAAGATATCGTTAGATCATCTAAAGCAGCTAGAGCCGATTCTAGCCATGACTTAGATTCCATTTCCGCAAAGATAGATGCTGTGGAAAGACGAATGGAAAAGATGACTAAAGATATTCACTCAATACGAATTAGTTGTGAGCAGTGTGGAGGACCACATTTGACAAAAGATTGTCTCAGTATTGAATTAACAATGGAACAAAGAGAGAATATTTCATACATAAACCAAAGGCCTGGAAATAATTATCAGAATAATTATCAACCGCCAAGACCGATTTACAATCAAAACCAAAATTATAACCGAAATATTCCATACAACAACCAACAAGGTCCTAGCAATCAACAAGTATCCAATAATACTTACAATCAGCAAAGACCTAATTTTCAAAACAAACCACCACAACAAACCGATGATAAAAAGCCGAATTTAGAAGATATGATGACGAAGCTAGTTGAAACTCAAACGCAGTTTTTCACCTCTCAGAAACAAACCAATGAACAAAATGCTCAAGCATTTAGAAATCAACAAGCTTCTATTCAAAATCTGGAACAAGAAGTGAGTAACCTAGCAAGGTTAATAGGTGAAAGAAAATCGGGAAGTCTACCTAGTGATACAAATGCTAACCCCCGGAATGAAACAGCTAAAGCCATTATCACAAGAAGTGGTACAATACTTAAACCACCTGAAATACCTGTAACTTCTGATGAAGCCATTCCTACTCCACAAGAACCACAACCTGATCAAGATAAGGAAAAAGAACCGGTAGTTGAGAAGGTTAATGAAGATAACACAGTTAAGGCTAAACCTTATGTTAAACCATACCAACCACCACTTCCTTACCCGAGTAAAATGAAGAAAGAGAAACTTGAAGCCGAGCAATCCAAATTCTTGGATATGTTTAAACAGATAAATGTAAATCTTCCTTTCATTGATGTGATTTCAGGAATGCCTAGATATGCTAAATTCTTGAAAGATCTAATCTCAAATAGAAAGAAAATGGAAGAACTCTCGGCTGTTACTATGAATGCTAATTGTTCAGTAGTGCTGTTGAATAAAATACCAGAAAAACTATCTGATCCAGGAAGTTTCACAATTCCATGTTTTCTGGGTAGTCTTAGTTCAATAGAAGCATTGGCAGACTTAGGTGCTAGTATAAATCTAATGACGTATTCACTATACACTAAACTAGACCTTGGAGAATTGAAACCAACCAGAATAAGCATACAACTAGCCGATAGATCAATAAAATATCCTAGAGGGATAATGGAGAACATGCTAGTTAAAGTTGGTACTTTAGTATTTCCAGTAGATTTTGTTGTTCTGGACATGGAAGAAGATTCTCAAGTTCCTCTCATATTAGGAAGACCATTCTTAAACACGGCTAAAGCAATGATAGACGTGTTCGGTAAGAAACTGACCCTAAGTATAGAGGATGAGAGTGTTACCTTTTCAGTTGATAGAGCAATGCAACAACCGCAATCTGCAGATGATACATGTTATTATATTCAAACTATAGATGCACATGCAGAATTATTAAAAGAATTTCCAGAATTACAAGGAACAGGAGAATGTTCTTTAGGAGAAGGTAATGAACCAATTGATGAAGTTGAAATGTTAGCTACACTTATAGCTAATGGATATGAACCAACAACAGAAGAAATTCAAATGCTAAAAGAAGAAGACAGATATCGATACAAATCATCGATAGAAGAACCTCCGAAATTAGAGTTAAAGCCACTTCCAAACCATTTGGAATACGCTTATTTACATGGTGAATCTGAATTACCTGTAATAATATCGTCTTCTCTTACTGAAAATGAGAAATCACAACTCATTTCTGTGTTGAAAGCTCATAAACCAGCCATTGCATGGAAGATTCATGATATTAAAGGAATAAGTCCTTCGTATTGCACACATAAAATCCTTATGGAAGAAGGTCATAAAACGTATGTGCAACGCCAACGAAGACTAAATCCTAATATGCAAGATGTAGTTAAGAAGGATATTATTAAACTGCTAGATGCAGGTTTGATATATCCAATTTCTGATAGTCCATGGGTAAGCCCAGTTCAATGCGTACCTAAGAAGGGTGGCATGACTGTCATTACAAATGAAAAAAATGAGCTTATTCCTACTAGGACTGTAACAGGATGGCGTGTATGTATTGATTATAGAAAATTAAATGACGCCACCAGAAAAGATCACTTTCCCTTACCTTTCATTGATCAAATGTTGGAAAGATTAGCCGAAAATAGCTACTATTGTTTTCTAGATGGATTTTCCGGATATTTTCAAATTCCAATAGCACCCGAAGACCAAGAGAAAACCACATTCACGTGCCCTTATGGTACTTTTGCTTACAAACGCATGCCATTTGGACTTTGCAACGCCCCTTCAACCTTTCAAAGGTGTATGATGGCGATTTTTCACGACATGATAGAAGAATGCATGGAAGTATTCATGGATGACTTTTCAGTCTTCGGTGATACATTTAAATCATGTCTAATTAATCTGGAACGAATGCTAATTAGATGCGAACAATCAAATCTAGTACTTAATTGGGAGAAATGCCATTTCATGGTTAAAGAAGGCATCGTTCTTGGACATAAAATTTCAAAAGAAGGAATTGAAGTGGATAGAGCTAAAGTAGATGTAATTGCTAAACTTCCACATCCCACCAATGTTAGAGGAGTTAGGAGTTTTCTAGGGCATGCCGGTTTTTACCGATGTTTCATGAAAGATTTTTCTAAAATTGCCACCCCTATGAATAAACTCCTAGAAAAGGATGCTCCATTCATCTTTTCAGATGAGTGTATCAAATCTTTTAATATTCTTAAAGAGAAACTCACTAATGCGCCGATCATGATAACACCAAATTGGAATCTACCATTTGAACTAATGTGCGATGCAAGTGATTTTGCAATGGGAGCCGTTTTAGGACAAAGTATTGAAAAACGATTTCAACCTATATATTATGCTAGTAAGACGTTACAAGGAGCACAAACAAACTATACAACTACTGAAAAAGAACTCCTTGCTATTGTCTTTGCTTTTGACAAATTTCGATCATATCTCGTTCTAGCAAAAACGGTGGTCTATACCGACCATTCTGCTCTTAGATACCTATTTTCAAAACAAGATGCTAAACCAAGATTAATCCGTTGGATCTTACTCTTACAAGAGTTTGATATTGAAATCCGAGATAAAAGAGGAGCAGAAAATCTCGCCGCTGATCATCTTTCTTGTCTTGAAAATCCTGAGTTAGAAGTTCTAAATGAATCGGTCATACAAGACAACTTTCCTGATGAATATCTATTGAAGATAGATTATAAAGAAATACCATGGTTTGCAGACTATGGAAACTACTTAGTTTGTGGATTCCTTAAAAAAGGATTATCGTACCAAAGACGAAAGAAATTCTTCAGTGATATAAAACACTATTTTTGGGAAGATCCACATCTGTTTAAAAGTTGTCCCGATAGAATAATACGCCGATGTGTATTTGGAAATGAAGCTAGTAAAATTTTAAACCATTGTCACACAGGACCAACAGGAGGGCATTATGGGCCTCAACTAACAGCAAGAAAAGTTTATGAAGCTGGATTCTATTGGCCTACAATTTACAAAGATGCACACCTTCTTTGCAAATCCTGTGATGCATGTCAAAGGGCCGGAAAAATAAGTCAACGTGATGAAATGCCACAAAATGTCATCCAAGTATGTGAAGTATTTGACATTTGGGGTATTGACTTTATGGGTCCATTTCCAAAATCTCATAATAATCTATATATACTCGTAGCCATTGATTATGTATCTAAATGGGCGGAAGCACAAGCTCTCCCAACTAACGATGCACGAGTTGTAGTCAACTTTTTAAAACGTCTTTTTGCAAGGTTTGGAACACCGAAAGCTTTAATAAGTGATCGGGGTACTCATTTCTGTAATAATCAACTTGAGAAAGTTCTTAAAAGATATGGAGTAACTCATAAAATCTCCACCGCATATCATCCACAAACAAGTGGACAAGTTGAAAATACCAACCGAGCTTTAAAACGTATTCTAGAGAAAACCGTAGGATCAAATCCGAAGGAATGGTCCATTAAATTGGAGGATGCACTCTGGGCTTTTAGAACAGCCTACAAAACTCCAATTGGAACCACACCTTTTAGACTTGTTTATGGAAAAGCATGTCATCTTCCAGTAGAAATTGAACACAAAGCATTTTGGGCTTTGAAGACATGTAATCTTGATTTACATGAAGCCGGACGTCTACGATTAAGTCAACTAAACGAATTAGAAGAATTAAGACATAAAGCATACGAAAATTCGTTAATCTATAAAGAAAGAACGAAGAAATGGCATGATAAAAGAATCAGAAGTTCAAAAGAATTTAAAGAAGGAGACAGAGTTCTTCTTTTCAATTCACGATTCAAGCTATTTCCAGGAAAATTGAAATCAAGATGGTCTGGACCATTCATAGTCAAAAGAGTTTTCCCATACGGAACGATAGAATTAATAAATTCAAATGGGATTGAATTTAAAGTTAATGGTCACAGAGTTAAACATTATATACATGGTCCGATGGAAGTCGACAACGAAGTTAATCACAATTTCGACAACACAGCTAATTAAGTGTGGGGAGAATCAAGTCTTTAAAGGATAATATGTATTTCTGTTAGAGTTAGATTGTCTGTTTTCGTGTAGTTCTTGAAAATGGAACCCGAATGGTCTTTCCCTAGCAGACCCTAAAGAACTAGTCTTCTCCCCCCATTCTGAATTTTTATTTTTTTTTTAGGTTTTTACAAAATGAAGACTGCCTGTGAACTAAACCATGGTCTAATGCTACACGCTTTGATCACTAAACGTAATAATGACATACTACCGAGTGAAATAGTATCAGTAATCAGAGAAAGAATGGACGGAGTTAGAAAAGAATCCAGATGCGAAGATAATAAGTTACAATTTGGTAAAGGAAAATCAAAATCCGCAGCGAAAAGAAGAGCACGACACCTAGAACGATGTCACAAATGCGGAAAATGGTCACATGGAGGTAAATGTTCAAATAATCAAACCTATTCAAATACCGAATTTGTTACTTTATGCAGAGACGGACCGTTCATATGTTTAGAAGAAAAGACACTGAATGCGCGAGGTTACGCCTATGTAGCCATGGAAAACCAATTAAACCGACTATCTTATGAATGTGATAGATCATATAACTAAGAAATCTATTTCACAGGTATGTCTGTACAGTTTTTATTTTTATTTTTATTTTTAACCTTTTGATAATAAACGCTAATTTGTTCGCTAAAAAGTATTAAATTGGTATTGAATAAAATTAGGTTTGGCGACCGAAATTATTGATATCATTCAAAAATTTATTACATCACTGCGAAATTTAACGTTTATTCTTAAGGTATAAATATCTTTAAACAATCAACCCAAAATATTTCAAAAATTCGTCATGAGTTAAATTAGGTCTTGGAACCGAAATTACTTTACCGAAAAGAGGGGCGCATATTTTTGATAATATTTGATTGATTAAAGTGGGATAAAAAGCCAAAAAGATTTTAAATTTAATTTTTACCATGTTTTTAAAATTAATATTTAAATCTTAAATTAATATTTTAAACTTTGTAAAAACAATATATTTAAAATTATAAATATTTGAAAAATTAATATAAGTTTGGTGTAAATTTTTAATATGAATTTTTAATTTTATGCATTTCAAATTTTAAGTTTGGTGTGAATTTTTAATATTAATTTTAAATTTTATATTTAAAGTTGTGTGAATTTAAAAACAAAAATTTACTTTATCTCATTAAGTTAAAAATATGATTTTTAAAATTCGTCGTAAGTTGAAGACTAGGTCATTAAACCGAAATTGCTTTACCCGAGGGAGGGACGAGAACTTTTATTATCATTATTTTTAATCTTATTGATTTAAAGTATGCCAAAAAAATTAAAAAATCCAAAAATCTAAGCTTTTAAAACAATTGCTTGAAAATGACAAATTTTAAAATTTTGTCAAGGGACGGACTAGGGCATCGTTCCGAAACGCCCTCATTCTTAAAAGAAATAAATTTTTAAAATTAATTAATATTTGTTTTATAAGTTAAAGGTTTTATAAAAAAAAAAAAAGTATGTATATATTTGTTTGTAGTTTATCTTATAAACAGGGTAAAACAACGCGTTTTCAAAGACTGGCATTAAGTTTAGCAAAAGTAACTAATTTTAATGACAAGATGCAAAATTATATGTGATGTAACCACAAACGGAATGAAAAAATGACGCGCACCATTTATCATTCAAAACAAACGCCAATATGTTTGGAAGTTTTGGTAAAATTTAATCATTTTTCTACTCTAATCACCCTCAATAATTTAAATTGTTACTGATTTCTTGCAAATGAGGGCATTGCAAGATCTTAAGTGTGGGAAGGGGTTAAATTCTTTCGGATTTTAAAAATTTTTATTTTAAACACTTGGTTACCATTAAAAATACTAGTAACGCAGTAGTTGTATTAGAATCTAGTGCTCTTCGATAACAAGGAACAGCCCTAGTCTTATATACTGACTACCCACTTCTAGTAAATTTTTCAAAATTTTCAACAAAATGAATTCAAAATCATGTTTATACATATTTATGAACGATGAAAACTAGGTCATTGAGCCGAAATTATCGTTACCTCGGAAAGGACATAAATTGAGAAACAACTAAAATGTTGAAATTCATTTAAAATGGAATAGAGGACGATAAAAAGGAAAATAAAAGCCAAGTGTGGGAAAACTTTACCAAGTTATTCAAAATATATCACATATTTTTGTACAAACAATTGAAAATACTTTTGTTTTGAACAATAATCAATAATCAACTGTTTTATCCGAGGAAAGAAAAGAAGAGATGGATCTACACGATGAATCAATTCCATCATTAAAAGGAAGTAAAGTCTTCTGAAAAAGACACGCGCTTCTTGATTTAAGTCATGAAGTTGTCGTCCAGACCAGCTGTAGGTTGACGAAAAATCTAGAAAAGTCATCACTAAAATCGGCTGGAAATCCACGGACCTCAGCATCAAACAGGGTAGCCAAGTGGTCAGATTTATCCTAACCATGAGAAGGATTTATCTCGTACAATGGGGGGGGCACCGTGCAAATTAGCTGGATAAGACTAATGAATCAGATCCCCAGAAAGGATAATCTCCTTAAAGATTAAAAATCAGCTTTTAAGCCTGATATTAATCAATCCTTGAGATTGACCTTAAAGATTGAGAATTCAAACTCATGGAATTCGATGATATCTAAACTCGAGCTTGAACGAGAAAATATTTTGATAAAAAATTACAAACCGATTTGTTTTCTGAAAAACCATTTTCAATGCGTTCATTACCATTGAACGTAAAATCCTAGGAATTCACCTGGAATTCATTAGGTCACCTGAACCAAATCGGGTGTCAACCGTAAGAACGGTGGTTGCATAGCATGGTCGGAGATAGGACCTTGTGCCAGACCGAAAAATCATAGGATGATCTTTACTATCGCTCCTACCAAGGATAGTTCTAGCATCCGACACGTTAAAAGACCATAATCATCTGCATGTCACGGGACATTGCCTTAACAGTTTCTTGTTCATCGCTTTCCTTTACAACCGGACGGTAGTTTACCGAAAGGTAATATACGGAACAAGTAAACTGGATGTGTGCTTTCCGATACCGGGATAGCAGTGGATTACACGAACCTAAAAGTTTTAGCCAAAATATTGATCCACAAATATATTTTGCAACACCGATGATAGATCAAATCAGAAAACTTATCTCGGGTAAAAACTAGATTTAATTTTCAAAAGATCAAATGTTTTCATAAAGATCCAATTTCCTTAATGGATCTAAATTTTTATAGTCATGTGGGACTGTAAACCATATCGTTACTACCATTGTTTATACCGCCATATAGAAATCACTGATGTACAAAGTGTGAAGAATAAAGAAGTGATTCTAGTATTTCAAGACGATATTGCTTGAGGACAAGCAACGCTCAAGTGTGGGAATATTTGATAATGTTAAAAACGAATATATATTTCATAGCATTATTCCTCAAGAAAGACAAGCTTTTAGTTGCAATTGTTCTATTTACAAGTGATATTCGTTTAAATAATAAAAGGTGAAGACAAAAGACAGATTCGACGAATTGAAGACGCAAACGACCAAAAAGCTCAAAAGTACAAAAGACAATCAAAAAGGTTCCAATTATTGATAAAAAAACGTCTCGAAATTACAAGAGTACAAGATTCAAAACGCAAAGTACAAGATATTAAATTGTACGCAAGGACGTTCGAAAATCCGGAACCGGGTCCAGAGTCAACTCTTAACGCTCGACGCAACGGACTAAAAATTACAAGTTAACTATGTATATAAATATAATATAATATATAATTAATTATATTAATTATATATATATTATATTTATAAATAAAAACCGTCGACAGAGAAAGACTCCAAAGGGACTGAGCTGTAAATTCATTCTCCGCGACTCGCGGAGTTTGAAGAGGATTTCACCGCGAGTCGCGGAGCCCCCAGTTTTGAAACTCCCTATAAAGCAAACCGAATTCTGATCATTTTCAATCATCTTTTTTCTCCTCATTCATACGATATATTTATATTTATAATTTATATTTTAATTTTAATTTTAATTATAATTCTAATAATAAGGGTATGTTAGCGAATATTGTAAGGGTGTAAGTCGAAATTCTGTCCGTGTAACGCTACGCTATTTTTAATCATTGTAAGTTATGTTCAACCTTTTTACATTAATGTCTCGTAGCTAAGTTATTATTATGCTTATTTAAAACGAAGTAATCATGATGTTGGGCTAATTACTAAAATTGGGTAATTGGACTTTGTACCATAATTGGGGTTTGGACAAAAGAACGACACTTGTGGAAATTAGACTATGGGCTATTAATGGGCTTTATATTTGTTTAACTAAATGATAGTTTGTTAATGTTAATATAAAGATTTACAATTGGGCGTCCCTATAAATTACCATATACACTCAATCGGACACGATGGGCGGGGTATTTATATGTACGAATAATCGTTCATTTAACCGGACACGGGAATGGATTAATAGCCACTAGAATAATTAAAACAGGGGTGAAATTACATTCAAGGGTAATTGGTGTAATTGCTAACAAAGTAGTAAAACCTTGGTTTACACGCAGTTGATAACCTGGTGTATTCATTAAACAAAGTATTAAAACCTTGTTACAATTCGAATCCCCAATTAGTTGGAATATTTAACTTCGGGTATAAGAATAATTTGACGAGGACACTCGCACTTTATATTTATGACTGATGGACTGTTATGGACAAAAACCAGACGGACATATTAAATAATCCAGGACAAAGGACAATTAACCCATGGGCATAAAACTAAAATCAACACGTCAAACATCATGATTACGGAAGTTTAAATAAGCATAATTCTTTTATTTCATATTTAATTTCCTTTATTTTATATTTAATTGCACTTCTAATTATCGCACTTTTATTTATTGTTATTTAATTGCACTTTTAATTATCGTCCTTTTTAATTATCGCAAGTTTATTTTATCGCACTTTTATTATTCGCAATTTCATTATCGTTATTTATTTTACGCTTTAAATTAAGTCTTTTATTTATTTAATATTTTACATTAGGTTTTAACTGCGACTAAAGTTTTAAAATCGACAAACCGGTCATTAAACGGTAAAAACCCCCCTTTATAATAATAATATTACTTATATATATGTATTTGTATTTTTATAAAAGTAAACTAATATAGCGTTAAGCTTTGTTTAAAGATTTCCCTGTGGAACGAACCGGACTTACTAAAAACTACACTACTGTACGATTAGGTACACTGCCTATAAGTGTTGTAGCAAGGTTTAAGTATATCCATTCTCTAAATAAATAAATATCTTGTGTAAAATTGTATCGTATTTAATACTGTTTTGTTGTAAACTTCAATAGTATTTTATACCCCTTAGCTTTGACATCACTCATAAAGGGAAGAAGTTTGTTTGGGAGAAAGAACAAGAAGCGGCATTTCAAACCCTGAAGCAGAAGTTAACCACCGCACCTGTCTTATCTCTTCCCGAAGGCAGTGACGACTTCGTTGTGTACTGCGATGCTTCGAAGATTGGTTTTGGTTGTGTATTGATGCAAAGACATTGGAGGACATGTTGCGTGCCTGTGTTATTGACTTTAGAAAGTCTTGGGAAAGGCATCTACCGCTAGCCAAATTCTCTTACAACAACAGTTATCATTCGAGTATTAAAACCGCGCCTTTTGAAGCGTTGTATGGTCGCAAGTGCCGTTCTCCTATTTGTTACGCCGAGTTAGGCGAAGTGCAAATCACCGGACCCGAGATAGTCCATGAAACAACGGAGAAGATTTCTCAGATTCAGGCAAGACTTAAGATGGCCCGCGATCGCCAAAAGAGTTATGCTGATCTTAAACGTAAAGACTTCGAATTCAACGTGGGTGACCGAGTAATGTTGAAGGTCGCACCTTAGAAAGGTGTAATTCGTTTTGGAAAGCGCGGAAAGTTAAACCCGCGATACATTGGTCCTTTTGAAATTTTGGAACGTGTTGGACCCGTTGCTTACCGTTTGGATCTTCCGACTCAGTTGAGTGCTGTTCATCCTACCTTCCATGTATCAAATTTGAAAAAGTGTCTTGCTCCACCGGAACTTAACATACCATTGGAAGAACTTACGATTGATGACAAACTCCACTTCGTGAAAGAACCTGTCGAAATTATGGACCGGGAAGTTAAGACTTTGAAGCGCAATAGGATTCCGATCGTCCGAGTCCGATGGAATGCCAAACGAGGACCTGAGTTCACCTGGGAGCGAGAGGATCAAATGAGACAAAAGTATCCTCACCTTTTCCCAGCTCCTCCGTCACCTCCAGCTTAAATTTCAGGACGAAATTTCCATTAACAGGTGGGTAATGTAACGACCCGACTTTTTCGACTTTCTTTTGTGCCTTGTATTTTAGTGAAACTGCGTATTTGTGCGTACTGTGTTACTTTATACTCTGGAAACTTGATATACGTTTTTTTACTTCCAATTATATGTTAAAACGTGCCTTAGAGTGCGTAGGATACTTAACTTGTTCACCGGATGCTTTTATAACCGTTAGTGTTATTTAACGTTTCGAATAAACCGCGAACTGCGCGCACGTTTGACTTTTGTCGTAACCGGAATATTTGGACAGCAAAATATTAATTATTATTTTATAATAATAATTACTTGGGCCTTTGGATGCTTAATTTTATTTATTTAATTGCTAAAGCCCAATAGTTAGTCTTGTTGGACTTTCTACCTTGTTGGACTCAAGCCCACCCTACTCTAGCTAGTGACCCAATTAATTAGCCCAAGTATTATTACTAGTGGCCCATAATAATAAATAAATAATAAATAAATTAATTAATGAGTCATACTAGCATAATGGATAAGGATTATCTATTTGTCACATGGGATTCTAGCATTAGTACACACTTTAGACAACCATGATCCATAAAGCAAAGTGGTGTCTCCCTCCCCCTACCCAATACCCACGGCCACCAAGGCCACCATGGCCTTGTCTATGTCATCAATCCATGTCAATTTCCTTGCTTATAAATACTAGCCATTTACCTCTCATTTGTTCATTTGGTTTTCACACTTGTTCTTTCTTTCTTTCCTTTCTAGTAATACTTGTAAGTTTTCTTTCTTCTTCATTTTTCTTTTCAAATTTCGCGGTCATCATCATCATAATATGGAGATCAAAGTTCCTTTTAGCTTTGATCTTACTTATATCTTGTTGATTCAAGCATGAATCTTTCAAGAACATGGAAGATTCAAGCTTTCTAGCTTGAATCTTCATATTTTTTGTAGATCTACTTCTTTTATACTTTAATCTTTCTATTTTGTGATAAAGATTCAAACTTTTATTTGTAATCTTCATGCATCTTCAAGATCCAAGCTTCATGCTTCAAGATCTTCAAGAACAATTAAGATGCAAGATTTCTAGCTTGAATCTTCATATCTTTTTGTTAGATCTAAGTTCTTTTTGCTTTGATCATGTTGTTTTGTTAAAAAGATTCAAACTTGTGTTTGTTATCTTCATATATCTTAAAGATCCAAGCTTTATGCTTCAAGATCTTCAAGAACATCAAAGGTTCAAGCTTTCTAATTTTGCAACCTTGTAACTTGTGTGAATAGGATCCAAGCTCTCTAGCTTAGGGTTCCATCACCTCTTTTGACTTAGATTGTGCTTATACTTGTTGAAATGATGTAAAGTTTGTAGCTTTAGTTGTTATTGTGAATTGAAATTGTGTTAAGACTAAGGATATGATGTAACCTTGGTTCATCATCCATCTAAGACTCATGAATGAGTTGTGTTCTTACTTGGTCTTAACATATTGTGTATTGATGGTGAATCTTGGTCAAAAGTGATGCTAAACCATCAACGAGTTGTACACTTGAAGCTACAAGCATCAAGGATGAGAACCGTGATGAGCATCAAGCACCAAGAACCCCACCGGAGCACTTACCTACTGTTTTTCGTATCTGATCAGACCACCTGGGCTACTGGAAAGTTGATTTTCAGTTAGTTCGGTTCGAGTAGATGATTTTTCGTTTAGGCTTCGTCTTAATCCGAGTTACAGTTTAGGATTTATGGCCCTCCGAGAGTCACTACACCCTATTAACGTTGTGCTGAAATTTCTTACCTACTCGCACTTAAACCGTCGCCACAGTCAAACGAAGACGAGTTAGGTTCTGAAAATTGGTCAGCTGTTAGGGAACTCATATACGGAGCCATAGCCACTGACTATACATCTTTTCGATATACGTAGAGGTCGTAGCAGCTGACCGAAGTCAGCCTATTATTTCGATCTCTATTCTTGACGAACTTACTTAGCTTTTATGATGATGAATGATGATGATGATGACACTTAAACTTATTTTATGCACTATTAGAATTTATAAAGACAACCTACTGACCTAGTAACCTTTGATTTAGGTTGACGACCTTTCGGACCGACTTACCACTTGCGTACTTTCATTACCGACTTTACCGCTTTTATCACTGTGAGTTATAGCATCCCTTTTTACTTTAACTATTTTGGGACTGAGAATACATGCGCTTTTACATTTTACATACTAGGCACGAGTACTTAAACTTTATATGTGTGTGGGTTATATAACGGCATAAACATTCCCTTTAGCACGGTAACGTGTAGTCATTGGTTTTTGAACCGGTGAACGCGAATCTTAGATATGGATCCATAGGGTTTGACATCCCCACTCGGGCTAGTCGCGCTAGCATTTAACGGGTGTTTAATACTTCATGAACATACGCACTCACCAAGTGTACTTTCAGGGGGTTATAAACGTTAAGTCTAGTTACCGGGTGCCCACGGTTATACATATACTTTTCATACTGTTTTGATACGCTGTTGCAGCACTGAAATCTCGTGGCCTATCTTACGTTACTATTACAACTTAAACTATAGCTCACCAACATTCGTGTTGACTTTATAAGCGTGTATTTCTCAGGTGCTTAGAGGTTTATTGCTTCCGCTGTTACACTTGCTGTCATGCTGTTATTGAATTGCTGTTATGGACCTACTGTACTAGTTATCCGCTGCATTACTAGAGATGTCTCAAATTATGAAACTTATATTTTGCATTCGTAAACTTATGTTATTTCGGAACAATGGTTTGTAATAAGTCTTATGACATGTTATCTTTGTAAAACGTTATCTTTTTAATGAATGCAAATCGGTTTTCAAACAGCATATAGTGTTTGACCTTGTGATGATCCTGTTGTTGATGATCCGTACACGATGGTTTTGTGCGGGGCGTCACAGTTATCGTGAAGTTTGGATACTCGCGGGTTGTAGTCTGGATGTATGGATAGCACAACGTGACATTTGCAGCATGTCGACGGTTGGTGCACCCTTTACTTGGTACACTTGATTGCGCGCCCTCAATGGATGAGTCGATCTTGGAGCCTTTTATCGTAAGTCGACTTGATGTGGTCCCAATCAGGTTGTGTTCCGAGGTTGCGGCAGGTACTAAATTAGGTTAGATCTGGACTCTCATTGGAGGAAAGGCGTAGTTGAACTTAGGTTTGAGGGGAGGTTTGTTGGAATTCAAACCAAAGTCTAACATTAGATTATTGAATGGGTTGACCAATGTACTTGGTCGAATATTCCATAGTATTTTGGAGTATGTGGGTAGGATTAGAGCTTCTCTCGCTAAATAAATTGGTTTGAAGTTGTCGGAACGGACGCATTCGACTGTGGCTCGGATTTGGTTGATGCTTTGTTCAACAAAGCGAGCTGTTTTCTTCGGGATGACCAATTAGGAATCTTTAGGTGATGGTAGAAGTGGATAATCTTGTAAGTCATGGAACTTGAGCTTTCTAGAGGGTGTCGAGAACTCGATGTGAGTATACTAACTGACGGAAGTACCGGGCTAGTGGGAGTTTGATGTCTAGTGGGAGTTATGGAAACGTTTTTGCGACGTGGGTCTTCAGTCCTTACAAGATTAGTGCTTATAACACTAGGGTACTTGGATGCTGCAAGTATACCCTCGAATGGGAAAGAGATTAACTGACCATGGTATGAACCATATTCTTCTCGGGTAGTCGCAATTTATATCTTACTAGTACAGTGCGATCGTGCTTGGGAATTAGAAGCTGTGTTCGTGAAATTCATAGCTATGAGGTGGGTCAGTGTACTAGCATGAAAACGGGAAAAGTTCAAAGATGTAGATTTTAAGGTTTTGTGTTCTCAGCGGAGCCTTGATGAAGAGTCTACAAAGGCGTCTGATGGGTTTTATGATTGCTGAGATAGAAAATCATAGATAGACGAAAATTCTGTACGAGTGATCGTTGACACGGGTTTGATGGGATTGGACGTGTCTAGAGCGATGGGTGAGGCGGTGTTGTCTCATGAAAGAATCATGGAATTGAAGTTTCACATACTTAAATTGATCTTCTTGTGTAAGAAGATGGTGGTGCAAGAAACCGAGAGTACCCTTGTTAGTAACTGGAGATCGGGTTGAAGCTTAGCGGTTTTGATGTCGAAAGACTTCCTTCCCTCAGGTGTGGAAGAGCGACGTGACCTGGATGTTTGATTCCGGCGGTATCAAAAGTCGTAGTTGAGAGGAGATCGGGAGTTGCTATGGGTATTTGAACAACATTGACAATTGAAGTGGTTATTGATTTCTAGTTTAGACAAGTAGTGTTGAAGACCTTGTATCGAAAGTCTACTCATCCGATGTATGCGTTGAGTGTACGTGTCCCAAATGGAGTTTGGCGGTATAATGGTGGTTTGACGTTCTTGGTCGGAATGGAGATTGATGTTCGGGTTTGTTCAAAATTTTCAAGTGGGAGATTGTTGAGTAGTGAAGAGTTTGCTCAAAGTCTTCAAGTGAGATATTGTTGAAAAACGAAGGCTTTTCAGGACCAAGAACTTTTTTCGTCTTTTTCCTCCCTTTCTTCCCTTTATTTTCATCCTTAACAACCTCACCACCATGCATCTCATCATCATCATCATCAATTGCTTGAATTCCTCTTGTATGCTTCAACAATAACGCCACAGCATCTTCAGCGGCAATATCAAGTCCAACATTCGACTTATCCACATCTGAATTTACAAAGTTACCCTTATTATCATCCACCTCTTCAACCTGTTTTACAACCTTAGACAAAATAATAGCTGAATGAAAAGAAAAATTAAAAAACAATTGTGTGTTTCAGTTTGCTTAATTATGTGCTTATCTAGAAACCATTCACTATTGTTGCTAGGATTTGTTTATAATAAATTAGCATAATAAAGGAAATAATAATTGACTTTTTACTAATATAAAGAAACAAGTTCAAACGACAGGCTAAAATGTTTGAGGTGTCGAACCAACACATGTATATGATAACTTGTCACAGTTGTATTCAAAGGGTCAAAGTGTACAATAAAGTAAAAGTAGTTAAATGTGAAAGGTGGGAGATGATATTTCCAACATCAGTTTTACTACTTCCACTTAAATGTTCTAAATTACCCTTAATGATAGCTTACATAAATTTCTTGGTATAATGAAATAAGGGATAGTTTTGGAAACAAAGCATTAAAAGATGGTGGAAGAATAAATTTCAATGGTGGAAGTATCATCTCCCAAGGTGAAATGGGCCAACGAAGCATTGCTTCAATGTCAATCCATTCATCTTGTGTGTTGGGGCTGAGGGTTAGGTCATGGTTCGAGCCTCCTCTGCCCACCCTATTAATTAATATGTCTGAAATAGGGATATCCAGATTGACCCCAGGGGGCTTTTTCCCGGATCCATTCAGGTTTCAAATCCAGTCCGTCTGCCCCTCGGGATGGTTAAAGGATCGGGTTCCTGTAATGCGATTCGGGTTTCCTCCCGAACGTGTGTGTGTGCAAATGATGAGTGTCGTTGAAATAAATGATACACTGATGTAAAGCTTGTCGTTAAAAAAAAAAGTTAGATGTGAAATGGACATAATCCTATGAATACATAACGTTCCTATGAATGTTCATATGATGTAGGGAACTGCATATGATGTTGTGGTCTACAACTTGTAGATTGTTGTCATGGTAAGCAGCTATGGGAGCTTTGTGTAGAAAAATACGAGCCGTTATGGGTGAGAGGTGGCAATCCTTGTGATTTAGAGCTGTATCGAGAGTACATAAGGCATCTTAAGAAGTTTATATCAGCTGTTGAAAATTGGGCCGTTTGAAAAATGTATCCGGGCCCCTCACAGATAATAATAATAGTGATAAACACCGGATTAGTACTGATTCTAGAGATAAACCTAGACCTAGTGCAGATCGACTGGAGCAGTCAAGGCCAAGCACAGACGTTAGAGAAGTCAAGGTCAAGTGTTGACCAAAGAGAAAAGTCAAAGAAGTGTGCGGAAAATGTTGGAAAGTCAACCAAAGTCATTGAGCAGCCAGAGAAACCAAGAAACAGCATTGACCGGCTGGGCGTTTCACTCGTTCATTTTTTTTTTTTACAAAATATCACCGATGGTTGATGGTGGCTGTAGTTTTTATCATAAATCCCCGATGGTCCATGTACTTTTTTTATTGTCATGGATGGTTCTTGTGGTTTGCATTTTGAATCTTCGATGGTCCTTGTGGTGCATATTCACAGGGACCGTCCTTGACAAAAAAATGCAAATCCCAAGGACCACTGGTGATTCAAATGCAAATCACAATAAGCATCCTTGACGGGAAATAAGTCCAGGGACCACCGGTGATTTCTGATACAAATCACATGACCATTGGTGATATTGTCTTTTATTTTTGGATTTTTCTCCCATGATATAATAATTGTGTAGTGATTAATGTGATGAATTGGTGGCAGGTTTGGAGGTATGATGCGGTCTGCCGTGTTGTGCAATATAGATTGTTTCAGACCTACTGGTGCGACTGGTCAAGGATGATCATAATGTTTTGACGGATACTGAAAACGACTTGGGAATTTCGTTCTCAATATCGAGTGCTCCCAGAACAATGGTATCGGAATTCAAAGTTACAGGGCGTATAAGAAAGGGGGAGATTGGAGAAATGATGTAATATTAATCTTGTTGATTAGAGTTAGGTAGATAATGTATGTTATTCGTATTAATTTGGACAAACCAAATATTTATTCATATTCTTAAGTTCTTTATATTAGCACAACCTATAAATCTATCATCGTATGATATTAGATTATGGATTGATAATTTGCAATATAGTTTTTTTTTTTTGGCATCACATAACATACCACATTATGCACACATATCTAAAGTTGCACATGATCATAAAAGACTAGCAAACTTTAATTGACTATACATTTTTTATTATTATTATATTTTATTTTTATTTTTTTAAGAAAAAGCAATATAAACGATAGGCAGAAATCACGAGTAAGGTTATTCTAAATATTTATGCTATAATATGACAAGTCTTGATGAATAAATCCACACCCTTACATAATAGTTACTATAAGTGATCCGTTAGTACTTGAAGAAGCTGATTGAACTTGGTTTGATGAAGCACAACCATTGAGTAACTCACTGTTTGATAACGCGTGCCACTTATCAATGTACGCCATCGACTCCACATCTATGTTTGGAAGTTGACGCTTTTCAAGTACTGCAAGAATGTTTTTCGATTTACAGAGAAGCTTAGCTGCAGCGTGGATTGTGTGCTGCCTTTTTTCGATTGCATCGTGATGACACATCATAGTTACGACACGTGGTATGTTGGTAAAGCAAGCACATAAAACATCTGCAATCACAGTTGATATCCAATCAAAAAGCTCCTCATCATTCGGCCAATTTTCTTGCTTATGGCAATGTTGCAGTACGGTTTCACTAGTTCTATACATGGAACTCGAAGTGATGAACTTGTGAAGTGAGCGATTCAGACTTTTAAATTTGCGACTCTTGAACTCTATGACATTTTGTACTGCCACATCACCTAATAACCGAAGAATCTCCTTTGATGTTTGCCCTTTGTAAGCCTTGCTTTGAAGATCAATCTGTAGCCACTTGAAGTATACTTCAACTCCTGTCCACAAACGCGTAGATGCTTTCCTTGCCTCTGCCAAGTCACCATTTTTGTTAAGGTTTTCTTCAATACGTTTTACAATTTTGAGCCCTTCATGCATACCAACAAGTAACTCTTTGACACGAGTATTTGCAACATTAGGAAGTGCAATAGCAACAGCTGTTAATGTTACTAAAACTAGGCTCCAACAATTGTGGGTGTTATCCCCATATAAAAGCGGGACTTGGACATTGTCGAATTCTACCACTCCTTTGAAATTTGTAGATTTTTCTAATAGCTTCATAAGATTGTTTGGCTCTTTCTTTTCAGATTCTTGAAGAAGTTTTGTTATGGATCTAAGAATATTTGACAATACTCTGTTTGAAAGTACCGCCTCCTCTTCAAATAGTAGCACATATTTTCTGTATTCTTCCACATATGAATTTATGTTATTGTTTGATGCATTTGGCTTCCGAATGCAAGTTTTCAACAATAATTTGCATAGATGCCAACAATAATAGAAGACGATCAGAAAACATCTGGGAACGAGACATATAGTTTTACATATAACTGCAGCCAGTATTTGAAGAGCTATACAAATGTTCAAAATCAAGTTTTTGACCTGATGGAAAACCATTTTGCAATGGCGGCTTGGGATATGTGAACGTAAATGACTCCGTTTCCACCGTTGAAGCCGTTGGGTCCATTGTTTCTCAACTCTAAATACGTTTATATGGTTACTGCTCCATTTCTTAGAGAGGTTGAAATAGCTAATGACACTGAAACATCTAAACACTGGAGCTATACTACCTACTATTATACCAATCAATTGGAGATTAACAATAGCTTTGATTGACCACTTATAATCCGATTCTCCATAGTATGATAAAGAGTGATCAACGGCTGGAAGCAAGTATGCTGAAATGAGAGCAATGGGTAAACATATAACCCCAAAAGCGGAAGAAACTTGTGAACAAGCAATCACAAATTGGGGATTGCCTGTTGTGACGATCGCTCCAAATCCATATGGACGAACACGTCATTCATCGATTTCATTGCGAGGTATTTGACCTCTATATGATACATTTTGTAAACATTGCATTCTTTCGAAAAGGCACACCATAATTGAATATTTAAATCAAAGGTTTTCGACATCTGATGATTTAGTACTTCCATTGACAATGCAGTCAAAATAAGATACATGGTGATGATTTGGTGAATGCAACGTTTCCTTGATAAATATGCCATGTAAGACTCCATGCACATAGCTTGTCTAACATATAAGCAAACAGCGGAAGACTTCTAGGAACCTGAGAATAAACATGCTAACAAGTGTCAACACAAAGGTTGGTGAGTTCATAGTTTTAGTGTTTCGCATAATCTGTATATAAAGGTGGATCACAAGATTTCAGTTGTTCAATCCAGAAACGTTTATCAAAATATTCTACGAAATTGAGCACCCTGGTAACTAAACTTAACGTATATATAATTTGTACCCTTTGTATAATCATCTTAATAATACACGCAAACCAACGTGTACGCTTCTCAAATAGCATACGTCCGTTAAAAGGCTAGTGCTCTAGCTCGGACGGGGATATCAAGCCCTATGGATCCATATACTACTACTCGCGCCCACCAGTTCTTATAACTGGCAGTTAACAGTTACCAAAGCTAAGGGATTTTCGGTTCAAACTCAGTGTAGAATTTAGTATGTACTTGTATCCATTGCGTTTAAAATAAAGTGCATGTATTCTCAACCCAAAAATATATATTGCAAAAGCAATTAAAAAGGGATCAATGAAACTCACGCATATAAATATTGTAAATCAGTTAATAAAGCATTTGCATGTATTCTCAGCCCAAAAATGTATTGAGTAAAAGGGATCGTATGAAACTCACGCATATAAATATTGTAAATCAGTTAATAAAGCATTTGCATGTATTCTCAGCCCAAAAATGTAGAGAGTAAAAGGGATCATATGAAACTCACCTTAGCCGCATAAAAAGTCGTTCACCAAAATGTGACCGAAACTCGGATTACCAAATAACCGTAGATCTCAACCTAGAGAACATATGTTGGTCAATAATTGTTTATCAAGCTAGGTCAGGTCATAGTGTATCACAATCCTAATGCTCGAGATCAACATACAATAGTTATCAAAAGTTATTTCAAAAAGTCAATCTGACTCCATACAATAGTTGAATGATCATGGCAATCGAATCATTTTAATATTTCACATAGTTTTCCAATTCTTGTAAAATTAAACTATATTTTTTATAAGGCTTTAAAATATGATAAAACAATCAGTTTTGACAATTGTTCAATAAAACGAGACGTGCCTTATATAAGATTTCAGTTACTCGGTTGGTAATATTTAAAAATCCATTTTATCAATCTCGTAAACAAGTTGTTTATATCTTAATTGCAGATTCAAAAGCAATTTCAATTAACGTCAATCATAATTCAGTTGATCATATCTTTTAATCCGTTCATCGAAGCTATTCGATATCTAAATGAAAAGTTATTGATTTTTCGCCAGCTTTCCAAAAACATGTATATCATATACCTTTTACCAGTAATATATGTATTTAATTCGTGATTCATTATAACTGTTTAACGACAAAATTTAGCATACAAGCATGTATAAATATATATACTCGAGCACTGGACATGGATACACAATTAATATATAAAAGATAAAATATGAGTGCTTACGTATCAATATTGAGATTCAATATTATAGGAAAGTACGTAAACGTAACGGAGATGATAAACATTAGGTTTGACTTTACGAGCATAATCCCCAAATCATACCCATAACCTCCATAGCTATAACTCATAATTTCCTTAGCTCTATCCCGCTCGAAAAACCATTTTGAAAGTGACAAGCTCATGACCTCGTCGTAGTATTTTATGTATAATATTACTAAAAATATTAAGATTAATAATAATAATAATAATCTTAATAATATAATAATAATAATAATAATAATAATAATAATAATAATAATAATAATAATAATAATTAATATAAATAATAAATAATAATAATATTACACATGGAGTAATATATGTGTAAGAACTCGAGCAGAAACTGGACTTTTATAGGCAACTTTTTGAAATCTGATGCCCATGCGATCGCATGGGTTTTTAGTGTATTTGCCATGCGATCGCATGGCCGCCTGATCCAGCTCAAAAATTTTTTGTTTTCTTGTTTGTCGACATAATTAAATATAATATATATAATATATATAATTTAAATAATTAATTATATATTATATTAAATTCATGTGCATAGTTGACTTGTAATTTTCGTTCCGATGACTCGTACGTTGTCACTCGACTTATGTCCCGGTTCCGGTTTCTCGAACGCATTTTCGTACGCTTAGAAAACTCACAATTTACGTTTTGTGACTCGTACCTTTGTCAAAATACAGTCTTAAATTATCAATAAACTATATCATTCAAAGTGTATCTTAAACTTTCGAGTGTTTTGGTCATTTACTTCTATAAATCATTGTCTCGCTATTTGTTGATATATATATATAATAACAAATCGTTTTATGACCAAGTCAATATATATTTTCAACATTCATAAACACGTTTTAAATATACGTCGCAAGTTATTCATACAATCAATATTCCAACTTCTCATATATATTCAAATAAATATTTAAACCAATAAGTTTAATGTACGGTATTAAACAATTAATACATTGTTACGTTTTCAAGTTATAGTATATATATATATATATATATATGTATCTATATACATATAATTGTTCGCGAATCGTCGAGAACAACCGAAAGATATTTGAATAGTTCAAAAATTTTGATATTAAGTTTTACAGACTTTGCTTATCGTGTCGGAAATGTTAATCATACAAAGATTTAAGTTTAAATTTGGTCAGAAATTTCCGGGTCATCACAGTACCTACCCGTTAAAGAAATTTCGTCCCGAAATTTGAGTGAGGTCATCATGATTAACAATAAAAATGTTTGCATGCCGTATATGTGTTGATAAATAGAGTTTTATCACCGTTAAATAATATGGATAAAACAATCCAATTACTCGAAGCGTATGAGGGAAGTTATCGTAATAGAATGAAATGGAGAATAGAAATTCGTCTTATCTCTTGACGTAGTAACGATTGATTTCCGGTTTTTAAGGAATAGAAAATCTTCATAATCTAAATAAGATTTGATTCTTCGGAATCTGCGGAAATTAGGATTTTCTTTGATTAAATGCGCAATCTACCTCGATTGCTATGTCTGATATTTCGCTATAAATTGACCTCTTCTGTTTCATTATTTTCACCACTCCTATATCTTCTTCCTCATTTCATACTTCCAAAAAATTGTGAAATGCTTCATCAAATTCTGATTCTTGATATACTCCTAACTTTCATATCTGTCATTCTTCTTTTTCATCTACCGCCAGAGGAAGTTATTTTCTTCTACTATTACCTTGGGGTTATAGTGTTTTTCATTCTCCCGTGTCTTTATATTGCTATACGCATTGATATACACAGTTTGTAATTTCGGGGTTGTTATCGGGCTTTATATTCTCCATTATATTTCGGAGCTTCATGCTTTCGTTTTCTCTTCCCGACCTTAAGTCAAGCGGATAATGGTCCAGAATTCGTAGGTATGAAGTTTCAGATGAACATATAATGTTCTAAGAAAGAAATGGTAATAGCACAATCTGACTTGTCAAATTACCAGAATACCTCGAAAAAGACCGAATCATCAAGAAAAATATTTTCTTGATATGTTTAGAGGTTAAATAGAATGAAAGAGTTATGTAACATGGTTCATGATGAGGGTATGATCTGTGAACCTTTATCACGTTCCATTAGAAACTCAGCATGACTTACTGTAATATAATCACATTGATCAAGTGTCATTATATTATACTAACTCATGCTTCAATTCCCAACACTACTTCAAAAACATCCTTTTTCGAAATTTTTAGAAATTAGAAACTAAAATAGTTTCTTTTATGATGTAACACAGATATCACAAGGAGAAAATTGATTTCCGATAAGAATGATTATGGAATTATCTCCAGAAATATGGAGGATATTTATAATGAAAGATACGATGATATCTTAGAATTTCTTATATCAGAGGATGATGAAGAATATTGTCCGCAAGGGTTTAGATTCGGAAGCAAGGTATTTGCTAAGGATTTCAGCAGACACTGAATCATTTGTATTCTTTGAAGGTAGATTTTTGTGATTTGTCCACAGCCTCCTTCATGGTCTGCTCAATCCGTTTTCCAGTTCCAAACCTTCTCTTTTTCTCAGCTTTACCACCATACTATTCTTTATTATTAAACTTTTGACTGTTTAGGTCGTTTACAGTTTTTGCTGCTTCATCAGCATTTTTTTTTTCCAAAATTCGGAGAACTAGTTTCGTAGTTTGGGGTGTTTTTCAGAAACTTCACATTCGAAGTATGTAAGTCTAGAAGACAGATGTTATCTATATATAACTGTTGTCGTAGAAAATGCTACGAGATTCAAAATACTGATTGCTAATTCTCGGTGGTTGGTATGGCATTTATTGTTACAAGATGTGGATGAGTACATGATAGGGTTTCAATGAGTATAAGGATTTTTCGAAAGGTCAAGGATTAATAAAGTTGTTGATAAATTTACTGCTAATGTGGTGGAACATGAAAGGTTCCCCGGTAACAAGAACGTATATGTCAAGGTTATAATAAGGCTAATCTGAAAAGTCGAAGTTGACTAGTTGGAAGTGTGATAAAACTGGATACTTTGAAAAGGGATTGCAAGATTATTTTCGGTAAAAACAACGCTAAAGGATCTTGCAAAGTTTTGAAGTCAAAGTATAGCTTTGAAAGATGTAGAGATCTAAGAATGATGTTACTAGTTCAGAGTTATGACTTGGATTCTGTTCTGTCAGAATATGTAACCAAATTTGGATGAGGATGGTTGCTTTGATTTTTTAAAAGAATATATATTGTTGTGAAAGTAGTGAGTATAGTTGATGATTTGTTGAATCAGAATCGAAGAATGTAACATATTAATTGTGAATTTATATAACTCTCGGGTATTACCTACCCGTTAAAATATTCTCACAATTAACAGTTTGTATAAAAGAATTTTCTTAATTACAATCTTCATGAAAATATACCTACATATATATTTTCCTTAGATGTAATCATGGATTTAATGAGTTAACATAATATTAATCTCATCTGGTTTTTGACTAGGACTAGAATATATAATCTCTAAAACTTTTAGAAACTACATATTCTCTGCAAAATATTTCTTCGATGAAGTTATGAATCAATACTTCATCGTTTGTTGTTGTTGGTATTCCTTGGTATCTATGGTGCGTATGACGTTGATGTTCAAGGTACATATTGTGATGTTGAGGCTTGCGGTGCGGATGTTGTTGGTGGTGGTAATGGTACTGTTGGTGTTATTGTCGGTGGTATTGTTGATGCCGGTGATTCTGCTGGTGCTTATAACCTTTGCACCATATTCTCCAAAGCCACTACCCGAGTGCGAAGCTCGTTGACTTCTTCTACTACACCGGGATGATTGTTGGTTCGGACGAGCGGATGAATAAGATTCAGAATTTGAGATAGTATATTATCGTGACGAGATACTCTGGAAATGAGAGAGAAAATAGTGCCTCGAACAGGTTCGCCGGTAAGTGCTTCAGGTTCTTCGCCAAGAGGGAAATGTGGTGAATGGAAGGGATCACCTTCTTCTTGTCTCCAATGACTAAGCAGGCTACGAACCCATCCCCAATTCATCCAGAATAGGTGATGGCTGATTGGTTAATCCATTCCGGTTACACTGTCTTCGGAATTCAGGTGAATATCCATATCGGAATAGCTGTCAAAGTTTAAGGAATTTGAACTACATACGGGATCCATCTTGTATAATTAGGGAGATGATTTTTGATATGAATTATATTATAGAATTTAGTTTGGTATTCTTCAATACATAATTTACATATGTATATATAATACCAAATTCCATAAATCACGGAGAAATTTTCGGAAGATGTCAGGAAAAGTTTACAGTAACAGATACGCTAAGATATGAATTTTTGTCTATACACTATTTATGCAATAAATGCAGGAAAACGTGTCTAGACTTAAGAATGATAAGCATGTAATTTCCGACAAGAAATGATAAGCAAAACATTTAACATGCAGACACGGTCGAAGTCCAGACTTACTAATGCATCTTAACAACTATCAGTTAGACACATTCATGCAAGACCTGGTTCACTAGGACCAACGCTCTGATACCAACTGTGACGATCGCTCCAAATCCATATGGACGAACACGTCATTCATCGATTTCATTGCGAGGTATTTGACCTCTATATGATACATTTTGTAAACATTGCATTCTTTTGAAAAGGCACACCATAATTGAATATTTAAATCAAAGGTTTTCGACATCTGATGATTTCTACATATAGACAATCACCGTAAATAATAGTTTACAATAGTACTTCCATTGACAATGCAGTCAAAATAAGATACATGGTGATGATTTGGTGAATGCAACGTTTCCTTGATAAATATGCCATGTAAGACTCCATGCACATAGCTTGTCTAACATATAAGCAAACAGCGGAAGACTTCTAGGAACCTGAGAATAAACATGCTAACAAGTGTCAACACAAAGGTTGGTGAGTTCATAGTTTTAGTGTTTCGCATAATCTGTATATAAAGGTGGATCACAAGATTTCAGTTGTTCAATCCAGAAACGTTTATCAAAATATTCTACGAAATTGAGCACCCTGGTAACTAAACTTAACGTATATATAATTTGTACCCTTTGTATAATCATCTTAATAATACACGCAAACCAACGTGTACGCTTCTCAAATAGCATACGTCCATTAAAAGGCTAGTGCTCTAGCTCGGACGGGGATATAAAGCCCTATGGATCCATATACTACTACTCGCGCCCACCAGTTCTTATAACTGGCAGTTAACAGTTACCAAAGCTAAGGGATTTTCGGTTCAAACTCAGTGTAGAATTTAGTATGTACTTGTATCCATTGCGTTTAAAATAAAGTGCATGTATTCTCAACCCAAAAATATATATTGCAAAAGCAATTAAAAAGGGATCAATGAAACTCACGCATATAAATATTGTAAATCAGTTAATAAAGCATTTGCATGTATTCTCAGCCCAAAAATGTATTGTGTAAAAGGGATCGTATGAAACTCACGCATATAAATATTGTAAATCAGTTAATAAAGCATTTGCATGTATTCTCAGCCCAAAAATGTAGAGAGTAAAAGGGATCATATGAAACTCACCTTAGCCGCATAAAAAGTCGTTCACCAAAATGTGACCGAAAATCGGATTACCAAATAACCGTAGATCTCAACCTAGAGAACATATGTTGGTCAATAATTGTTTATCAAGCTAGGTCAGGTCATAGTGTATCACAATCCTAATGCTCGAGATCAACATACAATAGTTATAAAAAGTTATTTCAAAAAGTCAATCTGACTCCATACAATAGTTGAATGATCATGGCAATCGAATCATTTTAATATTTCACATAGTTTTCCAATTCTTGTAAAATTAAACTATAGTTTTTATAAGGCTTTAAAATATGATAAAACAATCAGTTTTGACAATTGTTCAATAAAACGAGACGTGCCTTATATAAGATTTCAGTTACTCGGTTGGTAATATTTAAAAATCCATTTTATCAATCTCGTAAACAAGTTGTTTATATCTTAATTGCAGATTCAAAAGCAATTTCAATTAACGTCAATCATAATTCAGTTGATCATATCTTTTAATCCGTTCATCGAAGCTATTCGATATCTAAATGAAAAGTTATTGATTTTTCGCCAGCTTTCCAAAAACATGTATATCATATACCTTTTACCAGTAATATATGTATTTAATTCGTGATTCATTATAACTGTTTAACGACAAAATTTAGCATACAAGCATGTATAAATATATATACTCGAGCACTGGACATGGATACACAATTAATATATAAAAGATAAAATATGAGTGCTTACGTATCAATATTGAGATTCAATATTATAGGAAAGTACGTAAACGTAACGGAGATGATAAACATTAGGTTTGACTTTACGAGCATAATCCCCAAATCATACCCATAACCTCCATAGCTATAACTCATAATTTCCTTAGCTCTATCCCGCTCGAAAAACCATTTTGAAAGTGACAAGCTCATGACCTCGTCGTAGTATTTTATGTATAATATTACTAAAAATATTAAGATTAATAATAATAATAATAATCTTAATAATATTATAATAATAATAATAATAATAATAATAATAATAATAATAATAATAATAATAATATAAATAATAAATAATAATAATATTACACATGGAGTAATATATGTGTAAGAACTCGAGCAGAAACTGGACTTTTATAGGCAACTTTTTGAAATCTGATGCCCATGCGATCGCATGGGTTTTTAGTGTATTTGCCATGCGATCGCATGGCCGCCTGATCCAGCTCAAAATTTTTTTGTTTTCTTGTTTGTCGACATAATTAAATATAATATATATAATATATATAATTTAAATAATTAATTATATATTATATTAAATTTATGTGCATAGTTGACTTGTAATTTTCATTCCGATGACTCGTACGTTGTCACTCGACTTATGTCCCGGTTCCGGTTTCTCGAACGCATTTTCGTACGCTTAGAAAACTCACAATTTACGTTTTGTGACTCGTACCTTTGTCAAAATACAGTCTTTAATTATCAATAAACTATATCATTCAAAGTGTATCTTAAACTTTCGAGTGTTTTGGTCATTTACTTCTATAAATCATTGTCTCGCTATTTGTTGATATATATATATAATAACAAATCGTTTTATGACCAAGTCAATATATATTTTCAACATTCATAAACACGTTTTAAATATACGTCGCAAGTTATTCATACAATCAATATTCCAACTTCTCATATATATTCAAATAAATATTTAAACCAATAAGTTTAATGTACGGTATTAAACAATTAATACATTGTTACGTTTTCAAGTTATAGTATATATATATATATATATATATATATATATATATATATATATATATATATATATATATATATATATATATATATATATATATATGTATCTATATACATATAATTGTTCGCGAATCGTCGAGAACAACTGAAAGATATTTGAATAGTTCAAAAATTTTGATATTAAGTTTTACAGACTTTGCTTATCGTGTCGGAAATGTTAATCATACAAAGATTTAAGTTTAAATTTGGTCAGAAATTTCCGGGTCATCACACCTGTTTCTGCCATTATCCAATACTTGTTAACAATATGCACGAGTTCCTTATAAGTGAAATGAATTTCCTTATGATCTGAGGACAATCCATGCAACTCTTTGTACTGTAGCTGGAAGATTCGTCTAGATTCAGGAACAGTTAAAGCTACTGAAAATACCAATAGAGTAAACACCAATATAGTGGGTAATATGAACCATAAGACCAACACACCAATAAAAGACAACCCTGTAACCATTTGAATGTATACATTTACTATAATGGTGATTAACAGAATACCCAAGGCTATCATGTTGACTAAAAGTTCTAAGTCACCCATAAGCCCTAAAGAAGGTAGGAAATTGGCTAATATGGTGAACAAGAATAAGATGCTAGTATACTTGGCGTGTAGATCGGGACTATAGTTTTTGATGGTAGTTAGATCCATTGGTAACTTCATTGCTACGGCTATAACTGTAAGTGAAGCAGCATTGAGTGTGAACAATTTGCATGGAAACCATAGTTTCCCTTGTCGGAAGCCGTGGAAGGCGTCAGCTGCCATGGCAAGAGTGCAAACTAGAGATGCTATAGCGACATACAACCCCACCCACGGCATCGCATCTTCGGGAGATTTCATAGTCATCCTTCTAAACAATAATCATCAAAAAATATATATATATATGGAGTAAGGAATTACTTAATTTAGTTTTTGAAGAAAGCTAGGCAAGGTTATACTTAAATATAGTTGTATAAGAGCGAGTTGATGCTTGGTAAATACCAAAGATATTTACTTGCAACTTCATGGAAGGAGTGAATCTAAGGTTTTACTTTCTTATTTTATCCTTTCGTGGAATGTTTCTTCTCCTTTCCTTTTCAAGAAAATGACATTCTTGAAATATCTCACTCACTACTAATATTATTTATTTATTTCATTTAAACAACCAAAAATTATGACAGAGTATATTATAAGTATTCTAAGGATTTTGGATCAATGTGATGATATAAGTTCTGAATTCATAAAATAGGTTCCCCTGCTACTGCGATTATTGCTTATATTTGAAAAGTATTTGTGACATAAACTATGTGCCACAAAGGTTCTTTAGTCTTCAATCACAATAATAAATTAATAAAATTTGACACTATAGCATTGAAAGTTTGCAAGAGCGAACAAGTTACATGAAAAGATTAAGTGGTAGTAGCACTTCTATTACACTTATTTTTTTATTAGTAGGAAAGTGTTATAATATATAAATATATATATATAAATGGATAGTCAATTATTGATACACAAAAGTAATATTATTGTATTACGTAAACTTGTGATATTTTTGCTATAAATAGCCATGAATGCAAGCATTAAACTTGCACCATTTCTCACACTTACAAAGTGTTTCTTTCTTTCTCTCCATTATCATCTTTGTTCTTACACTTCATTATTAGTATTCTTAATCAAGAATCAAATCACTAAAGGTAGTTATAAGCCTACTGAATTATAACATCAAGAATCAAACCACTAAAGGTAGTTATAAGCCTACTGAATTATAACACGTTATCAGCACGATAATCTTAATACTAATTATGGTTGGCTCTGCCACCTAAATGATATATGGTCGGTTATACCACCTGAATAATATATGGTCAACACTGTCGTCTAATTATCATTTATGTTACTAACATTTATATTTCAATTATCTAACATTTATATGGCCGACACTGTCGCCTAATTATCATTTATGTTACTAACATTTATATTTCTATTATCTAACATTTATATGGCCGACACTGTCGCCTAATTATCATTTATGTTTACTAATATTTATATTTATGTTATATAACATTTATTAATGATTGCTTACATATGGTCGACACTGTCACCTACTTATCATTTATGTTATATTAAATTTATGTTTAATGTTTATATACTTATGAATATAAAGTGACTATAATTTATCATGTTGTTTGTTTTAATAGAAAATGTCGAATCTGGAAAAGCTCAAATTTACTCCTTTAGAATCAACTGGAAACAACTACATGCCATGGGTTATAAAAGTAAAAATGCATCTTAAATCAATGGGCATTCTTGAAGCCATAAATGAAAACAACACTTGTTCTGAAAAAGAACAAGCAACGGCATGTTGCTTTATTCATCAACATATTGATGAATGCTTACAAAATAATTATGTGACTGTAGAAGATCCCCATGTTTTATGGGAAGGTCTCAAAAGCAGATTCAATAATCAAAGAGAAATTTTACTTCCAGCTGCTATGGAACAATGGAGAACATTAAGGTTTCAAGACTTTAAGAAAGTAAATGAATATAGCTCAGCTCTGTATAATACATGTTCACAACTTAAATTCTGTGGACATGAAATAAGTGATGCAGACATGATGGAGAAAACTTTCTCCACAATGAATGCTGCAAACATCACAGTGCAAAGAAATTTGAGAATGCTAAAGTTCAAAACATATCCTGAACTTAATTCATATCTCTTAGTTGCAGAGCAAAATGATGAGCTATTAATGAAAAATCAGCAATCCCGTCCTACTGGTACACTTGCAATCCCTGAAGCAAATACTGCAAATAATTATAAACAGGGACAAGGACGCGAGCAAGGTCGTGGTTATAATAACCATCACCATCATCATGCCAAAAGCCATAACTATGGTAGAAACCATCCTTATGGTAATGGTAATGGTAATGGGCGAGGACGTGGTCGTGGTCGTGGCCGTGGTGGTCAAAGAAATAATAATCCACGAAAATATAAATATCAACCACAAAACAAGCCCACTAAACAAGATGTTGAAGAAAATTCTTCTAAAAATTCTGAAGAATCTTGCTACAGATGTGGTAGAATGGGCTACTGGGCTAATACTTGCCGAACATCTAAACATCTTGTTAAGATGTATCAGGATTCGCTGAAAGATAAAGAAAAGGAAGTAAACTTTGTGGATAACGTCGATCCAACAGTCACTGAGAAACCATCTGATTTATATGAAGATTTCTTGAATGTTTAAGTTGTGTGTCTTTCAAAAAATAAACGATTTAATATTGTCTGTCTTTGTCATTATGTTTGCTAAATGTTTCAGTACTATCTATTTGCGTGTAAAATATTGTGTAATATTAATGTACTCACTATTTATTTCTTATATATGAAGTTCAATATGAATTTTGCTGGAATACAACATCAATCAAGTGGTGGAGATCTCTGTATAGCAGACAGTGGAACTACACACACTATACTTAAATCCGAGAAATATTTTATTGATCTAAAACCAACGGAAGGAACTATACATACAATATCAGGAACTGCTAACTGTACTACCAAATGGTACAAAATTTTTAATAAATGATGCCTTATTTTCTCCCAAGTCAAGCAGAAATTTATTGAGTTTCTCCGACATATACCTTAACGGGTATGATTATCAGTCAGTGACAACAGAAAATGAGAAATATTTAAGTATCACTGACAAGAGTCATGTGGTTGAAAAACTGCCAAAACTTAGTTCTGGATTACATTATACACATATAAATGTACCAGAAATACATATGGTAGTTAACGAAAAATATATTGATCCTGGTGTATTCAGTTTACGGCATAACAGATTAGGCCATCCAGGATCAACAATGATGAAAAGGATTATTGAATGTACTCATGGACATCCACTAATGGATAGAAAAATCCATCATGATACAATGGTTCCATGTACATCTTGCTCTCTTGGAAAATTGATAACTAGACCCTCACCACTTAAGGTTGAGAAAGAATCACCAATGTTTCTTGAAAGAATTCAAGGTGATATATGTGGACCAATTCATCCACCATGTGGACCATTTAGATATTTCATGGTTCTAATAGACGCATCTAGCAGATGGTCTCATGTTTGTCTGTTATCAAGCCGTAATGTGGCATTTGCAAAATTTCTTGCCCAAATTATTAAATTGAGAGCTCATTTTCCTGATTACACCATTAAAAGGGTGAGACTTGATAATGCTGGTGAATTTACATCTCAAGCATTTAATGACTATTGCATGTCTATAGGAATTGTTGTTGAACATTCTGTTGCTCATGTGCATACACAAAATGGTTTAGCCGAGTCATTGATTAAACGTTTACAGTTAATCGCTAGACCATTGATAATGAGAACAAAACTTCCTGTATCTATATGGGGTCATGCAATTTTAAATGCTGCTGCATTGATTCGCATCAGACTAAGTGCAAGTCATAAATATTCCCCCTACAACTTGCTTTTGGTCAAGAGCCAAATATTTCCCATCTTAGAACATTTGGTTGTGCAGTGTATCTTCCAATTGCGACACCACAACGTACAAAAATGGGTCCTCAAAGGAGGTTGGGAATATATGTTGGATATGAAACATCTTCAATATTAAGGTATATTGAACCTATGACAGGTGACGTTTTTACAGCACGTTTTGCTGATTGTCATTTTAATGAAACATTGTTCCCTAGATTAGGGGGAGAAATGAAAAATAAAGAAAATGATGTTTCATGGTGTGAACCTCAATTAAAGTATCTTGATCCTTGCACAAAAGAATGCGAGACAGAAGTTCAAAAGATAATGCATATACAAGAACTTGCAAATCAATTGCCTGATGCATTTACAGATACAAAAACGGTGACAAAATCATATATACCAGCAGTAAATACTCCAGCTCGAATTGAAATTCCAAAAGCTGGCAATAACGTCACTCATGAATCTTTGCCACGTCAGAAACGTGGAAGACCAATTGGTTCAAAGGATAAAAATCCTCAAAAAAGAAAATCAGCTGATAATGAAGTAAAAGAAAGTGTTCAAGAAGAACCACAAATTAGTACTCCTACTGCAGAGGAGATTGATGATGTCAATACAGAAATTGCAATCAATTATGCATATTCAAAAATATTATGGAACCGAAATGAAATGAAAAATCTTGATGAGAAATTTTCATTTAATGTTGCATATGACATCATGAATAATGATGATGATCCAGAACCAACATCTATGGTTGAATGTCAAAATAGACATGATTGGGCTCAATGGAAAGAAGCAATACGAGCTGAATTAGAATCACTCAATAAAAGAAAAGTTTTCGGATCCATCATTCTCACTCCTAAAGATGTGAAACCTGTAGGATACAGATGGATTTTTGTCCGAAAAAGAAATGAGAAAAATGAAGTTACAAGGTATAAAGCTAGACTTGTAGCTCAAGGTTTTTCTCAAAGATCGGGAATTGATTATGAAGAAACTTATTCCCCTGTTATAGATGCAATTACTTTTAGGTACTTAATCAGCCTGGCAGTTTCTAAAAATTTAGAAATGCATCTCATGGATGTTGTGACTGATTACCTATATGGATCACTTGATAGTGATATATATATGAAGATACCTGAAGGATTTAAGGTACCAGAAGCATCAAATGCAAAACCCAAAGAAATGTATTCGATTAAATTACAAAGATCTTTATATAGGTTAAAACAATCGGGACGTATGTGGTATAACCGATTAAGTGATTACTTGATAAGCAAAGGGTATACAAATAACCTTACTTGCCCTTGTGTTTTCATTAAGAAAACAACATCCGGATATGTGATCATAGCTGTTTATGTTGATGATCTTAACATCATAGGTACAAATAAAGAGATCTATGAAGCCATTCAACTTCTAAAGAAAGAATTTGAAATGAAAGATCTCGGAAAAACCAAGTATTGCCTTGGTTTACAAATTGAGCATATGCCTAATGGTTTACTTGTACATCAAACAACATATACTGAAAAGATTTTGAAACGTTTCAATATGGACAAGGCAAAACCATTAAGTACTCCTATGGTTGTTAGATCACTCAATGTTGAAACTGATCCATTTCGTCCATGTGAAGATCATGAAGATATTCTTGGACCAGAAGTACCATATCTTAGTGCAATTGGAGCTCTTATGTATCTTACAAATTGTACAAGACCTGACATTTCTTTTGCAGTTAATTTGTTGGCAAGGTTCAGCTCTGCTCCTACCAAAAGACACTGGAATGGGATCAAACACATATTTCGATACCTTCGAGGAACTACTGATTTAGGATTATTTTATTCTAACGAATCAAAACAAGATTTGGTTGGTTATGCTGATGCAGGTTATTTATCTGATCCACATAAAGCTAAATCTCAAACTGGATATGTATTCCTAAATGGAGGTACTGCAATATCATGGCGTTCTCAAAAACAAACACTTGTTGCTACATCATCAAATCATGCCGAAGTGATTGCATTACATGAAGCTACTCGGGAATGTTTTTGGTTGAGATCAATGACACAAATCATTACTGATTCTTGTGGACTAGAACGCGATAAAAGTCCAACAATTATCTATGAAGATAATGCAGCTTGCATAGCACAGATGAAAGAAGGGTATATCAAAAGTGACCGAACCAAACACATACCTCCTAGATTCTTCTCATACACTCAAAATCTCATTAAGGACAACGAGATTGAAATGAGATATGTTCAATCCAGCAAAAACTCTGCTGATCTTTTCACGAAAGCACTTCCAACTGCTATTTTCAGAACACACGTTCATAACATTGGCATGAGACATGTTCAAAAGATGTAACAACCGAAGCGATGTCTACTTGAGGGGGAGTCAACTCCATGCTGCACTCTTTTTCCCTTAGCTAAAGTTTTTCCCACTGGGTTTTCTTTAGCAAGGTTTTTAACGAGGCAGTAACTTACAGTTGATCTTCAACAAACAAAATTGCTATCCAAGGGGGAGTGTTATAATATATAAATATATATATATAAATGGATAGTCAATTATTGATACACAAAAGTAATATTATTGTATTACCTAAACTTGTGATATTTTTGCTATAAATAGCCATGAATGCAAGCATTAAACTTGCACCATTTCTCACACTTACAAAGTGTTTCTTTCTTTCTCTCCATTATCATCTTTGTTCTTACACTTCATTATTAGTATTCTTAATCAAGAATCAAATCACTAAAGGTAGTTATAAGCCTACTGAATTATAACATCAAGAATCAAACCACTAAAGGTAGTTATAAGCCTACTGAATTATAACAGAAAGAAGTATTTGTTGACTCTGTTAACTTTGTTTCATGTTGTGCATAAGAAGTGTGACCACAAACTACTATAAAGTAAATTTACTTTTGAGTTTTTGAGTTTGCTTTATTCTTGTATTTGTGAGTTTTGTTTTTGCGAATTGGAGGTACTGTCAATATGCAGGCCTCTCAGATGTATCTGTTTGTTTTTCTATATTATATGTTGCCTTTCCAAAAAAAATAAAAAAAATAAAAAAAAAATAAAGTAAATTTACTATGTAATTTTAATTATATATGGGGTACTATGCAGAAAACTGATCATAAAGGGTATACCTTTTTTTTTTTTTTTAAATAACTCAAGACGCAAATTCAATTTGCCCACTATAAGGTTCTATATGTGATAATAATTATCTTAATCCTATGATATTAACACGAAATCTAAAAGAAGGCACTAAGAAAAATCTATGTAAAACGGATTATATTCAATAGATTGAAACACTATGAGGGTCTTTTTGGATGTGATTGTACAGGGGGTGAGTAACGTTATGATTGAGGGTATTTGTTTGCTAGAAACAATCATGGAATTAACATACTGGTTTATATTATAAAAAAATTGCACCAACATATGATGTTTATTTGTGATGAGTTAGCATGTTAAAGATCACAAGCAAAATGATATCTGCAGCAAACGAAATATTACTATTAGGATTTGTAATGTACAACTACATAAATAATACTATTGCATGACAACAAGTAAAAATATAACCACCCGTACGAAATACGTAGTAGTTAACTATATAATTTGCTTGATTGCTAAGATATTCATAAGTAACATTGATCAAACGCTAAATGTGAAGTGCGGACCAATTTTTAATTGACCTAGCATGATAACATTGTTATAAAAACAAATAGAACCTTTTATTATTAGTACAACTATTGAGAACATTTTTATGCATTTGAATACTCTTCGAATTACTTTCAACCCATTTCTTTTTTTTAGTTACCTCATATTATCTTAAACAGACAGACCGGCTGGAAATAAACATAATCCAAACACCCTATTCTTAGACATATGATATTAGTATCGTCCCAGCCCGATTGCATTGTGTGCTGATTGAGTCCATTTGGATTTTACCATTAGGGTTTTATAGGGATATTGTACTCTATATATAGTGATTACTGTAATCAATAAGATTCACGTGGTTTACATTGTCTAACATGATATCAGAGCGGGTTTGATTCCGAGACCTAGTCGGCTGCCATGAGCCGCTGCTCTACGTCGCCCTCAAACAACCCTAACCCATGTATCACACAACCGTAAGTCTTTTTTTTCTTTCTTCCAACTATCACGTACAACGAACACAAAAAAAAAATACGGCCGTCGAACATACAAGTCAACGTCGTTTGAGTATTCAGAGATCTGCTTAAAGTTCAAAGCCGACCAACAAAATTCTCCTTCTTTTGTTACTCCCTCCGTCCCATATTAATAGTCCACCTTTCCTTTTTTATCCGTCCCAAATTAATAATCCACTTCCATAAATAGAAAAGAATAACTTGTTAAAGTAATTTTATACTGTGATGACCCGGAAATTTCTGACCAAATTTAAACTTAATCTTTGTATGATTAACATTTCCGACACGATAAGCAAAGTCTGTAAAATTGAATCTCAAAATTTTTGAACTACTTTCATATATTCAAATACCTTTCGGTTGTTCTTGACAATTCGCGAACAATTATATGTATATAGATACATATATATATACTATAACTTGAAAACGTAACAATGTATTAATTGTTTGATACTGTACATTAAACTTATTGGTTTAAATATTTATTTGAATATATATGATAAGTTGGAATATTAATTGTATGAATAATTTGCGACGTATATTTAAAACGTGTTTATGAATGTTGAAAATATATATTAACTTGGTCATAAAACGATTTGTTATTATATATATATTAACAAATAGCGAGACAATGATTTATAAAAGTAAATGACCAAAACACTCGAAAATTTAAGATACACTTTGAATGATATAGTTTATTGATAATTTAAGACTATATTTTGACAAAAGTACGAGTCACAAAACGTAAATTGCGAGTTTTCTAAGCGTACGAAAATGCGTTCGAGAAACCGGAACCGGGACATAAGTCGAGTGACAACGTACGAGTCATCGGAACGAGAATTACAAGTTAACTATGCACATGAATTTAATATAATATATAATTAATTATTTAAATTAAATATATTATATATATTATATTTAAATATGTCGACAAACAAAACAACAAAAAATTGTGAGCTGAATTTTGGGGCCATGCGATCGCATGGAAAATAGGCATAAAACCCATGCGATCGCATGGAGTCAGATTTCAGGAAAAGTCTATAAATTGAATTCGTTTTTGCTCGATTACACACACATATATCCTCAGCTCTCTTTATATATTATTATTATTATTATTATTATTATTATTATTATTATTATTATTATTATTATGATATTATTATTATTATTATTATTATTATTATTATTATTATTATTATTATTATTATTATTATTATTATTATTAAGATTAATATTATTATTAATCTTATTATTATTAATATTATTAATTAGTATTATACATAAAATACTACGACGAGGTTATGAGCGTGTCACTTTCAAAATGGTTTTCAAGCGGGATAGAGCTAAGAAAATTATGGGTTATTGCCAAGGAGGTTATGGGTAATGTTCGGGGGTATATTTGTGAATCAAACCTAGTGTTTATCATCTCCGTTACGTCTACGTACTTTCCTACAATATTGAATCTCAATACTGATACGTAAGCACTCATATCTTATCTTTTATATATTAATTATGTATCCATGTCTAGTGCTCGAGTATATATATTTATATATGCTTGTATGCTAAATTTCGTCGTTAAACAGTTTATAATGAATCACTAATTAAATACATATATTACTGGTAAAAGGTATATGATATACATGTTTTTGAAAAGCTGGCGAAAAATCAATAACTTTTCATTTAGATATCGAATAGTTTCGATGAACGAATTAAAAGATATGATCAACTGAATTATGATTGACGTTAATTGAAATTGCTTTTGAATCTGCAATTAAGATTTAAACAACTTGTTTACGAGACTGATAAAGTGAACTTTTAAATATTACCAACCGAGTAAATGAATCCTTATATAAGGCACGTCTCGTTTTGTTGAACTATTGTCAAAATTGACTTTTTGAAACGACTTTGGATAACTATTATATGTCGATCTCGAGCATTAGGATTGTGATACACTATGACCTGACCTAGCTTAATAGACATTTATTGACCAACATATGTTCTCTAGGTTGAGATCTACGATTAATTGGTAATCCGAGTTTCAGTCACATTTTGGTGAACAACTTTATATGCTGCTAAGGTGAGTTTCATTTGTTCCCTTTTTAATTGCTTTTGCAATATATATTTTTGGGCTGAGAATACATGCAATTTATTTTAAACACAATGGATACAAGTACATACTTAATTCTACACTGAGTTTGAACCGAAAATCCCTTAGCTTTGGTAACTAGTAGCTGCCAGTACATAGGATATGGACTGATGGGCGCGAATAACAGTATATGGATCCATAGGGCTTGACATCCCCGTCCGAGCTAGAGCGCTAGCCTTTTAACGGACGTGTGTTATTTGAGTTTAGGACACGTTGGTTTGCGTGTATTAAAATGAATGGGGTATTTATCATTATAACGTTAAAGCTTAGTTACCAGGGTGCTCTGTTACGTAGAATCTATTGACAAACTTTTGATAAACATTTCTGGATGAAACAACTGAAATCTTGTGATCCACTTTTATATACAGATTATGCGAAACACTAAAACTATGAACTCACCAACCTTTGTGTTGACACTTGTTAGCATGTTTATTCTCAGGTTTCCTAGAAGTCTTTCGCTATTTGCTTATATGTTAGACAAGCTATGTGCATGAAGTCTTACATGGCATATTTTTCAAGGAAATGTTGCATTCACCAAATCATCACAATGTATCTTATTTTGACTGCATTGTCAACGAAAGTACTATTGTAAACTATTATTTTAGGTGATTGTCTATATGTAGAAATCATCATATGTTGAAAACCTTTGATTTAAATATTCATTTATGGTGTGCCTTTTCAAAAGAATGCAATATTTACAAAACGTATCATATAGAGGTCAAATACCTCGCAATGAAATCGATGAATGACGTGTTCGTCCATATGGATTTGGAGCGATCGTCACATATACCTTTATTTTATTTAAGTAAGACAAAAGTATAGGTAAAAAGTAATGGGTAAAACTAGAAAGTAGGGAAAAAGTAGACAAAAAGTACATGCGGCAGTCACTTTTTCTTAAACTGTGTGCTTTTTGTATGTGAACTATTAAATTGGGACGGAGAGAGTATTATTTTATTATCATTAGCCTAGTATTTATTATTTTCTCTCTTCCGTATGCGTGGCAAAGTGAAAGCAAGTCACAAACAATATCAAAAGTAAAACGTGCTGCCATATGTGGTTCTTTTTTCATCTCGCTTTTCTAAAATAAAAGTATAAATAAAACAATCGTCGTGGGGATGAGCTGCCTAACTTGACTAGGTTCCAAACCCCGAAAATAAAGAAGAGAATATATTCAAAATTTTATTTTGGAGCATTGAAGAGCATTGTTATTGTTAAAGGTGTGAAGAATTTGATCAAAAGAATAAGAATTCGGGTATGACTTGGTGAACAAGTCTTTTGTTGCATTATTTAGTTCTTCTAGAAGGATGAAGCATTGGAACAAAAAAGGAAACAAGATAGAAATAGCTTAGAGATTAAGTTAAACTTGGAGGACAAGTCAAGCTTGGAAGACAAGTCAAGCTTGGAGGACAAGTCAAGCTTGAAAGACAAGTTTACTTAAGGAACAAGGAGTTGTTTTTTATGGAAGGTTTCTTGTACTTGAAGGCCAACTTAAACTTGTGCAACAAGGTTTTAGGCTTAATGATTCACCTATAAATAGACCTCATAACCTCATTATAATGTGTGCACAAAAATTAATAGAAGAAAAATCTCTGGTTTGGGCCCGTGGAGTAAATCCTTCTCCGTGTTTGGAGTTGGGATATAACCACGTTCATCCTTGTGTCGTTTATCTTTATTTTATCGTTTATGCTTGTTACATCCGTTTGTTGAATGTGGGTGTTGTGATTGAAGATACCACAATCACATATTCTTGTTAGGGTCCACTACCGAATTCCTAGCAAGTGGTATCAGAGCTTAAGGCTCAGTATTTGGGATCAACGGCGGATTGAGAGCATGATTCGATTGGCGGATGATTCGGTTATCATCAGGATGAACGAATGAAGGTTTGCTTGCAATATGTATTGAGATCAGAGGCTCAGTTGACGGAGTTGATGGTTGGATCGATGGGTTATATTGCAGAGAGATTTTCGGGGGAGATTCTGGTTTCGGATCTAAGTTATCATTTTTTGCGGTCCCGTTCGATGGAATGATGAACTATCAAATTTCGGATACTACTGCGCAGCTAGAGGATAAAATTCATAACGGGTTCGTTAACCGTTTGATAGGTTTGAAAGTTTTACTAGAGATACTCGAGACATTGTTCTAGTGCCCGTAAAATTTTTAGGATGATCGGACCATTAGATTTCAAGATATGATTTTTCAAATGCTTATGTTCAAAGTTTAGTTACGGAGCTGTAAGAGAAGAAAAATTCCTACGGGTTCGTTAACCATTGGATCGCATTGATATTTTAGTTGTAGATGCTAGGCTTATAGATCTAATCGTGGTCAATGCGACGCCCTGTACAAAACCATCGTGTACGATTCGTCAACAACAGGATCTTTACACGGTCAAGTACTACATGCTATTTGAAAACCAGTTTTGCATTCATAAAAGATAACGTTTACAAAAGATAACGTGACACAAAGGTCATTACAAAGTCATTATTTGAAAATAACATAAACTACGAATGCAAAAGAAAAGTTCCATGATTGAGACATCTCTAAGATTATGCAGCGGAATTCTAGCACAGCGGGTCCTTAACAGCAAGTCTAAACATCAAGACAGCAAGTCTAAACATCAAGACAGCCAGTCTAAATAGCGAAAGCAACAAACCTCTAAGCACCTGAGAAAAACATGCTTAAAAACATCAACAATAATGTTGGTGAGCTATAGTTTAAGTTGTAACAGTAATGTAAGATTGACCACGAGATTTCAATGTTTCAAAGTAGTAAGAAAAGTATATGTTTAACCGTGGGCACTTGATAACTAGACTTAACGTAAATATAAATATCACCCCCTAAAAGTACACCTGGCGAGTGCGTATGTTCTCGAAGTATTAAACACCCGTTAAATGCTAGAGCGACTAGCCCGAGTGGGGATGTCAAACCCTATGGATCCATATCTAATATTCGCGTTCACCGGTTCAAAAACCAATGATTAAACGTTACCGTACTAAGGGGAATCTTTATGCCGTTATATAACCCACACATATGTAAAGTTTAAGTACTCGTGTCAAGTAAGTAAAACACAAAAAGCGCATGTATTCTCAATCCCAAAAATAGTATAAGTAAAAAGGGAAGCTATAACTCACAGTGAATAAGCAATACAAGTCGATACGAAAGTGTGCAAGTAGTAAGTCGGTTCGAAAGATCGTCAACCTAAATCAAAGGTTAATAGGTCAGTAGGTTGTCTTTATAAATTCTAATAGTGCATAAAATAAGTTTAAGTGTCATCATCATCATCATTCATCATTGTAAAAGCTAAGTAAGTTTAATAAGTATAGAGATCGAAACAATAGGCTGACTTGGATCAGCTGATGCGACCTCTACATAAATTGAAAAGACAAGTAGTCAGTGGCTATGGCTTCGTATGTGAGTCCTCTAACTGCTGACCAATTTTCAGAACCTAACTCGTCTTCGTTTGACCGTGGCGACGGTTTAAGTACGAGTAGGTCAGAAATTTCAGCACAACGTTACAAGGGCGTAGTGACTTTCGGAGGGCCATAAATCCTAAACCGTAACTCGGATTAAGATGAGGCCTAAACGGAAAATCATATACTCGAACCGAAATAACTGAAAATCAACTTTACAGTAGCCTAGGTTACTGATCAGATCCCGAAAAACAGTAAACAAGTGCTTCGGTGGGGTTCTTGGTGGTTGATGCTCATCACGGTTCTCATCCTTGATGTTTGTAGCTTCAAGTGTACAACTCATTGATGAGTTAGCATCACCTTGACCAAGATTCTACCATCAACACACAATATGTTAAGACCAAGTAAGAACACAACTCATTTAAGAGTCTTAGATGGATGATGAACCAAGGTTACCTCATATCCTTAGTCTTAACACAAATACAAATCCTATTTACAAACAAAGTTACAAACTTTACATCAATCAAACAAGTATGAACATAATCTAAGTCAAATGAGGTGATGGACCCCTAAGCTAGAGAGCTTGGATCCTTTTCACACAAGTTATAAGGTCACAAAGCTAGAAAGCTTGAACCTTTAGTGTTCTTGAAGAACTTGAAGCATAAAGCTTAGATCTTTAAGTTATATGAAGACCATAAACACAAGTTTTGATCTTTATAACAAAATAATGAGATCATAAGTTAGAAAACTTAGATCCAACAAAAGATATGAAGATCCAAGCTAGAAAGCTTGCATCTTGATTGTTCTTGAAGATCTTGAAGCATAAAGCTTGGATCTTTAAGTTACATGAAGATTACAAGCACAAGTTTGAATCTTTATAACAAAATAGCAAGATTAAAGTTAAAAAAAATATAGATCTACAAAGTGGGTGAAGATTCAAAGCTAGAAAGCTTGAATCTTCCATGTTCTTGAAGGATTCATACTTGAATCTACAAGATGTAATCAAGATCAAAGCTAAAAAGCTTGATCCTCCATGGATGATGATGAACATGAAAAGGAAAGGATAAGAAGAAGAAGAAAAATAAAAAACTTACAAGTTTTAGAGTGAGAAAGACTAGAAGGGAAATAAGAGAGTAAGTGTGTGTGAAATACAAATGAGAGCAAGTGTTAAATGGATGAAATAAGGGTGGTATTTATAGGTGAATGGGGTGAGGGTGGGGTGAGTTGGCCGAAAATTTGGTGGGGGGACAAGGGGGACAAAAGTTTACTTTTTGGTTAATGGTTGTCTAAAGTTGGTGCCTATGTTAGGATCCCATGCAACATTAAGGGTAATATTTGACAAAAATACTAGCATGTTCCCTCTATTAAATGGGAATTTGTCTTACATATTAATGGGTCACTAGCTATTAATAATTGGGCTAATTAAATAGTCCACTAACTAGTGTAGGGTGGGCTAAGGCCCAACAAGGTAGAAAGTCCAACAAGACTAACTAGTAAGCATAAGTAAATTACTACGCGTAATTAAGCATCCAAAAACCCAAGTAATTATTATTATAAAATAATAATTAAGATTTCGTAGTCATAATATTCCAATTACGACAAAAGTTAAACGTGTACGCAGTACGCAGATTGTTCGTAACGTCAAGTGACACTAACAGTCATAAAGGTTTCCGGTGATCAAGTTAAGTATCCTACGTACTTAAAGGCATGTTTTAACACATAAATGAAAGTAAGCCATGTGTATAAAGATTACAGAGTATAAAGTAGCACAGTATGCACAAATACACAGTTTCGCAAAAATCACAAGGCACAAAAACAAGTCGAAAAAGTCGGGTCGTTACATTACCCACCTGTTAATGGAAATTTCATCCCGAAATTTGAGGAGTGACTAAAAATGGTACCGTATTTAAAAAAGAAGTAGCGTATCAAAGTTCCGAAAGATTCGTGGGCTCAAAAGTGAGCTATTTACCTAGAAAGGTACTCGGGCGTATAAAAGTAAGAATAGGTATATGCCATTAATTAAGTCTCTTGTCCCAAGAGATCAACAAGTTGATTTCATTTCTTGCTAACATGAATATGTCATCTGAATATATATACCCACAAAAGGAAATATGATGTTTTTAGCCCTACATGCATCTTCAGTAAGCCGGATGCATGAAATACATCATGAATGTTTCTAAACTTACCTAAAACATTGATCGATTGTGTCGCAATACAAAGCTGACAGATAGAATAGAAAACATGATGATCACAACATACTACGTGTGAACTTATCCTTGGATGGAATGAAAGCACAGTTCCATATTGTAACTTTATCCATTCAGTTACATGTTGAAGTTATGGTTATTATTAACTAGAACAATATAAAGTTGCAATCAACGAAGGAAGAAATATGTAGAGTATCCACATCAGTGTCGTAAATGTTTTAAGCAGTCCCCTTCCAAGAGGATAACGAGATTCATAGATTCCTAAAGTATCTTACACTACAATTCCGAAAGAAAATCGCACGAAAGGTGTGGTCTTTGAACCAGAGTGAACTCTTCAAGTGGATTGATCCGAATTTATCCTTATACTTATGGGGATGCGCGGATGAGAGGATATGTGAACTCTTGGTCATAAAGAACGGTTTACTCTAAGTGAAAAGAATCTCAAAAATGATTCCTTGTACCTCAACCTACTGATTCATAGAGATGACGTTTACGAGGGTGTTTCGATTTAGCCGTGAAACATTGAGAGTAGAAATCCTCCTAGTGCCTTTCCTACGATAGGGTGACCACTGAGTGTTTCCCAGAAAACTTGATTTATCGGCCTGCGTTTTTGCCATGTCTAACCTTAAAAGGAACATTTCATGAGCGCAAAGACTTCTTAACAAATTTTATAAAACTGCTACCCAAAGTGGCTCAAGAGTTTTTAACAAAGATTTTAATAGTAAGATTTATCCCCAACGGAGGGCGAGAAGAAGCTTGATCCATACATGGTGTAGTCTAATACGAAAACCTTCAATAAAATCAACCAAGGGAGTTTTGAAAAACCTTTAAACGTTTGGTGTGATAACATAAACGAAACGAAGTTCTTAGTAAATTCAGAAGTATGTACAACGTGTACCATTTTGTACAAACCATTTGAATTAAGTTAAACAACTCAATAAAGGAGCGACTTTTAAATATCTTGAAGGTATAACTTAGTATGTACTAACCCAAAATAAGTAAGGGTAAATTTATTCATATATGATTTTATAAATCGCATAAGTGATAGAAAAGTTTTTAGTACTTTCATTTGTCCATAAATCTCGTGAGGACCGCATAAATAAGCAACGTGTAAAATCAACGTGTAAATTTTTTTGATAAACATAGTTTTTCGTATTTCAGAGGTTACGATTTGAAAAAGATTGAGTGGAAAATCTTTGAATCATCGGTTGACATGTTACTAGGTAATGAAAACTAATGAATTAAATGTAGTTTTGATGATTATCAGGGACTTAAGTCTTTGGCCCAAAAATGTTCATGTGCGAAGCCGTTGCTAAAAAGTGAGGTATGAAGGATAGAGCATGAGGATGAGAAGTTAATTGCTTCTTGACTTTGCAAAATGCCAAACAGGTTATGGACAATATTAAAGTCAGAGTACTGATGGTGTTAATATCACTAAATGAGAATCCCTTGGAATAAATCAGGACTTAGGGTTACGTAAGAAAGAGCATTGCTCCGACCGGTGTGACAAATGAGATTCCTAGGTAACGCAGTAATTTTGAATGGTTTAAGTGTTAGTGGATGTTCGAAGGCTCTGCATGACGTGGTAGTAAGTGCCTTCATCACATACACACACACACACACACACATGAATCCTTCAATTTCGACGGTTGTAAAGTCTTTAGGATGACTTGGATACGAATAAGCAACGAAAATTTTTATATAATAAGCAACAAATTTTTTTTTTATAAAAAACTGTTTAAGGTGACAATGTAAGAAAAGAAACGAAGTTCTTAGTAAACTAGGGTTATGTACAACATGCACCATTCAAAGTAAAATATCCTTTGAATAAAAGATTTGATTTGTAAAAGTAATAGTAAAATTTCATATGTATTTGTCAAAAATAAGTAATCATTTACTTTATTTTATATAACATATACGATTTCAAAAATTTGTACGAATGACAAATAAAATAATATAAAACTGTGAGAGGATCGCACAGTAAAATAGTGTGTGAGAAATTTTGACAAACAAAATTTTCATGTTTCGGAGATTACAAGTTGGAAAAAGCTTGATGAGGATTGAGTAAAAGATTTTGAAAATTTCGGGTGATATTTGAGGTAATAAAACTATTGAATTTAAATGTGGTTGATGACTATTAGTAGGGCATAAGTCCTTTGACCAAAAATGCTTAAGTGTGAAGTTGTTGCTTATAAGTGAGATGTGAATGGGAGAGTGTGAGGATGGGAATTAACTACCCATTGATTTTGGAAAATTTTGAACTGGTATGACTAATATCGAAGTAAGAAGGGTGATGGTGTGATTATCATCAAATAAGAAATCTCTCGGAATAAGTTAGGATTCAGAGTCGTGTAAGAATGAGTATCAAATAAGATTCCTGGCTAGTCCTTAAGATAGAATTTGAATCGCCGAAGTGACGGGATACAATTTCCTTTATGTATCGTCGTGTAAGTTTATCCATTGTATCGGTTTCTTTCATGGCTAGAAAGTGAGCAGATTTAGTGAGATGGTCAATGATAACCCAGATAGTGTCCTAACCGCCTACCGTTTTTGGTAGCTTCATGATAAAATCCATTGTTATTCCTTCCCATTTCCATTGTGGGATTTCGGGTTGTTGTCATGCAACTAATAAAGTTCAGCTTCGGGCTACTTCTCTCCCCGTAAACTATTAATGGCTCACCATTCTCGCGAGGTACACGAATGACCTTCTCACTATAAATAACTTTCGCTTTCATCCTTGAAAGCCAGTCCATTCAAACTATTTCATCAAAGCTTCCTAACTTGATGAGTATTAGGTTAATCTTAAGGTTCATTCCAACCAAATCTTATTATACTACCGTGAAAAATTCTATCATTCTCCTCAAATAACATCCGCTTGTTGGTAGGTAACTAATTCTTTCCACTACTACTTTAAACTTCCAAGTTTTGTTGACATGAGGTCATCTCCAAATGACCCACCTGTTAATTTTAAGGTACTACCTTAAATCATTCTTCTATCTCTGCCAGCTTACCATTAGCTTGTCCTATAGAATACTTAACTCTCATGGTTGTTAATGGCTTATTAGTCATAACACTAAGGTTCTTAGATATAAGGTTTCTATTGCTCTAGTATTAAACAACTCCGAGGCATTAAAATGTCATGACGAAACGTACCCTAACTAAAAATTAGGATCCATTCGAGTCTCCATAGCTGAGATAACGATTGCTCTACAGTAAGTAAGTCCAAAGTTTTTCCTATTTAAGAACTTTGTCCTTAAGTGTCCAGAGTGTCTATATCCATAACAAATTTTTGGGTTATCATTTCTGCAATCAAGGCCCTTCTTGTACAGTATCTGGGCTACGTGGTTATTCTTTCCCTACCTTTAATAGACCATAATACGTATACTCAAGTGGTTCCTACCAAGATTTTATCTGAATCACTTCATATTCCTTATATAGTAACATTGGGACTTCTGCATGATTCACTTCAGTATAATTACGCTGGCCTGGCGTCATTATATTGTACTAAATCATACGTTCATTCCAATATCACTCCATATGGTCAATGTAACGTGATCACATCCAGTTCTACTCAATTTCATCCAACGGTACGTTATCTATGCTATCTCAAAACAAAATCTACATAATTAATCTCACGGTTTCTCGGTGTGGGTGCGTAGGTTCCGTAGGTCATGCACCAATGCCTAAATGTCCCGAAATTTCTTCAAAATGTTCGGGTTCAGGTAACGTCGTTAGGTTCCTTTCTAGAAATTCAATTTGGGTCTCGCGTCGAGTTGTTCATGTAGCAAGTAGTAATACGATATGTTTTGAGGCGGCTCCCAAGTCTTTGGGTATGGCTGAGCATCAGTAGAAGGCACACTGAAATGTCCCGTTCTTATTGATTAAAAACGTTCCATATTAATTGATTTCGTTGCGAGGTTTTGACCTCTATATGAGACGTTTTTTCAAAGACTGTATTCATTTTAAAGCAAACCATAACCTTTATTTCATCAATAAAGGTTTAAAAAGCTTTACGTAGATTATCAAATAATGATAATCTAAAATATCCTGTTTACACGCGACCATTACATAATGGTTTACAATACAAATATGTTACAACGAAATAAGTTTCTTGAATGCAGTTTTTACACAATATCATACAAGCATGGACTCCAAATCTCGTCCTTATTTAAGTATGCGACAGCGGAAGCTCTTAGTATTCACCTGAGAATAAACATGCTTTAAACGTCAACAAAAATGTTGGTGAGTTATAGGTTTAACCTATATATATCAAATCGTAACAATAGACCACAAGATTTCATATTTCAATACACATACCATACATAGAGATAAAAATCATTCATATGGTGAACACCTGGTAACCGACATTAACAAGATGCATATATAAGAATATCCCCATCATTCCGGGACACCCTTCGGATATGATATAAAATTCGAAGTACTAAAGCATCCGGTACTTTGGATGGGGTTTGTTAGGCCCAATAGATCTATCTTTAGGATTCGCGTCAATTAGGGTGTCTGTTCCCTAATTCTTAGATTACCAGACTTAATAAAAAGGGGCATATTCGATTTCGATAATTCAACCATAGAATGTAGTTTCACGTACTTATGTCTATTTTGTAAATCATTTATAAAACCTGCATGTATTCTCATCCCAAAAATATTAGATTTTAAAAGTGGGACTATAACTCACTTTCACAGATTTTTTACTTCGTCGGGAAGTAAGACTTGGCCACTGGTTGATTCACGAACCTATAACAATATATACATATATATCAAAGTATGTTCAAAATATATTTACAACACTTTTAATATATTTTGATGTTTTAAGTTTATTAAGTCAGCTGTCCTCGTTAGTAACCTACAACTAGTTGTCCACAGTTAGATGTACAGAAATAAATCGATAAATATTATCTTGAATCAATCCACGACCCAGTGTATATGTATCTCAGTATTGATCACAACTCAAACTATATATATTTTAGAATCAACCTCAACCCTGTATAGCTAACTCCAACATTCACATATAGAGTGTCTATGGTTGTTCCGAAATATATATAGATGTGTCGACATGATAGGTCGAAACATTGTATATGTCTATGGTATCTCAGGATTACATAATATACAATACAAGTTGATTAAGTTATGGTTGGAATAGATTTGTTACCAATTTTCACGTAGCTAAAATGAGAAAAATTATCCAATCTTGTTTTACCCAAAACTTCTTCATTTTAAATCCGTTTTGAGTGAATCAAATTGCTATGGTTTCATATTGAACTCTATTTTATGAATCTAAACAGAAAAAGTATAGGTTTATAGTCGGAAAAATAAGTTACAAGTCGTTTTTGTAAAGGTAGTCATTTCAGTCGAAAGAACGACGTCTAGATGACCATTTTAGAAAACATACTTCCACTTTGAGTTTAACCATAATTTTTGGATATAGTTTCATGTTCATAATAAAAATCATTTTCTCAGAATAACACCTTTTAAATCAAATTTTATCATAGTTTTTAATTAACTAACCCAAAACAGCCCCCGGTTGTAACTACGACGGCGTAAATCCGGTTTTATGGTGTTTATCGTGTTTCCGGGTTTTAAATCATTAAGTTAGAATATCATATAGATATAGATCATGTATATATTTGATTTTAAAAGTGTAGTTAGAAGGATTAACTTTATTTGCGAACAAGTTTAGAATTAACTAAACTATGTTCTAGTGATTACTAGTTTACCACTTCGGATATGATAGCTTTTTATGTATGAATTGAATGATGTTATGAACATCATTACTACCTTAAGTTCCTTGGATAAACCTACTGGAAAAGAGAAAAGTGGATCTAGCTTCAACGGATCCTTGGATGGCTCGAAGTTCTTGAAGCAGAATCATGACACGAAAACAAGTTCAAGTAAGATCATCACTTGAAATAAGATTGTTATAGTTATAGAAATTGAACTAAAGTTTGAATATGATTATTACCTTGTATTAGAATGATAACCTACTGTAAGAAACAAAGATTTCTTGAGGTTGGATGATCACCTTACAAGATTGGAAGTGAGCTAGCAAACTTGAAAGTATTCTTGATTTTATGTAACTAGAACTTGTAGAATTTATGAAGAACACTTAGAACTTGAAGATAGAACTTGAGAGAGATCAATTAGATGAAGAAAATTGAAGAATGAAAGTGTTTGTAGGTGTTTTTGGTCGTTGGTGTATGGATTAGATATAAAGGATATGTAATTTTGTTTTCATGTAAATAAGTCATGAATGATTACTCATATTTTTGTAATTTTATGAGATATTTCATGCTAGTTGCCAAATGATGGTTCCCACATGTGTTAGGTGACTCACATGGGCTTCTAAGAGCTGATCATTGGAGTGTATATACCAATAGTACATACATCTAAAAGCTGTGTATTGTACGAGTACGAATACGGGTGCATACGAGTAGAATTATTGATGAAACTGAACGAGGATGTAATTGTAAGCATTTTTGTTAAGTAGAAGTATTTTGATTAGTGTATTGAAGTCTTTCAAAAGTGTATAAATACATATTAAAACACTACATGTATATACATTTTAACTGAGTCGTTAAGTCATCGTTAGTCGTTACATGTAAGTGTTGTTTTGAAACCTTTAGGTTAACGATCTTGTTAAATGTTGTTAACCCAATATTTATAATATCAAATGAGATTTTAAATTATTATATTATCATGATATTATCATGTATGAATATCTCTTAATATGATATATATACATTAAATGTCTTTACAACGATAATCGTTACATATATGTCTCGTTTAAAAATCATTAAGTTAGTAGTCTTGTTTTTACATATGTAGTTCATTGTTAATATACTTAATGATATATTTAATTATCATATTATCATGTTATATATAATATAACAATGTATTAATATGCTTCATATATATTTAGTAAGACGTGGTTATAACGATAATCGTTATATGTATCGTTTCGAGTTTCATACGTCAATAGTCTCCTTTTTAAGTATATAACTTATTGTTACTATTTTTAATGAGATACTTGATGATCATTATATCATGTTAAACATATATATTTATTCATTTATGTATCATCATGTCATATACAATTTATAGCGTTCGTGAATCATTGGTCAAACTGGGTAATCAGACGTTTACAAAATTTCCGTTTCAATTAACCAAGTCTTAACAAGTTTAATTGCTTAACATATTGGAAAAATTTAATCATGTAAATATAGTTTTCATTAAACATATAATCATAGAAAGGTTCGAAAAAGTTCGGGTCACTACACACTCTGACCTTGTGAAAGGAGATGTCCTCCCGACTTCCCCAATGCCTAAGAGTGTTAGGGTCCTAAATCCAGAAGTGTCGTTAGATCGTCGAGTAGTGGTGAAGAACGAAAGAGATAAGTGATGGTCATGAAAGCGAACGAGATACGAGCCATCTTGCGGGAACTGAACAACCTTCGAATGTTCATACGTTGTACGTGGTTAATTAGAGTGAGCTCGGGGGTGCGGTTACTCCGACAAGTCCTCACATATCTCCTCCTCCGAGGATCAACTTTAGTGGGCGTGTAATCCGAGGGGTACTCCTCCTAGATTGCGTGAAGTAATGTTTCAATCTCTGGAACGGTGGAACAGTAGTAACATGTGGATTACATTACTAGTCCTTAGGGTTAGACGAGTGGGAAAAGGGTTCAGAAAAATATCTGAACTAGGAAAGATAAGTTTTCCAAGTCGGTACAGCAAATAGCAAGCATGAAGCAAGCATGTAATCAGGCACTACAGCAACCTAGATCATCTACAGCAGTATATAGCATGGCAATATTAACAGTACTAAACAGAAGTAACATGCAATCGAAGGCAGATAGTAGTATGCAGTAGCGAGGATAAGCAATAGCATACAACGAGTTCGCATAGCAGTAAGAGTAAGCAGTAGCATGCAGCAGATCATATGGCAGTATAAGTTATTTAGTAAACGATAGTAACATTCGTTTATTGATTCGATTGATATTTAGATAAGTTAACTAAAGCGTTTAAGATGAACCAGTAAAACGCTAATTTGCTACAGTATTTTCAAATTGCTACAGTACCCAAAATGCTACAGTGTTTTCAAAAAATCACTATTTGCTACAGTAAAATTTACTTTGCTACAGTGAATTGCTACAGTAAAACACTATTTCAAAATGAAAATGTATGTATTATATATATATATATATATATATATATATATATATATATATATATTAACAAATAGCGAGACGATGATTTATAGAAGTGAATGACCAAAACACTCAAATGTATAAGTTATACCTCGAGTGGTAAAGTTTATTGATAATTTAAGACGATATTTTGACAAAGGTACGAGTCATGAAATGTAAAGTGATAGTTTTCTAAGCATACGAAAATGCGTTCGAGAAACCGGAACCGGGGCATAAGTCGAGTGACAACGTACGAATTATCAGGACAAAAATTACAAGTCAACTATGCACGTGAATTTAATATAATATATAATTAATTATTTAAATTATATATATTATATATAATATATATAAATATGTCGACAGAATGAAAACAAAACAGATTGGGTGCCAAACAGCTGGCCATGCGATCGCATGGCACTAACCCACATTACCCATGCGATCGCATGGGATCAAGATTCAGGAAACATTATAAAACGCAATCGAGTTCTGGCATTTGACACACACACATACCTCCCTCTGTTATTTATTTTATTAATATTTATATTATTATTATTATTATTATTATTATTATTATTATTATTATTATTATTATTATTATTATTATTATTATTATTATTATTATTATTAAAATTAATATTAAGATTAACATTATTATTAATCTTATTATTATTAGTATTATACATAAAATACTACGACGGAGTGCTGTTCGAGTAATTTAAAAACGGGTTTTACGAGCGGGGCAGAGTTAAGGAAATTATGGGTTATTGCCAAGGAGGTTATGGGTAATGTTCGGGGGTATATTTGTGAATCAAACCTAGTGTTTATCATTTCCGTTATGTCTACGTACTTTTCTGAAATATTGAATCACAATATTGATACGTTGAGATCTACGATTATTTGATATTCCGGGTTTCGGTCACATTACGATGAACAACTTTAGGTGCTGCTAAGGTGAGTTTCATTTGCTCCCTTTTTAATTGCTTTTGCAATCTATATTTTTGGGCTGAGAATACATGCACTTTATTTTAAACGCGATGGATACAATTACATACTAAATTCTACACTGAGTTTGAACCGAAAATCCCTTAGCTTTGGTAACTAGTAACTGCCAGTTATAAGAACTGGTGGGCGTGAGTAGTAATATATGGATCCATAGGGCTTGGCATCCCCGTCTGTTCCAGGTATAGAAACCCTAGCCTGAACTATAAAACAGACGTATGCTATTTGAGTTTAGTACACGTTGGTTTGCGTGTATTGTACATGTTGGTTGCATGTATGTTAAAACAAGGGTACTTATTATAACATTAAAGCATAGTTACCAGGGTGCTCAATTTCGTAGAATATTTTGATAAACGTTTCTGGATGAAACAACTGAAATCTTGTGATCCATCTTTATATACAGATTATGCGAAACATACAAACTATGAACTCACCAACCTTTGTGTTGACACTTGTTAGCATGTTTATTCTCAGGTTCCCTAGAAGTCTTCCACTGTTTGCTATTATGATATACAAGCTATGTGCATGGAGTCTTACATGGCATATTTTTCAAGAAAACGTTGCATTCACCAATTCATCACCATGTACCTTATTTTGACTATATTGTCAACGAAAGTACTATTGTAAACTATTATTTATGGTGATTGTCTATATGTAGAAATCATCAGATGTCGGAAACCTTTGATTTAAATATTCATTTATGGTGTGCCTTTTCAAAAGAATGCAATGTTTACAAAATATATCATATAGAGGTCAAATACCTCGCAATGAAATCAATGAATGACGTGTTCGTCCATATGGATTTGGAGCGATCGTCACAGTTAGGTCGAGTCTCAAAAATTTTGAACTGTTTTCATTTATGCAATTACCCTTCGACTGATCTCGACGATTCACGAACTACTATCTATAAATAAATACATATATATTTAAATATATATATTAATTTGAAATAAAAACTTATATGATTCAATTCATTTGTGTAAATAAAATAATATATGATATTACTATAAATCTTTATATATATGAAAAGTATATTGAATATATATATATATATACATTTATGATTTAGAATTTATTTAATAAACGCTCGTAGCACTCGTTTGTCATCTTGATAGTTATTAATCAAGCTAAAAATGAACTTACGTGATTTTAAAATAAACGGTGATCAGAAAATTAGTTCTATAAATTTTAGGCTTATTAAAAATGTATTTAGGAACTATTTGTTAAATTTTAACACTTTCTATATTTTATCAGGGGATCGAGCGCGGACAGTTGAGTTAAATTTTATTTAATAAAATTTAAGCAATTAATGACCAATCTTATTTCATAATGACTAAAATAATTAAAGTTAATTAATTTAAAAATATGGAATTTTTCTGTGTATTTCTATCCGTCACTAATTAACAATGGGGTCACGATATGATATCTTATTTAAAAAATTTCGATGGATATTTACATGTTACCATTGTTTAAACACATTTTTAATTTTTATAAATATATTATATTAAAAATTTGCTTTTTACTTTTGGATTTACACTGAACAAATGAATCCGTGAAGTTGTGGTGGATTATATTCGTGATTACAATTGAATGAAGTTAAAACTTGACAACTGTATGCCCACTATCTATCTATTCTATCTAAAGTATCTTGTATCTATTTCTATTTAATATATAAATTTAATACATATATGCATCGAGTAAATGATGAACCATCACTCTTCTATCTTACTATATATCTATCATATACATCTATATAAACTTGCATAAATGAAGTGCACTTCAACTTCTAACCTTCAACACCCGGCAACCCTCAATCATTTCCTTCTACCTCTGGTCCTTCACTACTTATGATCATCGCCACCACCACCACGAAAACCACCTCGTCTCACTTCATATTGTTTGATCAAACACCATCGACCACCACCATCTCGATATATTTTTTTTTCTGTTCTGTTTCAACAACCCACTACAATTAAAACTTGTTATTTTTGTTTCTGGATCAAAACACGTTTGCTACAATTGTCATTTGTTTGTTCATTGCTAGTATTAAATCAAGAAAACCCGTAAACAACCATCGCCTTCGGACTTTCTACTGCTCGAACAATTTCATTGTTTTTGCTCGTATTTCATGTTGTCAAACAACCACACGAGAATTAATCTACAAACTTCATCACCATTAAAACCCATCGAACCATCCACCACTCCACTAACGTAACTACAATATTTCTGTTTTGAACTTCATTGTTGCAACTATTGTACTGCTACTACAGATGTGTTTTATATCTTTTCTTCTTCTTTGTATGTGTTCGAGCCACCTCCTTAGAACACCATGAAAACCTACACAAGAAGCTGCTATTGAACCCAACTGTTTTGAGCCGATTCCTTTATTGATGTACCTACAGTTCGATCAACAAAGACCACCCAAGTCACCACCTTTCTTCTTTCTTTTCGGTTTCTGCTTGAACGACTCAATGATGATATGAAGTATAATGATTGTAATTTAATAAGGTTGAGGTGCACGTTCCTTTCCTTTTTCTACTTGGTGGACGACATTTTTTAAACAAAGGTAACTCACATACATGTCAAATGCCCCACTAATTTGACTAAACACACTCCTTAAATCTTGGCTTAGTATACTATCCAATCTAAACTAATTAAAAGTGAATCACCCACCTAGTGGAAGGTTGCTGTCGAGAGAAAAGAAAAAGAGGAGTGGAGACTTTAAGACTTTCTTGGGTCATGACACTACCATCAAATTGTAATGTTAGTATTCGATTTATTTAATTCGTTAAAAGCTTTATGGGACCACAATACTTCAAGTGGCAATGTGAACTGATGATAATTAAGTTGCAACGGTGTTGACTAATTAATAAAGATGGTGATGATATATGACATAGGATAAAGATGATGATTATAATAATGATACGTGATTAAGATAGTATTAAATGATGATGATGATATGCATGTCACGATGAGATGAATGAAGGTGATTACGATGAAGATGACTGATGATACATGATAATAATATGATAAAAGGAATGATGATGATATTGTAGATCTCAATTAGAATGGGTGATGTTAATCGAATCGTTTAGGTATTTTGAGGCTGCTATTCGTTTTCTTTTAATCATCGACGACACTCCAGGATTTTTAATTGGGCTTCATAATGTAACCAGGCCTTAATAAATTCAATATTGATAATTGGGCTCGTGTAATCTTGGGCTTAGGAAACTGCAGTTGGGCCCGAGACCCATTATTTCTTTTGTTGAGGAAGTCGCTCATATAGATTAAAAGAATTCGAATCCTTTATTAAAACACAAATGATTAACTAGAGCCATGGTTATGGGTGTTTATGTGTAACCGAGAGGTCGCGGGTTCGAGCCCAGGCAGAGACAGTTTTTCTTTTTGAAAGCCTATGAATTCTACTAAGGTAGTTTATTTATTCTTATTATTATTCTTATTATTATTATTATTATTATTATTATTATTATTATTATTATTATTATTATTATTATTATTATTATTATTATTATTATTATTATTATTATTATTATTATTATTATAAATAATATATATATTGGTATTATCATTAAAATTATTATTTTTACTAACAAAAGTATTTTATTAAAGTTATCATTTTGTAAAGTATCATTTTTATTATTATGACTATTATTAATATAAGTATTATTATTTTTATGATCATAATTATTATTGTTATCATTATCAGGTATCATTATTAGTAATATTATTTCTATTAATAATATTATAACAAATAAATATTAGATATATAAAAATATATTTGATACATATAACATAACTATACTAATTATTTATCTAAAGAATATAAAATAAAAATATTTAATCAAATTATCAATGAAACCTATAAAATATTAAATATAACAATTAAATTACTAATAATACATAAATTAGTTCGATTACAATTATATGTGTTAATATATATAACTGATATAGGTTCGTGAATCCGAGATCAACCATGCATTGTTCAATGTCGTCATATGTATTTTTACTACAAAATACAGTATAGTGAGTTCATTTGATTCCCTTTTACTCTTTACATTTTTGGGACTGAGAATACATGCGCTGTTTTTACAACTGCTTTATTGAATGCTTTTGAAATATATTTTGAACTGCGAATACATGAAATGCTTTTATAAATGTTTGACGTGATAGACATAAGCAAAATATTCCTCGAATGAATTATTATGCAGAAAGAAGTTCTGCGGATTATTGTTGAATTATGTGGACATGATAATTGCCACCATTGAATTATGTGGATATGATAATTGCCACCATTGAATTATGTGGACATGATAATTGCCACCATTGAATTATGTGGACATGATAATTACCACCAATTGATGTGAATGTTATGTATCGAGAGAATGATTTTATACACAGGTTATGTGTATGTTTTTTTATGCACGAGATATGTGTACGGTTACTAAGATTTATGAAAGATGATTTCGTACACGAAAAAAGTGTACTGTATTTAAAAGATATCGCATGTACATTGGAGGTGGGTATAGGATTCGGGCCCATTTGTACCATGCACATTTAAATCTTGTGGTCTATCAAAATTACAGAATTTTATTGTTTTATGATAAACTTATGAACTCACCAACCTTTTGGTTGACACTTGAAAGCATGTTTATTCTCAGGTATGAAAGAAATCTTCCGCTGTGCATTTGCTCATTGTAAATAGATTATTTGGAGTCGATCATCGCAATGGAACCAGATGTTGGTGACTTCGTCCAGACGAATTAGGACGGGGTATGACATGTGGTATCAGAGCGGTGGTCTTAGCGAACCAGGTCTTGCATTAGTGTGTCTAACTGATAGTTGTTATGATGCATTAATGAGTCTGGACTTCGATCGTGTTTACATGTCCAAAGTTTTGCTTATCATTTAGTGTCGAAAATTATTTGCTTATCATCCTTAAAGTCTAGACACGTTTTATTGCCTCTATTGCATGGACAGTGTATAGATAAATTCATATTTTAGCGTATCTGTTATTGTTACCTTTGCCTGACAGCTTCCGTAGATTCCTCCGTAACTTATGAGATTTTAGTATTATATATGCATATGTAAATTATGTATTGCAGGGTATTAATCTACATCCTATAATCTATTTCTTATCGAAAATCCTTCATCTGATCGTACGAGATGAATCCCTCAACTAGTTCTAATCCCTCAGATTTCGATAGCTATTCCGATAGTTATTCCGACAGCTATTCCGACATGGATGTTCACCTAAGCTCCAGAGTCAGCGTCACCAGAATGAATCAACCAATCAACCATCCCCAATTCATCTGATGGGTTCGTAGTCGACTTAACCGATGGAGACGAGAGGAAGGCGATCCTTTCCACCCACCAACCTGCACTCTTGGCGATGAACCTGAAACACTTATCAGCAAACCAGTCTGAAACACCATTTTCACCCTCATTTCCCGAATATCTCATCACGATTATATTCTATCTAAAATTCTAAACCTTATTCATCCGCTCGTCCCTACCGACAATCATTCCGGAATAATGGAAGAGGTCAACGAGCTTCGCGCTCGAGTAATCAATTTGGAAAACGTGGTTCAAAATGTACCAGCTTCAACAACACCACCGGCACCAACAGTACCACCAACAACCCAAGTTTTAACATCACATGCCTCAACATCGCAATCTATACCTCGAGTATAATCATCGTTCTACGTATCATTCTACATCAATTATCTTCGTTCTTCATGGCGATTATGTAATCTCTAATGTTTTAGAGATTATATATTCTTGTTCTAACGGTAAACCAAATGAGTCTAATATCATATTGACTCATTAAATCCATGATTACATTTGAAGAAAATATATATGTATATATGTTTTCATAAAGATTGTAATTAAAAATTCTTTTGTACAAACTGTTAATGGTGAAAATATTTTAACGGGTAGGTAATACCCGAGGAATATTTAGATTTCATATTGAAAAGTTACACTGTACATTATTCGAATCTGATTCAACAGTCATTTACTATCCTACTCACATCCACAGCTATACGAATCCGTTCACCACAGAGAAACCATTTTCATTCAATTTCATAATTGGATTTTGACTCATCAGAATTTAACAAGTGGCATAATGAAGAAAACATTGGACAAAAATAAAATTTGTTAGAAACAAACAAATTAACCATGAGAAAATTTTGTTAAGAATCCACGCTAACAAAATCCTAGCTAACTGTTCCTAGCTAACTGTTAATTCCTTATTACATTTTATTATCGCAATTTATTTATTGCAGTTTATTTATCGCAATTTATATTCTCGTAATTTTATTTATCGTCATTTAATTTCTGTTATTTATTCACTTTAAATATCGGGACACGTATACAAGGTTTTGACATATCATATCGACGCATCTATATATATTATTTGGAATAACCATAGACACTCTATATGCAGTAATGCTGGAGTAAGCTATACAGGGTTGAGGTTGATTCTACAATAATATATATAGTTTGAGTTGTGATCGAGTCTGAGACATGTACACGGGTCACGATACATATTAATTAATTCGAATATTATATATTAAACTATATATGAATTATTGGACTGTTAACTGTGGACTATCGACTGTGGACTAGTAACATTGGACAATTAAAATGAATTAAAATATTGTTTATAACATATGAAACTAAACAATTCTTCAAGTTTGCCACTTGATTTCATCTTAAACCTCATTGGTATTTGGACGATTACAATCTGCATTCAAACCTTTCATGATTCTTGAAAACACCTCAATCGAGAGGATGAACCAACCGCACATCATCTACGGAAGAAAATATTGATGCATATAGTTATGCACCTGAAAACACTCAGAACCTGAGTAGACGTTTAACACGTATCTGTGATAATTCCTTTAGTGTTATTATTACCCAAAATAACTTTGCAGTTCTTCTTCAAAATAGCCAATTTTGTCACAGCTTCAGCAAGACAACTGCGACTTTTCATTCGAAACAACCTTATTAAAATATTTATATATCTGCATGCTCATTTATTGTTACCAGAGAACCTTTTATATTCCTCCATACTACCATCAGCGTTTAATCATCTAAAAACACAATTCTCCTAAAACCACCTCGGATTGATAACCGACGATTCAGATATCGTAGCATTAAATGCAGAGGAAACAGAAAAATGGTAGATGGTCTAAATGGCCAAAAGTTTGATGATAAAGAAAGGAGTGTTAGGAACGCTCGATGGAAAATTTGATACGGAAAAAAAAAATTTGAACTAACCATGAAGGAGACCAAGGACAAATACAAGGACCAAATTCTATATTCAAAGAATCCAGGTAACGCTGGATCCAATGAAGTCTTCAACGAATATCTTGCTCCTTATTCATGTTAAACTCTTGCGGAAAATTTTTCTTCATCAACATTCGAACTTAGAAATTCCGAAAATATCATCAAAAATATCTTCGATATTTATGAGGATATTTTCATAAATATTCTTGTTCGAAATTATCTACCACTTCGTGCTTTCTGTATTCCATTATATTGGAAATTTCTGTAAAATCTAAGTATAAATTATGAATGAAGTGTGGAGAAGTGTTGGGAATTGAAGCATGGGTTAGTATAATATAATGACGTCAGGCCAACGTGGTTATATTACAGTAAGTCATGCTAAATTTCTAATGGAATGTGATGATGGTTCACAGATCATACCCTCATCATGTGCCATGTTACATAACTCTTTCATTCTACTTAAATTTTAAACATATCAAGAAAATATATTCTTGATAGTTCTATTCTCAGTGACTCTGGTAATTGGACAAAATCAAATCGTGCTATTACGTTCTTTCCTGTTTAGAACATTAAGTTCATTCGAAACTCCATACTTACGAATTCTGGACCGTTACTTGTTTTACTAGAGGTCGAGAAGAAAATAAAAAGGCAAAGAGCTCCGAAACATAAAGGAAGATATAAAACTCAACAACAACACAGAAATCATAAACCATGTACATTAATACGAATAGCAATATAAAGACACGGGAGTATGATAAACACAATAACCCCAAGAGCGAATTAGAAGTAAACAGATTCCTCCAGTGGTATATGAAAAAGGAGAAAGATTGATATGAAAGTCAGGAATATATCCAGAATTAAAACTGAATGAAGCATATTGTCTGATTTAAACAAAGGTAACTCACATACATGTCAAATGCCCACCTAATTTGACTAAACACACTCCTTAAATCTTGGCCTAGTATACTATCCAATCTAAACTAATTAAAAGTGAATCACCCACCTAGTGGAAGGTTGCTGTCGAGAGAAAAGAAAAAGAGGAGTGGAGACTTTAAGACTTGCTTGGGTCACAACACTACCATCAAATTGTAATGTTAGTATTCGATTTATTTAATTCGTTAAAAGCTTTCTGGGACCACAATACTTCAAGTGGCAATGTGAACTGATGATAATTAAGTTGCAACGGTGTTGACTAATTAATAAAGATGGTGATGATATATGACATAGGATAAAGATGATGATTATAATAATGATACGTGATTAAGATAGTATTAAATGATGATGATGGTATGCATGTCACGATGAGATGAATGAAGGTGATTACGATGAAGATGACTGATGATACATGATAATAATATGATAAAAGGAATGATGATGATATTATGGACCTCAATTAGAATGGGTGATGTTAATCGGATCGTTTAGGTATTTTGAGGCTGCTATTCGTTTTCTTTTAATCATCGACGACACCCCAGGATTTTTAATTGGGCTTCATAATGTAACCAGGCCTTAATAAATTCAATATTGATAATTGGGCTCGTGTAATCTTGGGCTTAGGAAACTGCAGTTGGGCCCGAGACCCATTCTTTCTTTTGCTGAGGAAGTCGCTCATATAGATTAAAAGAATTCGAATCCTTTATTAAAACACAAATGATTAACTAGAGCCATGGTTATGGGCGTTTATGTGTAACCGAGAGGTCGCGGGTTCGAGCCCAGGCAGAGACAGTTTTTCTTTTTAAAAGCCTATGAATTCTACTAAGGTAGTTTATTTATTCTTATTATTATTATTATTATTATTATTATTATTATTATTATTATTATTATTATTATTATTATTATTATTATTATTATTATTATTCTTATTATTATTATTATTATTATTATTATTATTATTATTATTATTATTATTATTATTATTATTATAATTATAAATAATATATATATTGGTATTATCATTAAAATTATTATTTTTACTAACAAAAGTATTTTATTAAAGTTATCATTTTTAAAAGTATCATTTTTATTATTATGACTATTATTAATATAAGTATTATTATTTTTATGATCATAATTATTATTGTTATCATTATCAGGTATCATTATTAGTAATATTATTTCTATTAATAATATTATAACAAATAAATATTAGATATATAAAAATATATTTGATACATATAACATAACTATACTAATTATTTATCTAAAGAATATAAAATAAAAATATTTAATCAAATTATCAATGAAACCTATAAAATATTAAATATAACAATTAAATCACTAATAATACATAAATTAGTTCGATTACAATTATATGTGTTAATATATATAACTGATATAGGTTCGTGAATCCGAGGTCAACCCTGCATTGTTCAATGTCGTCATATGTATTTTTACTACAAAATACAGTATGGTGAGTTCATTTGATTCCCTTTTACTCTTTACATTTTTGGGACTGAGAATACATGCGCTGTTTTTACAGCTGCTTTATTGAATGCTTTTGAAATATATTTTGAACTGCGAATACATGAAATGATTTTATAAATGTTTGACGTGATAGACACAAGCAAAACATTCCTCGAATGAATTATTATGCAGAAAGAAGTTCTGCGGATTATTATTGAATTATGTGGACATGATAATTGCCACCATTGAATTATGTGGATATGATAATTGCCACCATTGAATTATGTGGACATGATAATTGCCACCATTGAATTATGTGGACATGATAATTGCCACCAATTGATGTGAATGTTATGTATCGAGGGAATGATTTTATACACAGGTTATGTGTATGTTTTTTTTGTGCACGAGATATGTGTACGGTTACTAAGATTTATGAAAGATGATTTCGTACACGAGAAAAGTGTACTGTATTTAAAAGATATCGCATGTACATTACAGGTGGGTATAGTATTCGGGCCCATTTGTACCATGCACATTTAAATCTTGTGGTCTATCAAAATTACAGAATTTTATTGTTTTATGATAAACCTATGAACTCACCAACCTTTTGGTTGACAATTGAAAGCATGTTTATTCTCAGGTATGAAAGAAATCTTTCGCTGTGCATTTGCTCATTATAAAGACATTATTTGGAGTCTATCATCGCAATGGAACCAGATGTTGGTGACTTCGTCCAGACGGATTGGGACGGGGTATGACAAACAATTTATATATAATAAAATCATATCTAGAGATTATATTTTTAAAATAATAATATTAATAACACTAGTATTGATAGTACTGTTGAAAGTAATATTATAACAACTATATTTATAATTAAATTTCGTATGTTGGTATTACATTTCTATTATGTAGTAACTTATTTTAAGTATTAAATTCTTATACCTTTTAATACATATACTTTGTACATATAATAATTATGTACAGAAATCCTATATATTTATATATTTTAATTTTAATAATATCCTACTTATTTTGCATACTATTCTACATATTTAAATCGAATGATTAAATGGTATTATATTGATTCAAGTTAATATATACACTTATTTATTTATATTTTTATATTTACATATATATATATATATATATATATATATATATATATATATATATATATATATATATATATATATATATATATATATATATATATATATATTTGTTCACATATTAATTTACAATAATTGTTCGTGAATCGTCGAGCAAGGTTAAGGGTAATTAATTACATGAATATTGTTCCAAAATTTTGTGACTCAATATTACAGACTTTGCTTATCGTGTCGAATTCATATAAAGATTAAGTTTAAATTTGATCGGAAATTTCCGGGTCGTCACGGTACCTACCCGTTAAAGAAATTTCGTCCCGAAATTTGAGTGAGGTCGTCATGGTTAACAATAAAAATGTTTTCATGACAAATATAAGTTGATAAATATGGTTTTATCATCATTAGATAAAACAATTGGATTACTCGAAGCGTACGAATGAAGCTATCACAAAAGATTGATATAAGATATTAGGTATTCGTCTTTACTTTTGACGTAGTCATGGTTGAATTTCCGGAATTTAAGGGGTTTAGAGAAAATCTTCGTAATCAGATTTGATTCTTAAGGAAATTAGAATCCTCCTTAGTTAATTGCGATGATCTTTTTCAATTGCTCCGTTGGATATTTAACTATAAATCCACCCTCTTTGTCTTCCTTTGGAGTTCCATTCTTTTGTTTTCTCTTCCCGACTTTAAGTCAAGCGAATAATGGTTCAGAATTCGTAGGTATGAATTTTCGATTAAACAGGATTAATGTTCTAAGAGAGATTGTATTAGCACGATCTTGATTGGTTAAATTATCAGAATTCAAGAGAAAAGATAGAATTATCAAGAAAATATGTTCTTGATATGTTTAGAGATTAGATAGAATGTAAGAGTCGTGTAACATGACACATGATGATATTATGATCTGTGAATCATCACGTTCCATTAGAAACTCAGCATGACTTACTGTAATATAATCACGTAGATCAAGTGTCATTATATTATACTAACTCATGCATCAATTTCCAGCACTTCTTCAAAATCATTCATAATTCAAACTCGAATTTTAAAGAAATTTAGAAACTAAAGTAGTTTCCTTTATGATGTAATATATATAGCACGAAGAGATAAATAATTTCGGACGGGAATATTTATGAAAATATCTTCAGAAATATCGAAGATATTTATGATGATATTTTAGAATTTACAAGTTCGAAGGTTGATGAAGAAAAATTTTCCGCAAGATTTTAACATGACTTCGGAGCAAGATATTCTCTAAGGATTTCAACGGATCCAGAATTACCTAGATTCTTTGAATATATGGTATGGTCCTTGCATTTATCCTTGGTCTCCTTCGTGGTTAGCTCAATCCGTTTTCCAGTTCTAACTTTTCGGAACTTTTTCAACATACTATTCTTTATTATCAAACTTCCGATGATTAAGGTCATTTACGGTTGTGTACGGTTTTTGCTGCTTCATTCAGCTTTTTCAACATTCAGAGTATTGATTTGTAGACTGAGTGCTTTTCAGAATTTCAGAATGAAAGATCATAATTCTAAGAGATAAATGTTATACATATAACTGTTGATGTAGATATGCTGTGAGTTTTCAAAGTACTGATTGCTGATTCCCGGTAATTGCTATGGCAGTTCTCGTAACAAGATGCGGATGAGTATATGATAGGGTTTTAATGAATAAATATAATGATTTATCAGAGAGATTTAAGCCAAGAAGCAACGGGGTTGCTGGTACGTCTGCTGGTAATATGGTGGAATATAAAAGGTTCCCTGGTAACAATAAAAGAGCACACATATATATCAAGGTTATAATAAGGTTGTTTCGAATGAAAAGTCGAAGTTGAATTGTTGGAGCTGTGACAAAATTGGCTATTTTGAAGAAGAACTGCAAAGTTATTTTGGGTAATAATAACACAAAAGGAATTAGTACAGCTACGTGTTAAACGTTTACTCAGTTTTCGAGAGTTTTCAGGTGCATATCTATACGCATTAATCTTTTCTTCCGTAGATGAAGTGCGGTTGGTTTATCCTCTCGATTGAGGTGTTTCCAAAAATTATGAAAGGTTTGAACGCAGATTGTAATCATCAAGATACAAATGAGGTTTAAGATGAAATCAAGTGGCAACTTGAAGAATTGTTTAGTTTCATATGTTATAATCAATATTTTAATTCATTTTAATTGTCCAATGTAATTAGTCCACATTCGATAGTCCACAGTTAACAGTCCAATAATTCATATATAATTTAATATATAATATTCGAATTAATTAATACATATCGTGACCCGTGTACATGTCTCAGACTCGATCACAACTCAAACTATATATATTATTGTAGAATAAACCTCAACCCTGTATAGCTAACTTCAGCATTACTGCATATAGAGTGTCTATGGTTATTCCAAATAATATATATAGATGCATCGATATGATATGTCAAAACCTTGTATACGTGTCCCGATATTTAAAGTGCGTAAAAAAAATAAATAACAAAAATTAAATGACGATAAATAAAGTGCGTAAAGTAAATAACAGAAATTAAATGACGATAAATAAAATTGCGAGAATGTAAATTACGATAATTAAATTGCGATAAATAAAATGTAATCAGTTAGCTAGGAACAATTAGCTAGGAACAGTTAGCGTGGATTCTTAACAAAATTTTTCATAGTTAATTTGTTTGTTTCTAACAAATTTTATTATGTCAAATGTTTTCTTCATTATGCCACTTATTAGATTCTGATAGGTCAAAATCCAAATATGAAATTGAATAAAAATGGTTATTCTGCGGTGAACGGATACGTATATCTGTGGATGAAAGTAGGATAACAAATGACGGTTGAATCAGATTCGAAGAATGTACTGTGTAACTTATTAATGTGAAATCTAAATATTCCTCGGGTATTACATACCCGTTAAAATATTTTCATCATTAACAGTTTGTACGAAAGAATTTTCAATTACAATCTTTATGAAAATTTATATATACATATATATTTTCTTCAGATGTAATTATGGATTTAATGAGTCAATATGATATTAAACTCATTTAATTTTTGGTTTGAACTAGAATAAATAATCTCAAAAACTTTTAGAAACCACATATTCTTCGTAGAATATTTCTTTAATGAATTTATGAATTAATACTTCATCGTTCATTGTTATTGGTACTCCTTGGTATCTATGGTGCATATGACGTTGATGTTCGTGTGACAGATTGTGAAGTTGTGGTTTGCGATGCGGTTGTTGTTGGTGGTGGTAATGGTACTGTTGGCATTGGTGATGGTGGTACTGGTTATGCTGCTGGTACTGCTGCTGGTGTTTGTAACCTTTGTACCATATTCTCCAACGCCACTACCCGAGCGCGAAGCTCATTGACTTCTTCTATTACACCGGGGTGATTGTCGGTTCGGACGAGAGGATAAATATGATCTATAATTTGGTATAGTATATAATCGTGACGAGATACTCTGGAAATGAGAGAGAAAATGGTGTTTCGGATTGGTTCGTCGGTAAGTGCTTCAGGTTCTTCGCCAAAAGGGCAATGTGGTAGATGGAAGAGATCGCCTTCTTCTTGTCTCCAATGATTAAGTAAGCTACGAACCCATCAGATGAATTGAGGATGGATGATTGTTTGATTCATTCTGGTGACACTGCTTTCGGAGCTTAGGTGAAACTTCATATCGAAATATCTGTCGGAATCTGAGGAATTCGAACTGGTTGAGGGATTCATCTCGTACGATCAGATGAAGGATTTTCGATAAGAAATAGATTATAGGATGTAGATTAGTACCCTGCAATACATAATTTACATATGCATATATAATACTAAAATCCCATAAGTTACGGAGGAATCTACGGAATCTGTCAGGCAAAGGTAACAATAACAGATACGCTAAGATATGAATTAGCAGATACGCTAAGATATGAATTTTGTCTATACACTATTCATGCAATCAATGCAGTAAGATGTGTCTAGACTAATAATGATAAGCAGATGATTTCCGACTAGAAGCGATAAGCAAAAACTTTTGACATGCAGACACGGTCGAAGTCCAGACTTACTAATGCATCTAAACAACTATCAGTTAGACACACTAATGCAAGACCTGGTTCGCTAAGACCATCGCTCTGATACCAACTGAAATGACCCATCCTAATCCATCCAGACAAAGTCCACATCGATTATAAACGATTCACAACAGTTGATTACATCGCGAGGTACTTGACCTCTATATGATACATTTTACAAACATTACATTCGTTTGTAAAAGACAAACTTTCATTACATCGAAATTTGACGGCATGCATACCATTTCCTAATATATCCAACTATAATTAACTTAACAATAATCTTGATGAACTCAATGACTCGAATGCAACGTCTTTTGAAATATGTCATGAATGACTCCAAGTAATATCTTTAAAATGAGCAAATGCACAGCGGAAGATTTCTTTAATACCTGAGAATAAACATGCTTTAAAGTGTCAACCAAAAGGTTGGTGAGTTCATAGGTTTATCATAACAATCATTTCAATATATTAATAGACCACAAGATTTTCGTTTATAAATATACGTACACTCGCAAGTGTATAAAACCGTTCTGCTTATGTTGAGGCCTCAGTAACCAACCTTAGCAATAATATAATAAGTCATATTCGCAAAGATGGATATGTACACTAGCAAGTGTATAAATAATCCTCGAAGTACTAAACATCCGCCCACTAGCTCTTATGTCTAGTGCAGCCTACAGGATAGGGGTGTTAAGCCCGATTGATCTATCTTTAGGATTCGCATCAATTAGTAGACTGGTTTACTAATTCTTAGGTTACCAAGTAAAAAGGGGCATATTCGGCTTCGATCATTCAACCATATAATATAGTTTCGATTACTTGTGTCTATTTTGTAAAACATTTATAAAAGCAACGCATGTGTTCTCAGTCCCAAAAATATATATTGCAAAAGCATTTAAAAAGGGAGCAAATGAAACTCACCATACTGTATTTTGTAGTAAAAATACATACAACGACATTAAACAAATGTAGGGTTGACCTTGAATTCACGAACCTATATCATTTGTATATCTATTAAAACATATACTCGTAATCGAATAATTCAATTTATTATAAATGATGTATTTGTTATATTATTAATTTATAAGTTTCATTATTTATTTATATTTTTCACTTCATATACGTAGATATATTAATATAATTAAGTTATGTAATTTAAATATATTTTTGTATATAGAAATCTTTATTTTTATACCTATAACCTTAACAACGTTGTTAAAACTTTTAATCTTAGTAATCATAATTATTTTAGTAATTATAATATAGATAATTTTTGACAATTATAATAATGGTAGTTTTAATGATAGTAAAATAATAATTTTAGTAAAATGATAAAAATGTTAAAAATCTTTAATAACATCAACACAATTTATGATAATCATATTAGTACTAGTAACGATAATATTTATAATAATACTTATGTTTCTATTAATAATAATAATAATAATAATAATAATAATAATAATAATAATAATAATAATAATAATAATAGTACTAATTTGTTAACCTCAATGATAATACTAATAATAGTAACAAAAATAATAATAACACTAATACAATAACAATCTATAGTTTCTATTATATTGCTAAAATGATGACATCATAAATAGGCATTTTCCTTTCATTAAAAAAAATAAATATAAAAAGAAAAAATCTGAGAATATTTTGATGATGTCATAAACACTAATTAATTTTATTTAAAAATTTTAAACTCACAATTAAAACATTATACTCTGTATTTGTTCCAAATTAGGGTTTCTTTATGCATGCTCATAAACATAAAACTAAACTTTCCGTACGCTTCTCCGGCCACTTATTTTCATATACTTTTCTTATCTCTAACATCACATCGATCGTTTTTTTTTTTTTTTTTTTTTGCAGATTGCTTCATATCAAATGTTCTATTTGATTCTATTTACCTTTTATTTCTCTCGCTATCCATATTAAACGATTTGAAGCTCACGGATTTTTGATTTTGTAAGTATGAGGGATGAGGTTTGTGTTTGTGTTTGTAGATTATGATTTGTTTTTGATTTTGGTACATGAAGGTTGGATATGATTATATAATGGGATTTTTAAAATGGTGTTTGAGGGTGATGAATGATCTGTTTAACTCTTCGTTCTCAAAGAACATTGTAAGTGCATATAACAAATAATTGGTATGTAGTTTTCAATTATGTATCATGTATCGTTTACATAAATTGTCTTCATTTAGGCTTACTTTTCATTACTTTTGAAGTTTGTTTTGCACATCAGGTGTTTGTGATTATGTCTCATTCAGTAGATGAAGCTACGCCTAATCAATGAACGTTTGATGAACTATATCAAAGATTTGTGTTTTTGATTTGTATTTGGTAAATGTCAAATGAATAGTTTTTTTTTTTTATGTTAGGTGATCTTTAAGTGTTTTCTTTTGGTATAACTTTAAGGTTTTTTACATTGATCAAATCATGTTTTGTCTTGCATGCATCAATTTAAACCTGGACCATTGTTTGTGTTCAAGGTAAATTTTGTACACTTTGTTTTTAGTCTTTTTGATTATTTGTGTATATTTGCAATCGGCTTGCAAACTTGCTTTGTTTTTATTTTTTGGATTTGTAGCATTATGATCGAACAACTCAGTTCTCTATGTCTCCTTTACAGTTCATGAATCTAAAAAGCAAGAAAAGTGGGTGTCACTTTGCAAAAAATGTCATGCCTATTCATCATTCATCATTCGTGAGGCAGAATATCTTCGTTCTTTTTTGGTTTATTTGATGAAAGTTACTTTACAGATATAAAATATATATAGGTATCATCTATTGTTGGTCAATGGTATAAAGGTTAGATCTTTTCCGATTTAAATTATGGGAGTTTACTCATTTGGATTTATGTGAGCTGCTAAAATGACTAAGCTGCAAAAGCTTTGCGATAAGGTAAAACTAGGCCTGCGTCTATATATTATATAATGAAGTTAAACAGATAATTGTAAATCGAATCACTTACTTTGGATGTCTTCGTGTAGTTTATGTGCGTTCAAAATTTCTCCTTCTACTTTTGTTCCAGGTTTCATAATCTGCAGATGAAATTGGCATATGATATATAGAAGTGGAAGTAGGACAACTATGGTGCAACATCTATTCAGAATTCAAAACTTTTCCATTGTCGTAGGTGACCATTACCTCTTTTCCATAAAATTTGTCATTTAAATTGTTACTATTATTATTATTATTATTATTATTATTATTATTATTATTATTATTATTATTATTTAAATATGAATGTATTATCTTTCAAAAGTAGTGCTTTTGATATTCATCAGCTAATTACAAGTGAATGAAAGACAATTTATGCAGCTGACCCACCTTCAAGAAAAGAAATTCATGAGATAAAAAGCAGAGCTCTGTTGGAAAAGTGATATTTTTGTTATCGGGCTTTATAAGTTTTATTGTTTTATTTATATTTATTTATTTATTTGAGATGTTAGTTACTTGATTTTATAACAAGTTGTGAACTTTTAGTATTTTTTGAAGTATGTTATCTGGTGTTGTAATCAGTCTGGTGTCTAGCATATGTTGGAGTTACTGCTTGCCTCTTAGACCAATGGCTTAATGGCGATCTGGAAGTCTAATCCTAAATGCTTATTTTATTTCTTCAGTCTTCGATTGTTGCTTATCGATGGATGTACTGGAAGAAGATGCATAACAGATTTCATGTATGTATATGTCTAATTCCTTTTATTTACTAAAATAAAATTTTAAACCGAGTCATTTTTTCCTAATTAAAGGAATCAATTAAGGAGGAATGAGAAAAAGCTTCTAAAGACGTAGATAACGATAAAGATGATAGGTTGAAAGATCTTAAAGGTCAAGCAAGATTGGATCTTAAAGGTCAGCTAAGGAGATATCGATTGTTTCAAACCCACTGAGGTTGAAAGATCTTAAAGGTCAAGCAAGTCACGTTTACTTGGTACTTATATTCGTTAATATGGTTAATTGGATGTACTCCTTCCAGGTTAGCAAAATAAATTGATTTTAGTAGACGTGCCATAAATTATGTGAAACTAATATTTTTCATCTCTCAATTGGAATTGTACATCTAAATATTTTACTATTCTATTTAAAAGTTTGTCATTTAATCAGCCCGTGATTTCACGGGTATTTTTGCTAGACGTGTCATAAATTATGTGAAACTAATATTTTTCATCTCTCAATTGGAATTGTACATCTAAATATTTTACTATTCTATTTAAAAGTTTGTCATTTAATCAACCCGTGATTTCACGGGTCTTTTTGCTAGTAATAATTTATAATAGTAATAATAATAATCATAATACTAAATGTAATAAATAAAAACTACCTTTAAATGGTTTTTCAAAAAAAAAATGCACATGACAGGGCTCGAACCCGAGACCTCACGTTCCTCAACCTAAACCCCTAACCATTCTGCCAGTTACATATTTCATGAATTATATCAATCCTAATTGTTTTAACCCGACTTCTGTTTTCCCATTTCTCTTCTTCTCCTTCCCAGCTTTCAAATTCGCACAGAGGTGTTAATCACCAAAAGCATTCAGTTTCTAAACGATTTAAGTTGTAATATTAAATCAGGAAACAACTCTTATTATTAGATTAGAGTAATTCAAACAAAACAAAACGAATTTTTTTTTAAAACGACGTTCGACCTACATATGAACTCAAACATCAATTCAATAATTTAGACCATTTTAGATTATAACTTCAACATGAAAAAGCTTTAAAATCTCCTCTGGAAACTTTTCGATTCCTCCATTGATTCAGAATCATCCCACAGAAATCAAATTTTAGGATGAATGAATCGTTTAACTTTTTGAATAATAATTTTGACTTCGAAATTCTTGATTAATAGAAATAATTAAGAGTTGAAACTTTCCAGATATCTTGAATACAAGTTTTCTAACACCTTGGCATTAATACTTTTTGAAATTCGATTTGGATTCGAGGGTTGATAAAATTAAATGAAGAACAGAGTATTTCTAGTTTAGTTTAAATATTTTAATTTAATTTTTCTATTATCCCTTGAATTGTATTAGCAGTAGGTTATATAAAAGATCAATTACAGTTCAATAGACCCCATTACAATTTTTTTGATAGCTCAACTAATCCCATCAAAAATATTCGCTCAGTACAAGTAAATAAAGAAAAATAAAGATCGATAGTGATCTATAACAGCCTTTGTATGATCAATTGATCACAGGCCAAATAGAAACCAAGAAAATAAGGAAAAGTTGATTTTGATAGTCTGATTCGTATATGTATTTATATATATACAGTATATGTATATCTGTTTCTATATATTGATATATATTTGTATTTATATGTCTATATTATAATTAATCTTATTAATTCACAAATATAGATATAATAATAACACTCTTAATTATTATAAACAATAATCATAAAATTTATAATGATATATTATATTAATAATAATAACAATATCATTAGTGATGGTGATAATAATAATAATAATAATAATAATAATAATTATAGAAGGAATAATAATATTGATGATAAAAGTTAATAAATTGTATTATAATGATAATAACTATCATTTTAATAATTTTGGTAATAGTAGTATTACTGACACTTTTAATAATAATTTGAGTACTAGTAATACTATAACAATTTATATATAATAAAATCATATCTCGAGATTATATTTTTAAAATAATAATATTAATAACACTAGTATTGATAGTACTATTGAAAGTAATATTATAACAACTATATTTATAATTAAATTTCGTATGTTGGTATTACATTTCTATTATGTAGTAACTTATTTTAAGTATTAAATTCTTATACCTTTTAATACATATACTTTGTACATATAATAATTATGTACAGAAATCCTATATATTTATATATTTTAATTTTAATAATATCCTATTTATTTTGCATACTATTCTACATATTTAAATCGAATGATTAAATGGTATTATATTGATTCAAGTTAATATATACACTTATTTATTTATATTTTTATATTTACATATATATATATATATATATATATATATATATATATATATATATATATATATATATATATATATATATTTGTTCACATATTAATTTACAATAATTGTTCGTGAATCGTCGAGCAAGGTCAAGGGTAATTAATTACATGAATATTGTTCCAAAATTTGTGACTCAATATTACAGACTTTGCTTATCGTGTCGAATTCATATAAAGATTAAGTTTAAATTTGATCGGAAATTTTTGGGTAGTCACAGTTGGTCGAAAATTTAGAGGGGGGACAAGGGGGACAAAAGTTTACTTTTTGGTTAATGGTTGTCTAAAGTTGGTGCTTATGTTAGGATCCCATGCAACATTAAGGATAATACTTGACAAAAATGCTAGCATGTTCCCTCTATTAAATGGGCATTTGTCTTACATATTAATGGGTCACTAGCTATTAATAATTGGGCTAATTAAATAGTTCACTAACTAGTGTAGGGTGGGCTAAGGCCCAACAAGGTAGAAAGCCCAACAAGACTAACTAGTAAGCATAAGTAAATTACTACGCATAATTAAGCATCCAAAAACCCAAGTAATTATTATTATAAAATAATAATTAAGATTTCGTAGTCATAATATTCCGATTATGACAAAAGTTAAACGTGTATGCAGTACGCAGTTGGTTCGTAATGTCAAGTGACACTAACGGTCATAAAGGTTTCCGGTGATCAAGTTAAGTATCCTACGTACTTAAAGGCACTTTTTAACACATAAATGAAAGTAAGCCATGTGTATAAAGATTCCAGAGTATAAAGTAGCACAGTACGCATAAATACGCAGTTTCGCAAAAATCACAAGGCACAAAAACAAGTCAAAAAAGTCGGGTGGTTACAGTCAAAGTTCGGTGGTGATCGGACAGTTCAATTTGGAGATATGTTGTAACGACCCTGGATTTTCCAACGTTTACTTATTAATATTTATTATTAATACTTGTGATTTAATGAATGTATTGTTTATATACATTTACTTGTTACCATACTTGACTTTAAATACCCGAAATGTCTTTGTGACACACACGTACATTACACGAATAATATTTTTAGATATTATTTACATTCATTGTTAATTATTATTAATTATTTTTAATTAACTAAGGTTACTAGTTAATTACTTGGGCTTTATTTGGATTCTTACTTATTTGGACTTGGGCTCATGATTAGTGGACTTAGAAGCCCACCCTACATCTTTAATGGACTAACTAGCCCAACTCATTATGTAAGTATTACATTTAAGATGAAACTAGTTAGTTTAGTGCATATAGAATCTTGTTACATGTTACTTACATCTAGTTCCCATGCAAACACCCTTAATGACCAACTTTTAAGCCAAATTCATGCAAGTGACTAGTGGGTTTTTCCTTCCCCCTCTCTTCTTCCAAAACCGTCGGCTTTTGTATCATGGGGGAGTGGTTTTTGCTTTCAAAATTTGTTAACTTATTACTTCTATTCTCTCATTCACTTCCTCACTTTTACACACACTAACTTGCATCTTATTTTCTCTCCTTTTTCTCTCCATTCTTGTAAGTAAAAAGGCTTCCTTTTCTTCCTTTCTTTCCTTCTAAAACCGTAGCAACAACCCTTATTATCATCATCATTTGTTTGTTAATACTTGTTCTTGTTTGTTACTTAACTACTTGTAGTTGTTATTTACTAATTACTAAGAATCAAACTCTTTAGTTTATTCTTCATTTTATCTTGTATTTACAAGAACACACAAGAACCTAACTTACTAGTTATGTTCTACATTTAATATCTTGAAAGATTGAAGGTTCATATGTTGTAAAATCATTACTTGAATTCATGTTAGTAAACTTTAAAGTTTACTTTTCTTAAAGATCAAGACTTTGGCTTGAATCTTTAAAGTATGAACAACCATGACTTGTTACTTGTTTATTTAGTTTATTTCTTCATATTGTTCATGTTTAAATTCGTGTTTGTTGTTAAATGGTCAAGTATTACAAGTTAATCTTGATCTCATACTTCTTGGAACTAAAAGTTAACTTTATAATTTCAAGAACATGGAAGTATAACTTTTTAGTTATAACTTCATATACTTGTGATGGATCTAAGTCCTATAGCTTATTGTAGTGACCCATCCTAATCCATCTGGACGAATACATTACATTTGGTTACATCGCGAGGTTTTGACCTCTATGTGATACGTTTTGTAACATTGCATTCGTTTGAAAAGGTATTTCATAAATGAATATATAAATTCCAGGTTTTTAACATCTGATGATTCCTACGTATTGATAATCACCATTTAAATGGTTTACTATAATACATCTGTTGACAATACAGTCAAAATAAGGTACATGGTGAATGCAAGTTTCTTGTATATAGCATGTATAACTCCAAGCACATATCTTGTATCACGTATAAGCAAACAGCGGAAGACTTCTAGAAACCTGAGAATAAACATGCTTCAAGTGTCAACACAAAGGTTGGTGAGTTCATAGTTTTAATATTACACATAATCAGTATATCAATGTGGATTACAAAAGTTCAGTTGTTTCATTCAAAACGTTTATCAATATGTTTTAACATTTCCAATCATCTGTATGTAAAGGTTGATCACAAGATTTCAGTTGTTTTATCCAAAACGTTTATCAGGTTTGTGAGTTAATGTTTCACATCATCTGTATATAAAAGTAAACCACAAGGTTCCAGTTGTTTTCATTTAAAACGTTTATCAATAGGTTTTACATAAAAGGTGGACCACAAGATTTCAGTTGTTTCATCCGAAATGTTTATTAATTGGTTCTACAAAGTTGAGCACCCTGGTAACCAAGCCTTAACGTTTATAATAAGTACCCCTCGTTTAACATGCAACCAACATGTACAATACACGCAATCCAACGTGTACTAACTTCAAATAGCATACGTCTGTTTTATAGTTCAGGCTAGAGTTTCTTTCTATACCTGGAACAGACGGGGATGTCAAACCCTATGGATCCATAAATAACTACTCGCGCCCACCAGTTCTTATAACTGGCAGTTACTAGTTACCAAAGCTAAGGGATTTTCGGTTCAAACTCGGTGTAGAATTTAGTATGTACTTGTATCCATTGCGTTTAAAATAAATTGGATGTATTCTCAGCCCAAAAATATATATATTGCAAAAGCAATTAAAAAGGGAGCAAATGAAACTCACGCATATAAATCTAGTATTTTCAGTATTTATAAACAGTCGCATGTATTCTCAGCCCAAAAATATATTGAGTAAAAGGGATCATATGAAACTCACTGTTTAATATTGATATACAATATTGCAGGAAAGCACGTAGACGCATCGGAGATGATAAACACTAGGTTTGATTCACAAATGTACCCCGAACATTACCCATAACCTCCTTGGTAATAACCCATAATTTTCCTTAGCTCTAGCTTGCTCGAAAACTTGTTTTGAAAATTACTTGGACATCACTCCGTCGTAATATTTTATGTACATTATTATTTTTGTATCGCAAAAATAATAATACTAATAATAAAAACAATAAGATTTATAATAATCTTATTAATAATAATAATAATAATAATAATAATAATAATAATAATAATAATAATAATAATAATAATAATAATAATAATAATAATAATAATATAAATATAAATATTTCAACTTATCATATATATTCAAATAGATATTTAAACCAAATAAGTTTAATGTACGGTATCAAACAATTAATACATTGTTACCTTTTCATGTTATAGTATATATGTATCTATTTACATATAATTGTTCGCGAATCGTCGAAAACAACCGAAGGGTATTTAAATATATAAAAGTAATTCAAAAATTTTGAGATTCAGTTTTACAGACTTTACTTATCGTGTCGAAATCATTAATCATACAAAGATTAAGTTTAAATTTGGTCAGAAATTTCTGGGTCATCACAGTACCTACCCGTTAAAGAAATTTCGTCCCGAAATTTGAGTGAGGTCGTCATAGCTAACAATAAAAATGTTTTCATGACGAATATGAGTTGGTAAATAGAATTTTATCACCGTTGAATAATATGGATAAAACAATCCGATTACTCGAAGCGTATGAGAGAAGTTATCGTAATAGAGTGAAATGGAGAATAGAGATGCGTCTTATCTCTTGATGTAATAACGATTGATTTCCGAAATTTAAGGAATAGAAAATCTTCATAATCTAAATAAGATTTGATTCTTCGGTAATTGCGGAAATTAGGATTTCCTTTGATTAAATGTGTAATATGCCTCGATTGCTATGTCTGATATTTCGCTATAAATTGACCTCTTCTGTCTCATTATTTTCACCATCCCTACTTTCTTTCCCAATTAATACATTCAAAAGATTGTGAAAATGCTCAATCCAGTTCTGGTTCTTGACTTAATATTGACGTTTGCCACAATCATCCTTCTTTTCCAGCTTCCACCAGAAGAATCTGTTTATTTCTATTATGCTCTAGGGATTGTTGTATTTATCATTCTCCCGTGTCTTTATATTGCTATACGCATTGATATACACGGTTTATGATCTTTCTTGTTTGCTGCGATTTATACTCCTGTTCATATTCCGAAGTTCCAGGTTTTTGTTTTCTCTTCCCGACCTCAAGTCAAGCGAATAATGGTCCAGAATTCGTAGGTATGGAGTTTTGGATGAACATAGTTAATGTTCCGAGAAGGTGATCGTAATGGCACGATCTTGATTTGTCAAATTACCAGAATATCTGGAAAAGACCGAATCATCAAGAAAAATATTTTCTTGATATGTTTAGAGGTTAAATAGAATAAAAGAGTTATGTAACATGGTTCATGATGAGGGTATGATCTGTGAACCTTTATCGCGTTCCATTAGAAACTCAGCATGACTTACTGTAATATAATCACGTTGATCAAGTGTCATTATATTATACTAACTCATGCTTCAGCTCCCAACACTACTTCAAAAACATTCTTATTTTAAACTCGAAGGTTTCAGAATTTAGAAACTAAAATAGTTTCTTTTTTTGATGTAACACAGATATCGCAAGGAGAAAATTGATTTCCGATAAGAATGATTATGGAATTATCTCCAGAAATATGGAGGATATTTATAATGAAAGATACGATGATATCTTAGAATTTCTAATATCAGAGGATGATGAAGAATATTGTCCGCAAGGGTTTAGATTCGGAAGCAAGGTATTCGTTAATGGCTTCGGCAGATACTTAATCATTTAGATTCTTTGAAGGCAGGTTCAGTCTTTGTGATTTATCCATAGCCTCCTTCATACTTTGCTCAATCCGTTTTCCAGTTCCAAACCTTCTATTTTTCTCAGCTTTACCACCATACTATTCTTTATCATCAAACTTTTGACTATTAAGGTCGTTTACAGTTTTTGCTGCTTCATCAGCATTGTTCCAATTTTAGAGAACTAGTTTCATAGTTTGGGGTGTTTTCGGAAACTTCACATTCGAAGTATGTAAGTCTAGAAGTTGGATGTTATCTATATATAACTGTTGTCGTAGAAAATGCTGCGAGATTCAAAATACTGATTGTTAATTCCCGGTGGTTGGTATGGCAATTACCGTTACAAGATGTGGATGAGTACATGATCAGATTTCAAGGTATATATAGTGATTTCGGAGAGATTCAAATTGCAGAGTGACGGAGTCGCTGGTATATTTACTGCTAATATGGTGGGATATAAAAGGTTCCCCGGTAACAACAATAGAAAGGGTAATCGTATATGTCAAGGTTTAATTAAGGCTTATCCAAATGAAGTTGACTTGCTGAAGTTGTGACAAAACTGGATACTTGAAAAGGAATTGTAAGGTTATTTTCAGTAATAATAATGCCGAAGGATTTATCACAGATACGTGTTAAAGTTTTACTTAGGTTTCGAGAGCTTTCCAGATGTATGATTATAAGTACAAATCTTTCTTCTCGTAGACATCGTGTAGTTGGTTTGTCTTCTCGTTTGTTCATTAGTTGAAGTGTTTTCAAGAATTTCGATGGGTTTGAACGCAAAATGTAATCATATGATGTTCTAGTACAGTTCTGAATTCAAAGCATGGTTTTTGAAGCATGGTTTTGAAAGATGATGTTTTCCGTTTAATCTTGACTTGGATTCTGATATATCGAAATCAGAATATGAAATTGAATTAAAATGGTTATTTTGCGATGAACAGATACGTATATCTGTAGGTTTGAGCAGTATAGTTAATGATTGCTGAAACAGAATTGAAGAATGTATAGTGTAACATATTAATGTGGAATTTATATATATTTCTAGGGTATTACCTACCCGTTAAAATATTCTCATCATTAACAGTTTGTACAAAAGGATTTTCAATTACAATCTTTATGAAAATATATGTATGTATATTTCCTTCAGATGTAGTATAGATTTAATGAGTTATTAAACTCATTTGGTTTTCGGTTGGAACTAGAAACAAATAATCTCTTCTATATTAAAGATTACATAATCATCGCAGGATATTTCTCCAATGAAGTTATGAATCAATACCTCATCGTTTATGGTTATTAGTATTCTTCGGTGCCTACGGTGCATATGAGGTTGATACTCGTGGGACAGATTGTGAGGTTAAGGTTTACGGTGCGGATGTTGTTGTTGGTTGTGCTACTGGTACTGGTGGTGCTACCGGTGCTGCCTGTGATGCCTGCAAATTGTGCATCATATTCTCCAAAGCCACAACTCGAGCGCGAAGATCGTTAACTTCTTCTATTATTCCGGGATGATTGGCGGTTGGTACGAGAGGATGAATAAAGTTTAAAATTCTGGTTATCATATAATCGTTGCGAGATATCCTGGAAATGAGGGTGAAGATAGTGTTTCGAACGGGTTCGCCGATAAGTGCCTCAGGTTCCTCACCAAGAGGTGAATTCGGTTGGTGGAAAGGATCGCCTTCCTCTTGTCTCCATTGATTAAGTAGACTACGAACCCATCCCCAATTCATCCAGAATTGGTGATGACTGATTGGTTGATTCATTCCGGTTACACTGCTTTCGGAACTCAGGTGGAAATCCATATCGGAATCCGAAGAACTCGAATTACTTGCAGAATTCATCTTACACGGTTAGATAAAGAATTTTCGATGTGAAATGATTTTCGGATATCGGATGATATTCTAATTGCATAGAATACCTTTATATAGTACAAAGGTTCCGCAAATTACGGAGAAACTTTCGAAAACTGTCAAGTAAAGGTAACAGTAACAGATACGCTAAGATATTCATATTGTCTATACACTAGTCATGCAATCCATGCAATAAGGTGTGTCTAGACTACAAATGATAAGCTGGTAATTTTCCACACAAGGAATGATAAGCAGGTAATTTCTAACAAGAAATTATAAGCAACAACTTTTATCGTGCAAACATGGTCGAAGTCCAGACTCACTAATGTATCCTAACAATAACCGGTTAGACACACTAATGCAAATTCTGGTTCGCTAAGACCAACGCTCTGATACCAACTGTAGTGACGAATACATTACATTTGGTTACATCGCGAGGTTTTGACCTCTATGTGATACGTTTTGTAACATTGCATTCGTTTGAAAAGGTATTTCATAAATGAATATATAAATTCCAGGTTTTTAACATCTGATGATTCCTACGTATTGATAATCACCATTTAAATGGTTTACAATAATACATCTGTTGACAATACAGTCAAAATAAGGTACATGGTGAATGCAAGTTTCTTGTATATAGCATGTATAACTCCAAGCACATATCTTGTATCACGTATAAGCAAACAGCGGAAGACTTCTAGAAACCTGAGAATAAACATGCTTCAAGTGTCAACACAAAGGTTGGTGAGTTCATAGTTTTAATATTACACATAATCAGTATATCAATGTGGATTACAAAAGTTCAGTTGTTTCATTCAAAACGTTTATCAATATGTTTTAACATTTCCAATCATCTGTATGTAAAGGTTGATCACAAGATTTCAGTTGTTTTATCCAAAACGTTTATCAGGTTTGTGAGTTAATGTTTCACATCATCTGTATATAAAAGTAAACCACAAGGTTCCAGTTGTTTTCATTCAAAACGTTTATCAATAGGTTTTACATAAAAGGTGGACCACAAGATTTCAGTTGTTTCATCCGAAACGTTTATTAATTAGTTCTACAAAGTTGAGCACCCTGGTAACCAAGCCTTAACGTTTATAATAAGTACCCCTCGTTTAACATGCAACCAACATGTACAATACACGCAATCCAACGTGTACTAACTTCAAATAGCATACGTCTGTTTTATAGTTCAGGCTAGAGTTTCTTTCTATACCTGGAACAGACGGGGATGTCAAACCCTATGGATCCATATATAACTACTCGCGCCCACCAGTTCTTATAACTGGCAGTTACTAGTTACCAAAGCTAAGGGATTTTCGGTTCAAACTCGGTGTAGAATTTAGTATGTACTTGTATCCATTGCGTTTAAAATAAATTGGATGTATTCTCAGCCCAAAAATATATATATTTCAAAAGCAATTAAAAAGGGAGCAAATGTAACTCACGCATATAAATCTAGTATTTTCAGTATTTATAAACAGTCGCATGTATTCTCAGCCCAAAAATATATTGAGTAAAAGGGATCATATGAAACTCACTGTTTAATATTGATATACAATATTGCAGGAAAGCACGTAGACGCATCGGAGATGATAAACACTAGGTTTGATTCACAAATGTACCCCGAACATTACCCATAACCTCCTTGGTAATAACCCATAATTTTCCTTAGCTCTAGCTTGCTCGAAAACTTGTTTTGAAAATTACTTGGACATCACTCCGTCGTAATATTTTATGTACATTATTATTTTTGTATCGCAAAAATAATAATACTAATAATAAAAACAATAAGATTTATAATAATCTTATTAATAATAATAATAATAATAATAATAATAATAATAATAATAATAATAATAATAATAATAATAATAATAATAATAATAATAATAATAATAATATAAATATAAATATTTCAACTTATCATATATATTCAAATAGATATTTAAACCAAATAAGTTTAATGTACGGTATCAAACAATTAATACATTGTTACCTTTTCATGTTATAGTATATATGTATCTATTTACATATAATTGTTCGCGAATCGTCGAAAACAACCGAAGGGTATTTAAATATATAAAAGTAATTCAAAAATTTTGAGATTCAGTTTTACAGACTTTACTTATCGTGTCGAAATCATTAATCATACAAAGATTAAGTTTAAATTTGGTCAGAAATTTCTGGGTCATCACACTTATGGTCTACTTATTTTGTCATAATCAAAAGCTTGTAAGCTTACATACACTTTACAAGATGAAAATCTAAGTTTTGTAACTTATGGTTTCATTAAAGTAAAGGATTCAAGTATTATTACTTAGGATTTAACTTAATAACTTTAGATCTAGACCTTTGGGTCTTGGATCTTCAAGATCTAACTAATAACTATGTTCTACATCATAAGATCTTGATTAGTTAGTTTACTTTCAAGTTTGTAGTTCCATATTACTTTTATAGTTCATGTATGTGTCGGATCTAAGATTTTGATGTAACTTTGGTTCATCAAGCTACTTGCAACACTTAAATGAGTTGTGCTACATGTCTTAGACTTACACAAGTGTTATGATGGTCAAACCTTGGTTAAGATGATGTAAACACATCAACGAGTTGTACACTTGAAGCTATATGCATCAAGGATTAGAACCGTGATAAGCATCGAGCACCAAGAACCCACCGGAACCTACTGTTTACTATTTTCTGGAACAGACCCGAATACCTGAGCTACTGTAAAGTTGATTTTCAGTTTGATCTGTTCGAGTAGATAATTTTTCATTTAAGACTCGTCTTAATCCGAGTTACGGTTTAGGATCTATGGCCCTCCGAGTGTCACTATGTCCTTTAACATTGTGCTGAAAATTCTGACCTACTCGCACTTAGACCGTCGCCACGGTCAAATGAAGACGAGTTTGCTTCTGGAATTTTTACCACAACTAAAGGACTCATATACGGAGCCATGGCCACTGGTCTCACCTTGTTTCAGTAGGTATAGAGGCCGTGATGACTGATCGAAGTCAGCCTTTGTTTTAAACTCTTTTCATGAACGAAACTTACTTTTCACCTTTTGTTTGATGATGAATGATGATGACCCTTAAGACCTAATTTACATACATTTAAACCTATTGGAACGATTTATTGACTTAGTAATATTTGACTTAGGTTGAGGACTTTTCGGACCTACGTACTTTCTTACTTCCCGACTCGACTTTACTACTACTTTACCACTGTGAGTTATATCATCCCTTTTTACTTTAACTATTTTGGGAACTGGGAATACATGCGCATTTTACGTTTTACATACTAGGCACGAGTACTTAAACTTTATATATGTGTGGGTTATACAACAGCATAAACATTCCCTTTAGCTCGGTAACGTTTAGTCATTGGTTTTTGAACCGGTGAACGCGAATCTTAGATATAGATCCATAGGGTTTGACATCCCCACTCGGGCTAGTCGCGCTAGCATTTAACGAGTGTTTAATACTTTGTAATACATACACACTCGCTAAGTGTACTTTCAGGGGGTTATAAACGTTAAGTTAGTTACCAAGTGCCCACGGTTAAACATATACTTTATCATACTATTTTGAAACGCTCTTTGTAGCACTAAAATCTCGTGGCCTACCTTACATACTGTTATACTTAAACTATAGCTCACCAACCTTTGTGTTGACATTTTTAAGCATGTTTTTCTCAGGTGCTTAAGGTTGCTTCCGTTGTGTACTAGTCATGCCTCATAGACTTCCACTGTGCTTTACTCGAGATGTCACCGCATGAATTACTTTATCTTGCATTCAAACTTTAATACTTTTGAACTATGATTTGTAATGACCTGAGGGTTACGTACTATTTCTAATTGCTTCTGTTCATTGAGGCATACTTTTGATGTAAAACATTTGACGTTAGTTATGACGTCACCTTTTATCATGAATGCAAACTTGTTTTGAAATAGCATATAGTGTTTGACCTTGTAATGATCCTGTTGTTGATGATTCGTACACGATGGTTTTGTACGGGGCATCACATTTGGTATCAAAGCATTGGTTGTAGGGAATTAGGTTGCATTAGTGAGTCTAAGACCGACCTGAGTAGGACTCACTAATAGGACTAATCTACAACTTGCTAGTTTACTTGTTTCCGCTAAACTTACTGCGTGCTGCTGCTTACTTTTACTGCTATATGTCGTATGCTATTACATGATTTCACTACTGCATGCTATTTTTTGCTTTCAATTGCATGATAATTGTCGTTATTGCCATGCTACTTACTGTTACACATGATTTAGACTATTGTAGTTACTTGGCGTAATACGTGCTTGCTTTATGACTTACTGATATGGAAAATTTATTTTTCCTTGTTCAGATGTCGGATATTCCACCTGCTATCATTTTGGGCAGCGACACAGACACTTCAGCCACTTCACCTGCCACTATTGCCGATCCCCCGATCCTGTCGGCGACACACTCTAGTGATCCAGGCGCTTCGTCCTCTGGAGCTAGTAGTCATGCGCCTGCCCCAGTGGGTACTGCAGACGGAGCCCAGGACCTCCCGGAGATTCCAGCTCCACTTGTCCCGGTACCTCAGGAGCCACAGCACCATCCTGGTGGTGTTGTGATTCCCGCGGAATTTGGGGAAGGTCCATTCCGTAATCAGTATCATCATTGGTGCCGACGCGCTCCTGATGGACGTTTGGTGCTGATCCCGCCTTTCAGATACCGACAAATGATGGCCGCCCGAGGGGAGCTAGTACAGCCACCCGTGCAGCCACCTCCACATGATTCAGATGACCATTCATCTGACGACTCATCCACAGACGACTCTAGTGATGAGGATTCCACCGATGACTCCGACAAGGAGGACCCCGATGATGCACCTGTTCAGCCACCCTCCACCCCGCCGAAGAAGCGGTACCGTTTCGATGGTACTTTCATTCCAAGGATCAATGGAGGTCAAGCATTCACTGATGCATATGGTCGGCGTCGTAGGGTTACCGCCCGTAAGCGGCTTGTGCCGTATCCTGCTGATCCCTTCATCCGTAAGCCTTACCGCTTCGCAGCCTCTACTTCTGGAGCCAGACCATCTGCACCACCAGCTCCACCAGCATCACCCGTACCGACTGCACCGCCTGCCCCACCATCTCCCACTGTCGAGGAACTGACAAGGGATGTGGAGATCCTCCGTGCTTGGGTAACTGAGCTCGAGGACCAGATGTCTCATGTATTGGACATCCTACACCCATCATCACCTTAGGGCTTTTGTAGTAGATTTCATTATGTAATCTAGTTGTAGTTTTATGTTTCACTTATGTATTGTACGAACCTATGCAGATGTATGCAACTAATTATTAAATGAATGGAACTTTGTGTTGTTTACTTTTTGCACAAGTGTTCTGTTTACGTTACTGTACGATGGTTTTGTGATATCGGTATCTAGTTGCTCTACTTAATTAACATGTGATGTGTTGATTCCATGTTGGTTACCATATACTGTATTATTACTATTTTCATACTGGATTTTGACTTGAGTCAAAATTTTTGTTTAGAACACCATGGCCAACGGACGATCAACACCTACCGCAGCCCAAATCGAGGAGATGATCAATGAGCGAGTCACCGTAGCTTTAGCAGAAAGGAACCTCCAAGCTCCACCGCCACCGCCACCGGTTATTCAACCCATTCGTAATGGGTGCACGTACAAAGAGTTCCAAAGCTGCAAACCCCACAACTTCAGTAAAACAGAGGGGCCGGTTGGTCTCACTAGATGGTTTGAGAAATTAGAATCTGTGTTTCGAGTTAGTAACTGCTCAGAAGCGAATAAAACCAAGTTTGCTTCATGCACTCTGTCTGACGGTGCACTAACGTGGTGGAACACGTTGGCTCAAGCAAAAGGTATTGATGAGGTGTTGGCTACCCCATGGGAGGAATTCAAAGGGGCCCTGATTAAGGAATATTGCCCTAGGACCGATATCCAGAAGATGGAAATTGAGTTTATGCAGTTGAAGGTCGTGGGAAACGATCTCGATGGGTACAATCGTAGATATTTGGAACTAGCCCTGATGTGTCCTACCATGGTCACCCCGGAATTCAAGCGTATGGAGAGATATTTGTGGGGACTTCCTAAGTCCATTAAGGGAAACGTCACCTCGTCCAAGCCACCAAATGTCCCGGAAGCAATGCGCATGGCGCATACCTTAATGAATCAAATTATCATCGATGAACTGGAGAAGGATAAGTCTGAAGCGGGTAGTAGTGAGAAGTGCAAATGGGATAACAACAGAGGAAGGACCTGTGATCAAAACCCGGCGAAACGACATGAGGGTTTCAGAGGAAACAACAACGGTGGGAACTCCAACCCCAACTACAAGGGTACCCTACCACAATGCAAGAGGTGCTACAAGCACCATACTGGGTATTGTAACGTTGTTTGTTAGAAGTGCCAACGGACTGGACATATCGGTAAGGACTGCAAGGTCACCACCCTGAATGTGAAGGCGAACCCCAATGGACCGAAAAAGTGCTATGAATGCGGACAGATGGGCCATTTTAGAAATGCGTGCCCCAACAAAAGAAAAGACGGCGGACCACACCGTGGTAGAGCTTTCAACGTTAATGCAAGGGATGCACGCGAGAATCCCGACTTGGTGACAGGTATATTCACTATCAACAATCTATTAGCTTCTGTCTTATTTGATACTGGTGCCGATAGAAGTTATGTATGTAGACACTTTTGCGATAAGATTAATTGGTCGTTAGTCCCGTTAAAGGAAAGTATGCTTGTAGAGGTAGCCCATGGAAAACTTGAAAAAGTTGACCAAATTGGCCGAGGAGCTATTATCAACATAGCTGGTTCAGATTTCGAAATTGATTTGATACCCATCAAATTGGGAAGTTTTGACGTTATTGTTGGTATGGATTGGTTGACCAAGATAAGGGCCGACATTATCTATGGAGATAAAGCTCTTCGTATACCACAAGGAGATGGTGAGCCACTGGTTATTTACGAAGAGAGATGTACCTCGAATCTGAACCTCATTAGTTGCGTGAAAGCGCAAAAGATCATGAAGAAGGGACGTCTTGCTGTCCTAGCACATGTGAAAATGGTAGAAATCGAGGTGAAGAGTGTGAACGACGTTCGAATTGTGAACGAATTTTCTGATGTCTTCCCTGAGGAATTGCCTGGATTGCCGCCACCAAGAGCAGTAGAGTTTCAGATCGACTTAGTGCCAGGAGCTGCACCTGTAGCTCGCGCACCTTATAGACTCGCACCTTTCGAGATGTAAGAATTATAGAGTCAACTACAAGAGCTGTTAGATCGAGGATTTATCCAACCAAGTTTCTCGCCTTGGGGTGCACCTGTGTTTTTTGTGAAGAAGAAGGACGGATCCTTCTACATGTGTATCGACTACCGTGAACTCAACAAATTGACAATCAAGAATCGGTATCCTCTTCCCCGTATTGACGATCTTTTTGATCAACTTCAAGGATCGAGTGTTTACTCTAAGATCGATTTGCGATCCGGTTATCACCAGTTGAGGGTGAAGGAAAGTGATGTGATGAAAACTGCGTTCAGAACTCGTTATGGTCATTATGAGTTTCTTGTGATGCCATTCGGATTAACCAATGCACCTGCCGTGTTCATGGACCTCATGAATCGTGTCTGCAAGCCGTACTTGGATAAGTTCGTTATCGTCTTTATAGATGATATCCTCATCTACTCTAAGAGCGAAGAAAATCATGAGCAACACCTCCGATCAGTGCTTGAACTCTTGAGGCAAGAGCAACTTTATGCGAAATTCTCCAAGTGTGAATTTTGGTTGAAGGAAGTCCAATTTCTGGGTCATGTTGTGAGTGACCAGGGTATCAAAGTTGATCCCGCCAAGATTGAAGCTATCAGCAAGTGGGAGACCCCAACTACTCCAACTCACATTCGCCAATTCCTAGGTCTCGCCGGTTACTACCGAAGGTTTATTAAAGGATTTTCTCTGATTGCGCGTCTTTTGACCGCGCTGGCTCACAAAGGGAAGAAGTTCATTTGGGAACTCGCACACGAATCAGCATTCCAAACTTTGAAGAAGAAGTTAACCACCGTACCTATCTTATCTCTTCCTGAAGGCAGTGACGATTTCGTTGTTTATTGCGATGCTTCAAAAAGTGGTTTTGGTTGTGTACTGATGCAACGATCAAAGGTTATTGCCTATGCTTCTCGTCAACTGAAGATTCACGAGCGGAACTACACTACTCATGATCTTGAACTTGGAGCCGTTGTCTTTGCGCTCAAATTGTGGAGACACTATTTGTATGGAACTAAGAGCACTATCTTCACCGATCACAAAAGCCTCCAACACATCTTCGATCAGAAGCAACTGAATATGCGACAGCGACGATGGATCGAGACATTGAACAACTACAATTGTGAACTTCATTATCACCCTGGCAAGGCCAATGTTGTAGCTGACGCTTTAAGCCGAAAGGAGGGGACGGCACCTCTTCGTGTACGGGCTCTGAACATCACCATCCATTCGAATCTCAACAATCAGATCTGAGTAGCCCAAGATGAGGCTCTCAAGGAGGAGAATATATCTCATGAACATTTGAACATTCTTGTCTCTTGATTCGAGGTTAGGGAGTCTGGACTCCGATGTTATGCCGGAAGAATTTGGGTACCTTTTTATGGAGATCTACGGAACCTTATACTTGATGAAGCCCACAAGTTGAGATATTCGATTCATCTCGGAGCGGGAAAAATGTACCACGGTCTTAAGGAACAGTATTGGTGGCCCAATCTTAAGAAGGACGTTGCAACTTATGTTGGTAAGTGTTTGACTTGCTCAAAAGTTAAGGCCGAACATCAGAGGCCCTCTGGATTGCTTCAACAACCATAAATCCTACAATAGAAGTGGGAAAGGATCACAATGGATTTCATCACCAAGCTACCAAAGACGGTGGGCGGATACGATACCATCTGGGTTAATGTTGACCGTCTTACCAAATCTGCACACTTCTTAGCTATGAAGGAAACAGATACGATGGAGAGACTTGCTCAATTATACATCAAAGAGGTTATATCTCGTCATGGTGTACCTTTATCGATCATCTCAGATCGCGATCCCCGTTTTGCTTCCAGATTTTGGCGTTCCTTACAAGAAGCCATGGGAACCCGTCTCGACATGAGTACTGCTTATCACCCACAGACCGACGGGCAAAGTGAACGAACGATTCAGACATTGGAAGACATGTTGCGTGCATGTGTCATTGATTTCGGAAAGGCCTGGGAAAGACATTTGCCACTCGCCGAATTTTCTTACAACAACAGTTATTACTCGAGCGTTAATGTCGCACCTTTTAAAGCGTTGTATGGCCACAAGTGCCGATCTCCTATTTGTTGGGCCGAAGTAGGTGAAAAGCAAATCACCGGACCTGAGGTAGTCCATGAAACAACGGAGAAGATTGCCCAGATTCAAGCTAGACTTAAGACGGCCCGTGATCGTCAGAAGAGTTATGCAGACCGTAAACGTAAAGACTTTGAATTCAACATCGGTGATCGTGTAATGTTGAAGGTTGCACCTTGGAAAGGTGTGATTCATTTTGGAAAATGTGGAAAGTTAAACCCACGATATATTGGTCTTTTCGAAATCTTGGAGCGTGTTGGACCCGTTTCTTACCGTTTGGACCTTCCAACTCAATTGAGCTCAGTTCATCCTACCTTCCACGTATCAAATTTGAAGAAGTGCCTTGCTCCACCAGAACTTATCATACCACTGGAGGAACTTACAATTGATGACAAACTCCACTTCGTGGAAGAACCTGTCTAGATTATGGACCATGAGGTCAAAACTTTGAAACGCAACAAGATTCCGATCGTCCGAGTACGATGGAATGCCAAACGAGGACCTGAGTTTACCTGGGAACGAGAGGATCAAATGATTCAGAAGTATCCTCACCTTTTCCCGACTCCTCCATCTACCTCAGCTTAAAATTTCGGGACAAAATTTTCTTTAACAGATGGGTAATGTAACGACCCCGGATTTTCCAACGTTTACTTATTAATATTTATTATTAATACTTGTGATTTAATGAATGTATTGTTTATATACATTTACTTGTTACCATACTTGACTTTAAATGCCCGAAACGTCTTTGTGACACACGTACATTACACGATTAATATTTTCAGATATTATTTACATTCATGGTTAATTATTATTAATCATTTTTAATTAACTAAGGTTACTAGTTAATTACTTGGGCTTTATTTGGATTCTTACTTATTTAGACTTGGGCTCATGATTAGTGGACTTAGAAGCCCACCCTACATCTTTAATGGACTAACTATCCCAACTCATTATGTAAGTATTACATTTAAGATGAAACTAGTTAGTTTAGTGCATATAGAATCTTGTTACATGTTACTTACATCTAGTTCCCATGCAAACACCCTTAATGACCAACTTTTAAGCCAAATTCATGCAAGTGACTAGTGGGTTTTTCCTTCCCCCTCTCTTCTTCCAAAACCGTCGGCTTTTATATCACGGGGGAGTGGTTTTTGCTTTCAAAATTTGTTAACTTATTACTTGTATTCTCTCATTCACTTCCTCACTTTTACACACACTAACTTGCATCTTATTTTCTCTCCTTTTTCTCTCCATTCTTGTAAGTAACAAGGCTTCCTTTTCTTCCTTTCTTTCCTTCTAAAACTGTAGCAACAACCCTTATTATCATCATCATTTGTTTGTTAATACTTGTTCTTGTTTGTTACTTAACTACTTGCAGTTGTTATTTACTAATTACTAAGAATCAAACTCTTTAGTTTATTCTTCATTTTATCTTGTATTTACAAGAACACACAAGAACCTAACTTACTAGTTTTGTTCTACATTTAATATCTTGAAAGATTGAAGGTTCATGTGTTGTAAAATCATTACTTGAATTCATGTTAGTAAACTTTAAAGTTTACTTTTCTTAAAGATCAAGACTTTGGCTTGAATCTTTAAAGTATGAACAACCATGACTTGTTACTTGTTTATTTAGTTTATTTCTTCATATTGTTCATGTTTAAATTCGTGTTTGTTGTTAAATGGTCAAGTATTACAAGTTAATCTTGATCTCATACTTCTTGGAACTAAAAGTTAACTTTATAATTTCAAGAACATGGAAGTATAACTTGTTAGTTATAACTTCATATACTTGTGATGGATCTAAGTTCTATAGCTTATGGTCTACTTATTTTGTCATAATCAAAAGCTTGTAAGCTTACATACACTTTACAAGATGAAAATCTAAGTTTTGTAACTTATGGTTTCATTAAAGTAAAGGATTCAAGTATTATTACTTAGGATTTAACTTAATAACTTTAGATCTAGACCTTTGGGTCTTGGATCTTCAAGATCTAACTAAGAACTATGTTCTACATCTTAAGATCTTGATTATTTAGTTTACTTTCAAGTTTTTAGTTCCATATTACTTTTATAGTTCATGTATGTGTCGGATCTAAGATTTTGATGTACCTTTGGTTCATCAAGCTACTTGCAACACTTAAATGAGTTGTGCTACATGTCTTAGACTTACACAAGTATTATGATGGTCAAAACTTGGTTAAGATGATGCAAACACATCAATGAGTTGTACACTTGAAGCTATATGCATCAAGGATGAGAACCGTGATAAGCATCGAGCACCAAGAACCCACCAGAACCTACTGTTTACTGTTTTCTAGAACAGACCCGAATACCTGGGCTACTGTAAAGTTGATTTTCAGTTAGCTCTGTTTTAGTAGATAATTTTTTGTTTAATACTCGTCTTAATCCGAGTTACGGTTTAGGATCTATGGCCCTCCGAGTGTCACTATGTCCTTTAACGTTGTGCTGAAAAATTCTGACCTACTCGCACTTAGACATCTGCCACGGTCAAACGAAGATGATTTTACTTCTGGAATTTTTACCACAACTAAAGGACTCATATACGGAGCCATGGCCACTGGTCTCACCTTGTTTCAGTAGGTATAGAGGCCGTGGTGACTGATCGAAGTCAGCCTTTGTTTTAAACTCTTTTCATGAACGAAACTTACATTACACCTTTTGTTTGATGATGAATGATGATAACCCTTAAGACCTAATTTACATACATTTAAACCTATTGGAACGATTTACTGACTTAGTAATATTTGACTTAGGTTGAGGACTTTCCGGACCTACGTACTTGCTTACTTCCCGTCTCGACTTTACTACTACTTTACCACTGTGAGTTATAGCATCCCTTTTTACTTTAACTATTTTGGGAACTGTGAATACATACGCATTTTACGTTTTACATACTAGGCACGAGTACTTAAACTTTATATATGTGTGGGTTATACAACGGCATAAACGTTCCCTTTAGCTCGGTAATGTTTAGTCATTGGTTTTTGAACCGGTGAACGCGAATCTTAGATATGGATCCATAGGGTTTGACATCCCCACTTGGACTAGTCGCGCTAGCATTTAACGAGTATTTAATACTTCGTAATACATACGCACTCGCCAAGTGTACTTTCAGGGGGTTATAAACGTTAAGTTAGTTACCAAGTGCCCACGGTTAAACATATACTTTATTATACTGTTTTGAAACGCTCTTTGTAGCACTGAAATCTCGTTGCCTACCTTACATACTGTTATACTTAAACTATAGCTCACCAACCTTTGTGTTGACGTTTTTAAGCATGTTTTTCTCAGGTGCTTAAGGTTGCTTCCGCTGTGTACTAGTCATGCCTCATAGACTTTCGCTGTGCTTTACTAGAGATGTCACCGCATGAATTACTTTATCTTGCATTCAAACTTTAATACTTTTGAACTATGATTTGTAACGACCTGAGGGTCACGTACTATTTCTAATTGCTTCTGTTCATTGAGGCATACTTTTGATGTAAAACATTTGACATTAGTTATGACGTCACCTTGTATCATGAATGCAAACTTGTTTTGAAATAGCATATAGTGTTTGACCTTGTAATGATCATGTTGTTGATGATTCGTACACGATGGTTTTGTACGGGGCATCACATATGTATTTTTTGAAGTTGCTGTCATTCGGGTTTAGCGAAGCTGAAAGAAAAACTTCATAGAAGGTTCGTCTAATGTTGGATCGACTAAATATTCGGGCTGTAGGTTCAAGAGATAGTGTTTTAGAGGTGGTTAAACTCGGACCGTTGGATCTTGAAATACGATTTTTCTAAGTTGCGGCAGTTTTATAGGATGAACTATTCGGGTTTTGATGTTGCGAGTGGCGAGACGATTTGTTTTGTGAAACTTCGGGAAAGGCTGTGTTTTTTCAGAGATATAGGTTTGTTACGGGAGCCAAAATATATTTCGGATGTGATATAAAGCGTTGTGGGTGCACCTCTCAGCACGCGTACGTTCCCTTGGTAACATTGAGTTGATCCTGAAGTCTTGTATTGAAATCTCGCTGGTCCGCACATAGACAGTTTGAGAGTTCTGTTTGGCGGTGGTAAAGGTTGGGTCCGAACTATCGTTAGAAGGGAGGCCCATACGGATGTGGGTTTGAGAGGAGGTTTGTTATGGTGTAAACCAAAGTCATACGTTGGATATGGGGAAGAAACAAATGTGTGCTTAAGAGTTGGTTTCTTTCAAGTTTGGGCATTAAGGTAGCAACCAGTGGGGACATTCATTTGAAAATAGACAGTGGGAGTTGTCATTGAACTTTAGATACTCCTGAGTTGTAGTATGGATGTATGGATAGCGTAACGTGACATTTGAAGCATGTCGACGGTTGGCACACCCCATACTTGGTGCATGTGGTTGTGCACCCTCAGTAGATGAGTCGATCTTGGAGCCTTGTACCATAAGTCGACTTGATGTGGTCCCAGTCAGGTTGTATTCCGAGGTTGCGGGAGGTACTAAATTAGGATGGATCTTGACAATCATTGGAGGGAAGGCCTAGTTGAACTTAGGTTTGAGGTGAGGTTGGTTGGAATTCAAACCAAAGTCCAACATCAGATTATTGAACGTCTTGACCAATGTATTTGGTCGAATATTCCATAGTATTTGGAGTATGTGGGCAGGGTTAGAGCTTCTCTCACTAAAGAAATTGGTTTAAAGTTGTTAGAAAGGATGCATTCGAATGTCGCTCGAGTTTGGTTGATGGTTTGTTCAACAAAGCGAGCGGTTTTCTTCGGGGTAACTAATTAGGAATCTTCAGGTGATGGTAGAAGTGGATAATCTTGTAAGTCCTGGAATTTAAGCTTTCGAGAGGGTGTCGGGAACTCGGTGGGAGTTTGGTAATTGACAGAAGTACCGAGCTAGTGGGATTTTGACTGCTAGTGGGAGTTATGGAGACGGTTATGTGATGTGGGTATTCAGTTCTCACAGGACTAGTGCGTATAACACTAGGGTACTTGGATGCTACAAGTATACCCTCGAATGGCAAAGAGATTTGCAACTGACCATGGTATGAACCATATTCTTCTCTTGTAGCTGCAGTTTATTTCTTACTCGTACAGTGGGAGCGTGCTTTGGAATGAGAAGATATGTTCATGAAATTCATAAATATGAGGTGGGTCAGTCCACCAGCGTGAAAGCGAAAAAAAGTTCAAAGCAGTAGATTTCAAGGTTATGACTGTGCTTTCACTGGGTACCTTGATGAATAGTCTACAAAGGCATATGTTAGGTTTTCCAATTGCTGAGAAGGAAAATCATATATAGATGAAAATTTTGTACGAGTGATCGTTGACACGGGTTTGACGGGATTGGACGTGTCTAAGGCGATGGGTGAGGCGGTGTTGTCTCATGAAAGAATCTTGTAATTGAAGTTTCGCATACTTCAATTAATCTTCTTGTGTAAGAAGATGGTGGTGCAAGAAACCGAGATGGACCATGTTAATAATTGGAGATCGGTTTGAAGCTTAGAGGTTTTGATGTCGAATGACTTCCTTCGGTGAGCGGGAGTGCGAGGTGATTCGGATGTTTGATTCCAGCGGTATCAAAAGTCGTGGCTGAGAGGAGAACGGGAGTTTCTTTGGGGGTTTGAACAACATTACAGTTGAGGTGATTGATTGGTTTCTAGTTCTGATAAGTAGTGTTGAAGATGTTGTATTGAAAGTTTGCTTATCCGAAGAATGTGATAGGAGTGTGCGTGTCCCAATGGAGTTTGGCGGTATAATGGTGGTTTTACATTATTGGTTGGAATGGAGATTGATGTTCGGGGTTTGTTCAAAATCTTCAAATGGGATATTGTTGAGTAGTGAAGAGTTTGCTCAAAGTCTTCAAGTGGGAGATTGTTAAAGGTGTGAAAATTTTGATTAAAGGAACAAGAATTCGGTTATGACTTGGTGAACAAGTCGTAGGGATTTTGTTGCTGATAACTAGAATTATACATATTTCTAGTCGCTATATTGGTCCATGTTTGTAAGATTTCTAGTGTATTTAGAGTTCTTTTGTATTGTAATTAGTTAAAATGTGTGTATGACCCGTTGCGAGTGTTGAAGCGAAGATTGATGGAAAACGTTGTTGATTTTAGAAGATTCTGCGCACCTGCACCGTATTGGCCATAACTCGGACATACGGACTTGAATAAAGATGAACCCAGAGCCCAGACGTCCGTAACTCAGAGCACTACATTTCATTTAGGCATTTCCTCATTTTTCTCAAGGGATGCGGCACATCACTCAAGGGATGCGGCGCATCGATGCAGTTTTCTTGTTCGAAGGTATTAAATATGGCGTTTCAGAGGCATACGACGCATCAGTGAAGAGCGATGTGGCACATCACTTTAAGATGCGGCGCATTGGGGTAGGAAATGTTAAAATGAGCTGGAAATGACCTGTACGTGAGCTAGGTAGTAGGTAAAAAGGTAACGCGTCGCATCCCTTAAGAGATGTGGAGCATCGTGACCTGTGGGGCTGAAATACCTACTTTTCTTGCTATTGAAAGGCTCAAAACTCATTCTAAACATACATCACAATATAGATTAGTTCTATTCCGAGAAGGGGGCTTCCCCCAGCCATTCTAAAGGGTTCTTCACCCTTTTGAGCATCGAGATTGAAGAAGGGATCATACGCTACTATAGGTACTCTCGGTTTCATTTATTTTAGTGATAAGATTATGAATTCCTATTATTTCCATTGTATTGTTGAAACCTTCATTATTATGATTGGCTAAGGCCTTGTGTGTTTACTTCAATGTAAGATTTATGGCTTGGGATTGTTCTATATTTTAATGTTATTAAAGTTACTATTATGATTGATCGATTAAGTTAACCTTGTCCAACCAAAAGAACCATACTTATGTTAGTTTGATATTTCCCTTCAATTACATAAATTGTTAACCTATTAATGTGAGCTAACTAGGAACACAATTTATGCTTTAATACTCCTTGTAATCTAGACGGGTGAATATATAATCTTAAGTGATTTCGTTATATTTTTAAACCGGTGATTGAATAAGTATTGTAACAACATAGTCATGAAATTACCTCAAGTTATTGTTGTAGTTTGGGTTTTACGTGAGTTTAACCGGGTTGGGTCTAATTAATTTAATCAATCTAAGTCTTCATGTTCTTTCACAAGATCCATTGTTGTGATCCTCCTTATACTCTAGTTCAATTATATAAGTTATGACTTGGTTTATGTGAGTTTATCAATGACCATAATTTGTACTTCAACAGTTAGTGATCTAGACATCTACATGTGAGTGTAGGATGGTAATTGAATGGTATAATAGATTCACAATCGTGTAGTTTATTTTGAGTGATCTTAATAAAGTAGGTTTTACGTGAGTTTAACTAGAGAGAGTCTTTGTTGATTAAACATAAGTTCTTGGTTTATAGATATTGTAAGATTGATATAAGCTATTTACATTTACTTGTAACTACACAATAACGGGTTTAACTATAAAAGAACAATCCCTATCATTTATCAAACATTGAAGTAAACACCGCCTTCTCATCCTTGTTATTCATTTCATTATAATTAGCAATTTAACAACTAAAACTCCCCTTTTCATTAGAATAGTTAATTGTTATTGGATTCTAAATACACTTCTTCCTGTGGACAAACTTGGACTTGCTTTGACTAGCTACATGACCAGTTGCTCATTTGTGTGGAGAAAAATCATAGTTTTGTCATATTTAAAATAGGTGTGTTCTTCACGCATCAGTTTCCTTATTTAGTTCTTCTATAAGGATAAAGCATTGGAACAAAAAAGGAAACAAGATAGAAATAGCTTGGAGATTAAGTTAAACTTGGAGAACAAGTCAAGCTTGGAGGACAAGTCATGTTTGAAAGACAAGTTTACTTAAGGAACAAGGTGTTGCTTCCCCTATAAATAGACTCCATAACCTCATTTAATGTGTGCACAAAAATTAATAGAAGAAAAATCTCTGGTTTGGATCCGTGGAGTAAACTCTTCTCCGTGTTTGGAGTTGGGATATAACCACGTTAAATTCTTGTGCCGTTTATCTTTATTTTATCGTTTATGCTTGTTATCATCTGTTTGTTGAATGTGGGTGTTGTGATTGAAGATACCACAATCACGTGTTCTTGTTATGGTCCACTACCGAATTCTTAACAAGTTTAACTTAATCTCCAAGCTATTTCTATCTTGTTTCCTTTTTTGTTCCAATGCTTCATCTTTCTAGAAGAGCTAAATAAGGCAACAAAATCCCTACGACTTGTTCACCAAGTCATACCCGAGTTCTTGTTCCTTTGATCAAATTCTTCACACCTTTAACAATCTCCCACTTGAAGACTTTGAGCAAACTCTTCACTACTCAACAGTTATCATCCACGGAAGTTGCATACCAAAGTGGTACTTGATCCTTAGGCACAACATGCCACAACGTAAAAGAGAAAAACATTACGGAAAAGGAGAAGCCGTCAAGAAATATGCGACTCTACAAGCGAATATCATTTGATTTAATGCAACAAATAAAAAAAGTTTAGATTTTTTATTTATTTATTTCATGTTTAGTGTTTTCTTCCAGTCCGAACTTTAACGATTTCGCCGTTCGGACTGCGGGGGAGTGTTAGACATATGATATTGTATCGGCCCAGCCCGATTGCATTGTGGGCTGAGTCTATTAGGGTTTTACCATTAGGGTTTTATAGGGATCTTGTACTCTATATATAGTGATTACTATAATCAATAAGATTCATGGGGCTTACATTGTCTAACACCTATATTAGTATTAAATTGTGCATTTAAATCATCATGGAACATTAAAAAAAGATATCAATCTATGATTGATCGAAATCATTTTTAAATTATACGTAGTAATACTTCATGGTTGTATTCAAAGGGTCAAGGTGTACAATAAAGTAAAAGTAGATAAAAGTGAAATGGACGTAATCATATGAAAACATAAGATTCCTATGAATGTCTGTATGATGCAGGGAACGGCAGATGATGTTGTAGATTGCTCTTATGGTAAGCAACTTTGGGAACTTTGTGTAGAAAAATACTAACCGTTATGGGTTAAAGGTGGAAATCATTATGATTTAGAACTGTATCCAGAGTACATAAGACATCTTAAAAAGTTCATATCGGCTGTCGAGAAATCGGGCCGTTTGAAAAACGTATCCGGTCCACTTGTAGATAATAATAATAACTAGTTGTGGAGCCCTCGCTTCGCGCAGAGGGCTCCGTTTTGAATGCGAGTTAAAAAAAAGTTTTGATCTAGAATTTTTTTGACATCTAACATTGAAGGGTTGTTCCTTTTGTGAAAGTTGATTCTTTAAGAATGTTTTTCGACATCTTTTGATAGCATTGAAGAGTTGTTCATTTTATGAAAGTGGCCTCTTTTATCGTTGAGGAAGAAAAAGAAAAAAAAGTTAGTTAATTTTTTTGTAAAAAAGAATTTATTTTGACATCTTTTGGTAACATTGAAGGGTTGGTTCTTTTACGAAAGTTGCTTATTTTATCGTTGGAGACAAAAAAAAAAAGTGAAATGATGAAAATACCCCTGATTAGTATTGGTGAATAGTGAAAAAGTGTTTTGTCTATTAGTATGTATATAAATAATAGTGATAAACACCGGATTAGTACAGATTCTAGAGATAAACCTAGACCTAGTACAGATCGACTAGAGCAGTCAAGGCCGAGCACAGACGTTAGAGAGAAGTCAAGGTCAAGTGTTGACCAAAGAGAAAAGTCAAAGAAGTGCGCGGAAAATGTTGGCAAGTCAACAAAAGTCATTAAGCAGCCTGAGAAAGCAAGAAACAGCATTGACCGGTTGGGCGTTTCACTCGTTAATTTTTTTTTTTTATTTTTTTTTTTTCACTCATGATATAATAATTGTATGGTGAGGTGATGGTGATTAATGTGATGAATGGTGTCAGGTTTGGAGGTATGATGCAATCAGCCGTGTTGTGCAATAATTATTTGTTTCAGACCGAATGGAGCAACTAGTCAAGGAAAATCATAATAACTTGTGCAATATTCATTGTTTCGTTCTCAAGATCGAGTGCAACTACTAAACTAGAACACTATTATCATAATTTAAAGTTATGGGGCGTACAAGAAAGTGAGAAATGATGTATGTTATTAATCTTGTTGATTGGGTGGAAGTTGGCAGGGACACGCTAACCCTGTGTGCCGTAGCACCCACCAATCCCACCCCGAAAGAGACCTGTGCCGGAAAATTACCTCCTCCCAGTTACCCACAGTGGCGGCAAGGCGATCTTTACCCCAGCTAGCTAGACCCCCGAAAGCACTTCACAAACCTCCCCCCGGAGGGAGAGATAATTCCATGCGGGGCGCCCAGACTGAGAATCGAACTTGCGCCTCTATTGGGTGGAAGCTTCCCCCACCGTGGGCCCAGGGATCAAAGGCATCGGGTACCACTGAGCTATAAGCTCGTTGGTTTAATCTTGTTGATTAGAGTTAGGTAGATAATGTATGTTATTAATTTTGGCCAAACCAAATATTTATTCATTTTCGTAAGCTCTTTATATTATTAGCACAACTTATAAATCTATCATCATGGCGTTGTATAATTTTAGATTACGGATTGATAATTTGAAAAGTAGATTTTTTTTTTTTTTTTTGGCATCACATAACATACCACATTTTGCATTTTGCAGTTGCACACGTATCTTAAGTTGCAGCTCCTACTGTAGTATCAGAATTGAAACTCATCTTTACAGAATGACAATTTCATGGAGAGCTAAAACTTAATTCGGATAAGCATACCTTTATTGACTATACATTGTTTTTTAAAAAAGTAGCAATATAAACTATAGGCAGAAATCATGAGTATGGTTATTCTAGAGATTTATGCTATAATATGACAATTATTGATGAATAAATCCACAATTACATAATAGTTACTATAAGTGATCCATTAGTACTACCTGCAGAAGCTGATTGAACATGTTTTGATGAAGCACAACCTTTGAGTGACTCATTGTCTGGTAACGCTTGCCACTTATCAATGTACGCCATCGAGTCCACATCTATGTTTGGAAGTTGGCGCTTTTCAAGTACGGTAAGGATGTTTTTCGATCTACCAAGAAGCTTAGCTGCAGCGCGGATACTTTGTTTCCTTTTTTCGATTGCATCGTGATGACACATCATAGTTACGACATGTGGTATGTTGGTAAAGCAAGCACATAACACATCTGCAATCACAATTGATATCCAATCAAAAAGCTCCTCATCATTCGGCCAACTTTCTTGCTTATGACAATAGAGCAATACGGTTTCACTAATTCTATACATGGAACTCGAAGCAATGAACTTGTGAAGTGAGCGATTCAGACTTTTAGATTTGCGGCTCTTGAACTGTATGACGTTTTGTACAGCCACATCACCTAACAACCGAAGAATCTCCTTTGATGTTTTTCCTTTGTAGGCCTTGTTTTTAAGATCAATCTGTAGCCACTTGCAATATACTTCAACTTCTGTCCACAAATGCGTAGATGCTTTTCTTGCGTCTGCCAAGTCACCATTTTCGTTGAGGTTTTCTTCTATATGTTTTACAATTTTGAGCCCTTCCCGCATACCAGAAAGTAACACCTTGACGCGACTATTTGCAACGTTAGGAAGTGCAATAGAAACAGCTGTTAATGTTACTAAAACTAGGCTCCAACAATTGTGGGCATTATCACCATGTAAAAGCGGGACTTGGTCGTTGTCAAATTCTACTACTCCGTTGAAATTCGTAGATTTGTTTAGTATCTTCATAAGATTCTTCGGTTCTTTCTTTTCAGATGTTTGAAGAAGTTTTGATATGGATCTAAGAATATTTGTTAATACTCTGTTTGAAAGTACCGCGTCCTCTTCAAATAGTAGCACATATCTCCTATATTCTTCCACCTCTGAATTCATGTTATTGTTCGATGCATTTGGCTTCCGAATGCACGTTTTCAACAATAATTTGCACGGATGCAAACAATAAGAGAAGACGATCAAAAAACATCTAGGAACCAGACATATCGTTTTACATATAACTGCAGCGAGTATTTGAAGAGCTATACAAATGTTCAAAATCAAGTTTTTGACTTCATGGAAAACCATTTTGCAATGGCGGCCTGGGATATTTGAACGAACATGAGTCCTTTTCAACTTTTGTAGTATTCGGATCCATTGTTTTTCAACTCTAAATACATTTATATGGTTCTTGCTCCACTTGTGAGAGAGGTTAAAATAACTAATGACACTAAAACATCTAAACATTGGTGCTATACTACCTACTAAAACACCAATTACTTGCACACTGACAATAGCTTTGATTGACCACTAATAATCAGAGTGTCCTAGGTATGAAAAATCGACATTAATCGAAAAAAGAATCATTGCTGCATAGAGAGCAACGGGTAAACATATAACACCCAAAGCAGAAGAAACTTGTGAACAAGCAATCACAAATTGGGGGTTACCTGCTTCTGCCATTATCCAATACTTGTTAACAATATGCACGAGTTCCTTATAAGAGAAATAAATCTCCTTATGATTTGAAGACAATCCATGCAACTCTTTATACTGTAGTTCAAAGATTCGTCTAGATTCTGGAACAGTTAAAGCCACGGAAAATGGAAATAGAGTAAATATCAAGGCTATCACGTTGGCTAAAAGAGATAAACCGTGTAGCAATTTGAATGCATACATTCACTATAATGGTGATAATGAGAATACCCAAGGCTATCATGTTGCCTAAAAGTTCTTTGTCACCCATAAGTCCTAAAGAAGGGAGAAAATTGGCTAACATGGTGAACAAGAAATAGATGCTATAATACTTGGCCACTAGATCGAAACTATCATTCTTGATAGTAGTTAGATCCAACGGTATCTTCATTGCTACGGCTATAATTGTAAGTGAAGCAGCATTGAGTGTGAAAAATTTGCATGGAAACCAAAGTTTCCCTTGTTTGAAGTCGTGGAAGGCGTCAGCTACCATGGCAAAAATGCAAACTAGAGATGCTATAACAACGTACAACCCCACCCACGGCATCGCATCCTCGGGAGTCTTCAAAAACATCCTTCTAAATTATAATCAAAAAATATATATATATATATGGAGTAAGGAATTACTTAATTCAGTTTTTTAAAAAAACAAGGCAGGGTTATACTTAAATAGTGATGAATAAGAGCTAGTTGATGCTTGATGTATACTAGAGATATTAACTTACAAGTTCATGGAAGGAGTGAATCAAGATTTTATTTTCTTATTTCATCCTTTTGTAAAATGTATCTTCTCTTTTCCCTTTCAAGGGCCAATATGGCATGCAAATTATTCAGCAAAGCTTGACCACAAGTAAACTAATAAAATGACATTTTTGAAATATCTCTCAAACTACTAATTTTATTTATTTATTTCAATTAAACTACAAAAAAATTATGACAAAGTATTAAAAATATCCAAAGATTTTAGATCAATGTGATAATATAAGTTATGATGTCATAAAATAGGTTCCCCTGCTACTGCGATTATTGCTTCTATTGAGAAGTATTTGTGGCATAAACTATGTGCCACAAAAGGTTCTTTAGTCTTCAATCACAATAAAAGAGGACAAGGTTCTTTAGTCTTTAGTCTTTAGTCTTTAGTCTTCAATCACTATAGTATTGAAGTTTGCAAGAGCGAAAAAGTTACATGAAAAGATTACGTGGTAGCACCTCTATTAAACTTTTCTTTCAATTTATTTGTAGGAAAGAAGTATTTGTTGACTCAATGTTAACTTTGTTTCATGTTGTGGGTAAGAAATGTGACCACAAACTAATATAAAGTAAATTTACTACAGTACGTAATTATTATAACTATATACTATGCATAAAACTGATCATAAAGGGTATAACTGATATTAACCATTTAATCTTTCTTAAAGAACTCGAGACACAAATTCAATTCGTCCACTGTAAGGTTATATGTCTAAAAGAAAGCACTAAGTTAGAAAAAAACTATGAAAAAACGGATCATATCCATTGAAGCTGATCATATCCATTATATGTCCCCATTGCGAGCATATAATCCGAAATTCAAACCATAAGGACCATCAATGACGAAAAAGAAGTACAGGGACCACCGGTGATTTTTGATACAAACCACAAAGATCATCCGTGATATTTTGTCTTTTTTTTTTTTCACTCATGATATAATTGTATGTTGATTAATGTGATGAATCATGAATCGTTGGCAGGTTTGGAGGTATGATGCGGTCTGCCGTATTGTGCAATATTGATTGTTTCAGGCCAACTGGTGCAACTGGTCAAGGATGATCATAATCTTTTGGCGGATAATGGCTGGGTATGTATTGGGGATTCGTTCCCGAGATCGTCTGCAACCTGAATGGCGGTATCGGAATTTAAAGTGACTGTATAAGAAAGAGAGAGATTGGAGAAATGATGTAATATTAATCTTGTTGCTTAGAGTTAGGTAGATAATGTTTGTTATTAATTTGGCTAAACCAAATATTTATATTCATATTCGTTAGCTCTTTATATCAATTGTCATGAATCAAGATTTGAGTAACATAATAGTTTTTTCTTTTTTAGATTATTATGTGTAACACTAGTAAGTTGTGTTAGTGTTATGCGAACCATGATTAACACTAGCACAACCTATAAATCTATCATCATGGCGTTGAATGATTTTAGATTATGGATTAATAATTTGCAAAATTGTATTTTTGGCATCACATTACATACCACATTTTGCAGTTCTTACTGTAGTATCACAATCACAATCGAAATTCATCTTTACAGAATGATCATGGCACAGAGCTAAAACTTAATGCAGATAAGCCTGAACACATATCTAAATTACGTTTGATAATTGCCATACAGATAATCAGTCTACACAGATATCAATTGAGTACCAAATGTAGAACTTATTTTAGATATCATGATAGGTATATATTGATGGGAAAATAATCACAACGGGCAATCTACAAAGCGGAAACAAACCCGTTTGACAAGCATTTCCCGACCCGTATGAACCCGTGAGGAAACTAACAAACAAGCTATATCAAAACCAACCTAAATCAGTCCCCAAATCTGTTCCAAATCAGTAGCTAAACAACAATCAAGCACACACTAAATATACGAGACTTTTTACGTGGAAAACCCCTCAAAATCGAGAGTAAAAACCACGGGACTCGTAAGCCACTTAAATTCCACTATCATCAACAAAGAGAGCAATACAATAATTCTTCTCTAGATCAACTAGAGGCATACAACATCATCATACTCTTGAACAACAATAATCAACAAGTATATGAAACAATTAATGACAAAAGAAGAATTTCATCACCCAAAATTCTGCTACTGTTCGACCTGATGTAACTCGAGCTACAGACCACTTGAGACGAATTCAACGGTTGAAAATGTTTGCACTGATGTCAGGAAGACACAGCCCAAAAATGAAGAAGATTCAACGGTCGGATCTCCGGGGATCGAAGATTTTCTGGCCTGCTGTCACTGTAGACGGGAATTGGGGTTTTGACTCTTTTTCTTGATCTCTCTGTGATCTTTCGTTCTCTCTTGATAATAAAACAGCTGCACCCAATTGAGATTTGAAATGCCCTCAAATGATTGACCAAGTCAACCAACATTTGGGCCTAATTTGTTGGGCCTTGGGCTTTGTTTTAATTTCCTCATATTTGAAAACTAAATAAAATACCCAACAAATCTCCCCCTTTTCAATTATGAGGAAAGAATCGCCATCCCGGCGTTCGAGCAACATACCTTGAGCTTCTCACTTGCTAAAGCCTTTGTGAACATGTCGGAACCATTATCATCGGTGTGAACTTTATCAAGTTCAAACGAACCATCTTCAAGACGTTCTCTAATCCAATGATATCGCACATCTATATGTTTTGTCCGCTTATGATACATAGAATTTCTAGCCAAATGAATCGCACTCTCATTATCACAAAGAACCACATATCGTGATTGCATAAATCCAAGGTCTTGTAGAAACCTTTTCATCCACAATAGTTCTTTGCACGCTTCTGTTGCTGCCATATACTCAGCCTCGGTCGTAGACAATGCAACACACTTTTGTAACCTTGATTGTCATGAAACTGCTCCCCCTGCGAAGGTCATCATGTATCCAGAAGTGGATTTCATGTTATCTTTGTTTCCTGCCATATCTGAGTCTGTATAACCCACAAGCATCGGCTTTCCATTTCCAAATGTGATACCTAACTTTGAAGTACCTCGTAAGTATCTCATAATCCATTTAACTGCTTCTCAATGCTTCTTACCCGGATTTGACATAAACCGACTAACAACACCTACCGCATGAGCTATATCAGGCCTAGTACACACCATAGCATACATCAAGCTACCAACCGCTGAAGCATATGGAACTTTATCCATCTCCTCAACATCCTCCTTTAAAGTAGGGCAATCTCTATCTGTTAGCTTAAAGTTGTTAGTAAGAGGGGAACTAACCACTTTGGCATTCTCCATGTTGAATCTACTAAGCACCTTTTCAATATATTGCTCTTGTGATATATGTAACGTCTTAGCACCTCTATCTCTAGAAATCCGAATACCAAGAATCTGTTTTGCTGGTCCCAAGTCTTTCATAGCAAAAGACTTGCTCAATTCTCGCTTCAACTGCGCAATTCTTTTAATATTTTTACCAACAATCAACATATCATCAACGTATAACAACAATATGATGAAATCATCATCACCAAACCTATGAAAGAAAACACAATGATCTGAAGTTGTCTTTCGGTAGCCTTGCTTTCCTATAACCGACTCAAACTTCTTATACCACTGTCTCGGTGCTTGCTTTAACCCATATAGACTTTTCTGAAGTCTACAAACATAATTTTCTTTACCCTTAACCCGAAAACCTTCAGGTTGCATCATGTAGATTTCCTTATCCAAATCACCGTGAAGAAAAGCAGTCTTGACGTCCATCTGTTCTACCTCAAGATCAAGACTAGCAGCTAACCCAAGAACCACTCGAATAGATCCCATCTTCACGACCGGAGAGAAAATCTCATCAAAATCAATACCCTTTTTCTGGCTGAATCCTTTAACGACTAACCTAGCTTTGTACCTTGGTTGTGAAGTAAGCTCATCTGTCTTCACTTTGAATACCCATTTGTTTCTCAAAGCTCTCTTGCCTTTAGGTAACTTCACCAGCTCATAAGTATTGTTCTCATGCAAAGAATTCATCTCATCTTGCATAGCTTCACCCCACTCTTTCTTATGCTCATCTTTCATTGCTTCTGAATAACATTCTGACTCTCCCCCATCAGTAACTAATACATACTCATCAGCAGAATATCTGACAGAATGATGACGGTCTCGGGTAGACCGCCTAAGTGGGACAAATGAGGGAATATCTGGTACTGGAATCTCTACCTGCTCCGGAGCATCATTATCATCAGTACCATGTTCATCATTCTGAACATCATCTCCAACATTTGAATCAACATGTTGTGGAGGAACTAGATCCAAATCAACAAGATCGGCATTGTGTTGAGGAACTGACTCTGTCTTCTCAACATCTTTCAACATTTGATCTTCTGAAAAAATAACATCTCTGCTTCGTACAAGTTTCTTTTGAACTGGATCATATAACCTGTACCCAAAATCATCTTCACCATAGCCGAGAAATACACATGGCTTAGTCTTCATATCAAGCTTTGACCTTTCATCTTTAGGAACATGAACAAATGCTTTACATCCAAAGACTCGTAAATGATGGTAAGAAACATCTTTGCAGCTCCAAACCCTGTTAGGAACATCAAAACGCAAAGGAACACAAGGGGTTAGATTAATAATATGAACTGCCGTATTTAAAGCCTCACCCCAAAAGGAATCGGACAACCCTACATGTGAAAGCAAACATCTAACTCTCTCAACCAAAGTTCTGTTCATCCTCTCTGCTAAGCCATTCAACTGAGGTGTCTTTGGTGGAGTCTTTTGATGCCGAATACCATTCTCCTTACAGTAAGCATCAAATCTGCCAATGTATTCACCGCCATTATCAGTCCGAATACACTTGAGTTTCTTCCCCGTTTGCCTTTCAACTAGTGCATGAAATTCCTTGAACTTCTCAAATACTTGATCTTTTGACTTTAAGGTGTATACCCACACCTTCCTGGAATGATCATCAATGAATGTAACAAAGTAGGAGCATCCACCAAGTGTTCTAGTCTTCATAGGCCCACAAACATCCGAATGAACTAGATCAAGTACGTTCTCCATTCGAAAAGGAGAATGACTCTTAAACACAACTCTGGTCAGTTTTTCTGCCAAACAGTGAGAACACTTACTCAAATTAATATCATTAACACCCGACAACACATTCTTCTTAAACAAGATAGACATCCCCTTTTCACTCATGTGGCCAAGTCTTTTATGCATCAACTCGGTAGAATCAACATTGTCCACTGCGTTAACAATGTTCTGGATGATCTTTGGACGCGTGATGTATAATCTTGAGTCTTTCTTGCCTCTTCCCACTATCATAGAACCAAGAGTTAGTTTCCAAATACCATTACCAAAACCGCTATGATAACCATCATCATCAAGAATGCCTGTTGAAATGACATTAAGTCTCATATCCGGAACATGTTTTACATTATGCAAAACCAACTCCATCCCCGTGTCAAATTTCAAACAAACATCTCCAATACCAACGATTTTTGATAACCCGGCATTACCCATCCTAGCAAATCCATAGTCACCAGGAGTGTAAGATGAGTAGTGGTCTCTACATGTTGCAACATGACATGTAGCACCACTATCAACAATCCAACCCGTGTCATCATGAGTAAGATTAATCATATCATAATCAATACAAACAAAGAATTTATCCGTAATAGTGTTAACTTCAACCTTATCATCATCACCACCATCACTTTTCTTTTGTTTATTCTTGTCATATGCCTTTTTCTTCTCATTCTTCAACTTTGGACAATACCACTTTGTGTGCCCCTTTTCATGACAATTATAACACTCAACATTAGCAAATTTACCTTTGCGTGAGCTGATACGATGATTGCCTCTTTTACCCTGACCTCTACTATGACTTCTCCCCCGCGTTTCTGTGACCAAGATATCTGACTGTGAAGAGGAACCTTGTGACTTTCTTCTCATCTCTTCATTCAAAATACTACCCTTAGCCAATTCCATGGTGATAGTACCATTCGGTGCAGAGTTGGACAAAGATGCCCTAAAAGTCTCCCAAGAGTCCGGTAATGTACCAAGTAACCAGAGACCCTGAATCTCATCCTCAAACTTGATACCCATACCTGCAAGCTGATTTATAATACCCTGATATGCATTTAGGTGATCTGTAATAGGAGTCCCATCATGATACTTCAAAGCCATCATCTGCTTAATTAAGAACAACTTGTTATTCCCAGTCTTTCGTTCATATAACTGCTCAAGCTTTTTCCATAAGGCTTTAGCATCAGTCTCCCCAGTAATATGATTTACAACATTATCATCAACCCACTGCCGAATATACCCACATACTTGTCTATGCAAAATTTTTCATTGAGCATCAGATTTTTCCTCAGGTTTATCCTCAGTAAAAACAGGCAAATAATAATCTTTCACATAAAGAAGATCCTCCATCTTGCCTTTCCAAACATGATAATTTGAACCATTTAAACTAATCATTTTACTTGTATTAGCTTCCATCTTTCACACAAGTCAAATCAAATAACCTAGCTCTTGATACCAATTTGATGGAAAAATAATCACAACGGGCAATCTACAAAGCGGAAACAAACCCGTTTGACAAGCATTTCCCTACCCGTATGAACCCGTGAGGAAACTAACAAACAAGCTATATCAAAACCAACCTAAATCAGTCCCCAAATCTGTTCCAAATCAGTAGCTAAACAACAATCAAGCACACACTAAATATACGAGACTTTTTACGTGGAAAACCCCTCAAAATCGAGAGTAAAAACCACGGGACTCGTAAGCCACTTAAATTCCACCATCATCAACAAAGAGAGCAATACAATAATTCTTCTCTAGATCAACTAGAGGCATACAACATCATCATACTCTTGAACAACAATAATCAACAAGTATATGAAACAATTAAAGACAAAAGAAGAATTTCATCACCAAAATTCTGCTACTGTTCGACCTGCTGTAACTCGAGCTACAGACCACTTGAGACGAATTCAACGGTTGAAAATGTTGGCACTGATGTCAGGAAGACACAGCCCAAAAATGAAGAAGATTCAACGGTCGGATCTCCGGAGATCGAAGGTTTTCTGGCCTGCTGTCACTGTAGACGGGAATTGGGGTTTTGACTCTTTTTCTTGATCTCTCTGTGATCTTTCTTTCTCTCTTGATAATAAAACAGCTGCACCCAATTGAGATTTGAAATGCCCTCAAATGATTGACCAAGTCAACCAACATTTGGGCCTAATTTGTTAGGCCTTGGGCTTGGTTTTAATTTCCTCATATTTGAAAACTAAATAAAATACCCAACATATATAGTACATATAATATACTCTGTAACAAATCTACACAGAGCTCCAAATTTTGGTCAACTGATGTGGCAATATAAAGGGAAATTGTTCAAAATACACTTTTTTTTAAGGCTTCAAACAAAATACACTTTTTTAAAAAAAATTGTCTTTTTACACCATTCGGTAGACGGATTTTCGTCTACCACCTTTATCTGTCGTCTACTACCATTTTTACAAAGTAGTCGACGGTGAGATAAAGGTGGTAGATGAATTCCCGTCTACCGGCAGGGTTAGTAGACAGCGAGAACAAAGCAGTAGACAGACATTTACAAAGTAGTCGACCGTCTACTGCCTTGTTGTTGCTGTCTACTGCCTTGTTCTTACTGTCTACTGCCTTGTTAGTGTCTTCCGTCTACCACCTTTATCTGTCGTCTACTACCATTTTTACAAAGTAGTCGACGGTGAGATAAAGGTGGTAGACGAATTCCAGTCTACTGGCAGGGTTAGTAGACAGCGAGAACAAAGCAGTAGACAGACATTTACAAAGTAGTCGACTGTCTACTACCTTGTTGTTACTGTCTACTGCCTTGTTGTTGCTGTCTACTGCCTTGTTAGTGTCTGTCTACAGCAACAACAAGGCAGTAGACGGTCGACTACTTTGTAAATGTCTGTCTATTGCTTTGTTCTCGCTGTCTACCAACCCTGCCAGTAGACGGGAATTCGTCTACCACCTTTATCTCACCGTCGACTACTTTGTAAAAATGGTAGTAGACGACAGATAAAGGTGGTAGACGGAAATCCGTCTACCGAATGGTGTAAAAAGACAATTTTTTAAAAAAAAAATGTATTTTGTTTGAAGCCTTAAAAAAAGTGTATTTTGAACAATTACCCCAATATAAATACAGGCGGAAATCACGAGTAAGGTTATTCTAGATATTTATGCTATAATATGAGAAGTTTTAATGAACAGATCCACACTCACATAACAGTTACTATAAGTGATCCATTAGTACTTGCAGAAGCTGGTTGAACATGGTTTGATGAAGCACAACCATTGATTAACTCACTGTTGGGTAGCGCGTGCCACTTATCAATGTACGCCATCGAGTCCACATCCATGTTTGAAAGTTGGCGCTTTTCAAGTACGCTAAGAATGTTTTTTGATTTACCAAGAAGCTTAGCTGCTGCGCGAATGCTGTGTTCCCTTTTTTCGATTGCATCGTGATGACACATCATCGTTACCACACGTGGTATGTTGGTAAAGCAAGCACATAACAGATCTGCAATCACAGTTGATATCCAATCAAAAAGTTGCTCATCATTCGGCCAATTTTCTTGCTTATTGCAATGGAGCTGTATGGTTTCACTAATTCTATACATGGAACTCGAAGCTATGAACTTGTGAAATGAGCGATTTAAACTTCTTGATTCCCGGCTCTTGAATTGTATGACATTTTGTACTGCCACATCACCTAACAACCTTAAAATCTCCTTTGACGTTTTTCCTTTGTAAGCCTTGTTTTTAAGATCAATCTGTAGCCACTTGAAGTATACTTCAACTTCTGTCCACAAACGCTTAGATGCTTTTCTTGCCTCTACCAAGTCACAATTTTCGTTGAGGTTTTCTTCTATACGTTTTACAATTTTGAGCCCTTCCCGCATACCAGAAAGTAACTCCATGACACGAGTATTTGCAACGTTAGGGAGTGCAATAGCAACAGCTGTTAATGTTACTAAAACTAGGCTCCAACAATTGTGGGCATTATCACCATGTAAAAGCGGGACTCGTTCATTGTCGAACTCTACTACTCCATTGAAATTTGTAGATTTCTTTAATAGCTTCATAAGATTTCTTGGCTCTTTCTTTTCTGATTCTTGAAGAAGTTTTGTTATGGATTTAAGAATATTTGTCAATACTCTCTTTGAAAGTACAGCCTCCTCATCAAATAGTAGCACATATTTCCTGTATTCTTCTACCTCTGAATTCATGTTATCGTTCAATGCATTTGGCTTTCGATTGCAAGTTTTCAACAATAATTTGCAGAGATGCCAACAATAAGAGAATATGATCAGAAAACATCTAGGAATGAGACATACCGTTTTACATGTAACTGCAGCCAGTATCTGAAGGACTATACAAACATTCAAAATCAAGTTTTTGAATCGATGGAAAACCATTTTGCTATGGCGGCCTGGGATATTTGAACGAACATGAGTCCTTTTCCACTTTTGAAGTATTTGGATCCATTGTTTTTCAACTCTAAATACATTTATATGGTTTGTGCTCCATTTCTTAGAGAGGTTGAAATGACTAATCAGACTTAAACATCTAAACCCTGGAGCTATACCACCTACTGTTATACCAATATATTGGAGATAATCAATAACTTTGATTGACCACTTATAATCCGACTCTCCTAAAACTGCATAATAAGTGCGGTTCCTCATTCCAAGACTGATTGCTGATAAGCCAGCAAGGTATAAACATACAACCCCAAGAGCGGAAGAAACTTGTGAACATGCAATCACAAATTGGGGGTTACTAGTTTCTGCCATTACCCAATACTTCTTAACATTATGCACGAGTTCCTTATAAGAGAAATGAATCTCCTTATGATTTAAAGACAATCCATGCAACTCTTTGTACTGTAGTTCAAAGATTCGTCTAGATTCTGGAACAGTTAAAGCTACTGAAAATACCGTTACAGTGGCTAATATCTGTAATAAGTCAAACTCACTATTTAACTCGCCAAAAAAGTACCACTTTGTAACCATTTGAATGCATACATTTACTAGAATAGTGATTAAGAGAATACTCAAGGCTATCATGTTGACTAAAAGTTCTTTGTCACCCATAAGACCTAAAGAAGGGAGAAAATTGGCTAACATGGTGAACAAGAAAATGATGCTAGTATTCTTGGCATCTTGATCGATACTATATTTATTGATGGTAGTTAGATCCACCGGCATCTTCATTGCTACGGCTATAACTGTAAGTGAAGCAGCATTAAGTGTGAAAAGTTTGCATGGAAACCATAGTTTCCCTTGTCTGAAGCCGTGGAAGGCATCAGCTGCCATTGCAAGAGTGCAAACTAGAGATGCTATAGCGACATACAACCCCACCCACGGCATCGCATCCTCAGGAGTTTTCCAAGACATCCTTCTAAACAAGATATGGAGTAAGGAATTACGTAATAGTTTTTGACTAAATCAAGGCTTGGTTATACTTAAATATAGTTGAACATGAGGTAGTTGATGCTTGGTATATACCAAAGATGACGACTTGCAACTTCATGGAAGGAGAAGGTTTTATTTTTCTATTCCTATATATTCTATTATTTAATTTAATTATTTATATTTATTAGCCCACGAATAGTAAAGTTAGTGATGTCATGATGATATCATCATAGCTTCATCATGCATCAACGACTATTATTATGCAGAAAATTAACTAGACCGAAAGGTTTAACGACCACTTTTCCTAGCGATGCTGATCATAAAGGGTATAACTGATAACTGATTACAAATTAATCTTTTTTAAAGAACTCAAGACACAAATTCAATCCGTCCACTGTAAGGTTATAGGCGTGCTAATGATTATCTTAATCCATTGATAATAACACAAAATCTAAAGAAGGCACCAAGTTAGAAAAATCTATGATAAACAGATCATATTCAATACATTGAAACACATGCTGATGTGCCCATACCCATGTGCATGTCCCCATTACCAGCATATCTGTAAATCATAGCGCTCCAAGAAATACTTATTTCTTTGAGTTAATTTATCAAACACTTAACAGGCATCATCCATTATCCATGTTTTAACATTTAATATAAATCAGAATTAAACAACTGGTAAAGAAAACAGTAGGTACGAACCCATATACAATCATGTGAGCATGTGCTTGTTTGCCATGATTGAGGGTCTTTGGACGTGATTGTATGGGAGTAGAAACATATGTTGTTTATTTGTGATGAGTTTGCATGTAAAGATCACAAGCAAAATAATATCTGCAGCAAACGAATATTACTATTAAGTATTTGTAGTTTACAAGTTCATAAATATTGCATGACAACTAGTAGAAATATAACCACCCTTACCGAAATACGGAGTAGTTAACTATATAACTTTCTTAATTGCTAAGATATTCATAACTAACATTGATCAAACGCCAAATGCAGAGTATCGAACAATTCTTGACTGACCTTTTACATCATATATCAGCCATATGTTTCCAGCATGAAAACCACTTTTAACTAAAATGCGAGAAAATTTCTGCTGCATATCAGTCATCTTCTCAGTTCTTCAAATTCAGAGATTTCAATTTCCATAGTGTGAGGATGATTTCGTCTTGAATCATTGGTACACAGTTACATATGATATGGTTTTTAACGGAAGCAGTCACGTGTACGCACATCAGATGATGAGGGAGTCATCAAATGTCATCTGTAGTTAGTATCCCAAACGATCATTTAAAGAAGTCCGGCCATCACCTGATTGACCTGATTTAACATAGACCACAAATTAAATGCAAAATACATATAATAAAATAATTAAAGTGCAGCTACAAATGAATAGATCAGCCTACACACACATCCTTTAGTCATTTTCTGATACTTTATACACATAAAATGTGGCATATATAATAACATTTTTATATAAACAACAACAACAACAACAAAACCCAATACCACCTGAGTGGTGTATGGGGAGGTGAGATGTAGACAATCTTTCCCTTACCCGAGAATAAAAACAAGTCATTTCTCCACCCAGAAAAGTAGAGAAAGTGATCCCTCTCTTTATTCGACGGATAAAGAGATTGCTTCCGAGTGGACCTCCGGCCAAAAAGTAGGAATTTAAAAAATAAAAATAAAAAGTAGCAACATAAAATAAATAAAAAAATAGTAAAATAAAATTAGGACACCATGAAAATGGTAGAATCAGATTTTCATGGGTTTAAAAGCATGCCAGAAAATCAATTTAGGCTCTAAGCGGCAGTCAAGACGCCACTTAATCGACGCCTCTTGACAACATTTTTATAAAACTGAATACTCTTCGAATTACCTTCAACCCGTTTCTTTTTGGTTAACTTGTTTATCTTAACCCACTTGACCAGTTAGAGATAAAACATAACCCAAACACCCTATTCTATTGAAATGTGCATATACTTCATCAAAGACATTAAGCATTACACTTTTCAACGAGTAAAAAAAAAAGATATTAAACTATGATTGATCGGAATTGTTTTTACCTTTTGGAGGTACCCAAGACTCATAATCGTTTTCACCATCCAAAAATGAAGGCTTTTCAGGACCAAGAACTTTTTTCGCCTTTTTCTTTCCTTTCTTCCCTTTATTATCATCTGTAACAACCTCATCATCATCAGTTGCTTGAATTCCTCTTGTATGCTTCAACAACAACGCTACAGCATCTTCAGCAGCAATATCAAGTCCTACATTCGACTTATCCACATCTGAATTTACAACTTTACCCTTATCATCATCCACCTCTTCAACCTGTTTTCTCTTTCTTATTATTAAACCAGGTGCTGCATTTTCAAGTCCCACATCTAAATTCACTTCACCACTCTCCTTTTTCTTCAAAACTTCTTTCCTATCTTTATAATCTACAAACCCGTCCGATTCCTCCACAACTAAAGAAACCGCCTTTTCGGGCTTTTTTGATCCTTTAATATCTACAGCCCCGAGCCATTGGGGCTTCGTAACAGTATATACAGGGGCTTTTGACTTTGTATCATTTGTTACTACGGTCTCACTCTTAATTTCTGCTTGGGTCAATACATCACTAGTGTTACCTTGTTTTTGGACGGTTTTTGGCTTCTTCTCGTTCTCAACAGACGGCTTTTTCGTATTTTGGGGTTCGGGAATATTACTAGAAACGGATGCCCGTTTTTTAGAAGCTTCTCCACCAGGATCGGCTATTTTCAGCAGGTATACTACTCGTTCCATCTCAGACTGGAGTTCGTCCAATTCCTTTTGAAGTGAATTTGTTTTGTCATGCACTGCCAAAAAAAACAAAAAAAAAAAAAAAAAAAAAAAAAAAAAACTATAAGTTACAGGTTTTATCTTGGTGCACAAACCTTTGTTGCTTCCAAATAAGGGTATTTATGTAAATTACATACCGAGTTGAGACGAAAGTCCAGACATGAATGCGTCCAGTTCATCTCCAGGTTCAGCCGATGAGGCATCACCAGCAGAAGCCAGTCTGTTCTTCTCGTCATCGATCGATTTCTTCTTCTCCTCGATTTGTTTAGAGAGTGCGTCCTTTTTGTCTAAAAGAGAATCAGCTGTTTCAACTGACTGACCATTTGCACCCTTCTGTTTAGATGGCTTCTTCTTTGTTCGGTCATAAAAGTCATCTTCATCACTGGCACATTGTGTGATAGAACAAAGTCATCAAAAAATTATGGTGTACTGTAACAAGAATTTTTAAATTTAATTTAGGCGTTGTTTGTTTTTTAAGATGTTTTTGTCTGAAGATCTGCGGACCATGTCCGTAAAGAAGATGTGGTCTAAAGGTCTGAAGATTGTTTGTTTTTATGTCTGCAAAATAACTTAATCATGTCAGCACTTAGAAGCACATTTCTAAGTCTGCAAGATTGCAGACAGAATAAGACATTATTTTATCTTATGTCTTGAGAAAACGAAACAGTCTGCAGAAAAAACGTCTACGAGCGCGCATACATAAGACATAATAAGGTCAGCAAACCGAAAAACAAACGACATCTTAGATTTTGTTAACAAAAAATATGCTACCTCATATATTCGTCTTCATCATCCTCGTTTGCTCCTTTCTTCTTACCATGCACTCTTCTCCCAACACGTGCACCCAAACTTTCACGGATACTTTCATTTAAAGTTTCCTCCAAGTTTTCAAGCTCTTCAAGAACCTAATCCAAACCATTGAAACACATTCTATGAATATTCATGTATAACAGTACAAAAATATTGGAAATAAACAAAACCGAGAATAAGATACCTGAGCCATTCTTTGTTCATTACGAGCAATCTGAGTCTGTTGGCCTTGTGTTAGACCACCTTGGGAGATGTCCTTAGCACGTATAGCATCTATTTCTTTCTTCATATTAGCAATCTGTAATCCAATAATCAAATTCAGTAAACAACACTATAGACCAATATTATATATTATATTATATTATATTATATTATACAATTAAACAAAATGTTCATCAGCTAAATGCAAAATACAAGATAAAATACTTGCCTTTTCAAGCCTCTTCAACACTTTCTCACGGGTTTTCTCCTGCTTCTCTGTAAGTTGCCCCTTAAATGTTTGCCAAGTTATTTCATCAAGGTCATCCTAAATCAAAATTCCAGTTTAGTTACTAAAATTCCAATAGAAATTCGCGAATAAAATAACCCAAACGCTTATCATTTTCTACTGAAATAATATAATATAATATAACTTTCAAAGCAAATAACAATAATCTAACAAACCTCATTTTCTTCAATGGCATCTTCATCCATGCCCCATGAGATACCATCTGCAAGTGCTGCTTCCCTTTTCGCTCGTTGAAGCGAAGCTTGCATGTCACGTCTTTCTTCTCTCATCTTAACACTTTTAATACTTTTCAAGTCCTTTTCCTTATACAACAAACAACAACCAAGTAACAAATCAAATGCAATGAAATGAAATGTTTGGATAAGTAAAATGTTGAATTATGAGTGTACTTAGATAGATAGTAGTCAAATAATAATGGATCGAAATTTCAATTCTTACTGATATAAAATAATGTGAGCAACTATAGTTGATATAAATATTTAATGGACTTACCGGAGGCATCAAATCAGATGGTCCTTGAAATATGTACAACCGGGTTGAACTGTAATAAGCAAATAAAGCAAACACAATAAGTTGTATCCGAAATTTGTCATAATTCAATGATATAACCTAATGATGAGACTGACATAGCATAATTACTTACTGTCCAAATCGAAGGACGTCTCCAACATGCAGATCTGTATACACCTTTTTCTTCACCTAAATTTATAAACGATATAATTAACAAGAAGATAATATTTCACATCAATCACTTGATAGGATTCACAACAAGCAAATGTATAAACTGCTATGAATTGTAAAGTGGGTATAAATATATACCTGGTTCTTGTTAATGAAAGTCCCATGTGTGCTACTCAGATCATAAATGAAAGCACCACCAGATTTGTTGAACTGAAGAACTGACATAACATAACAACATATGATCATTAAGTTATAATACGAACTTTAAAGATAAAAAAAAAAAAAAAAAAAAAAAAAAAAACAAGATCATATTAACTTCCCAGTGAAGAGTTAAAATAAGTGCATGAGAAATAAATACATAACAACATAAATATAAATATCTGGCCCCAAAAAATTTGAGTAAGTAGTGAAATTTTGTAGCCTTTTGAGTTACTCGGCCAAAACTCGTGATTACTCAGCCAAATAGGTCAAAATAAATCAAAACGCGGTCACAGTCAAGCTTGGTCAACATTCAATTACTCCCCGGGTAGTCCCGAGTTGCCAATTACTCTCTAAAAAGTCGCGAACAAGTACTCCCAATACGATTTTTTGCAAACTTGGTGTAACATGTGGCTTAACATATAAGATTAAATCGAAAACTTACCAGCATGAAAGCGAGAAATAGTGGGATGCTCAAGGACAAAATCACAAAGATCTACTCTCCCAAACATGTAAGCCCCCTTCTCATACCTAAACAAATACAAGTCAACAAAACTGAACATGAATACTCTAAATTGTATATATGCAATTAATGATACAGTTAACTAATTAAAAGGACAAAATAGCAAAACAAGGGATGTTACACGTCAAATTGATCGATGATTGAGCCATCTTTAAGCACTTCAAGGAAAAAATTATGGCAAGGAGGTTCACTCCATGGCGGAATAGTGTACGGAACAGCATTGCCGGGTGGTTTATGCTGTTTTATCTCCTTCTCTGATACATTCGATTCTTCAACTGGCATAGAATTATCGGCTGGGGCGGCGGGAGCATCGTCGAAGGTGAGCGGCGGTTGATTAGGTTGTAAGGAATTATCTGTTTCAGGATGTAGGGATTCATCTGATTGGGTGGTTAGGGATATAGCGGGGTTTAAGGGAGGTGGAGGAGGGGGCATAAGTGTATCGTCTAGGGTTTTGGATGGAGGAGGTTCTGTTGCCGGAGATTGATCGGCGGTGGTTGTTGTAGGGTTACGGGGAGGTGGAGGGCCCATGTGTGTCGTCATAATTTTGGGGATTCAGGGAACGGGAAAGCGGTGGAGATGGTCTACAATGATCGGTTAAATAGTTATGGTTTTTTTTATCTAAATCTAAATCCAAATCTAAAATCCAACTTATACAGTAATTTATTTATAATTAATTATTATATTATAAATTATTATTTTATAATTAATTTATAATTATTATTTATATTTTACTCTATTTTATTATACTCGTAATTTATGGGGAAAAAAAAATAAAATTCACTGAATAATTTATATTTATATTTAATAATATAATATACACTTCATAATCTATAAATTATAAATTTAGAATTATATTGTGATGCAGTGAATGTGAATGACAATAATGTCTATAAGTACTGTGTCAACTACTTCATTTATTGGAGTCAAAATATGTACAGTAAATTATGTATTATAAATACCTCATCAAATGTAATAATAAGGATACACTTGAATAAAAATATCACTCATATCTTTCTTATCTAATACTCCATATAGTAATCTAATATCAAGAATCAAGCCAATAAAGGTAGTTATATACTGCTATATTATAACACGTTATCAGCACGAAGTGCTCCGTATAATCAAGGTTTATCTAAGCAAGCACAAATCACTAATCAAGGTAATAATAATAAAATTCTTTAACGATATCTTGTATTGTTTATTAGTAAGGTAAATATTATTATCATCATAACTAACATTTATATTTATGTTATACATGGTCGGTTATACCGCCTGAATTATATTTCTGTAATCTAACTATTATTAACTTCACTAACATTTATATTTATGTTATATATGGTCGGTTATACCGCCTGAACTATATTTCTGTAATCTAACTATTATTAACTTCACTAACATTTATATTTATGTTACACATGGTCGGTTATACCGCCTGAATTATATTTTTGTAATCTAACTCTTATTAACTTCACTAACATTTATATTTATGTTATCTAACATTTATAATTACTTATGCAATTAATCATTATTTATTTATGCATAATATGTTTATTCTCTTAATCTTCGTATTTATACTAAACGTATTTATACTAAATGTATTTTATAGTAATCATATTTATACTAATAAAATTCTTTTATTAAAATTCTTTTAATACAACGGCAACATAACGATCGTTAACATTAATTAACGACGTTAGAACGGCCATATATACATAACGGTTGTTAACGCCGATTGACGACGTTACAACGACTATATTTTTCAAATATAAATTAAACATCCCCGTTTTCACATTTTCACAAATCAATCTTCATTTTCTCAAATTACTACTCTCAAAATTTTTTAAAAAGATGATTAACTCAAGGATGATTTTTCCTACTATATTGGTCATAATAGCTATCATCCTTGTTGCTTGTACACCACTAGATGAACCTATATTTTATCCTTCCCTTATGGTCTTATTATTTGTAATCATACCATTATTCCTTTGTTTGCTACTTATAAATCTAAACTAATTCTAATTTCATGTTGTTATTTGTCTATGAAAAAAATTGATTATGATTATGATTTATGTTGTTCATCTTTCTGAAAATAGAAAATGTCAAACTTATCAAAGCTTGAGTTTGATGCCTTAGACGTATCGGGAACAAACTACACATCATGGGTTATGGACGTAGAAATAAATCTCGGATCATTGGGTATTCTAGAAACTTTAAAAGAAAACAATATTTATTCCGATCAAGATAAATTAAAATCAATTGCTTTTATTCGCAAACATATTGATACCACCTTAAAACATATATTTCTCACTATCAAAGATCCACATGTTTTATGGGAAAGTATCAAGAGTAGATTCGATAATCAAAAGGAAATATTACTCCCAGCTGCGAGGGAAGAATGGAGAAATCTAAGGTTCCAAGATTTCAAAAAGGTAAGTGAATACAGCTCGGCCATGTTCAAGATCCGTTCAAAGCTTCAATTCTGTGGTCAAGAAATAAATGATGCTGATATGATGGAGAAAACTTTCTCCACAATGCATTCTGCAAACAAAACTGTGCAAGAAAATTTAAGATTGCAGAATTATAAAACTTTTTCCAAACTTCAAACTTATCTCTTAGTTGCAGAAGTTAATAAAGAATTACTGATGAAAAATCAAGAATCTCGTCCTACCGGTGCGCTAGCATTTCCTGAAGCTAATGCTATTAACAATAATAATAATAAAAGAAGAAATGCACATGGACGAGGGCGTGGACAAGGTCGTAGCCATATTGGCCAAAACCATCATCATGGAAATTACCATAACAATAATAAAAATCATAACTATGTTCGAAATCACCCTTATGGTAATGGTCGTGGTGGTGGTCGTGGTCGTGGTGGTCGTGGTCGTGGACAAAGAAATAATAATCCACAAAATTATAAAATCCAAACACCATACAATCCCACAAATCACAATGTTGAAGAAGGCTCTTCAAAGAATGTTGAAGATTCTTGTTACCGATGTGGTAAAATTGGCCACTAGTCTAAAAACTGCCGAACAAATCAGCATTCTGTTAATCGGTATCAAGAATCCCTAAAGGGAAAAGGAAAAGAAGCAAATCTTGTGGATGACCTTGATACAAAAATCACTGAGCCAACTTGTGACTACTTTGATGAATAAATATCTAATATATATATATATATATATATATATATATATATATATATGTATATATATATATGTATATATATATATATATCCAATTATATGTTCCCGTTAAATAAATGGTTGTAGATTTTCAATCTACACCATATCTAGTTTACTACATATTTCCTTATTATGTGCTATCGTTTGTAACATGTTTTGAATATAATATATTGATGAATTATGTACTCATTATTTGTTTCTCATATTTTTTTTGAAGTTCATGATGTATACTGCTGGAATAAAAAATTAGTCAAATGGTGGAGATATTTGTATTGCAGACAATGGTGCCACTCACACCATACTCAAATCTAAAAAATATTTCACAGACTTGAAAGGAACAGAAGGAACTATACATATTATATCAGGTCCTGTGGACTTAATAAAAGGAATGGGAAAGGCAAAATTCATGTTACCAAATGGTACGAATTTTCTGATAAATAATGTCTTATTTTCTCCCATGTCGAAGAGAAAGTTGTTAAGTTTCTCTGACATATACCAAAATGGATATGATTATCAGTCAGTGACAACAGAAAATGAAAAATATTTAAGTATCACTGATAAGAATCGTGTAATTGAAAAACTACCAAGACTTCATTCTGGTTTACATTATACACATATAAATGTACCTGAAGTAAATGTGGTAGTTAAAGAAAAATCATGTGATCCTGTAATGATCAGTTTGTGGCATGAGAGATTAGGTCACCCAGGTTCAACAATGATGAAAAGAATAATACAAAATACACATGGACATCCATTGGCGGATCAAAGGATCCCTCATGATGCACTTATCCCATGTACATCATGCTCACTTGGAAAGTTGATAATAAGACCATCACCTCTTAAGGTTGAAAAAGAATCACCAATGTTTCTTGAAAGAATTCAAGGTGATATATGTGGACCAATTCATCCACCATGTGGACCATTTAGATATTTCATGGTTCTAATGGACGCATCTAGTAGATGGTCTCATGTTTGTCTATTATCAAGTCGAAATGTGGCATTTGCAAAATTTCTTGCTCAAATTATTAAATTGAGAGCACATTTCCCTGATTATACTATTAAAAGGGTGAGACTAGATAATGCCGGTGAGTGTACATCTCAAGCATTTAATAATTTTTGCATGTCTATTGGGATTGTTGTTGAACATCCTGTTGCCCATGTGCATACACAAAATAGTTTAGCTGAATCATTAATTAAACGATTGCAGCTAATAGCTAGACCATTGATAATGAGAACAAAACTCCCAGTATCTGTATGGGATCATGCAATATTGCATGCTGCATCATTGATTCGCATTAGACCAAGTGCAAGTCATACATATTCTCCCATGCAACTTGCTTTTGGCCATCAGCCAAATATTTCCCACCTTAGAACATTTGGTTGTGCGATTTATGTCCCTATCGCTGAAAAGACCCGTTCATATACATTATAAACGATTCACAATAGTTGATTACATTGCGAGGTATTTGATCTCTATATGATACATTTCACAAACATTGCATTCGTTTTTAAAAGACAAACTTTCTTTACATCGAAAATTGACAGGCATGCATACCATTTCATAATATCCACTATCTAACTATAAATTGATTTAATAATAATCTTTGATGAACTCAATGACTCGAATGCAACATTCTTCGAAATATGCTATGAAAGACTCCAAGTAATATCTTTAAAATGAGCAACTGCACAGCAGAAGATTTCTTTAACACCTGAGAATAAACATGCTTTAAAGTGTCAACCAAAAGGTTGGTGAGTTCATTAGTTTATCATAATCATTTATTTCCATCATTTTAATAGACCACAAAAATTTCATTTCCAGTTCTCATAAATATACGTCACATGCATAGAGACAAAAAATAATCATTCATATGGTGAACACCTGGTAACCGACATTAACTAGATACATATAAGAATATCCCTTATCATTCCGAAATCCTCCTTCGGACATGATATAAATTTCGAAGTACTAAAGCATCTAGTACTTTGGATGGGGTTTGTTAGGCCCAATAGATCTATCTCTAGGATTCGCGTCAATTAGGGTGTATGTTCCCTAATTCTTAGATTACCAGACTTTAATAAAAAGGGGCATATTCGATTTCGATAATTCAACCATAGAATGTAGTTTCAATTACTTGTGTCTATTTCGTCAAACATTTATAAAAGCGCATATATTCTCAGTCCCAAAAATATAAAGGGTAAAAAGGTAAATGAAACTCACCATACTGTATTTCGTAGTAAAAATACATATAACGTCATTGAACAAGTGCAAGGTTGGCCTCGGATTCACGAACCTAAATTAATTATATATATTTATGTGTTGGTCAATATTTGTCTAACAAATTAGGTCAAGTCATAGTGTACCACAATCCTAATGCTCGAGACTAATATTCAAAAGTCAACAAAAGTAAATTTGACTCAAAATAATTTCCAAAAATCTATACATGATTAATATATAGTTTAAATATCGTCATTTTATATTTTTAAATATTTTTAAAAGATTTATTAAAGTAAATAATATAATTTATTTATTAATAAATAAAATTTTATATTAAATTTATATAATAAAATATACTTTTATATATATTAAGTAATAAAATTTATAGGGTTCATTTAATATCATAAAGATAATATGATAGGTATTATTAAAGTAAGTTATTACACGTAGTAAAATATGTTTGTATCACATATTTATTTGATAAAATAATATCTATAATGATAGTAAGCAAAAGTTGTATTACTTTGTAATAATAATTATTATTATAAAAATATCAATATTTATAATTACTAAGATGACCTTATGATAAAACGATAATTCTAATTATGATAACTTTAATATTTACGATAATTTTTAATATTATCTTTAAAATAATAATTCTATTTAAAATAATAATAATAATGATATTTTATAGTAACAATGACATTTCTATTAAAATGATAATTTTTGTTAAAATGATAGTTTTAATACTAACGATACTTTTAATAATAATAGTAATGATAAAAATAATAAGAACGATAATTTTATCTAAATTAATATCTTATAATATTTTAATTTCATCATGATACTCTTACTCATTATTTTCTAATCGTTTCGTTTAATAGCTTTTAATCGTCTTTTATATCGTGTTCATAATAATGATAATAATAGTAATCAAAATAATTATGTGTTACAAATATTTGTTTTAATTACACTAATATTAATAATGATAGTTACTATAACATTATTAACGATAATACTAATAATTATCTTAATGATAATATAGTAATAATAATAACAATAACAATAACCATTTTTAAATAATGATATATATAAATATATATATATATATATATATATATATTTATATATATATATATATATATATATATGTATATATATTAATAATGATAATAATAATAATAATAATAATTAGATAATAATAATAATACTAATTATAACTTTAACGATAATAACGATAGTAATAATAAAAAAAATAACAATTTTTAATGATAAATCCCTTTTATTGATAAAGATAATAATAATGATAATAATAAGATAAAACTAGAACGACGATAAAAACGACGATAATAATAATCATTTTTAATAAAAATATCGAAAATTCAATTGATTATAACTTCTAATCCGTTCATCGAAACCATTCGATATCTAAAGGAAAAGTTCTTAATTTTTCGCTAGCTTTCCAAGGACATGCATATCTTATACCTTATCTCAACCGCAAGTGTAACTAATTCAAGATTCAACCTAACATGTCTAAGGGCAATATCAAAAGTATAAGCATGCATACTCCTAAATACTCGAGCACTAGTCAGGGATACACTATTAGTACGTAAAAGTTAAATTATGAGTACTCACGTATCAATATTGAGATTCAATATTGCAGGAAAGGTACGTAGACGCAACGGAAATGATAAACACTATATTGACCTCACGAGCATACTCATGAACCATACTCAATCACCTCCATAGTTATAACCCATAATTTCCTTAATCCTATCCTACTCGAAAAACAATTTCGAAATCACTCGGACAGCACTCCGTCGTAATATTTTATGTATACTAATAATATCTTGAAATAATACGGAGTAAATATATATATGTAAATCGATTGAGAGAGTTTAGAGAAAAATATTTTCAAGTTTCTATGAAATAATGAAACCTATTGAATTCTATTTATAATAGATTTTTGAATTATTAAAGTGAATTATTAAAGTATGAATTATTAAAGTGAATTATTAAAGTATGAATTATTAAAGTGAATTATTAAAGTATGAATTATTAAAGTGAATTATTAAAGTATGAATTATTAAAGTGAAAGTAAAGTAAAAATAAAGTAAAGGTAAAGTTTAAGTATAGTAAAAGTATAAAACTATGTTCGTATAATACACGTATAAATATATATAATATTAATTTAAATCGTTATATATATTTAATAAAATAAAATATAAATATCGTTATCTTTATCATACTAGTTAAGTAATGAGTTGTCAAAAGTAATTCTAGATATTTATAAAAGTTATATACGTTTTAATTATAAAGTTCTTTTTAAACTGAAAATGTTTTTGTACGTTTGAAACTAAATAGATCAATCGAGTCTTTATGAGATTCAATCTTCCACTATCCTTTGTCTAGTTCTCAATGATTGACAATTTGTTCTTATTTATAAATCACTTTACCATTTTTCGAATATTGTTAAAATGGAAAGATTTCTCAAATCAACGTGGGCCTTTCAGCAGAGACTTGTAATCATAATTCAATATATCTGATAATTCAATCATTTGATCTTATCTTCTAATTCCATTGATAAACATTTTGAAACAGATACAATCATATAAAGTATTTAATCTAATATTTTGTTTACGTTTCAAGTTATAATATATATACACATATACATATATAATCATATTCGTTTAATGGTTCGTGAATCGTTGGAACTTGTTCGAGGTTGAATGAATGAATGTATGAACATAGTTTAAAATTCTCGAAATTTAACTTAACAAATATTGCTTATCGTGTCGGAAACATATAAAGATTAAAGTTTAAATTTGGTTGGAAATTTCCGGGTTGTCACAGTACCTACCCGTTAAAGAAATTTCGTCCCGAAATTTGAGTGGAAAGGTCATGAATGATAATAAGTATGTTTTCATGATGCATACGGGCTGAAAATTAGAGTTTTATCATCAGTGAATAATTTGGATAAACAATCCATTTATATGAAGAGTACGAATGAAGCTAACATAGAAGAGTGAAATGAGTAAGTGTAGATTCATCTTATCATTTGACGTAGATATGATTGATTCCCATATTTCAAGGGATTTGAAGAAAATCTTCTTAATAAGATTTGACTCTCCGGTAATCAAGGGAATTAGGATCCGCTTTAAATGCGATCGTCCATTTTAATTGTTCTGTTGGAGATTTTCTTATAAATTCACCTCCTTCGTTTCCTTACAACTCACACCTTCTGTTGATGCATTTTATGCAAGACCCTAGACATCTACCCACATCCATTGCAGGTACAACAGTTTACAGGCTACCATGATTGCTCGTTATTATCCTATCCGTGTTTGTATGTGGTTACAGGAACTGCAGGAAAGAGATTTGGATGTTTGACTATGTTAGACTTAGTCAGACGTACGAGTGAAGCCTCACTAGTACGGCTGATTGGCTCATATGCACGGTTGATGCTGAGGTAAGTTACAATTACAACCTAAATGAGAAGACACGAGTGAGTGATCACCCGTACGGCTGATGAAGCCAACTCGTACGTGTGATGGATGAATCTTAGTAGGGGTATATAAAGTCTTATGTTCTTCATTTTAGGTTAAGCCTCTCATTTGTTACACACTCAGATCTGGTGAGCTCCTCTGATTCTCTCTCAGTCCAAATCACCCAGGTGGTGAATAATAGCTCTAGGTGTTGATCTAATCACACTTGATTTAATTGTGGTTTGACTAAATTAATCCAAAAAAAACTTAACCTATTCACTAGAGGGTTTGATTAACTTATTTTGCTATTGTGTGAGTTAAATCTGTTGATTTCTAAGTTCCTAGTCATGTTTCATCACCTTCTATTCTTTCCCCCTCAACTCATATTTTAAAGTATTCATCAATATGCTCCATCCAGTTCTAATTCTCGATATACTTCTAACTTTCATATCGGTCATTCTTCTTTTTCATCTACCGCCGGAAGAATCTATTTATTTCTACTATACTCTTGGGTTTATAGTGTTTCTAGTTCTTCCGTGTCTTTATATTGCAATATGCATCGATATATATGGTTTATAATTTCTGGTTTGTCGTTAGGCTTTATATCTTGCCTTATATTTCAAAGTCTCTGCTTCTGTCTTCTATAATCATTGTCATTCACAATTAATGCTCTCTTTTATTTGCTGCAATTTATACTCCAATTTCTATTTCGAAGTTTTGTCCTTTCGTTTCTTCTTCTTGCGATTAAGCACCGCTTGTAATGGTCTAGAATTCACAGATATGAATTTCGAAATAAACGTTGTTAATGTTCTAGGAAGAAAATTATGATGGCACGATCTTGACTTGTCAAATTACCAGAATACCTTGGAAAAGGCCGAATCATCAAGAAATATTTTCTTGATATTTTAGAGGTTAAATAGAATACAAGAGTCGTATAACGTGGCACATGATGATGTTATGATATGTGAATCATCACGTTCCATTTAGAAACTCAGCATGACTTACTGTAATATAATCACGTTGATCAAGTGTAATTATATTATACTAACTCATGCTTCAGCTCCCAACACTACTTCAAAATGTTCCTATTTTAAACTCGAATATTTCAGAATTTAGAAACTAAAATAGTTTCTTTTATGATGTAATACAGATAGCGCGAAGAGGTAAATGACTTCAAATAAGAAAAATTAAGAAAAATATCTTCAGAAATATGGAGGATATTTATAATGAAAGATATGATGATATCTTAGGATTTCTAATATCAGAGGATGATGAAGAATATTGTCCGCAAGGGTTTAGAGTCAGGAGCAAGGTATTCGATAATGACTTCAGCAGATACTGAGTCATTTAGATCCTTTGAAGTCAGGTTTAGCCTTTGTTATTTGTCCACAGCCTCCTTCATGCTTTGCTCAATCCGTTTTCCAGTTCCAACTCTTTTCTTTTTCTGAGTTCTATCAACATACTACTCTTTATTATCAAACTTTTTACTTGTTAAGGTCATTTTATAGTTTTTGCTGCCTCATCAACAATTTCGAGAACTATTCCGCAGTTTAGGGTGTTTTTCAGAAACTTCACATTCAAGTATGTAAGTCCAGGAGATAGACGTTATATATAACTGTTGGCGTAGATATGCTGCGAGATTTCAAAATACTGATTGCTAATTCCCGATGATTCGTATAGCAATTCTCGTTACAAGATGCGAATGAGTAAATGATGACGTTTCGATAAATATAATGATTCTTCGGAATGTCAAAGATCAGTGAAGTTGTGAATAAGTTTATTGCTAATGTGGTGGAACATGAAAGGTTCTCCGGTAACAAAAGGGTAATCATACATATCAAGATTATGATAAGGCTACTCCAAATGAAAAAATCGAAGTTGTCTTGCTGGAGTTGTGATAGAATTTGCTACTTTGAAAAGGAATTGCAAGGTTATTTTTGCTAATAAATGCCAAAGGATCTGACACATATATGTGTTGAATTATGACTTTAGTTTCGAGAGCTTTTTAAGTACATAACTATGGGTAATTTGTGGTTGTATCATCATCTCGATTACTCATTATTTGAAGTGTCTTCAGAAATTTTCGAAGGGTTTGAACACAGATTGTAATCGTTAATATACATTTGATGTTCTAACACAGTTTTGAAGTCAAAGTATATCTTTGAAAGATGTAGGAATCTAAAAGTGATGGTACCGGTTATATCTCGAATTAAATTATGAGGTTTCAAAATCAGAATATGTAATTGAGTTAGAATGAGTATGGTTGTTTTGATTTCTATAAAAGAATGTATATTGTTGTGAAAGTAGGGAGTATAATGTATGATTTGCTGAATCAGATTCGTAGAATGTAACATATTAATTGTGAATTTATATATCTCTCGGGTATTACCTACCCGTTAAAAAAAATTCACATTTAATATTTTGTACAAAAGAATTTTATTACAGTCTTTATAAAAATATATATATGTATATATTCTCTTCAGATGTAACATAGATTTTAATGAGTTAATACTAAATTAAACTCATTCGATTTACAGTTGGAACTAGAATTGAATAATCCCTTAAAGGCTTTAGAGATTACATAAGTATTTCTTCAATAATATTGAAATTATGAATCAATACTTCATTATTTGTTGAGGCGTGATGTTGGTTTTCGTTAAATTCTTGTGAACTTCGCAAAGTACGAATGATGTTATCTGAAAAGTTTCGAGTACATCGATGATGAAAGTGTAAAATCAAATATATTCTTAATTTATTAGGAATTTGAAATTTGTTGAATTGAGACAGAGATTGTAGTTAACGATGGTTAAGTTGCGGACGAATGACGTACATTATTGCATATTTGTAATATGAATTAACCGAGTAGTTAAGATTCACACACAATAGCTTAGCACGGAAAGATTTATTTTTTTTTATTTCAAAATATATATATATATATATATATATATATATATATATATATATATATATATAAAATATACATATAATTTCTTCAGAGGGAATGAGTTAATTCTTCATAACTCGTTGATACAATATACGCGTTATTGATTCGTAATGATGTCCCCAGTGATTCTTGAACTGACGGAGTTTGTGATGTTACAAGTGTTGTTGATTCTGATGTTGACTATACTGACGATGCTGGTGACGCTGACGGTACTATTGATGCTGTTGGTAAAACAAGTTTAGCTTGTTAATCACACACCATTTTTGTCAGGGTTTCTACTCTTCCTTCTATCATTTTAGTTTGCTTAACTGATTTATGGTTAGGGCTGGAGTAGATAATCTCTAAGAATTTAGAGATTACATAATCGTCGCGGAATTTTTCTCCAATGAAGTTATGAATTAATACTTCGTCAGTTATTATTGTTAGTACTCCTTGGTATCTATGGTGCGTATGACGTTGATGCTCGTGGGACGGATTGTGAAGTTGAGGTTTACGATGCGGTTGTGGTTGGAGGTGGTAATGGTACTATTGGCGTTGATGATGGTGGTACTGGTTATGCTGTTGGTGCTGCTGCTGGTGTTTGTAATCTCTGCACCATATTCTCCAAAGCCACTACCTGAGCGCGAAGCTCGTTGACTTCTTCTATTATATCGGGGTGATTGTCAGTTCGGACGAGCGGATAAATAAAATCTAAAATTTGATGTAATATATAATCGTGACGAGATACTCTGGAAATGAGAGAGAAAATGGTGTTTCGGACAGGTTCGTCGGTAAGTGCTTCAGGTTCTTCGTCAAGAGGGCAATGTGGTGGATGGAAAGGATCGCCTTCTTCTTGTCTCCAATGATTGAGGAGGCTACGAACCCATCCCCAATTCATTCAAAATAGGTGATGACTGATTGGTTGATCCATTCCGGTCACACTGCTTTCGGAGCTTGAGTGAGATTCCATTTCGGAATTCGAGTGACTTGAGCTAATGGCGAATTCCATTTCGTACGATTGAATAAAGAATTTTTCGATATGAAATGATCTTCTGGCTATCGGATGGTATTCTAATTACATAGAATATCTACATATATAGAGCAACATATTTCGTAAATTACGGAGGAATTTACGTAATATATCAGGCAAAGTTTAAAGTAACAGATACGATAAGATATGATTTAGCAGATACGCTAAGATATGAATTTTGTCTTTACATTACTCTTGCAATTAATGTAGCAAGACGTGTCTAGACTAATAATGATAAGCAGGTAATTTCCTAAGGATGATAAGCAGATGATTTTCGACTAGAAGTGATAAGCAAAACTTTTGACATGCACACACGGTCGAAGTCCAGGCTCACTAATGCATCCTAACGACTTATCAGTTAGACACACTAATGCAGACCTGGTTCGCTAAGACCACCGCTCTGATACCAACTGAAAGAACCCGTTCATATATATTATAAACGATTCGCAATAGTTGATTACATTGCGAGGTATTTGACCTCTATATGATATATTTCACAAACATTGCATTCGTTTTTAAAAGACAAACTTTTTTTACATCGAAAATTGACAGGCATGCATACCATTTTGATAATATCCATTATCTAACTATAAATTGATTTAATAATAATCTTTGATGAACTCAATGACTCGAATGCAACGTTCTTCGAAATATGCTATGAAAGACTCCAAGTAATATCTTTAAAATGAGCAAATGCACAACAGAAGATTTCTTTAACACCTGAGAATAAACATGCTTTAAAGTGTCAACCAAAAGGTTAGTAAGTTCGTTAGTTTATCATAATCATTTATTTTCATCATTTTAATAGACCACAAGAATTTCATTTCCAGTTCTCATAAATATACGTCCCATGCATAGAGACAAAAAATAATCATTCATATGGTGAACACCTGGTAACCGACATTAACTAGATACATATAAGAATATCCCCTATCATTCCGGGATCCTCCTTCGGACATGATATAAATTTCGAAGTACTAAAGCATCCAGTACTTTGGATGGGGTTTGTTAGGCCCAATAGATCTATCTTTAGGATTCGCGTCAATTAGGGTGTATGTTCCCTAATTCTTAGATTACCAGACTTTAATAAAAAGGGGCATATTCGATTTCGATAATTCAACCATAAAATGTAGTTTCAATTACTTATGTCTATTTCATCAAACATTTATAAAAGTGCATGTATTCTCAGTCCCAAAAATATAAAGGGTAAAAAGGCAAATGAAACTCACCATACTGTATTTCGTAGTAAAAATACATATAACGTCATTGAACAAGTGCAAGGTTGGCCTCGGATTCACGAACCTAAATTAATTATATATATTTATGTGTTGGTCAATATTTGTCTAACAAATTAGGTCAAGTCATAGTGTATCACAATCCTAATACTCGTGAATAATATTCAAAAGTCAACAAAAGTAAATTTGACTCAAAATAATTTCCAAAAATCTATACATGATTAATATATAGTTTAAATATCGTCATTTTATATTTTTAAATATTTTTAAAAGATTTATTAGAGTAAATAATATAATTTATTTATTAATAAATAAAATTTTATATTAAATTTATATAATAAAATATACTTTTATATATATTAAGTAATAAAATTTATAGGGTTCATTTAATATCAAAAAGATAATATGATAGGTATTATTAAAGTAAGTTATTACACGTAGTAAAATATGTTTGTATCACATATTTATTTGATAAAATAATATCTATAATGATAGTAAGTAAAAGTTGTATTATTTTGTAATAATAATTATTATTATAAAAATATCAATATTTATAATTACTAAGATGACCTTATGATAAAACAATAATTCTAATTATGATAACTTTAATATTTACGATAATTTTTAATATTATCTTTAAAATAATAATTCTATTTAAAATAATAATAATAATGATATTTTATAGTAACAATGACATTTCTATTAAAATGATAATTTTTGTTAAAATGATAGTTTTAATACTAACGATACTTTTACTAATAATAGTAATGATAAAAATAATAAGAACGATAATTTTATCTAAATCAATATCTTATAATATTTTAATTTCATCATGATACTCTTACTCATTATTTTCTAATCGTTTCGTTTAATAGATTTTAATCGTCTTTTATATCGTGTTCATAATAATGATAATAATAGTAATCAAAATAATTAGGTGTTACAAATATTTATTTTAATTACACTAATATTAATAATGATAGTTACTATAACATTATTAACGATAATACTAATAATTATCTTAATGATAATATAGTAATAATAATAACAATAACAATAACCATTTTTAAATAATGATATATATATTAATAATGATAATAATAATAATAATACTAATAATAATAATAATAATAATTGGATAATAATAATAATACTAATTATAACTTTAACGATAATAACGATAGTAATAATAAAAAAAAAATAATTTTTAATAATAAATCCCTTTTATTGATAAAGATAATAATAATGATAATAATAAGATAAAACTAGAACGACAAAAAGGGTGACTAAGTCAAAAAGGGTGACTATGTCATATATACCAGCAGCATTTACAGATACAAAAAGGGTAACTAAGTCATATATACCAGCAGCAAATGCCCCAGCTCGAATTGAAATTCCAAAAGCTGACAATAAAGTCACTTTGGAGTCTTTGTCACGCCAGAAACGTGGGAGACCAATTGGTTCTAAAGACAAAAATCCTCGAAAAAGAAAATCAGCTGATAATGAAGTAAAAGAGAGTGTTCAAGAAGAACCACAAATCAATACTCCTTCTGCAGAGGAGATTGATGATGTAAATATGGAAATTGCAATCAATTATGCACACTCAAAAATAATATGGAAGCGAAATGAAATGAAAAATCTTGATGAAAATTTTTCATATAATGTTGCATATGACATCATGAATGATGATGATGATCCAGAACCAAAATCTGTCATTGAATGTCAAAATAGATATGACTGGGATCAATGGAAAGGAGAAATATGAGCTGAATTTGAATCACTCAATAAAAGAAAAGTTTTCGGATCTATTGTTCTCACACCTAAAGATGTGAAACCTGTGGGGTATAAATGGATTTTTGTACAAAAAAGAAATGAGAAAAATGAAGTTACAAGATATAAAGCCAGACTTGTAGCTCAAGGTTTTTCTCAAAGATCAGGAATTGATTATGAGGAAACTTATTCTCCTGTTATGGATGCAATTACTTTTAGATATTTAATCACCCTGAACGTTTCTAAAAATTTAGAAATGCATCTCATGGATGTTGTTACTGCTTATCTATATGGATCACTTGATAGTGATATATATATGAAGATACCCGAAAGATTTAAGGTATCAGAAGCATCAAATGAAAAACCCAAGGAAATGTATTCGATTAAATTACAAAGATCTTTATATGGGTTGAAACAATCGGGACGTATGTGGTATAACCGATTGAGTGATTACTTGATAAGCAAAGGGTATACAAATAACCTTATTTGCCCTTGTGTTTTCATTAAGAAAATAACATCCGGATATGTGATAATAGCTGTTTATGTCGATGATCTTAACATCATAGGGACAAATAAAGAGATCAATGAAGCCATTCAACTTCTAAAGAAAGAATTTGAAATGAAAGATCTTGGAAAAACCAAGTATTGCCTTAGTTTGCAAATTGAGCATATGCCTAATGGTTTACTTGTACATCAAACCACTTATGCCGAAAAGGTTTTAAAACATTTCAATATGGACAAGGCAAAACCATTAAGTACTCCTATAGTTGTTAGATCACTCAATGTTGACACTGATCCATTTCGTCCCCGTGAAGAACATGAAGATGTTCTTGGTTCAGAAGTTCCATATCTTAGTGCAATTGGAGCTCTTATGTATCTTACAAATTGTACAAGACCTGACATTTCTTTTGCAGTTAATTTGTTAGCAAGATTCAGCTCAGCTCCTACCAAAAGACACTGGAATGGGATCAAACATATATTTCGATACCTTCGAGGAACTACTGATTTAGGATTATTTTATTCTAACAATTCAAAACAAAATATAGTTGGTTATGCAGATGCAGGTTATTTATCTGATCCACATAACGCTAAATCTCAAACTGGATATGTATTCCTAAGTGGAGGTACCGCAATTTCATGGCGTTCTCAAAAACAAACACTTGTTGCAATATCATCAAATCATGCTGAAGTGATTGCATTACATGAAGCTACTTGAGAATGTGTTTGGTTGAGATCAATGACACAACTCATCATTGATTCTTGTGGGCTATATCGAGATAAAAGTCAAACAACTATCTATGAAGACAATGCAGCTTGCATAACACAGATGAAAGAAGGGTATATCAAAAGTGATCGAACAAAGCATATACCTCCCAGATTCTTTTCATATACTCAAAATCTTATTAAGGACAACCAGATTGAAATGATATATGTTCAATCTAGCAACAACTCTGCTGATCTTTTCACCAAAACACTTCCAACTGCTATTTTCAGAAAACACGTTCACAATATTGGCATGAGGCATGTTCAAAAGATGTAACAACTGAGGCAATGTCTATTTGAGGGGGAGTCAACTATATGCTGCACTCTTTTTCCCTTAGCTAAAGTTTTTATCCCACTGGGTTTTTCTTTGACCAAGGTTTTTAACGAGGCAGTAATTTATAGTCGATATCCGATCTAATAAAATTGTCATTCAAGGGGGAGTGTTGTGATGCAGTTAATGTGAATGACAATAATGTCTATAAGTACTGTGTCAACTACTTCATTTATTGGAGTCAAAATATGTACAGTAAATTATGTATTATAAATACCCCATCAAATGTAATCATAAGGATACACTTGAATAAAAATATCACTCATATCTTTCTTATCTAATACTCCATATAGTAATCTAATATCAAGAATCAAGCCAATAAAGGTAGTTATATACTGCTATATTATAACAAATTACTTATAATTTAGATTTTTTAGACTTTCTACAATTCATTTTACGCAACAGTTGGTTTTATGCTTTTGTGGTGGTTTATGTTTGATATAGACGAAATGTATGGCGAAATGGAATTGTGTAAGGATTAACACACTGCTGTCAATGGGTGCTTGAGATTGACAAGGTGATTGGCGACTAGATCACAAGTGGGTTAAAATACTTTTATAACTTAATCATGATTTCACGTTGACAACAAAGTTAGAATTTATTGGTGACACGAAATAAGTGTCTTATGGTAACTTGCTTGAAATTAATACCGTGTTTTCTACTAATGTAATAATACTTATTATCAGAGATGAGCATCTGAAAATTTTTTTTATTATTATTATTTTTACCTAATTTGAACATACAAAATCGCATTGGGTTTTTGTTTTATCAAGATGAAAAACCATAATTTTTTCTTCTATAAACAAAGTCGTAAGTCAAAATGGGTTAATAGAAAATATAGACAAAATTGCTGAAATCATCCCTGTGATAAGTCTTTTTATCCCTTTTCATCCCTCTCAATTAAAATCTGCAAAAACAGTCCTTAAAGTGATTTTCAAATCCCAAAGTCATCCGTATCACTAAATTAAATAGATCTGTTGAGTTTAGTCACATGCTAAACATATGAGGATAATATCGTCTTTTTAAGTATCTTATTCTCCACCTTATTCTATCTTCATCTTATCCTCTTTTCTACTTCATCTTCTCTTCCATCCATCTTTAAATAAAAAATCTTTAACTAAAATCTAGCCTCAAAATTCGATCACAAAGCCCAGCCGAACAAAATTTTAAGATCTAAAATACTCATCTCAATTAATTTTATCCTGTATTCTGATCTCAGTTTTGACTACGAACACCAGTCACAAAATAAAACTATTTAACCTTGAGCACTACAAATAAACTTAAATAAATTATATAATACTTGTAACTTATATCAAACCATACAAGAGCTTCATCAATAACTATTTTCTTCATGACTTAAACATCATTGCTACTGTTTTGCTTACTTCAACTCTTAAGACCAATAATGCACAAATAATAAGGTAGTTATTTGGAAATAATTATAAAAAATTCTTCAAATCTGTTATTGAGCAATTCCAGTGACCTCGATATTGGTGATCTAAAGCAAATCCGATTGAATGCGGAACTTGAACGAAGATGATGGCGGTGAGGAACAAGATGGTGGAGATCGAGTGACTAAGTAAAACAAGAGACACATGTATCAATACGTCCACGACCTTGTTGAACGACTTTTGTTGAAGAAAATTAGATCTGATTAAGTATCAAATCTTTTTATATTCTACCAATCTCGCCGGAATCGGGTCACCGAAATCATTTTCCAATATATCGCTATAACACCCCATTTTTCGTAGCGCGCATGTTTGGGAGTGTCGAGAATTTGATGTGCAAAAGTTTGGTGTGTGCTGCGAGGTTATGCGCGCGTTCACCGTTTGGGCCATAACTTCCTCATACGAACTCGGATTGAGGTGAATCAAAAGCCCAAAAGACTGTAATTCGAGCCCGAATGTTTTTAATTTCAAGTTGTGAACTGGAAGGCTCTAGGAGCGCCACTCTTGGGCCAAGAGCGCCGCTTTTGGTCCTGATTGGGTGCTGTTGAAATTTTAAAGAGTTAAATGAGGGGTATTTGTGTTATTTCACTTGAGGACGGATTTGTAGCCATAATATCAGATTTGGATATAGTTTTGGATCATTTTCACATCCACACAACTCTCTCATCTCATCTTAGAGAGAGAAGGAGATTTCTAGAGAGAGATTTAGAGATTTGAGGAAGAAGAAGAGTGAATCGAGTCAAGTCGCAAGAGTTAAAGTTGTTCACCTCGTTCACGGCTATGTTGTGGTAGTGTTGGTAAGTTCTAACTATGAATTTCATTGTTTTATTTGATATTCAAAGTTAGGGTTTGAACTTGAATTGTTGAGAAACTCATTTAAACTCACGAATTGAGTTTAGTGATGCTAGTAATCGGGTTTTATATGGTTGTTGGTGGATTTTGGTTGGTTGATGTTTTGGTCAAGTTTAAGACTTTCAAAATGGGTTTAATCACTAGGTTTAGTGATTATGGATGTGTTGAAACCCATTTGGGTGTTTTGGTTGACTAATTTTGAAATGGGTCAAAATTAGGGTTTGTGTGTCAAATTGGGTAAGATAAGTGTTTAACACTTATGATTTGGTTTAATTGGTGAATTAGGGCCATTTTCACTTGCGTTAGTGATTATTGGTTAGTTTGGGCGCGGGTTGTGCTTGGAAGTGCATTTGGGTCGAAATGTCACTTAGGGTTAATTTGGGTTGGTTTGTAAATCCACCATAATTGTATTATTGTTATGTGATAAATGGAATGGGTACATTCCATTGAGGAATTGCGGGGTATTCGGTTGCATTCATCAAGAGCTAAGGTGAGTGGAATATTTATACATGTATGTATGTAGCTTATTTACTCGTACGCGGTGTGGGTCTTCTGTGCCACATCGTGAGTATTGGTGTTATGTCACAAGCCGGTGACTTATTGATAGTATGCGTGATGAGAACTACGAGTCGGTAGTGTCTTGGTGGGTGATACACAAGTCGGTGACACCCTATGGTGATTCACAAGTCGGTGACACCTCAAGGAGGTTCACAAGTCGGTGACTTCGTATGTGTTGGAGGGTGACTTACAAGTCGGTGACACCCTAATGTGGTTCACAAGTCGGTGACACCTCATGGTGGTTCACAAGTCGGTGACCCCTTATGTCGTGATAGGTGATTCACAAGTGATGTGTGCGAGGTGTACTAGAAAATAGTATTATTTTTATAACGAAATACTATTAAATACGATACAATTTTACACAAGATATTTATTTATTTATAGAATGGATATACCTAAACCTTGCTACAACACTTATAGGCAATGTACCTAATCGTACAGTAGTGTAGTTTTTAGTAAGTCCGGTTCGTCCACAGGGAACTTTAAAACAAGCTTAACGCTATATTTTTTAAAAACTATATTTGTAAAAATACAAAAATATATAAGTAGTATTATTATTATAAAAGGGGGGTTTTTACCGTTTAATGACCGGTTTGTCGATTTTAAAAACTTTAGTCGCAGTTAAAACCTAATGTAAAATATTAAAAATAAATATAACTTAATTTAAAGCGTAAAGTAAATAACGATAATGAAATTGCGATAAATAAAAGTGCGATAAAATAAAATTACGATAATTAAAGAGTACGATAATTAAAAGTGCAATTAAATACAATGATAATAAAATAAAAGTGCGATAATTAGAAGTGCGATTAAATATGAAAATAAAGGAATTATGCTTATTTAAACTTCCATAATCATGATGTTTGACGTGTTGATTTTAGTTTTATTCCCATGGGTTAATTGTCCTTTGTCCTGGATTATTTAATATGTCCGTCTGGTTTTAGTCCATAACAGTCCATCAGTCATAAATATAAAGTGCGAGTGTCCTCGTCAAATTATCCTTATATCCGAAGTCAAATATTCCAACTAATTGGGGACTTAAACTGTAACAAGGTTTTAATACTTTGTTAACAATTATGCTAAGTGTCCTTGTACATAATTTCACCCCTGTTTTAATAATTCCATAGACTATTAATCCATTTCCGTGTCCGGTTAAATGAACGAATATTCGTACATATAAATATCCCACCCATCGTGTCCGATCGAGTGTATATGGTTATTTATAGGTACGTCCAATTGTAAATCTTTATATTAAATTAACAAACTATCATTTAATTAAACAAATATAAAGCTCATTAATAGCCCATAGTCTAATTTCCACAAGTGTCGTTCTTTTTGTCCAAACCCCAATTATGGTACAAAGCCCAATTACCCAATTTTAAATATTTTAGCCCAACATCATGATTACTTCGTTTTAAATAAGCATAATAATAACTTAGCTACGAGACATTAAATTAAAAATAACATTAACCATAACTTACAGTGATTAAAAATAGCGTAGCGTTACACGGACAGAATTTCGACTTACACCCTTACAACATTCGCTAACATACCCTTATTATTAGAATTTAAAATTAAAATTAAAATTAAAATTAAAATTAAAATTATAATATATATATATATATATATATATATATATATATATATATATATATATATATATATATATATATATATATATATATATATATATATATATATATATATATATATATATATATGTGTGTGTGTGTGTGTGTGTGTGTGTGTGTGTGTGTTTACGTTGAGAGAAGGAAAGAAAAAGATGTGTTTTAGGTTCGTGCAAAGCCTGCCTTTTATAGGCATGTGGCCAGAAAAAGGCCTCCATGCGATTGCATGGTTTTATAATTGCCAGGCCATGCGATCGCATAGCCTGCTTTTCCAGCTCACATGAGCTTGTTTCTTCTGCCGACGGTTTTTTATAAATAAATATAATATATAAATAATTTTAAGAATTATTTAAATATTATATTATATTTATGTGCATAGTTGACTTTTAATTTTTAGTTCGTTGCGTCGAGCATTGAGAGTTGACTTTGGTCCCGGTTCCGGTTTTTCGAACGTCCTTGCGTACAATTTTATATCTTGTATTTTGCGTTTCGCGTCTTGTACTCTTGTAATTTTGAGACGTTTCTTATCAATAATTGGAAGCACTTTGATTGTACTTTGTACTTTTGAGTTTGTTGGTCGTTTGCGTCTTCAATTCGTCGAATCTGTCTTTTGTCTTCACCTTTTATTATTTAAACGAATATCACTTGTAAATAGAACAATTGCAACTAAAAGCTTGTCTTCCTTGAGGGATAATGCTATTAAGTATATGTTCGTTTTTAGCATTATCAAATATTCCCACACTTGAGCGTTGCTTGTCCTCAAGCAATATAGTCTTGAAATAAAAATACTAGAATCACTTCTTTATTCTTCACACTTTGTACATCAGTGATTTCTATACGGCGGTATAAACAATGGTAGTAACGATGTGGTTTACCGTCCCACATGACTATGAAAATTTAGATCCTTTAAGGAAATTGGATCTTTTATGAAAACATTTGATCTTTTAAAAATTTAATCTAGCTTTTACGCTAGATAAGTTTTTCGGAATAACCCTTCACCGGTGTTTGCAAATTGTTTTTGTGGGTTTGGTGGGTTTCAGATTTGAAAATTTTAGCTCAAAACTTGTAGTTTTGTGTCACCCACTTGCTAACCTTGTATTGGGAAAGCAACACATCCAGTATACTTGCTCCGTATATTACCTTTTGGTAAACTACCGTCCGATTGTAAAGGAAAGCGTTGAACAAGCAACTGTTAAGGCAATGTCCCCTGATATGCTTTTAATTATGGTCTATAACGTGTTGGATGCAATTACTATCCTTGGTAGGAGCAATAGTAAAGCTCACCCTTATAATTTTCCGGTCTGGCACAAGGTCCTGTCTTTAACCATGCTATGCAACCACCGTTCTTACGGTTGACACCCAATTTGGTTCAGGTGACCTAATATATTCCAGGTGAATTCCTAGGATTTTACGTTCAATGGTAATGAACGCATTGAAAATGGGTTTTCATAAAAAAAATCGGTTTGTAATTTTGATCAAAATATTTTATCGTTCAAGCTCGAGTTTAGATATCATCGAATTCCATGAGTTTGTAATTCTCAATCTTTAAGATCAATCTCTAGGATTGAGTAATATCAGGCTTAAAAGCTGATTTTTGATCTTTTAAGGAGATTATCCTTTTTGGGGATCTGATTCATTAGTCTTATCAAGCTAATTTGCATGGCATCCTCCCCATTTTACGAGACAGATCCTCTCATGGTTAGGATAAGTCTGACCACTTGGCGACCCTATTTGATGCTGAGGTCCGTGGATTTCCTGCTGATTTTAGAGATGACTTTTCTAGATTTTTCGTCAACCTACAGCTGGTCTGGACGACAACTTCATGACCTAAATCAAGAAGCGCGTTTCTTTTTTGAAAGACTTTACTTCCTTTTAATGATGGAATTGATTCATCGTGTAGATCCATCTTTCTTTTAAATATATTATAGTAAATTGGGTAAAACTATTCAGATTAGTCCAAAGCAAAAGTATCTTCAGTTATTTGTACAAAAATATGTGATATATGTTTTAAATAACTTGGTAAATTTTCTCACACTTGGCTTTTATTTTCTTTTATTTGCCTTTTTATTGTCCTCTATTCCATTTTAAATGAATTCTAACATTTTAGGCTGTTTCTCAATTTATGTCCTTTCCGAGGTAACAATAATTTCGGTGTTAACACCTAGTTTTATCGTTCATAAATATGTATAAACATGATTTTGAATTCATTTAATTGAAAATTTTGAAATTTTTTACTAGAATTGGGTAGTCAGTATATAAGACTAGGGCTGTTCTTTATTATCAGAGAGCACTAGATTCTAATACAACTACTGCGTTACTAGTATTTTTAATGGTAACCAAGTGTATAAGGTAAAAATTTTAAAAATCCGAAAGAATTTAATCCCTTCCCACACTTAAGATCTTGTAATGCCCTCATTTGCAAGAAATCAGTACAATTTAAATTATTGAGGGTGATTAGCGTAGAAAAATGATTAAATTTTATTAAAGTTTTCAAACATATTGGCGTTTGTTTGCTGAATGATAAATGGTGCACATCATTTGTTCATTCCGTCTTGTTGTTACTTCACATTTTTTTTTCGTTTTGTCGTCAAAAGTATTAGCTTTTGCTGAACTTAATGCCAGTCTTTGAAAATGTGCTGTTTTACCCTGTTTTGTACAATTGACAATATACATACATACAAATATAAACAAGCATGGTAATTTGAAATGGGACTTAAAATCCCACTTTCAAATCAAATATGAAACATTAGTACAACATATAAAAATATTAAACATTACAATAAAAGTATCATAATATAATGTGTTTAAACATAAATAAACAGAAATAATAAAAATTAAAAATCATATAAATTACCAACCAGAACTAAATCAATCATGATAGGGGTTCCAGTTCATGTCATCGTCCGAGTTCCATGGTTGGTGATAGGTGTACTGGTAGGCCTGGTTAGGGTCGTAGAGAGTAAATGGTGATCTCATCTCGGGCTGGTGTGTAGGATAGTAAGCGGGTCGGGTCGGAACGTAGTGATCCTGAGGTGACAGCCGGCTCATAATCTGACGCTGATGATAGTCCCATCTATCATGATGTCGTTGCCTGGAATGCTCGTAATCATTCCGGGCTTTCCACTGCTCCATCCGACAAAATCTCTCCGCGTTTGTCATATCTACCTCATCTACACGCTGGTAGACATCAGTCATAGCCTCCCGAATGACATCCCTAATGTCATCCGCTTCCTCCATTTCCTCGTCTGATCGTCTCTCTACCTGTGGATGACTACCTTCATAGGGTATTGCCTGGTTGCATCTACTCTTCAATACCTTAGCACCCGCATAAACCCTTAATCCTAAAGGCTCAACCTGTTCCCTACATTCCAAAAGTGGACCCCCTTGGTCCTTATCTACACCTAAATACTCTCCAATAAGAGTAACAAAAATACCTCCTCCAATTATCCCCCCTTCCTGTATTCCTTCAACCATCTTAGATAAATAAAAATCAACACAGTAGGGGATATTAACAAAGCCTCTTGGGTCTCGAATACACTTTAGGTAAAATAAATCATGTAAGGTCAATTTTTCCTTGTTGTGAGCTCTCTGTGTAATCGAGTTAGCCAAAAATCTATGAATTATGCGAAGCTCGGCTTTGTTAATATGTAAGTAGGTATGTGTTCCTGCCCGCCCAAAAACATTATAATCTGACATATGCCTCCAGACAGCGTTCAAAATTCCTATCTACCCTTTCACCACGATAAATCAAATTCATACAATCGGGTAGTAGTAATTCAGCGGCCGTATATATCTACAAAGCCCTGGCCATGTCCAGCATGGACATCATGTACATCCTACGGCCAAGTATAAACCTAAGAAAACTTCTATCATCTAATCTATCTACATCTACATTTAATGCTATAGTACTCATCAGCTCAACACACCATTCCTTATATACAGGTCTATGAATGGTGAATAAACGTTCCCAATCGGTAAAAGAAGAACTGCCATACCTTTGAATCAGATGCTCCCTAACACGGTCAGCTAGTTGTACCATTTCCAAAGGATTCTAATCAATTACCCTAGGCACCTCTACATCTTTTGTTACTAATTTGAATTTATTACTTTGATATGCCGTGTAATCTCTCCAGCTTCTATCGAATATTAGATTAGGATGCAATGTATGTTCAGGAATCGTTGGGTATTCTACTGGCGGATGCATCGGAATTATTATGAATTCATTAACAAACTGTAGCGGATCATAATAAGGTACATGTTGATCAGGCTGATGTTGTTGTTCCTGTTTTGGTTCTTGTTCAGGTTCTGGCTCGTATTGCGGCTCATATTCTGGTTCAGGTTCTTGTTGTGGTTGTCTAGATAATGATGAAGCACCAGCAGTATCAGTTTTCTGCAAAACACATTAAACACAAAATTTGTGCATCCAAATATGCATTAGTGTTAGCAAAATAACAACTTAAATTAACCACAATAACATGTTCAATCAAAATTAAACTTATACACATTTTTACATTTTTTACAATTCTACACTTTTTCAAATAAGCATATATGAAAATGTATACAAAGTTCATAAGCATTTAACTCAAATAACATGTCAAAATAGTCATTACTAGTAATTAAACAAGTCTCAAATGGCAATTATATCAAATTAATCAAGTTCATGAATTTTAGACTTAAAAAGTCTACTTTAATTTCCAAAAATCATGTTTAGGATCAATGTTTGGATCATTTAGCTACCTAAACATGTTATATTACTTAATTTAGCAATAATTCATGACAAAAATCAGCCATAACCTGTTTATATCAAAAAGTCCCAAATTGCTCAAGAACACAAACCCTAGATTTCTAAAAATTTTGAAGTTTTTGGCTTCAAATCATGTTAAATAGCATCAATCTAGGTTATACATGCATAAAATACTAATAATTTAACTCTAATTACACTAGAAATTAACAAAATTGCATTTGGTAAAATATTGGTAATTATCACATAAACTAGGAAATTTTAGAGTTTAGGGGTGTAATTTTTACCTTTTTGTTGAAGAATCCGAACCTAGGCATGATTGTAGTGAAGTTTTGTGAGAAATTTGGTGAAATTTGGGTGAAAAATGGTGATTTTTGGTGTTAATATGTGTATGTGTTCGTATGTGTGTGTGTTGAAGAAGTGAGGCAGAGAGCAAGCTCGCTGCTCTTTTGATTCTGGCCAGGAATTCAGCTCCACGCGATCGCATGGATTTGAAGTTCAAAACCCATGCGATCGCATGGATCTGGTATTTTTTTTTATATATAAAAAAAACCTTATACTTTTTAAAACAAAAATTAATAAAATTTTAAAAATTTGTTTCTTTTTAGGATGAGGGCGTTTCAGATCGTTGTCCTAGTCCGTCCCTCGATAAAATTTTAAAATTTGTCATTTTTAAGCGTGGTTTTAAAAATAAAGATTTTTGGTTTTTTTTTTAAATGTTTTTGGCATACTTTAGTTCAATAAAATTAAAAATAATGATAATAAAAGTTCTCGTCCCTCCCTTGGGTAAAGCAATTTCGGTTCAACGACCTAGTCTTCAACTCACGACGAATTTTTAGAAATCAATTTTTAACTTAGCGAAATAAAGTAAATTTTTGTTTTTAAATTCACACCAAACTTAAATTTAAAATGCATAAAATTAAAAATTCATATTATTAAAATTAAAAATTCACACCAAACTTAAATTATATTTTTGTTTTTATACATACAAACTTATATTAAAAGTATTAATTTTTCAAATGACAAATATTTACAAATTTAATTATATATTGATTTTAAAAAGTTTATATTAATAATTTAATATTAATTTTAAAAATAAAGTAAAAATAAAATTAAAAATCTTTTTGGTCTTTTATCCCACTTTAATCAATCAAATATTATCAAAAATATACGCCCCTCTTTTCGGTAAAGTAATTTCGGTTCAATGACTTAGTTTAACTCATGACGAATTTTTAAAATATTTTGGGTTGATTGATTAAAGATATTTATACCTTAAGAATAAACGGTAAATTTGGCAGTGATGTAATAAATTTTTGTATGATATCAATAATTTCGGTCACAAAACCTAATTTTATTGAATACCAATTTAATACTTTATAGCGAACGATTTAGCGTTTATTATCAAAAGGTTAAAAACAATAAATAAAAATAAAAACTGTACAAACTTACCTGTGAAATAGAATTCTCAGTGACCTGTTTTAGCCCACTCATAAGATAGTCGGACTAATTGGTTTTCCATAGCTACATAGGCGTAACCTCGAGCATTCAACATTTTTTCTTCGAAACATATGAACGGTCCATCTCTGCATAAAGTAACGAATTCGGTATTGGAATATGTCTGATTCGTCGAACATTTTTCTTCGTGTGACCATTTTCCTCATTTGTGACATCTTTCAAGGTGTCGTGCTCTTCTTTTCGTTGCGGATTTTAATTTTCCTTTACCAAACTGTAACTTATTATTTTCGTTTCTGGATTCTTTTCTGACTCCGTCAAATTTACCTCTGATTAATGATACCAATTCACTTGGAAGGGTGTCATTATTACGTTTAGTGATCAAAGCGTGTAGCATTAGACCATGGTTTAGTTCACAGGAAGTCTTCATCTCGTAAAACCTAAAAAAAAATAAAAATTCAGAATGGGGGGAGAAGACTAGTTCTTTAGGGTCTGCTAGGGAAAGACCATTTGGATTCCATTCTCGAGAACTACACGAAAACAGAAAATCTAACTCTAACAGAAATACATATTATCCTTTAAAGATTTGATTCTTCCCACACTTAGTTAGCTGTGGTGTTGAAATTGTGATTAACTTCGTTGTCAACTTCCATCGGACTATCTATGTAATGTTTAACTCTGTGACCATTAACCTTAAATTCAATCCCATTTGAATTTATTAATTCTACTGTTCTGTACGGGAAAACTCTTTTGACTATGAATGGTCCAGACCATCTTGATTTCAATTTTCCAGGAAATAGCTTGAATCGTGAATTGAAAAGAAGAACTCTGTCTCCTTCCTTAAATTCTTTTAAACTTCTGATTCTTTTATCATGCCATTTCTTCGTTCTTTCTTTATAGATTAACGAATTTTCGTATGCTTCATGTCTCAATTCTTCTAATTCGTTTACTTGACTTAATCGTAGACGTCCGGCTTCATGTAAATCAAGATTACATGTTTTCAAAGCCCAAAATGCTTTGTGTTCAATTTCTACTGGAAGATGACATGCTTTTCCATAAATGAGTTTAAAAGGTGTGGTTCCAATTAGAGTTTTGTAGGCTGTTCTAAAAGTCCAGAGTGCATCCTCCAATTTCATGGACCATTCCTTCGGATTTGATCCTACGGTTTTCTCTAGAATACGTTTTAAAGCTCGATTGGTATTTTCAACTTGTCCACTCGTTTGTGGATGATATGCGGTGGAGATTTTATGAGTTACTCCATATCTTTTAAGAACTTTCTCAAGTTGATTATTACAAAAATGAGTACCCCGATCACTTATTAAAGCTTTCGATGTTCCGAACCTTGCAAAAAGACGTTTTAAAAAGTTGACTACAACTCGTGCATCGTTAGTTGGAAGAGCTTGTGCTTCCGCCCATTTAGATACATAATCAATGGCAACGAGAATGTAGAGATTATTATGAGATTTTGGAAATGGACCCATAAAGTCAATACCCCAAATGTCAAATACTTCACATACTTGAATGACATTTTGTGGCATTTCATCACGTTGACTTATTTTTTCGGCCCTTTGACAAGCATCACAGGATTTGCAAAAAATATGTGCGTCTTTGAAAATTGCAGGCCAATAGAATCTAGCATCGTAAACTTTTCTTGCTGTGAGTTGAGGCCCATAATGCCCTCCTGTTGGTCCTGTGTGATAATGGTTTAAGATTTGACTAGCTTCATCCCCGAATACACATCGGCGTATTATTCCATCGGGACAACTTTTAAACAAATATGGATCTTCCCAGAAATAGTGTTTTATATCACTAAAGAATTTCTTTCGTTTTTGGTACGACAATCCTTTTTCAAGGAATCCACATACTAAGTAGTTTGCATAGTCTGCAAACCATGGAATTTCACTATAATCTATCTTCAATAGATATTCATCAGGAAAGTTGTCTTGTATGGCCGATTCATTTAGAACTTCTAATTCAGGATTTTCAAGACGAGAAAGATGATCAGCGGCGAGATTTTCTGCTCCCTTTTTATCTCGGATTTCAATATCGAACTCTTGTAAGAGTAAGATCCAACGGATTAATCTTGGTTTGGCATCTTATTTTGAAAATAGGTATCTAAGAGCAGAATGGTCGGTATAGACCACCGTTTTAGCTAGAACGAGATATGAATGAAATTTGTCAAAAGCAAAGACAATAGCAAGGAGTTCTTTTTCAGTAGTTGTATAGTTCGTTTGTGCTCCTTGTAACGTCTTACTAGTATAATATATAGGTTGAAATCGTTTTTCAATCCTTTGTCCTAAAACGGCTCCCATTGCAAAAACACTTGAATCGCACATTAGTTCAAACGGTAGATTCCAATTTGGAGTTATCATGATCGGCGCATTAGTGAGTTTTTCTTTAAGAATATTAAAAGATTTGATACATTCATCTGAAAAGATGAATGGAGCATCCTTTTTTAGGAGTTTATTCATAGGAGTGGCAACTTTAGAAAAATCTTTTATGAAACGTCGATAAAAACCGGCATGCCCTAGAAAACTCCTAACTCCTCTAACATTGGTGGGATGTGAAAGTTTAGCAATTACATCTACTTTAGCTCTATCTACTTCAATTCCTTCCTTTGAGATTTTATGACCAAGAACGATGCCTTCTTTAACCATGAAATGGCATTTCTCCCAATTAAGAACTAGATTTGATTGTTCGCATCTAATAAGCATTCGTTCAAGATTAATTAGACATGTTTCAAAAGTATCACCGAAGACTGAAAAGTCATCCATGAAAACTTCCATGCATTCTTCTATCAAGTCGTGAAAAATCGCCATCATGCACCTTTGAAAGGTTGCAGGGGTGTTGCAAAGTCCAAATGGCATACGTTTGTAAGCAAAAGTACCATAAGGGCACGTGAATGTGGTTTTCTCTTGGTCCTCGGGTGCTATTGGAATTTGAAAATATCCGGAAAAACCATCAAGAAAACAATAGTAACTATTTCCGGCTAATCTTTTCAACATTTGATCAATGAAAGGTAAGGGAAAGTGATCTTTTCTGGTGGCTTCATTTAATTTTCTATAATCTATACAAACACGCCATCCTGTTACAGTCCTAGTAGGAATAAGCTCATTTTTCTCATTTGTGATGACAGTCATGCCACCCTTCTTAGGCACGCATTGAACTGGGCTTACCCATGGAATATCAGAAATTGGATAAATTAAACCTGCATCAAGCAGTTTAATAATTTCTTTCTTAACAACATCTTGCATATTTGGATTTAGTCTTCGTGGCGCTGCACATACGTTTTATGACCTTCTTCCATAAGGATTTTACGTGTGTAATACGAAATACTTATTCCTTTAATATCATGAATCTTCCATGCAATAGCTGGTTTATGAGCTTTTAGCACATAAATGAGTTGAGATTTTTCATTTTCAGTAAGAGAAGACGATATTATTACAGGTAATTCAGACTCACCATGTAAATAAGCGTATTCCAAATGGTTTGGAAGTGGCTTTAATTCTAATGTCGGTGGTTCTTCTATCGATGATTTATATCGATATCTGTCTTCTTCTTTTAGCATTTGAATTTCTTCTGTTGTTGGTTCATATCCATTAACCATAAGTGTAGCTAACATTTCAGTTTCATCAATTGGTTTAGTTCCTTCTCCTAAAGAACATTCTCCTGTTCCTTGTAATTCTGGAAATTCTTCTAACAATTCTGCATGTGAATCTATAGTTTGAATATAATAACATGTATCATCTGCAGATTGCGGTTGTTGCATGGCTCTATCAACTGAAAAGGTAACACTCTCGTCCTCTATACTTAGGGTCAGTTTCTTACCAAACACGTCTATTATTGCTTTGGCCGTGTTTAAGAATGGTCTTCCTAATATGAGAGGAACTCGAGAATCTTCTTTCATGTCCAGAATAACAAAATCTACTGGAAATACTAAAGTACCTACTTTAACTAGCATGTTCTCCATTATCCCTCTAGGATATTTTACTGATCGATCGGCTAGTTGTATACTTATTCGTGTTGGTTTCAATTCTCCAAGGTCTAGTTTAGCGTATAGTGAATACGACATTAGATTTATACTAGCACCTAAGTCTGCCAATGCTTCTATTGAACTAAGACTTCCCATAAAATATGGAATTGTGAAACTTCCTGGATCTGAAAGTTTTTCTGGTATCTTATTCAACAGTACTGCAGAACAATTAGCATTCATAGTAACAGCCAAGAGTTCTTCCATTTTCTTTCTATTTGTGATTAGATCTTTCAAAAATTTAGCATATCTAGGCATTCCTGAAATCACATCAATGAAAGGAAGATTTACATTTATTTGTTTAAACATATCCAAGAATTTAGATTGCTAGGCTTCAAGTCTTTCTTTTCTCATTTTACTCGGGTAAGTAAGTGGTGGTTGGTATGGTTTAACATAAGGTTTAGCCTTAACTGTGTTATCTTCATTAACCTTTTCAACTACCGGTTCTTTTTCCTTATCTTGTTCAGGTTGTGGTTCTTGTGGAGTAGGAATTGCTTCATCGGAAATTACAGGCATTTCAGGTGGTTTAAGTGTAATACCACTTCTTGTGGTAATGGCTTTAGCTGTTTCATTCCGGGGGTTAGCATTTGTATCACTAGGTAAACTTCCCCGTTTTCTTTCACCTATTAACCTTGCTAGGTTACTTACTTCTTGTTCCAAATTTTGAATAGAAGCTTGTTGATTTCTAAATGCTTGAGCATTTTGTTCATTCGTTTGTTTTTGAGATGTGAAAAACTGCTTTTGTGATTCAACTAGCTTCGACATCATGTCTTCTAAATTTGGCTTTTTATCATCGGTTTGTGGTGGTTTGTTTTGAAAATTAGGTCTTTGCTGATTGTAAGTATTATTGGATACTTGTTGATTGCTAGGACCTTGTTGGTTGTTGTATGGAATATTTCGGTTATAATTCTGGTTTTGATTGTAAATTGATCTTGGCGGTTGATAATTATTCTGATAGTTATTTCCAGGCCTTTGGTTTATGTATGAAACATTCTCTCTTTGTTCCATTGTTAGTTCAATACTGAGACAATCTTTTGTTAAATGTGGTCCTCCACACTGCTCACAACTAATTCGTATTGAGTGAATATCTTTAGTCATCTTTTCCATTCGTCTCTCGACAGCATCTATCTTTGCAGAAATGGAATCGAAGTCATGGCTAGAATCGGCTCTAGCTACTTTAGATGATCTAACGATATCTTTTTCTTGGTGCCACTCATGTGAGTGGGAAGCAGTGTTATCAATAATTTTGTATGCATCAGTTGCGATTTTCTTCATAATGGAACCACCAGCTACTATATCGATGTCTTTCCTTGTAGTGATGTCGCATCCTTGGTAGAATATTTGTACTATTTGACAAGTGTCTAAACCATGTTGCGGACATCCTCTCAATAACTTTCCAAATCTGGTCCATGCCTCATATAGAGTTTCATTTGGCTTTTGTGTGAACGTAACAATTTCTCCTTGAAGTCTTACGGCTTTAGATGCCGGAAAGAATTGTTTAAGAAAATTTTCAACTAAAACGTCCCATGTATCAATCGCCCCTTCAGGTAACGATTCTAACCAATCTTTGGCTTCTCCCTTTAAAGTCCAGGGAAATAACATGAGATATATCTGTTCATCCTCCACTTCTCTTATTTTGAATAGAGTGAAGATTCTATTAAATGTTCGAAGATGTTCGTTTGGATCTTCCTTCAGTTCACCACTAAATTGGCATTGATTAGTTACCATGTGTAGGATTTGTCCTTTGATTTCATAATCTGGCGCATTAATGTCTTGTTGAGTAATTGCGTGACCTTGGCCAGTGCGTTTAGCTCGCATTCGGTCTTCCATACTTAGAGGTTCCAGATTCTCCATAATTATATTTATTGAATCTGAATCACTAGAGGATTCTGATTTAATGGTTGGTTCCTCAACAATCTCTGTTTGAATGATTGGTGGTTCCGGAGGAAAGATTAATGGTTCAGGATCTCTGAATTGTCCTTGAATATTCTCCGGATTCTCAATTGTGAGGTCGGGTTCAAAAAATGGATTATCGAAAATTTGAATTGGAGTACTTGGTCGACTGGATGACGATTCTAAAGAAAAATCAACGGCGACAATATTTGCTAGATGTCTTGATCGAGTTACAGGTGGTGAACGTACAAAAGGTGGTGAACGTTTTGCTCGGTGCATTCACTGAATATCCTACTAGTTATAAAAGATAAAAATTATTTAAGTTATCAAATTAATAGATGATGTGTGTAGCGGGGGGTACGTGATAGTACTATATTTTACTACGAAATACGTTACAAATTACACAAGTTTTAATTATTTATTTACGGATGGGATATACCTAAACCTTGCTACAACACTTATAGGCAGTGTACCTAATCGTGGAGTAGTATAGTTTTTAGTAAGTCCGGTTCGTTCCACAGGGAGCGGGCTTATTATACACTATATTTTTAATTATATATATTTGTACAAAATATATAAAAGGGGGGTTTTACTGTTTAATGACCGGTTTGTCGATTTTAAGTTTTAAGCGTAAATATAAATGACAAAAATTAAAGTGCGTAAAATAAATAACAATATAATAATTATGCTTATTTAAACTTCCGTAATCATGATGTTTGACATTCTGATTTTAGTTTAGTCCAATGGGTTAATTGTCCTTTGTCCTGGATTATTTGAAACCTATATGGCTTTTGACCAAAATAGTTCATCGGTTATAATTATAAAATGTTCGGCAATTTTAACCTTATACCCGAAGTCAAATATTACAACTAATTGGGGATTCGAACTGTAACAAGGTCTTAATACTTTGCTTAATGAATACACCAGGTTATCGACTGTGTGTAAACCAAGGTTTTAATACTTTGTTAACAATTACACCAATTACCCTTGAATGTAATCCACCCCTGTTTTAATGAGTCCATTGACTATTAATCCATCCCCGTGTCCGGTCAAATGAACAATAATTCGTACATATAAATATCCCGCCCATCGTGTCCGATTAAGCATATGTGGTTATATATAGATACGTCAAATCATAACCTTTATATTAAATTAACGAGGTATCATTAATTTAATATAAAGCCCATTAATAGCCCATAGTCTAATTTTCACAAGTGTCGTTCTTTTGTTCAAACCCCAATTATGGTACAAAACCCAATTACCCCGTCTTTAATATTTAGCTCAACATCATGATTACTTCGGCTCAAATAAGCATAATAATAACTTAAGTACGAGACATTAATTTAAAAAGGAAGAACATAGCTTACATTGAGTATTTATCGCGTAGTGTTACATGGACAGAGTTCCGACTTTAAAACCCGAAAAATAACATTTACATAACCCAATCTAATCTAATATACCACTAATCTATATATATATAATATATATATATATATATATATATATATTTGTTTATTATTATTATTATTACACACGGAGTATTATTATTATTTTTATTATATATTTTACATGCAGAACTCGAGAGCTTTTATAGCCAGAACTGAAATTCACTGCTCCGCGAGTTGCGGCCATTTTGGCCTTCCAGCTCCGCAAGTCGCGGAGGTTCCAAAACCAGCCAACAAGTTCAAGATCCAAGGCTGCCGACGGTTTTTATTTAAATATATATAATATATAAATAATTTTTATAATTATTTATATATTATATTATATTTATATACATAGTAGACTCGTAATTTTTTTTCCGTTGCGTCGAGCGTTGAGAGTTGGTTCATGTACCGGTTCCGGATTTTCGAACGTCCTTGCGTACGCTGAGATATTTTGTACTTTGCGTTTCGTAACTTGTACTCTTGTCATTTTTAGACGTTCCTTATCAATAAATTGAACCTTTTTAATTGTATCTTGTACTTTTGAGCTTTTTGGACCTTTGCGTCTTCAATTCGTTGTTTTCGCCTTTTGTCTTCGCACTTATTTAATATAAATGAATATTACATGAAAATGGAACAATTGCAACTGAAATCTTTACATATCGGAGGGATATTGATACTAAATATATGTTCATTTGGAGCACTATCAAATATCCCCACACTTGAACGTTGCTTGTCCTCAAGCAATACAGTCTTGAAATAAAACACACTAGAATCACTTCTTTATTCTTCACACTTTGTACATCAGTGATTTTGATACGGCGGTATAAACAATGATAGTAGCATTTGTGGTTTACAGTCCCACATGACTATGAAAATTTAGATCCGTTAGGAAATTGGATCTTTATAAAAACATTTGATCTTTTGAAAATTCATGCTAGATTTTACCCTAGACAGGTTTTCCGGAATAACCCTTCACCGGTGTTTGCAAAATATTTTTGTGGGTTGGTGGGTTTCAGATTTGAAAATTTTAGCTCAAAACTTATGGTTTTGTGTCACCCACTTGCTAACCTTGTATTAGGAAAGCAACACGTCCAGTTTACTTGTCCCGTATATTACCTTTCGGTAAACTACCGTCCGGTTGTAAAGGAAAGCGATGAACAAGCAACTGTTAAGGCAATGTCCCGTGACATGCTTTTGATTATGGTCTTTAATGTGTCGGATGCAATACTATCCTTTGTAGGAGCAATAGTAAAGATCACCCTATAGTTTTTCGGTCTTGGCAAAAGGTCCTGTCTCCGACCATGCTATGCAACCACCGTTCTTACGGTTGACACCCGATTTGGTTCAGGTGACCTAATGAATTCCAGGTGAATTTCTTAGGATTTTACGTTCAATGGTAATGAACGCATTGAAAATGGTTTTTCAGAAAACAAATCGGTTTGTATTTTTGATCAAAATATTTTCTCGTTCATGCTCGAGTTTAGATATCATCGAATTCCATGAGTTTGAATTCTCAATCTTTAAGGTCAATCTCTAGGATTGAGTATTATCAGTCTTAAAAGCTGATTTTTAATCTTTAAGGAGATTATCCTTTTCTGGGGATCTGATTCATTAGTCTTATCAAGCTAATTTGCACGGTGCCTCCCCATTGTACGAGATAAATCCTTCTCATGGTTAGGATAAATCTGACCACTTGGCGACCCTGTTTGATGCTGAGGTCCGTGGATTTCCTGCTGATTTTAGTGATGACTTTTCTAGATTTTTCGTCAACCTACAGCTGGTCTGGACGACAACTTCTTGACCTAAATCAAGAAGCGCGTGTCTTTTTCAGAAGACTTTACTTCCTTTTAATGATGGAATTGATTCATCGTGTAGATCCATCTTTTCTTTTCTTTCATCGGGTAAAACAGTTAATTTAGTCCAAAACAAAAGCACCTGCAATAACTTTACGGAAACATGTGATAGATAATTTTTTTTTATTGAATAACTTGGTATATTCTCCCCACACTTGGCTTTTATTTATTATGTTCTTTGCCTTTTTATTCTCTTATATTCCATTTTAAATGAATTCAAGCGTTTTGGGTTGTTTCTCAATTTATGTCCTTTCCGAGGTAACGATAATTTCGGCATTAACACCTAGTTTTATCGTTCATAAATATGTATAAACATGATTTTGAATTCATTTAGTTTAAAATTTTTTAAATTTTCATAAAATTTGGCAAATAAGCCAAGTATAAACCCGAGAGAATTTATAACCCTTCCCCACACTTGAGATCATGCAATGCCCTCATTTGCATGAAATCAGACTATAATTATAAATTCATGAGGGTGATTAGTGTAGAAAAGTGATAAAAAATACCCATTTTGTAATTACAAAGCTCATCGAATGATAGATGGCGCGCCTCATCGTTCATTCCTTCTTGTTTTATCACACATTTTTTTCTTCAAAAACGGTTGCTTTTCTGAACTGTTTGCTAATATATGAAAATGCGTCTTTTACCCTAATCGTGCATTTTTATTAACGAGTTATGCAATAACCCGAACCCCTAATTTAACGTTAAGTGGGGTTAAACTTCCCCACTCTTAGCTGACGACATGTGAAGTCGGTAGAATAAGTTCCACGAATTAGAGTAGTGAGCCAGTTATTTACATCTCGGGTGGTGTATAATATATCAATGGGTTTAAAGTTTAGACTCGCCCGATTGTCACTACTTAACTCTTTTTTAAGTGTAGCTTTTAGTAAATGGATATATCTCTTTTCTGGTTCTTGGTCAAATGGATCGATATACATCGACATACATATTTCTATAGGGTGGATAATTCCTAACATTTCCTTCCGTTCATTCTCGAGATCAAAGGTTTCACCTCTATTACCCAATTGGGTGAAATTCGAGGTGTCATTATCTATTAAAGCTCGTAGTTCATCTTCGCTAGATGACTCGTCTATTGAGAATATTGGGTTGGAAGGTTGTGGAATGGTGAATTTCGGGATTGGAGTAGATTCTTCTTCATTAACGGTACTTATTGGTCTCACCATTTTGGTCTCGGGGGTAAAATTTTCAACGTTATCGTTTTCCCAAGAGTACCAATTTGTCACCCTTACTTCTTCTTTATCCATTGATGGATCGATGATTTTGTCTGTAGAGGCTAATGTGTCGATATGTTGTGAATTTGGTAAGACTGAATAAAAAGTATCATCGGGGTAGTTGGTGATTTCGGAGCTCTCGAATTCATCAAAATTCGATGATATGGGATTTTTTTGAACATGTCTCCTCAGATCAACAGGTGTGTAATTTGATAGAGTTTCAGCTTGCCGGTTTACAAACTCTCTCATTTGTTCATTTTGAGCATCGAGTTCTTCGAGTTTGATTTTTATAATGTTTAAAGAATTTTCGGACACGTAATTTTCCTCGTCTTCTGGTTGTTGACTTTGGATATATTCTTGGGAATAATCCCAATTTGAATTGTGTTCTTCATAATCGTTCCATTCAGGTTCCGTGGGTGCGTAATTTTCCATAGGAACGTAATAGTAACATTCCCATGTTGAGTGATAATCTTCACAGATTTCACAACCAGTTATTGTTTCGTCGTTCGCGATCCAAGATTGATCGAATGAATTGTTATCAACACTCGTTTGAGGGTATTGATTTAATTGATTTTGGAGTTCAAAAAGAGTTTCCAAGGCCCTGTTTTCAAAATTTTCCATTTTATTGCGATGGACAAATTTTTAGCTACAATGTGGTGCGTTCACTAATTATCCTATTAGTTATAAAAATAGAAAAACTTATATAAGTTGTCCAATTAATAGACTTTTCTGCTTTTGCCCACGTTTCGAATAGCCAAAAGATGTAGCAGGGAGCCAGGCACCTTTAAATCGGAAAAGCCACAACTCAGCCACTAACAAATCCAACTATTACTACGAAGCAGAAAAATGTCAACGTCCATTAATTTAACCGCTTAAATAATTTTTCTTTCCGTTTGAGATATTAGATAAGAAATAGAAAAAATTCTAAGTCCTAAAAACTAGAGCGTCGAGAAATAAGAAAGAAATAGATTGCATGTCGAAAAACGTCGAAAAATAAAAAAGTAGAAAAATAGGCGTCGAAAAATAAAAATAAGAAAGTAGCACAAAAAACGGCGTCGCAAAATTCTAAAGCACCTAAATCTTAGTCTAAGGAATAAGCACTTAAGGGATTTTACGGCAAGACCTAAAAATCTAGAATTAAAAATAAACTACGGCAAATACTAAACTTAAAACTAATTACGAGCGAAAAATATACAAATTACGCTAAAACAAATAAAAAAATACGACAATATAAAAAGATATAAAAAGTGATAAAATTACTTATTGTTATAAAAATATTATTATTATTATTTTTTATATTATTTATTTTATAAAACTATTAAATTATATATTTATAAAAACTAGATTAAAATTTAAAAATAACAAAGTAAATAAATAAACTAAACTAAATAATTAATTAAGATAACCTAATTAGGGTTTAACTAAAAATAATAATAATTATTACACTGTAATTAATGTGTCGACAGAGGTTACCAGACGTGTCTGAGGGGCTCCGCGAGTTGCGAGGTTCCCAGTTCAAAACCTCCGCGAGTCGCGGGGGTTCAAAATTCAAACGTGACAGGTCAGTTTTACAGGTTCAACGTATTTATTTTATTTTTATTTTATTTATTTTTCTGTTTTGTATTTTTACAAAATATTTTTATATAGTAAATAAACACTTATATTAAAAAAAAAAACCAAAATAGAAATGAAAATATTTTATAAAAACAGATTTATATATATATATATATATATATATATATTTTTTTTCGGTGTTTAATTTTTTTTTTTTTAGATTTTATATTGTTTTTCTAAAAATAAAATATAAATATACAAAAATAAATTAAAAATATAAAGTTTCGCCGACTCCCCGGCAGCGGCGCCAAAAACTTGATGTGTGTAGCGGGGGGTACGTGATAGTACTATATTTTACTACGAAATACGTTACAAATTACACAAGTTTTAATTATTTATTTACGGATGGGATATACCTAAACCTTGCTACAACACTTATAGGCAGTGTACCTAATCGTGGAGTAGTATAGTTTTTAGTAAGTCCGGTTCGTTCCACAGGGAGCGGGCTTATTATACACTATATTTTTAATTATCTATATTTGTACAAAATATATAAAAGGGGGGTTTTACTGTTTAATGACCGGTTTGTCGATTTTAAGTTTTAAGCGTAAATATAAATGACAAAAATTAAAGTGCGTAAAATAAATAACAATATAATAATTATGCTTATTTAAACTTCCGTAATCATGATGTTTGACATTCTGATTTTAGTTTAGTCCAATGGGTTAATTGTCCTTTGTCCTGGATTATTTGAAACCTATATGGCTTTTGACCAAAATAGTTCATCGGTTATAATTATAAAATGCTCGGCAATTTTAACCTTATACCCGAAGTCAAATATTACAACTAATTGGGGATTCGAACTGTAACAAGGTCTTAATACTTTGCTTAATGAATACACCATGTTATCGACTGTGTGTAAACCAAGGTTTTAATACTTTGTTAACAATTACACCAATTACCCTTGAATGTAATCCACCCCTGTTTTAATGAGTCCATTGACTATTAATCCATCCCCGTGTCCGGTCAAATGAACAATAATTCGTACATATAAATATCCCGCCCATCGTGTCCGATTAAGCGTATGTGGTTATATATAGATACGTCAAATCATAACCTTTATATTAAATTAACGAGGTATCATTAATTTAATATAAAGCCCATTAATAGCCCATAGTCTAATTTTCACAAGTGTCGTTCTTTTGTTCAAACCCCAATTATGGTACAAAACCCAATTACCCCGTCTTTAATATTTAGCTCAACATCATGATTACTTCGGCTCAAATAAGCATAATAATAACTTAAGTACGAGACATTAATTTAAAAAGGAAGAACATAGCTTACATTGAGTATTTATCGCGTAGTGTTACATGGACAGAGTTCCGACTTTAAAACCCGAAAAATAACATTTACATAACCCAATCTAATCTAATATACCACTAATCTATATATATAATATATATATATATATATATATATATATATATTTGTTTATTATTATTATTATTACACACGGAGTATTATTATTATTTTTATTATATATTTTACATGCAGAACTCGAGAGCTTTTATAGCCAGAACTGAAATTCACTGCTCCGCGAGTTGCGGCCATTTTGGCCTTCCAGCTCCGCAAGTCGCGGAGATTCCAAAACCAGCCAACAAGTTCAAGATCCAAGGCTGCCGACGGTTTTTATTTAAATATATATAATATATAAATAATTTTTATAATTATTTATATATTATATTATATTTATATACATAGTAGACTCGTAATTTTTTTTCCGTTGCGTCGAGCGTTGAGAGTTGGTTCATGTACCTGTTCCGGATTTTCGAACGTCCTTGCGTACGCTGAGATATTTTGTACTTTGCGTTTCGTAACTTGTACTCTTGTCATTTTTAGACGTTCCTTATCAATAAATTGAACCTTTTTAATTGTATCTTGTACTTTTGAGCTTTTTGGACCTTTGCGTCTTCAATTCGTTGTTTTCGCCTTTTGTCTTCGCACTTATTTAATATAAATGAATATTACATGAAAATGGAACAATTGCAACTGAAATCTTTACATATCGGAGGGATATTGATACTAAATATATGTTCATTTGGAGCACTATCAATAGACTTTTCTGCTTTTGCCCACGTTTCGAATAGCCAATAGATGCTGCAGGGAGCCAGAACCCTTTAAATTGGAAGCTCACAACTCAGCCACTAACAAATCCAACTATTACTACGAAGCAGAAAATTTGGATGTCTATCAATTTAACCACTTAAAATAATTTTTCGTTGAAATTTAAAGAAATTTTAGAGAAGAAATAGAAAATTCTATGTCCTAAAAACTAGAGCGGCGAGAAATAAGAAAGAAAAAGAGCGCGTCGAAAAACGTCAAAAAATAAAAGTAAGAATGTAGCGCGTCGAAACTTAAAAAGGAACTAAAAATTAAGAATTAAAAGTTGCGTCTAAAAATATTAAAGCTTAAAAGAAAAACTAGTCTCAAATGGCAATAACTTAAAAAGGTACTAAAATTTAAAAACGGTGTCGCAAAATTCTAAAGCACTTAAATCTTAGTCTAAAGAAAAAGCACTTAAGGGATTTTACGGAAAATCTTAAAAACCTAGAAATAAAAATAATTATGTTTGTTATGTGATAAATGGAATGGGTACATTCCATTGAGGAGTTGCGGGGTATTCGGTTGCATTCATCAAGAGCTAAGGTGAGTGGAATATTTATACATGTATGTATATAGCTTATTTACTCGTACGCGGTGTGGGTCTTCTGTGCCACATCGTGAGTATTGGTGTTATGTCACAAGCCGGTGACTTATTGATAGTATGCGTGATGAGAACTACGAGTCGGTAGTGTCTTGGTGGGTGATACACAAGTCGGTGACACCCTATGGTGATTCACAAGTCGGTGACACCTCAAGGAAGTTCACAAGTCGGTGACCTCGTATGTGTTGGAGGGTGACTTACAAGTCGGTGACACCCTAATGTGGTTCACAAGTCGGTGACACCTCATGGTGGTTCACAAGTCGGTGACCCCTTATGTCGTGATAGGTGATTCACAAGTGATGTGTGCGAGGTGTACTAGGAAATAGTATTATTTTTATAACGAAATACTATTAAATACGATACAATTTTATACAAGATATTTATTTATTTATATAATGGATATACCTAAACCTTGCTACAACACTTATAGGCAGTGTACCTAATCGTACAGTAGTGTAGTTTTTAGTAAGTCCGGTTCGTCCACAGGGAACTTTAAAACAAGCTTAACGCTATATTTTTAAAAAACTATATTTGTAAAAATACAAAAATATATAAGTAGTATTATTATTATAAAAGGGGGGTTTTTTACCGTTTAATGACCGGTTTGTCGATTTTAAAAACTTTAGTCGCAGTTAAAACCTAATAAAATATTAAAAATAAATATAACTTAATTTAAAGCGTAAAGTAAATAACGATAATGAAATTGCGATAAATAAAAGTGCGATAAAATAAAATTGCGATAATTATAGAGTACGATAATTAAAAGTGCAATTAAATACGATGACAATAAAATAAAAGTGCGATAATTAGAAGTGCGATTAAATATGAAAATAAAGGAATTATGCTTATTTAAACTTCCATAATCATGATGTTTGACGTGTTGATTTTAGTTTTATTCCCATGGATTAATTGTCCTTTGTCCTGGATTATTTAATATGTCCGTCTGGTTTTTGTCCATAACAGTCCATCAGTCATAAATATAAAGTGCGAGTGTCCTCGTCAAATTATCCTTATATCTGAAGTCAAATATTCCAGCTAATTGGGGACTTAAACTGTAACAAGGTTTTAATACTTTGTTAACAATTACGCCAAGTGTCCTTGTACATAATTTCACCCCTGTTTTAATAATTGCATAGACTATTAATCCATTCCCGTGTCCGGTTAAATGAACGATTATTCGAACATATAAATATCCCGCCCATCGTGTCCGATCGAGTGTATATGGTTATTTATAGGTACGTCCAATTGTAAATCTTTATATTAAATTAACAAACTATCATTTAATTAAACAAATATAAAGCTCATTAATAGCCCATAGTCTAATTTCCACAAGTGTCGTTCTTTTGTTCAAACCCCAATTATGATACAAAGCCCAATGACCTAATTTTAAATATTTTAGCCCAACATCATGATTACTTCGTCTTAAATAAGCATAATAATAACTTAGCTACGAGACATTAAATTAAAAATAACATTAACCATAACTTACAGTGATTAAAAATAGCGTAGCGTTACACGGACAGAATTTCGACTTACACCCTTACAACATTCGCTAACATACCCTTATTATTAGAATTTAAAATTAAAATTAAAATTAAAATTAATATATATATATATATATATATATATATATATATATATATATATATATATATATATATATATATATATATATGTTTACGTTGAGAGAAGGAAAGAAAAAGATGTGTTTTAGGTTCGTGCAAAGCCTGCCTTTTATAGGCATGTGGCCAGAAAAAGGCCTCCATGCGATCACATGGTTTTATAACTGCTAGGCCATGCGATCGCATGGCCTGCTTTTCCAGCTCACATGAGCTTGTTTCTTCTGCCGATGGTTTTTTTATAAATAAATATAATATATAAATAATTTTAAGAATTATTTAAATATTATATTATATTTATGTGTATAGTTGACTTGTAATTTTTAGTCCGTTGCGTCGAGTGTTAAGAGTTGACTTTGGTCCCGGTTCCGGTTTTTCGAACGTCCTTGCGTACAATTTAATATCTTGTATTTTGCGTTTCGCGTCTTGTACTCTTGTAATTTTGAGACGTTTCTTATCAATAATTGGAACCACTTTGATTGTACTTTGTACTTTTGAGCTTTTTGGTCGTTTGCGTCTTCAATTCGTCGAATCTGTCTTTTGTCTTCACCTTTTATTATTTAAACGAATATCACTTGTAAATAGAACAATTACAACTAAAAGCTTGTCTTCCTTAAGGGATAATGCTATTAAATATATGCTCGTTTTTAGCATTATCAACAAGTCGGTGACACCTTATGATGATTCACAAGTCGGTGACATCATTGCGAGTTGTACTCGGCGATATTGGTCGACTATGATGTCAAAGCTAAGGGGTATAAAATACTATTAAATTTTTGCAGGAAATACTATTAAATACGATACAATTTTACACAAGATATTTATTTATTTATAGAATGGATATACTTAAACCTTGCTACAACACTTATAGGCAGTGTACCTAATCGTACAGTAGTGTAGTTTTTAGTAAGTCCGGTTCGTTCCACAGGGAATCTTTTTTAAACAAAGCTCAACGCTATATTAGTTTACTTTTATAAAAATACAAATATATATATAAGTAATATTATTATTATAAAGGGGGTTTTTACCGTTTAATGACCGGTTTGTCGATTTTAAGACTTTAGTCGCAGTTAAAACCTAATGTAAAATATAAAATAAATAAAAGACTTAATTTAAAGCGTAAAATAAATAACGATAATGAAATTGCGAATAATAAAAGTGCGATAAAATAAACTTGCGATAATTAAAAAGTACGATAATTAAAAGTGCGATTAAATAACAATAAATAAAAGTGCGATAATTAGAAGTGCAATTAAATATAAAATAAAGGAAATTAAATATGAAATAAAAGAATTATGCTTATTTAAACTTCCGTAATCATGATGTTCGACGTGTTGATTTTAGTTTTATGCCCATGGGTTAATTGTCCTTTGTCCTGGATTATTTAATATGTCCGTCTGGTTTTTGTCCATAACAGTCCATCAGTCATAAATATAAAGTGCGAGTGTCCTCATCAAATTATTATTATACCCGAAGTTAAATATTCTAACTAATTGGGGATTCGAATTGTAACAAGGTTTTAATACCTTGTTTAATGAATACACCAGGTTATCGACTGCGTGTAAACCAAGGTTTTACTACTTTGTTAACAATTACACCAATTACCCTTGAATGTAATTTCACCCCTGTTTTAATTATTCTAGTGGCTATTAATCCATTCCCGTGTCCGGTTAAATGAACGATTATTCGTACATATAAATACTCCGCCCATCGTGTCCGATCGAGTGTATATGGTAATTTATAGGGACGCCCAATTGTAAATCTTTATATTAACATTAACAAACTATCATTTAGTTAAACAAATATAAAGCCCATTAATAGCCCATAGTCTAATTTCCACAAGTGTCGTTCTTTTGTCCAAACCCCAATTATGGTACAAAGCCCAATTACCCAATTTTAGTAATTAGCCCAACATCATGATTACTTCATTTTAAATAAGCATAATAATAACTTAGCTATGAGACATTAATATAAAAAGGTTGAACATAACTTACAATGATTAAAAATAGCGTAGCGTTACACGGACAGAATTTCGACTTACACCCTTACAATATTCGCTAACATACCCTTATTATTAGAATTATAATTAAAATTAAAATTAAAATATAAATTATATATATATATTTTACGTATATATGAGAGAAGAGAGATAGATCGATTTTTGATCAGAATTCGGTTGCTTTTATAGGAAAAGTCGATTTTTGGGGCTCCGCGACTCGCGGCCAATTTTGCCTTCAAACTCCGCGAGTCGCGGAGGTTACTTTTACAGCTCAAAGGAGTTTGGCTCTTTGTTTACCGACGGTTTATAATATATATATATAATATATATATAATTAATATAATTAATTATATATTATATTATATTTATATACATAGTTAACTTGTAATTTTTAGTCCGTTGCGTCGAGCGTTAAGAGTTGACTCTGGTCCCGGTTCCGGATTTTCGAACGTCCTTGCGTACAATTTAATATCTTGTACTTTGCGTTTTGAATCTTGTACTCTTGTAATTTCGAGACGTTTCTTATCAATAATTGGAACCTTTTTTATTGTCTTTTGTACTTTTGAGCTTTTTGGTCGTTTGCGTCTTCAATTCGTCGAATCTGTCTTTTGTCTTCACCTTTTATTATTTAAACGAATATCACTTGTAAATAGAACAATTGCAACTAAAAGCTTGTCTTTCTTGAGGAATAATGCTATGAAATATATGTTCGTTTTTAGCATTATCAAATATTCCCACACTTGAGCGTTGCTTGTCCTCAAGCAATATCGTCTTGAAATACTAGAATCACTTTCTTATTCTTCACACTTTGTACATCAGTGATTTCTATACGGCGGTATAAACAATGGTAGTAACGATATGGTTTACAGTCCCACATGACTATAAAAATTTAGATCCATTAAGGAAATTGGATCTTTATGAAAACATTTGATCTTTTGAAAATTAAATCTAGTTTTTACCCTAGATAAGTTTTCCGGAATAACCCTTTACCGGTGTTTGCAAAATATTTTTGTGGGTTTGGTGGGTTTTAGATTTGAAAATTTTAGCTCAAAACATGCGGTTTTGTGTCACCCACTTGCTAACCTTGTATTTGGAAAGCAACACGTCCAGTTTACTTGTTCCGTATATTACCTTTCGGTAAACTACCGTCCGGTTGTAAAGGAAAGCGTTGAACAAGCAACTGTTAAGGCAATGTCCCCTGACATGCTTTTAATTATGGTCTATAACGTGTCGGACGCAATTACTATCCTTGGTAGGAGCAATAGTAAAGCTCACCCTTATAATTTTTCGGTATGGCACAAGGTCCTGTCTTTGACCACTATGCAACCACCGTTCTTACGGTTGACACCCGATTTAGTTCAGGTGACCTAATGAATTCCAGGTGAATTCCTAGGATTTTACATTCAATGGTAATGAACGCATTGAAAATAGGGTTTTCAGAAAACAAATCGGTTTATAATTTTGATCAAAATATTTTCTCGTTCAAGCTCGAGTTTAGATATCATTGAATTCCATGAGTTTGAATTCTCAATCTTTAAGGTCAATCTCTAGGATTGAGTAATATCAGTCTTAAAAGCTGATTTTTAATTTTTAAGGAGATTATCCTTTCTGGAGATCTGATTCATTAGTCTTATCCAGCTAATTTGCATGGTGCCCCCCCATTGTACGAGATAAATCCTTCTCATGGTTAGGATAAATCTGACCACTTGGCGACCCTGTTTAATGCTGAGGTCCGTGGATTTCCTGCTGATTTTAGTGATGACTTTTCTAGATTTTTCGTCAACCTACAGCTGGTCTGGACGACAACTTCATGACCTAAATCAAGAAGCGCGTGTCTTTTTCGGAAGACTTTACTTCCTTTTAATGATGAAATTGATTCATCGTGTAGATCCATCTCTTCTTTTCTTTCATCGGGTAAAACAGTTTAGTTTAGTCCAAAGCAAAAGTATTTTCAGTTATTTGTTACAGATATATGTGACATATGTTTAAGATAACTTGGTAAATTTTCCCACACTTGGCTTTTATTTTCCTTTTTATCGTCCTCTATTCCATTTTAAATGAATTTTAACATTTTGGTTTGTTTCTAAATTTATGTTCTTTCCGAGGTAACAATAATTTCGGTGTTAAAACCTAGTTTTATCGTTCATAAATATGTATAAACATGAGTTCATTTAATTGAAAATTTTGAAAAATTTTACTAGAATTGGGTAGTCAGTATATAAGACCAGGGCTGTTCTTTATTATCAGAGAGCACTAGATTCTAATACAACTACTGCTTTACTAGTATTTTTAATGGTAACCAAGTGTATAAAGTAAAAAATTTTAAAATCCGAAAGAATTTAACCCTTCCCACACTTAAGATCTTGCAATGCCCTCATTTGCAAGAAATCAGTAACAATTTAAATTATTGAGGGTGATTAGTGTGATAATGATTAAATTTTTACCAAAGTTTCCAAATATATTAGCGTTTGTTTGCTGAATGATAAATGGTGCACATCATTTGTTCATTCCGTCTTGTTGTTATTTCACATATATTTTGCATCTTGTCGTCAAAATTACTTGCTTTTGCTGAACTTAATGCCAGTCTTTGAAAATGCGTTGTTTTACCCTGTTGTGTACATAAGATAAACTGCAAACATATATACATATTTTTGAAGTTTGGTATATTACCCCACATTCAAAAATTATTAAAATCTAAGAATAAAAGTTAGACAATTATAAAAATGATTACAATATTAACAAAAGTATTAAACGTATCAATAATTACAAATTACAAAATAAAAAATAATAATAAGTAAACTAAGGATGATATTGGTACCAATAGGGGTTCCAGGCATAACCATAGGTGCTATAGAATGCTTCGGCAGGGTCATACATAGGATATGGTGGCTGCATCTCTATAGACCAAGGAGGGAAGATGGGTTTCAGTGTAGGAATATAGTTTCTACCTATATGTTGGCAATGAGCTATGATTTGGTTCTGATGAACTTGCCAATCTTCAAATGCTCTCTGTCTAGCATTTTCGTATTCCTGAGAAGCTATAAACCTTTGCATTTCTTGCATCTCATTCCCCCCTCCTACATTACCTTGCTGTTGGTTTCTCTCCACCTGTGGATGTCTACCATGGTATCGTACTGCGGCGTTATTTCGCCTCTTCAAAACTTTCGCACCATGGTATACATTTAAACCTATAGTATCGCGGGGTTCTGGTTCTTCTACTAATAATCCCCCCCGACTTATATCCACACCGAGATATTCACCAATCAAAGTAATAAAAATACCACCTCCTATTATGCTATGCGGTCGCATCCCCCGAACCATAGCTGATAAATAATAACCCACACAATATGGTATACTTACAGCGCTTTGTGGGTCTCGAATACACATATGGTAAAACAAATCCTGTTCATTTACTTTTTCCTTGTTCTTACCCCTTTGTGTAATCGAATTAGCTAAAAACCTATGTATCACTCTTAATTCGGCTCTATCTATATCCAAATAAGAGTAATTTCCCCCTTTGAAACAGTGATGGCGTGTCATTTGACTCCACACACCGTGTGTATCAAAATTTTCATCTATCTTTCTATCGTTTAGTATCAATCCTCTACAATCGGCAGACGCTAACTCCTCAGGCGTATATATACGTAAAGCCTGAGCCATGTCCATTAAAGACATGTGGTGCATCGAACCGCCTAACAAAAATCTAATAAAAGAACGATCGGTTAAACTAGCTACCCGATCATTCAACTCTATACTACATAACAATTCTTCACACCATACTTTATATACAGGTCTACGTATGGTGAATAAACGTACCCAGTCATTAAAAGAAGAATTACCATACCGCTGTACAAGTAATTCCCTAATTGGCCCGGCCAATTCTACAGCTTCTAAGGGTCCCCATTCTATGACCCTCGGTACCTCAACAACCTTAGAATGAAGAGTATGCAAACCCCTTTGATATTTTGGATAATCTATCCAAAGTCTGTCAAATCTCAGGTTCGGGTGCAACTCTTCCAAGTGCATATCGGAAAAGGTCATGACTGGATGAGGTATATCCTGCTTGTAGTAGTTATCCACCTCCTGTTGTTCCAAATTCTCAGCAGGAGCATTGCGGTCTTGGGATGAAGATTCACCCCTTTCATTCTGCAAAACACATCAAACACAATTTTTGTGCATCCAATTATGCATTAGTGTCAGCAAAATCATCAATCAAAATAATTACAATGACATTATCAATTTATATCAAACTTAAGCTCATTTTCATATTTTCATCAAATCTACACTTTTTCAAATAAGCATATACGAAAATGTTCGCCAAGTTCATAATCATTCAACTCAAATAACATGTCAAAATAATCATTACTAGCAATTAAATAAGTCTCAAATGGCATTATCTTTCAAAAATCAAGTTCATGAATTTTTAGACTTGAAAAAATCCACTTTAATTCTCAAAATCATGTTTAGGCTCAAAGTTTGGATCATTTAACTACCTAAACATGTTATACTACTCAATTTAGCAACAATTCATGACAAAAATCGGCCATAACCTGTTTATATCAAAAAGCCCCAAATTTGCTCAAGAACACAAACCCTAGATTATTCAAAATTTGAAGTTTAAGGCTTCTAATCATGTTAAACAGCATCAATCTAGGTTATACAAGCATAATACATAAACAATTTAAGCCTAATTACACTAAAAAGCATCAAAATCAAATTGGGAAAAAAATGACTCAAGAACACCAAATTTCGGATTAAATGGTGTTTAGGTGTAGAAATTTACCGTTTTTCTTGAGTAATTCTTAGATATCATCCTTCTTAACATGATTTTAGCAAAAGATTTGGTGATTAACGGTTAAAAATTGTGATTTTGGGGGTTTTTTCTCGGGTATTTTCGGAGTATTTCGCAGCTATTTTCTGTTTTGGGTGTGTGAAACTGAGCTGTTGCAGCTCTTTATTTTTTTTCTGTAATCCGACTCTCCCGCGAGTCGCGGGGATTAACCCTCCAAACTCCGCGAGTCGAGGAGTTTGGTATTTTTTTTTTTTTTTTTAATCTTTAACTTATTAAAACAATTAAGTAATTAATTTTAAAATTTTGTTTCCCTTGTTATTTAGGACGAGGTCGTTTCGGATTGATGTCCTAGTCCGTCCTTCGACAAAATTTTAAAATTTGTCTTTTTGTAGCGATTGTTTTAAAAGCTAAGATTTTTGGATTTTTTCAATGTTTTTGGCATACTTTAATTCAATAAGATTAAAAATAATGATAATAAAAGTTCTCGTCCCTCCCTCGGGTAAAGCAATTTCGGTTCAAAGACCTAGTCTTCAACTTACGACGAATTTTAAAAATCATATTCTTAACTTAATGAGATAAAGTAAATTTTTGTTTTTAAATTCACACAACTTAAATATAAAATTCAAAATTAATATTAAAAATTCACACCAAACTTAAAATTTAAAATGCATAAAATTAAAAATTTATATTTTAAAAATTAAAAATTCACACCAAACTTAATTTAAAAATTTATAAATTCATATCAAACTTATATTAATTTTTTAAATATTTACAATTTTAAATATATTATTTTACAAAGTTTACAATATTAATTTAAGATTTAAATATTAATTTTAAAAACATGGTAAAAATAAAATTAAAAATCTTTTTGTCTTTTTATCCCACTTTAATCAATCAAATATTATCAAAAATATGCGCCCCTCTTTTCGGTAAAGTAATTTCGGTTCCAAGACCTAATTTAACTCATGACGAATTTTTGAAATATTTTGGGTTGATTGTTTAAAGATATTTATACCTTAAGAATAAACGTTAAATTTCGCAGTGATGTAATAAATTTTTGAATGATATTAATAATTTCGGTCGCCAAACCTAATTTTATTCAATACCAATTTAATACTTTTTAGCGAACAAATTAGCGTTTATTATCAAAAGGTTAAAAATAAAAATAAAAATAAAAACTGTACAGACATACCTGTGAAATAGATTTCTTAGTTATATGATCTATCCCATTCATAAGATAGTCGGTTTAATTGGTTTTCCATGGCTACATAGGCGTAACCTCGAGCATTCAGTGTCTTTTCTTCTAAACATATGAACGGTCCGTCTCTGCATAAAGTAACAAATTCGGTATTTGAATAGGTTTGATTATTTGAACATTTACCTCCATGTGACCATTTTCCGCATTTGTGACATCTTTCTAGGTGTCGTGCTCTTCTTTTCGCTGCGGATTTTGATTTTTCTTTACCAAATTGTAACTTATTATCTTCGCATCTGGATTCTTTTCTAACTCCGTCCATTCTTTCTCTGATTACTGATACTAATTCACTCGGTAGTATGTCATTATTTCTTTTAGTGATCAAAGCGTGTAGCATTAGACCATGGTTTAGTTCACAGGCAGTCTTCATTTCGTAAAAACCTAAAAAAAATAAAAATTCAGAATGGGGGGAGAAGACTAGTTCTTTAGGGTCTGCTAGGGAAAGACCATTCGGGTTCCATTTTCAAGAACTACACGAAAACAGACAATCTAACTCTAACAGAAATACATATTATCCTTTAAAGACTTGATTCTCCCCACACTTAGTTAGCTGTGGTGTCGAAATTGTGATTAACTTCGTTGTCGACTTCCATCGGACCATGTATGTAATGTTTAACTCTGTGACCATTAACTTTAAATTCAATCCCATTTGAATTTATCAATTCTATCGTTCCGTATGGGAAAACTCTTTTGACTATGAATGGTCCAGACCATCTTGATTTCAATTTTCCAGGAAATAGCTTGAATCGTGAATTGAAAAGAAGAACTCTGTCTCCTTCTTTAAATTCTTTTGAACTTCTGATTCTTTTATCATGCCATTTCTTCGTTCTTTCTTTATAGATTAACGAATTTTCGTATGCTTCATGTCTTAATTCTTCTAATTCGTTTAGTTGACTTAATCGTAGACGTCCGGCTTCATGTAAATCAAGATTACATGTCTTCAAAGCCCAAAATGCTTTGTGTTCAATTTCTACTGGAAGATGACATGCTTTTCCATAAACAAGTCTAAAAGGTGTGGTTCCAATTGGAGTTTTGTAGGCTGTTCTAAAAGCCCAGAGTGCATCCTCCAATTTAATGGACCATTTCTTCGGATTTGATCCTACGGTTTTCTCTAGAATACGTTTTAAAGCTCGGTTGGTATTTTCAACTTGTCCACTTGTTTGTGGATGATATGCGGTGGAGATTTTATGAGTTACTCCATATCTTTTAAGAACTTTCTCAAGTTGATTATTACAGAAATGAGTACCCCGATCACTTATTAAAGCTTTCGGTGTTCCAAACCTTGCAAAAAGACGTTTTAAAAAGTTGACTACAACTCGTGCATCGTTAGTTGGGAGAGCTTGTGCTTCCGCCCATTTAGATACATAATCAATGGCTACGAGTATATATAGATTATTATGAGATTTTGGAAATGGACCCATAAAGTTAATACCCCAAATGTCAAATACTTCACATACTTGGATGACATTTTGTGGCATTTCATCACGTTGACTTATTTTTCCGGCCCTTTGACATGCATCACAGGATTTGCAAAGAAGGTGTGCGTCTTTGTAAATTGTAGGCCAATAGAATCCAGCTTCGTAAACTTTTCTTGCTGTTAGTTGAGGCCCATAATGCCCTCCTGTTGGTCCTGTGTGACAATGGTTTAAAATTTTACTAGCTTCATTTCCAAATACACATCGGCGTATTATTCCATCGGGACAACTTTTAAACAGATGTGGATCTTCCCAAAAATAGTGTTTTATATCACTGAAGAATTTCTTTCGTCTTTGGTACGATAATCCTTTTTCAAGGAATCCAAAAACTAAGTAGTTTGCATAGTCTGCAAACCATGGGATTTTTTTATAATATATCTTCAATAGATATTCATCAGGAAAGTTGTCTTGTATGGCCGATTCATTTAGAACTTCTAACTCAGGATTTTCAAGACGAGAAAGATGATCAGCGGCGAGATTTTCTGCTCCTCTTTTATCTCGGATTTCAATATCAAACTCTTGTAAGAGTAAGATCCAACGGATTAATCTTGGTTTAGCATCTTGTTTTGAAAATAGGTATCTAAGAGCAGAATGGTCGGTATAGACCACCGTTTTTGCTAGAACGAGATATGATCGAAATTTGTCAAAAGCAAAGACAATAGCAAGGAGTTCTTTTTCAGTAGTTGTATAGTTTGTTTGTGCTCCTTGTAACGTCTTACTAGCATAATATATAGGCTGAAATCGTTTTTCAATCCTTTGTCCTAAAACGGCTCCCATTGCAAAATCACTTGCATCGCACATTAGTTCAAATGGTAGATTCCAATTTGGTGTTATCATGATCGGCGCATTAGTGAGTTTCTCTTTAAGAATATTAAAAGATTTGATACACTCATCTAAAAAGATGAATGGCGCATCCTTTTCTAGGAGTTTATTCATAGGAGTGGCAATTTTAGAAAAATCTTCTATGAAACGTCGGTAAAAACCGGCATGCCCTAGAAAACTCCTAACTCCTCTAACATTGGTGGGATGTGGAAGTTTAGCAATTACATCTACTTTAGCTCTATCCACTTCAATTCCTTCTTTTGAAATTTTATGTCCAAGAACGATGCCTTCTTTAACCATGAAATGGCATTTCTCCCAATTAAGTACTACATTTGATTTTTCGCATCTAATTAGCATTCGTTCCAGATTAACTAGACATGATTTAAATGTATCACCGAAGACTGAAAAGTCATCCATGAAAACTTCCATGCATTCTTCTATCATGTCGTGAAAAATCGCCATCATACACCTTTGAAAGGTTGCAGGGGCGTTGCAAAGTCCAAATGGCATGCGTTTGTAAGCAAAAGTACCATAAGGGCACGTGAATGTGGTTTTCTCTTGATCTTCGGGTGCTATTGGAATTTGAAAATATCCGGAAAATCCATCTAGAAAACAATAGTAACTATTTCCGGCTAGTCTTTCCAACATTTGATCAATGAAAGGTAAGGGAAAGTGATCTTTTCTGGTGGCGTCATTTAATTTTCTATAATCAATACATACACGCCATCCTGTTACAGTCCTAGTAGGAATAAGCTCATTTTTTTCATTTGTAATGACAGTCATGCCACCCTTCTTAGGCACGCATTGAACTGGGCTTACCCATGGACTATCAGAAATTGGATATATCAAACCTGCATCTAGCAGTTTAATAATCTCTTTCTTAACTACATCTTGCATATTAGGATTTAGTCTTCGTTGGCGTTGCACATACGTTTTATGACCTTCTTCCATAAGGATTTTATGTGTGCAATACGAAGGACTTATTCCTTTAATATCATGAATCTTCCATGCAATGGCTGGTTTATGAGCTTTCAACACAGAAATGAGTTGTGATTTCTCATTTTCAGTAAGAGAAGATGATATTATTACAGGTAATTCAGATTCACCATGTAAATAAGCGTATTCCAAATGGTTTGGAAGTGGCTTTAACTCTAATTTCGGAGGTTCTTCTATCGATGATTTATATCGATATCTGTCTTCTTCTTTTAGCATTTGAATTTCTTCTGTTGTTGGTTCATATCCATTAGCTATTAGTGTAGCTAACATTTCAGCTTCATCAATTGGTTCATTACCTTCTCCTAAAGAACATTCTCCTGTTCCTTGTAATTCTGGAAATTCTTCTAATAATTCTGCATGTGCATCTATAGTTTGAATATAATAACATGAATCATCTGCAGATTGTGGTTGTTGCATTGCTCTATCAACTGAAAAGGTAACACTCTCATCCTCTATACTTAGGGTCAGTTTCTTACCGAACACGTCTATCATTGCTTTAGCCGTGTTTAAGAATGGTCTTCCTAATATGAGAGGAACTTGAGAATCTTCTTCCATGTCCAGAACAACAAAATCTACTGGGAATACTAAAGTACCAACTTTAACTAGCATGTTCTCCATTATCCCTCTAGGATATTTTATTGATCTATCGGCTAGTTGTATGCTTATTCTGGTTGGTTTCAATTCTCCAAGGTCTAGTTTAGTGTATAGTGAATACGGCATTAGATTTATACTAGCACCTAAGTCTGCCAATGCTTCTATTGAACTAAGACTACCCAGAAAACATGGAATTGTGAAACTTCCTGGATCAGATAATTTTTCTGGTATCTTATTCAACAGCACTGCTGAACAATTAGCATTCATAGTAACAGCCGAGAGTTCTTCCATTTTCTTTCTATTTGAGATTAGATCTTTCAAGAATTTAGCATATCTAGGCATTCCTAAAATCACATCAATGAAAGGAAGATTTACATTTATCTGTTTAAACATATCCAAAAATTTGGATTGCTCGGCTTCAAGTTTCTCTTTCTTCATTTTACTCGGGTAAGGAAGTGGTGGTTGGTATGGTTTAACATAAGGTTTATCCTTAACTGTGTTATCTTCGTTAACCTTTTCAACTACCGGTTCTTTTTCCTTATCTTGATCAGGTTGTGGTTCTTGTGGAGTAGGAATAGCTTCATTAGAAGTTACAGGTATTTCAGGTGGTTTAAGTGTTGTACCACTTCTTGTGGTAATAGCTTTAGCTGTTTCATTTCGGGGGTTAGCATTTGTATTACTAGGTAGACTTCCCGATTTTCTTTCACCTATTAACCTTGCTAGGTTACTTACTTCTTGTTCCAGATTTTGAATAGAAGCTTGTTGATTTCTAAATGCTTGAGCATTTTGTTCATTGGTTTGTTTCTGAGATGTGAAAAACTGCGTTTGAGTTTCAACTAGCTTTGTCATCATATCTTCTAAATTCGGCTTTTTATCATCGGTTTGTTGTGGTGGTTTGTTTTGAAAATTTGGTCTTTGCTGATTGTAAGTATTATTGGATACTTGTTGATTGCTAGGACCTTGTTGGTTGTTGTATGGAATATTTCGGTTATAATTCTGGTTTTGATTGTAAATCGGTCTTGGCGGTTGATAATTATTCTGATAATTATTTCCAGGCCTTTGATTTATGTATGAAATATTCTCTCTTTGTTCCATTGTTAATTCAATACTAAGACAATCTTTTGTCAAATGTGGTCCTCCACACTGCTCACAACTAATTCGTATTGAGTGAATATCTTTAGTCATCTTTTCCATTCGTCTCTCCACAGCATCTATCTTTGCGGAAATGGAATCTAAGTCATGGCTAGAATCGGCTCTAGCTGCTTTAGATGATCTAATGATATCTTTTTCTTGGTGCCACTCATGTGAGTGGGAAGCAGTGTTATCAATAATTTTGTAAGCATCAGTTTCGGTTTTCTTCATAATAGAACCACCAGCTGCTATATCTATGTCTTTTCTTGTAGTGATGTCGCATCCTTGGTAGAATATTTGTACTATTTGACAGGTGTCTAAACCATGTTGCGGACATCCTCTTAATAACTTTCCATATCTTGTCCACGCCTCATATAGAGTTTCATTTGGTTTCTGTGTGAACGTAACAATTTCTGCTTGAAGTCTTACGGCTTTAGATGCAGGAAAGAATTGTTTAAGAAATTTGTCAACTAAAACGTCCCATGTATCAATCGCCCCTTCAGGTAACGATTCCAACCAATCTTTGGCTTCTCCCTTTAAAGTCCAGGGAAATAACATGAGATATATCTGTTCATCCTCCACTTCTCGGATTTTAAATAGTGTGCAGATCCTATTAAAGGTACGTAGATGTTCATTTGGATCTTCCTTCGGCGCACCACTAAATTGGCATTGATTAGTCACCATGTGTAGAATTTGTCCTTTGATTTCATAATCTGGCGCATTAATGTCTGGATGAGTAATTGCGTGACCTTGGCTAGTGCGTTTAGCTCTCATTCGGTCTTCCATACTTAAAGGTTCCAGATTCTCCATAATTGAATTTGTTGAATCGGTATCACTAGATGATTCTGATTTAATGGTTCGTTCCTCAACAATCTCTGTTTGAATGATTGGTGGTTCCGGAGGAAAGTTTAATGGTTCAGGATCTATGAACCGTTCCTGAATATTCTCCGGATTCTCAATTGTGAGGTCGGGTTCAAAAAATGGATTATCGGAAATTTGAACTGAAGTACTTGGTCTACTGGATGACGATTCTAAAGAAAAATCAACGACGGTTATATTTGCTAAATGTCTTAATCTAGTTACAGGTGGTGAACGTACAAAAGGTGGTGATCGTCTTGCTCGGTGCATTCACTGAATATCCTATTAGTTTTAAAAAGGAAAGAAAAATTATAATAAGTTATCCAACCAATAGACTTTTCTAATTTTGCCCACGTTTCGAATAGCCAAAAGATGCAGCAGAGGGGCAGGATTCGTTTGGTCTCAATATAATTGAGGACTGTTTGGCTCCAATAACCCGGTCCACGTACAAATCCAACTATTACTACGAACCAGAAAATTTTGATGTCTATCAATTTAACCACTTAAAATAAATTTTCGTAATTTTAAGAAATTTAGATAAGAAGTAGAATAAAAATCTATGTCCTAAAACTAGAATAGCGAGAAATAAGAAAGAAAAAGAGTTCGTCGCAAAAGGTCGAAAAAGAAAAAAAATGGTTGAAAAATAAAAGGTGACGGAAAAATAAAAGAAACTTATAAAAACTTAAAAATACTTGACTAACCTAATCTTATTACTACAACTAACTTAAAATTATAATCGCAAATTGAAATTACTAATTGGAATGATAATTGATACATAGGTAAAAGTCGTCTAAAAATATTAAAGCTTACAGGAAAAACTAAATCTCAAATGGAAATAACTTAGAAAGAAACTAAAACTTAAAAAGCGTCGCAAAATTCTAAAGCACCTAAATCTTAGTCTAAAGAAAAAGCACTTAAGGAATTCTACGGCAAAGCCTAAAAATCTAGGAGTAAAAATGATTATGGCAAAAACTAAGTTTAAAATTAAATATGAGCGAAAAAAATACAAATATTACGCTAAAATGATTAAAAAGGGACAAAATATAAAAATATACAAAAAGTTGTAAAAAGTACAATTTTTATAAAAATATTATTTTTATATTATTTATTTATTAAAACTACTAATTTTACAATTTAATTAAACTAATTTAACTAAAATATAAATTAAATAAAACTTAAATAAAAAATAAACTTAATTAATAATAATAATTAGGGTTAATAATAATAATAATTAATAATAATCCGTAATAAATGCAGGATTAGGGTTTTGTCGCCTGTCAGAAAGTCTCCGCGAGTCGCGGTATTTATTGCATCAAACCCCGCGAGTCGCGGGGTTCAGAATTTCAGATCTGGAGCAGTTTGAAATTTTACGCGTTTTTTTTTCTTTTTTTTTATTATTTATTATTTTCTGTTTTCTGTTTTTATATAAATAAAAGATATTTAAATAAAACTTATATTTTTATAAACTAAAATAAAAATAAAGAAACTTATAAAACTTAAATATTTAACAAAATCTTAAAAATACTTATATTTTTATTTTTCTTTTTATATTTTTGAATAATTAAAACGTATTTTTACAAAAACGAATTTTTAATAGAAGTAAACTAAAAATCTTTTTTTTTATTAGCGTTGCGCTTCCGGCGTTTTAAGAGTTCCCCGGCAGCGGCGCCAAAAATACTTGATGTCAAAGCTAAGGGGTATAAAATACTATTAAATTTTTGCAGGAAATACTATTAAATACGATACAATTTTACACAAGATATTTATTTATTTATAGAATGGATATACTTAAACTTTGCTACAACACTTATAGGCAGTGTACCTAATCGTACAGTAGTGTAGTTTTTAGTAAGTCCGGTTCGTTCCACAGGGAATCTTTTTTAAACAAAGCTCAACGCTATATTAGTTTACTTTTATAAAAATACAAATATATATATAAGTAATATTATTATTATAAAGGGGGGTTTTTACCGTTTAATGACCGGTTTGTCGATTTTAAGACTTTAGTCGCAGTTAAAACCTAATGTAAAATATAAAATAAATAAAAGACTTAATTTAAAGAGTAAAATAAATAACGATAATGAAATTGCGAATAATAAAAGTGCGATAAAATAAACTTGCGATAATTAAAAAGTACGATAATTAAAAGTGCGATTAAATAACAATAAATAAAAGTGCGATAATTAGAAGTGCAATTAAATATAAAATAAAGGAAATTAAATATGAAATAAAAGAATTATGCTTATTTAAACTTCCGTAATCATGATGTTCGACGTGTTGATTTTAGTTTTATGCCCATGGGTTAATTGTCCTTTGTCCTGGATTATTTAATATGTCCGTCTGGTTTTTGTCCATAACAGTCCATCAGTCATAAATATAAAGTGCGAGTGTCCTCATCAAATTATTATTATACCCGAAGTTAAATATTCCAACTAATTGGGGATTCGAATTGTAACAAGGTTTTAATACCTTGTTTAATGAATACACCAGGTTATCGACTGCGTGTAAACCAAGGTTTTACTACTTTGTTAACAATTACACCAATTACCCTTGAATGTAATTTCACCCCTGTTTTAATTATTCTAGTGGCTATTAATCCATTCCCGTGTCCGGTTAAATGAACGATTATTCGTACATATAAATACCCCGCCCATCGTGTCCGATCGAGTGTATATGGTAATTTATAGGGACGCCCAATTGTAAATCTTTATATTAACATTAACAAACTATCATTTAGTTAAACAAATATAAAGCCCATTAATAGCCCATAGTCTAATTTCCACAAGTGTCGTTCTTTTGTCCAAACCCCGATTATGGTACAAAGCCCAATTACCCAATTTTAGTAATTAGCCCAACATCATGATTACTTCGTTTTAAATAAGCATAATAATAACTTAGCTATGAGACATTAATATAAAAAGGTTGAACATAACTTACAATGATTAAAAATAGCGTAGCGTTACACGGACAGAATTTCGACTTACACCCTTACAATATTCGCTAACATACCCTTATTATTAGAATTATAATTAAAATTAAAATTAAAATATAAATTATATATATATATTTTACGTATATATGAGAGAAGAGAGATAGATCGATTTTTGATCAGAATTCGGTTGCTTTTATAGGAAAAGTCGATTTTTGGGGCTCCGCGACTCGCGGCCAATTTTGCCTTCAAACTCCGCGAGTCGCGGAGGTTACTTTTACAGCTCAAAGGAGTTTGGCTCTTTGTTTACCGACGGTTTATAATATATATATATATAATATATATATAATTAATATAATTAATTATATATTATATTATATTTATATACATAGTTAACTTGTAATTTTTAGTCCGTTGCGTCGAGCGTTAAGAGTTGACTCTGGTCCCGGTTCCGGATTTTCGAACGTCCTTGCATACAATTTAATATCTTGTACTTTGCGTTTTGAATCTTGTACTCTTGTAATTTCGAGACGTTTCTTATCAATAATTGGAACCTTTTTGATTGTCTTTTGTACTTTTGAGCTTTTTGGTCGTTTGCGTCTTCAATTCGTCGAATCTGTCTTTTGTCTTCACCTTTTATTATTTAAACGAATATCACTTGTAAATAGAACAATTGCAACTAAAAGCTTGTCTTTCTTGAGGAATAATGCTATGAAATATATGTTCGTTTTTAGCATTATCAGACTACAAGTCGGTAGTACCAAAGCGGGAGAATGGTTAGCATGTTTATGCCTTGTTATGTTTTGTTTATGTTGGTTGAATGTTGGTTAATAAACTAAACGACAAACTTAAGTATGATAATTAACCAAAGAATATGTTTTGATGATGACACATACATATGCATAAGTGATGACTGACATCTTAACATAAAACACGCAAGGTCACTAATCCATACTTTATCTTGCAAATGACCAAGTCAAACATAGGTTAAAGAGTGAAATTAAAAGTTTAGCTAAACACACGGTTGAGGTAAGGTAGACCGCATAGTCAACCGTGAAACTCCAAACTGAATTGCAACGCAGTTTTATGAAAACAAGTCGCACGGTCGCCACCACGGTCAACCGCAGTGCGACCGCAGTTTTCTCTGTTACCGTTTTTAACCAAATAAAGTTTAACTAGTTCCCAACATCTATAATTCATGAAACCTTTCTCAACATGCTTTGAATAGATGCCTTCTCCATACTCAATTGAGTTTTGGTCATAAAAATACTAATTGTGATTAATTACGCATAATGACATCTTAATGATAAATTAACCAAGATTAGGCATAACACATAAGTGTTAATCCATAACTTGTGATCTTAATTCTTATCTAGATATCCTTAGTATGATCATCAAGTACCAACACACTTAAGCCAATGTCACTAGAACAATAATTACTAATAGAAATGACTTAGTGACTAATTAAGGCTAAATGAGGAACAATGCTCTCAAGGTTAACTAGTAATGACTTGTAATCCTAAAACACACTTAGATACATTTAGGATGGTCACCAAGTCCCAACTAGAGATTGTGACAACCCGGAAATTTCCGACCAAATTTAAACTTTATCTTTATATTATTTCGACACGATAAGCAAAGTTTGTTAAGTTGAATCTCAAAAATTTTAAACTGTGTTCATACATTCATTTAACCTCGACCAAATTCCGACGATTCACGAACCATTATATAAATGAATATGATTATATATATATATATATATATATATATATATATATATATATATATATATATATATATATATATATATATATATATATAATAACTTGAAAATGTTAACAAAGTATTAAATGTATAATACTTTACATGAACGTTTCTATTTCAATATATTTATCGATGGAATTAGAAGATAATATCAAATGATTGATTTATCAGATACATTGTGATATGATTACGAATCTATGTTGTGAGGCCCATATTGATTTGAGAAAGTATTAAATGTATAATACTTTACATGAACGTTTCTGTTTCAATATGTTTATCGATGGAATTAGAAGATAATATCAAATGATTGATTTATCAGATTCATTGTGATATGATTACGAATATCTGTTGTGAGGCCCACATTGATTTGAGAAATCTTTCCATTTTAACAATATTCAGAAAATGGTAAAGTGATTTACAAGTAAAAACAAATGTGTAACGGTAACTAGACAAAGGTTAGTGGAGATTCCAGTTTGATTTTCAGTTCATGCTTTACAATATTTTTCCCGTGACTTTGATAAGATAACTATTTTAACTTTCATGTTACTTAATGTGAAAGTAAGAACGTGGAGTGTAAATAACTTAGATGTTGGATATTGACAAATTAAGTAACTCGATATTTTACATTAAGATGATTTCATACGTTTATTTAACCCTTGGACTTTATCTCATGTTTCACCAACAAACTGTAATTTAAAAACTTGAACCTTATTAAGAGTATATATAATTTTACTATTCTAAAAACATTTTGTGATATAATGATTTTCATTATTTTAACCTTTTAACAAAATGATTCTTAAATATATTTAGTTTTGGAAAATAAAAGTATCATATTTATTTGATTTAGATTCAAACGTATAAAAAACGTTTGATGATTCAAAAGAACTTTATTATTAAAACGTTTTATGAGATGAATTGTTTATGAGTTTTGAAGAACTTAAAGCTTTGTATTATAAATTACAAATATATATATAGTGTTTTAAAAACGTAAACGTGATATGACATAGTTAATTCTATTATTTAAACGATTATATATAATGATCTTTGAAATATAATTAGTTTTAAAAAACTAAATATCATATTATTAGATAAATATTTCAAACATATATAATATGTATAAATTCATATTTTTAAATGAAAATATATATATATTTTATAAAATGATAAAATATAATATTAACTTAGTCATAAAATGTTTTGATTTAAAATAATATTATTAAATATATTTTGATAAATAACGAGGCGTTGATTTAAAGAAGCAAATGATCAAAACACTCAAATGAATAAGTTACATTTCAATTAGTATAATTATTGGTGATATAAGTCTAATTATTGATAAAGGTACGTGACGCGAAACGTAAAGTACAAGTTTTCTATGCGTACGAAATGACGTTCGAAAAACCAGAATCGGTACGTAAGTTGAGCATCAACGTACAATTCATCGGTGCTAAAATTACAAATCAACTATGCACGAGAATATAATATAATATTTAATTAATTCTAAAGATTAAATATATTATATATTGAATATTATTTAAATAAGTGTCGGTAGCCAAAATTTAACATATTTGAGATGTATATGGGACTCATGCACTCGCATGAGATCCCTCTCACAAACTCATGCGAGTGCATGAGGGGTAGGTGAGGATTAGATTGTATAAAAGATCGATTTCTTTACACACACACACACATATATATTATATATTATTATTATTATTATTATTATTATCATTTTTAAGATTATTATTATTATTAATCTTATTATTATTATTATTATTATTATTATTATTATTATTATTATTATTATTATTATTATTAGTATTATTAGTATTATAATTATTAGTATTAATATACATAAAATACTACGACGAGGTCATGAGCGAGTGATTTCAAAATGGTTTTTCGAGCGGGATAGAGTTAAGGAAATTATGGGTTATAGCTATGGAGGTTATGGGTATTGTTCGGGAGTATTGCTCGTGAGGCCAACCTAATGTTTATCATCTCCGTTGCGTCTACGTACTTTCCTGCAATATTGAATCACAATATTGATACGTGAGCATTCATATCTTATCTTATATATTAATAGTGTATCCCTGACTAGTGCTTGAGTATATATGTTTATGCATGCTTGTACGCTTAATTTCGTCGTTAAATAGTTTATGATAAATCATGAATTTAATACATATGCTACTGACATAAGGTATAAGATATGCATGTCGTTGGAAAGCTGGCGAAAAATTAATAACTTTTCATTTAGAAGGCGTATGGTTTCGATGAACGGATTAAAAGTTATATTCAACTGAATTATCATTAATTTTAATATTATTATTAAAATGATTATTATTATTACGATCATCGTTATCGTTATCGTTATCGTCGTTATTATTACTATCTAATAATTATTATTTTTATTATTATCATTATCGTTATTAATATAAGTATTATCATTAAAAATTGTTATTGTCATTATTATTACTATCATTATTATCATTAAGGTTATTATTAATATTATCATTATTATTATTATTATTATTATTATTATTATTATTATTATTATTATTATTATTATTATAATTATTAGTATTATTGTTAGTATTATTATAATTATAATTATTAGTATCATTATTATTAAAGCTAATATTAGTATCATCTAATTATTATGCTTACTATTATTATCATTATTATGAATGCGATATAAAAGAAGACTAAAAGCTATTAAACAAATCGATTAGGAAATAATGAGTATAAGTATCATGATGAAATTAAAATATTGTAAGATATTGATTTAGATAGAAATATTGTTTTCATTATTTTTTTATCATTATTATTAAGAGTATCATTAATATTAAAACTATTATTTTTATTAAAATTATCATTATTAATAGAAATATCAATGTTATTATAAAATATCATTATTATTATCATTTTAGTATTATTATTATTATTAAAATTATCATTTTGAATAGAATTATTATTTTTATATAAAATATCATTATTATTACAGTTAATATTAAAAAGTATCGTTATTATTAAAATTATCATTTTATTATAATCATAAATATTGTTATCATTATTATTATTAGTAGAATAATAATAATTATTATTATTATTACAAAATAATACAACTTTTACTCATTATTATTATTATTATCAATATTATTTTATCAAATAAATAATTGATACAAAGATATTTGTACCACACCTAATATAATTACATAACCTTATATTTTTATGATATTAAGTGAATTTTATAAATTTTATTACTTAAGATATATAAAAGTATATTTTTATCATATATAAATTTTAATATAAATTTTTATTTATTAATAAAGGACTTATATTGTTTACTCTAATAAAATCTGATGAATATATTTAAATATATAAAATGACTATATTTAAGTTATGTAATAAACATGTATAGATTTTGGAAGTCATTTTGTGTCAAGTTGACTTTTGTTGACTTTTGCATGTCGGACTCGAGCATTAGGATTGTGATACACTACGACTTGACCTAAATTGTTAGACATATATTAACCAACGTATAAATATATATATATACTTAATATAGGTTCGTGAATCCGAGGCCAACCCTACACTTGTTCAATGACGTCATATGTATTTTTACTACAAAAATGCAGTATTGTGAGTTTCATTTGCTCCCTTTTTAAATGCTTTTGCAAGATATATTTTTGGGACTGCGAATACATGCGATGCTTTTATAAATATTTTACAAAATAGACACAAGTACTTGAAACTACATTCTATGGTTGGACTATTATACTGGATTTCACCTCTATTATCTTGATAACATAAGAATTAGTATTTATTATAATTGCCACTAATTGAAGCGAATGATAGATCTATTCTCTACAGACGAGTGGTTCTGTCGATCTAATCTCTACAGACGAGTGGTTCTGTCGATCTATTCTCTATAGACGAGTGGTTCTGTCGATCTAATCTCTAAGACGAGTGGTTCTGTTTATCTTTGTGAATATTTTTTATGCCTTTTGTTAATATGGGTTACCAGGTGTTCAATTCATATGAATGATTTTTATACACTTGCGAGTGTATGATTATTTATGAAAATAAAATCTTGTGGTCTATTAAAATGATGGAAATGAATGTTTATAATAAACTAATGAGCTCATCAACTTTTTGGTTGACACTTTTAAGCATGTTTATTCTCAAGTATGAAAAAAATCTTCCGCTGTGCATTTGCTCATTTTAAGGATAGTACCTGGAGTCATTCATGGCATATTTCAAAAGATGTTGCATTCAAGTCATTGAGTTCAATAAAGATTATTATTAAGTAAATGACAGATTAGGTTATTTATAGTTTGGATATTATGAAATGGTATGCATGCCTGTCAACTTTCGATGTAATGAAAGTTTGTCTTTTAAAAACGAATGCAATGTTTGTAAAATGTATCATATAGAGGTCAAATACCTCGCAATGTAACCATATGTTATTGTATTCGTCCTTATGGATTAGGACGGGTCATCTCAGAGATTACTCTTCCCTTGTGCATGTGTTGGACATTAATGTGTGCTTACACATTAATCAAGCAATATGTTATATTGCAATTAAACTTGTTAAGAGCTTGAATTATAAGTTGTGCAAGTATCTATATGATTGATCCTAGAATAACTATCTATTGCTATGTGAGTATTACTTGCTACTTGCCAATATGCTTAATACTCATAAACTTGTCAACTTGATTAAGATGTTTGCCATGTGCTCACTAGTTAGGATTCAAGTAACTAACCTACTCCAATAGATTACGTGCAAAATGGTTCATAATGAAATTATAGTCAATTGTCTATTTGGTCTAGTCTAAGTAACTAAGTGTGATTGCTTATTCAAGAATGAATTAACTTTAATGTCTCTACATACTCCATGATTATCTTATAGAGACATTGTTCAATTAATCTCTAACTAAACTTAAAAAGAACATGACTTGTGATTAATTGAAACTAGGAAGTTAATGACATAGTGACTAGTCTTTAGAATTGAACCAAGGGCATTAAAGTGACTAACTAAGTCTTGACCAAACTGAGATTTTCCAAAATATCAATCAAGACACTTCTCCAAAAATGTTGGGTTTACCACTTTTGGAATGATTAGTCACTTTCATGCAATAAGATCAAATCTCACATACTTAATGCATATAGTACTTGTATAGGATGTTTGGTTTCTTTTCAGGTGCTAGAAGGAGTAAAGGTGCCAAAATGTGGTGTTCAAATTTGAGTTAAACGGCTATACAACGGATACCAAATTTGGACTGAAGCACGCACGGTCGCACCACGGTCGACTGTGCAGGCAACCGTGTGTCAACGGATACTTTTTGAATTCCACTATAAAAGGCAAACATTTAATTACATTTGAAGCTGACCCTCTTGCATATTTCAAAGGCTTATTTCCAGAGATCACAAGGGCTCTAATTACTACTCAAGTGTGATCAAGCAAGAGAAGATTCTATGATCTTAGAGATATAGAATTTGGTTGTTGTAAACTTACTAATCAAAATTATTAATCTTGTGAGTTTACTTATTATGATGTATGTCATAGTATTGTCTTAAGATCATCATTGCAAAATGTATAAGTCTTGTAACTTCAATTAGTAGAAGCATAGGCTAGCTTAGTGATCTACTTCCTTAAAGGGACTTAGGAAGTTGATTAATCTTATTTGGAGATTAATACTTGTCCAAGGTGAAGACAAGTTGATCTAGGTTGGAGTTGATCTTTCAAAGGGATAGAAAGATTAGGTTTGTTGTCTACCAAAGAAGTTAAAGACTTGTAAATCGGATCTCCACCAGGTTTGGAGAAAAGTGCTTAGTGAAGCAACAAACCCCGATTAGTGTAATCGGGGAGTGGATTAACGTGGATTAGTTAACATCCACCCGAACCACTATAAATTCTTGTGTCTATGTTCTTTACATTATTTCATTCATCATTTTGAACATATACACTACACACATCAAGTTTGAGTTGAACTGGTTGATCAAAGTTAATCGAATTGGTGATCAATCGAAAAAGTGTTAAAAACATATCAAGTAACTATTCACCCCCCCTCTAGTTACTTACAATTTATATTCGTGGTGATTTATATACTAACGTTGTTGCTAGTTGTATTTTGGTGAATACTAGCTCGTTTATGCATTATTTGCATGGTAATTGTAAGTGGATGCGTGCAGGTAAACTATATATGTATATGTATAAGTATTGCATTCACTAAGCATTAGTTTACCCTCTCGTTGTTTACATCTTTAGGTTCGGAAGCGGATTTGGCAAGGGTATGCTCGAGATTTAGATGATTTCCCTTTTGGTTGCTTGCTTGGATTACTTTTGGATTTGACCTAGGATTGAGTAGTTTATCTCCAAACATTATGCTCGTCGTTTGTTTGAAAATTAAACTCATTTGGGTCGAAATTGCTAATTTAATGTATTTAACGGGTCATTGGAGTTTCAATGGTCGTTGTGCCCGCTTTGTTGTCTAAATACTATTATTTTACGAGTTAAAGGTATTTTGAGTCATATTGGACTTGTGCTTGGGATTTTTGTGTGTGAACTTGTGTTGGAGTATTTGGGTTAGGATGACACTTAGTCAAAATTCGAAACTGCATTTTCCAGGTACAGGAGCGCCGCTTTTGGACTAAAAGCGCCGCTCCTGGTCAGTCTTTGGTGGTGTTTTTCATCAGGCAGTAGAAGCGCCGCTTTTGGCATCAAAAGCGCCACACCTAGGTTTGGTGCGCCGCTCCTGTATGTATATATATAAAAAAAAAATTGGTCGGTTTTAATTAAACGGTTTTGAGTCGTTTCAATCGCTGACAGAACTAATGAAGTAATTTCATTTTTTGATGTTGAACACATTTATAAGTACTGCGTACAAAACGTTAGACATATATTGATTATTGGGTTCCAGTGGTACAAAACAACGACCAATCATATTTTAATTTGTGGGTTTAAATGTTATATTGTGGGTTTGAATTTCGTGTATAAGGTGCGTTTTTTTACTTAGATTTTGATTTTAGTAAAAGATTTTTTTATTTAAAGATGAATATGGGAGAGAAGATGAAGAGAAGAAGAAGATAAGATGAAGATAGAATAAGGTGGAGAAAAGATATGCAAATAGACGAAATTAGCCTCACATGATTATCATGTGGCTAAAGTTAACGAATATATTTAACAAGAGTTAGTGATAGGGATGATTTTGGGATTCAAAAATCACTTTAAGGACTAATTTTACAGTTTATTTTTGAACGGGACGAAAAGGGATAAAAAGACTTAACACAGGGATGATTTCAGTAATTTTGTCGAAAATATATTTTTAAAATAAATTTGCATATATTTATATTTATATTTATATTTTACTACTAAAATTTGGGAAAACAAGAAAAAATTATAAAGAAAAGAAGCAGCAGTACAATTTGTCAAAGAGCGTGTGCCAAGAAGAAAAAACAATCTATTCTCGTGAAATTAGGGTTTGGGTTTCAATAAAATTCAATCATGGCAGATACATTAAAATCAGCTGATGATGATGATACATCATCGCAACAAATTGTACAACAATTACGAACCCCAGATACTCCTTCCAACTGTTCTAATTTAATCGAAGACGATGAAAATGATCTTGTAAATGTAGACGATGAACTCTTACCGTACACTTTCAATATCGATCCCTTATCTCCATTAAATTCATCGTTTTTCGTTCCTTCATCATCGTTTTCTAATCCTAATCACCACCAGGTAAACTCGAATTCATGCTCTTGTTGCTCATCTCAACCCGAATCAGAATCGGATTATCCAGATATCTCAACTGATTGTCTGTACGGTAATGATGAAGAATACGATCAGATGGATTTCGTTACCGATTTATTCGGTTCTCGTGATGAAATCGAACCTGTAGGAACTAGTGATCATGTTCACGAAGATAACGATGATGATGATGACTATGTTGCTAGTAATATTGAGGAGCTAGGGTTAGGGTTACGAGTTACTGGAATCGATTCGGATTCTGATACAGAAGAATTAGGTCAAGTTGATGATGGAAATGATAACGGAAATCGAACTACTGATTTAAATTTGGAACATTTTTGGGAGTGTCCATCTTTTGATACTGATAGGATTGCTGATGAACGCGAAGGTCGATCGAGCTCCGTGATCGATAGGATCGAAGAAATTTCCGTTTCGTCTGAAATTTCATCCGAAGGAGATGCTGCTGTTGGAACTTTGGAATGGGAGATTCTTTTAGCTGTTAATAATTTGGAACGAGATCTCGAGTTGGAAACTGATGGAAGTGGTGAAGGATTTGTATACACACCTGAATTCGATACTTTGATTGGGCGATTTGTGGAAACTGTTCGAGCTTTGAGAGGTAGTCCTCCTGCTGCGAAATCTGTAGTTGATAATCTTCCGTTAGTTGCGTTGAAGAAGGGAGATTTTGAAGAAGATGAAGATAGTGTAATCTGTGCAGTTTGTAAAGATGAACTTTTAATGAATGAGAATGTTACACAGCTTCCTTGTAGACACCATTATCATGGTGAGTGTATTGTGCCATGGTTAAGTATACGTAATACGTGTCCCGTTTGTAGGTTTGAGTTGCCTACAGATGATGTTGATTATGAGAGAAGCAAGAACAGGGTGAATGATGATGAGTTGCGAGTCGGGTATGGTTTTGAACTTTGACCTTGACGCTATAATATTATGTTTATATAAGATACATGTATATAGTCTGATGTTAGTTTTGTTGTAACGCAAAAGGTTGCATTCTTTCTGGTTGTAGGATTGGGTTATTTTATTAAAAAAAAATACTTGTATTAAATGTTTATGTTAATGATAAATAAATGGAAGCTTGTGCATTTCAAAGCGTCTGCAGCATCGTCTTTAAGTTGATTTGCTTACTGATTCCAAAGGTTTCACTTTGCAGATCCTTTGAATTTTATCTGGTAATAATGGTGTTTATATTTAGAGATATCTACCATCATATGTTTTACTTGAATGTTATTCGGCCCTTGGTAGGTGATAAATAGTTCATCGTCACAATATATAAATTGTTAGTTTACAGTGGCAGATTCGAAAGAGAACAATGTATTAACAGGTAAATACCATTATGTTGCTTTCGGATTTTTACCTTCTAGATTAGACTCTTCTATTTGAGTCGGTCTTAAGGGTATGCTATATGTGAAGGGTATAAAAGACACTTTGAAGTTACATATTTTGTTGGTCTTGAGTGTATGTATGTTTGATCTATATGGCTATTTCTACCCTCCTAGGTTGTACATGAGAAGTGAAAAGTTCAATTCCTTGTATTCTTATTTTAAGAAAAACACTGAGAATTTTTCAAATCAATTCTAATGTAGGCTAGGTGGTTCTGCTACGTCTAGGTGTTTTAACTTTTTGACTGTTTCTTCGATAAAAAAACTTTAGGCAGCAGAAGTTATTTTTCATAGATCTTTACTTGTTGCATAGAGTTCTGAAACTAAATTTTAAGAGTTAAGGGCAAAGTGATACAGACAACGTTGTTTTGCTCAAGCTTATAGATCCAGACTGTTAGGATGCAGATCTGTTTCGTCTATAAACCAGACCAAGATACAGCAGTAAGCCACTAACAGATAAAAGTTATGACAGTTAGGATGAATGTTTTTTTATGTTATTATTTTTGTTATTACTTGTTTCTTTTTAATTAGTAGAGGAAGAGGAGTATTTAATTTGGCCATACCACGAGTTTCTTTGAGACATGCAACTATGCAACTACTTTGTGATCAATTCGTTAACCAAAAAATACGGGTAACAAGGGTATGCTAGTTTTGAAGGTTATGAAGAACACTTAAAACTTCTATATTTTATCATCACATGGACTATAGGTTTGTACACTTGTTCTGTGTGGGTGATAACAAGACGTGGACTGAATTTCCTCATTCCCAGATTAATGATAAACATTTTGCAAAAACATATTAGATAGATGACCAATTTCTGTAGGCATTTAGAGATATCTAAAACAAGTGTTTGATTTCTGATCGTCCCTAGGTTGTTAGATCTATCATGGTGATCATTTTGGTAACCAAATTACGGGCTTAAATCAGTTTGCTATAATAGGTTCACTAAACATCTCTTTTCACTCTAGCTAAAGCTTTACTGTTTTTTTGTGTAACCCCAAATAGCCCATTGTAGTTACTGGTCCGATATAGTTAAACGGCTCTCTGTTTTACCATACCTCAAAGTTCATTAGGTTGCCACTGATGTATGCGTACATAGCTCGTTAGTTTTTCTCTACTTTTTAACATTTGAAAGAAGACACAGTATTCTGTTTCTTTATCTTTTTAAAAAACATCATTCATAGGAATGACAAAATTAATCTAAAACAATCAAAGAGCTCTTAACCTAGTGGTATGTAAGGAACCATCAAACAAGAGGTTGTGGGTTCAAGCATCGAACAAGGCAATATATATGTTGTATATACATATGGTTTGTGTTTGTGAGATAGATTGTAGGGTTGCCTTTCTCTAAAATAGAGTAATATTATACAACTTAAATTAAAAGGTTAGCATGTACACCTGGCTTTTAGTGTACCCAAAGAGGCAGATAGAGGCACTTGTTTTTCTTTTCAGAAAGGCATACAATAAAGAATAGACGCTATCCTATCATCAACTAACAACTTCTAGATATGGGTTTGATACATAATTGGTATGATATTCCGTAATCAATAAGAAATTATAGAAGTTGTCACAAGATTAAGTGAAGATCCAACAGAACTACAAAATCTTTAGGTTTATAATTCATCAAAAGACCTAGTTAATAACTTAGCAACATGTACGTTTTGATGCGAGAACTTTTAGATGTTGTTTGACATGTATAATGATTTTTAGTTTCTTTTTACTTTTTAGGCAAGATTTGTTAACTGTAGTTACTCCCTAGTGCAAGAGCGTAACTAGATTAGATTTGGCTATCAAGAGTTTATGTCTATTTTGGCGGTTATTGAAGATATTTGAACAGCGATAAATAAATAATAGTAAAATATTCGTAAGCAATATATTCGTCTTATTTACACTCGAGTTTGACCTCATGTTTGGACATATTTTGACATTTATTTAGGCATTCTAAACAATTCTTTTACTGTATACCAAATTGCCAATGATATTAGTAATGAAACTTTAGGTACATCTACAAAATGACAAATTTTGTTTATGGGAGTACACCACCATGTTTAGCTATACACCATCAAATGTGCTATAAAATTTTGTATTGTACAATACTTTAAAGCACATCCGGTGGTATATTATGACTAAAAATTGGCAGTGTCCGGATTATAAATCTACATATGTTTAAAATTGTTTGCAAAGTACACTTAGTAGCTGAATGTACGTACTTGGAGAGTACAAGTGATCAATGCAGTAAACAATCATGTTTTAGACTAGGTTGTTTATGTTTTTGCCTTGTTTTGGTTGTCTTATTGTATCAGTTGTACTTGTTAATCTCTGGATCTGTTAGATGTTATTACGTTATTTTGCAAAAAATAAAAAGTAAAAAATAAAATAAAAAACTGCTTGACTATGATGTTAGTTCTTGATATATGTTCATACTGTATGCATCCAAAAAACATGGGAATTTATATTTCCACTATGTTTTTTACTTCTTCCACCTAAATTGTCTAAACTGCCCTTAATGATGGACTTACATAAATTTTTTATTGTTATATTTCAGTAGGCTTATAACTACCTTTAGTGGCCTGGCTCAATATATTCAAATTGAAAGAACCAACAAAAGAGAGATGTGTTGTATTTAATGTATATGTGTGTTTTTGTAACTTACATTATGCACATATATATAGTACAAATTTTACTATCTATATTTGACTAATTATCATCCATATTTAACTACTAAATTTACAACACTCCCCCTTGGATGGTAATTTTTTTAAAGAGCAATTAATACTGCCTCGTTAAAAACCTTGCTAAAGAAAACCCAGTGGGATAAAACTTTAGCTAAGGGAAAAAGAGTGCAGCATAGAGTTGACTCCCCCTCAAGTAGACAACGCTGAGTCGTCACATCTTTTGAACTTGCCTCATGCCAATATTGTGAACGTATGTTTTGAAAACAGCGATTGACAGTGCTTTGGTATAAAGATCAGCAGAGTTGTTGATTGAACGTATCTCATTTTAATCTGGTTGTCTTTTACGAGATCTTGAGTATATGAGAAGAATCTGAGGTTTTCATCTGAAACTGTATCATCTAAATCTTTTATGTACAAGTTTGACCCATGTGATATGTCTACAGTCTCCTTCATGGTTTGCTCAAACTGTTGTTTCAATTCCTATTCCCTTTCAGTCTTTTTCTGAGCCTTACCAATATACCATTCTTTTCCATCAAACTTATGACCGTTAAGACCGTTTATAGCTTTAGCGCCTCGTCAGCATTTATGTTTTGTTCTGTCATTTTTGATACTCTTCTTTCATTTGTACTATGTAAGCTGTATTATCTTCATAGATAGTTGTTGGGCTTTTATAGCGTTCTAGTCCACAAGAATCAATAATGATTTGTATCATTTATCTTAACTAAAATCATTCCCGAGTAGCTTCATGTAATGCAATCACTTCGGCATGATTTGATGATGTTGCAACAAGTGTTTGTTTTGAGAACGTCATGATATTGCGGTGCCTCCATTTAGGAATACATATCCAGTTTGAGATTTAGCTTTATGTAGATCAGATAAATAATCTGCATCTGTATAACCAAACAAATCTTGTTTCGAGTTGTTAGAATAAAATAATTATAAATCAGTAGTTCCCCGAAGGTATCAAACTATTTGTTTGATTCGATTCCAATGTCTTTTGGTAGGGGCTGAGCTGAACCTTGTCAACAAATTAACTGCAAAAGAAATGTCAGATCTTGTATAATTTGTAAGATACATAAGAGCCCCAATTGCACTAAAATATGGAACTTCTGAACCAAGAAGATCTTCATGATCTTCTAGAGGATGAAATGGATTAGTATCAATATTAAGATCTAACAACCATATGAGTACTTAATGGTTTTTGTCTTGTCCATATTAAAATATTTTAAAATCTTTTCGGTATAAGTTGTTTGATGTATAAGTAAGTCATTAGTTATATGCTCAATATGTAAATCAACGTAATACTTGATTTTTTTTTATTTTAAAATCTTTCTTTAGAAGTTGAATGGCTTCATAGATTTCTTTATTTAAGATAATTGATATAAACAGCTATGATCACATATCCGAACATTGTTTTTATAAAACACACGTGCAAATAAGTTTATATGTATACCCTTTTCTTATCAAGTAGTAACTTAATCGATTATACCACATACGTCCCGATTGTATAAACTCATTTAGAATTTTTTGTGATTTAATGGAATATATTCCCTTGGGTTTTGCATTAGATGCTTATGATACCTTAACCCTTCAGGTATATTCATATATATATCACTATTAAGTGATCCATACAAATAAGTAGTAACAACATCCATGAGATGCATTTAAATAACTACCAGGTTGATTAAGTATCTAATAAGTAATTGTATTCATTATAGGAGGATAAGTTTTTCTCCTAATTCATTTCTGGTCTTTGTGGAAAATCTTGAGTTACAAGTTTAGTTTTGCCTTGTAACTTCATTTGCACATTTCTTTTCGGATAAAAATTCATTTGTATCCCATTGTTTCACATCTTTAAAAGTGATAACGATTGATCCAAAAACTTTTCTTTTATTGAGCGATTCTAATTTAGCTCGTATTGCTCCTTTCCGTTGAGTTCAATCACGTCTATTTTGATATTCAATGACAGATTTTGGTTCCAGATCATCATCTTTATTCATGATGTCATTGTAACATTATATGAAAATATCTCATCAAGATTTTTCATTTCATTTCAGTTTCATAATATTGCATAATTTATTGCAATTTATGTATTTACATTTATCAATATCCTCTGCAGAAGGAGTATTGATTTGTGGTTCTTCTTGAACACTTTCTTTTACCTCATTATCAGCTGATTTTCTTTTTCGAGGATTTTTATCTTTGGAACCAATTGGTCTCCCACGTTTCTGCCGTAGCAAAGACTCATGAGTGACATTATTGCCAGCTTTTGTAATTTCAATTCTAGCTGAAGCATTTACTGCTGGTATATATGATTTAGTCACTTATTTTTTGTATCTTTAAATGCATAAAGTAATTAATTTGCAAGTTCTTGCATATGCATTATATTTGAACTTTCTTTTCGCATTCTTTTGTGCGATGATCAATATTCCTTAATTGATGTTCACACCATGAAACATCATTTTATTTATATTTCATTTCTCCCCCTAATATAGGGAACAATGTTTCATTAAAGTGACAATCGACAAAACTTGCTGTAAAAACATCACCCGTCATGGGTTCAATACATCTTATGATTGAAGATGTTTCATATCTAACATATATTTCAATCCTTCTTTGAGGAACCATTTGTTGTGGTTGTTCAATTAAAAATACACTGCACAACCAAATGTTCTAAGATGGAAAATATTTGGTCTCCACCAAAATTAAGTTGGTAATGGAGAATATTTATAACTTGCACTTGATTTAATGCGAATTAATGTCACATCATGTAAATTTACATGTCCCCATATAAATATTGAGAGTTTTGTACTCATTTCTAATTGTCTAGTTATTAGCTGTAAGCGTTTATCTATTGATTCAGCTAAACCAATTTTGTGTATGCACATGAGCAACTGGATGTTCAACAACAATCCTTGTAGACATATAATAATCATTAAAAGCTTGAGATGTTAACTCACCAGCATTATCAAGTCTCATCCTTTTAATGGTGTAATCAGAATAATGTGTTCTTAATTTAATAATTTGTGCAAGAAACTTTGCAAATGCCATATTACGGCTTGATAACACACAAACATGAGACCATGCGTTAGATGCGTCTATTAGAAAAATGGTCCACATGATGGATGAATTGGTCCATATATATACCCTTGAATTCTTTCAAGAAACATTGGTGATTATTTCTCAATGTGCTTTTCATTAATCGCCATATGTGCTTTTCATTAATCACCATATGTGTTTTTCGTTAATCACTATATGTGCTTTTCATTAATCACTATATGTGATTTTCATTAATCACCATATGTGTTTTTCATCATATATCATTTTCACCATATGCGCTTTTAATTATATGTGCTGCGCTTTTCGTCATATGCACTTTTCATTATATGGGCTTTTAATTATATGCGCTGCGCTTTTCATCATATGCGCTTTATATCATATGCGCTTTTCGGTGCTACATAGATATTTCTCATTTTCGATTATCATTTACTGATAATCATATCCATTATGATATATATCAGAGAAACTTAACAAATTTCTCTTTGATTTGGGAGAAAACAAGACATTGTTTACCAAAAAATTCGTACCATTTGGTAATATGAAATTTTGCCTTTTTCGTTCCTTACATCAAGTTTGCAAGAGCTGATATAGTATTTATAATTCCTTCATTTGATTTAAATCAATGAAATATTTCTTAGATTTGATCATAGTGTGTATGTTACTACTATCTGCAATACATAGGTCTTTACCATTTAATTGATGTTGTATTTCAGCAGGATTCATACTAAAACTTCAAATAAGATAAGCAAATAATGAGTTATATTTCAGCAAGATAATCAAATTATATTACCTGCAAACAAGTTATAATCTGAAGTACATAAAAGATAACACTTAATAAAACATATGCGTTATGGTCTAAAACCATTTATTTATGAGTGATACATAAAAAAAACTAGGCATCTTAGAAAATTCAAACCATTCAAGTCTCAAGGTAGCTCAGGGTTAATTTAATCAAGATTTGTCAACAGATTCACTCTCGTTTTCTTTTCTTTTTGGGACTTATTTGTAGAGCTAAACAAGATGTTCATGTATTCAAGAAATACTAGACTGATGATCCACGTTACCAGATCATTAATAAGAATCTCCGGAATTCTTATAAGAGCGTCTACTAATATCTTTAATTTTATTCTTTCATGGATCACCGATATTATTATTATTATTTTTTTTTGATAATTAATATCGTATCTATCTTTGAGTATTTTCCATAATACACTTGGATTTTCGATCATATAATATGTAGATTCTAAGGACTCGTCAATATGTTTGCTAAGAAAAATACTTACTATTGCTTTCTCTTGTTCGGAATAATTGTTATTTTCATTCAGGGTTTCTAAAATACCGTTTGATTAGAGATGTTTTTCTACATTCATAACCCATGTTAAGTAGTTGTTCACACTTGTTCTAAATGAGCAAATTTAAGCCTTTTCAAATTCGACATTTTCTATTATCAAAAAGATGAATAACATAAATCATAATCATAATCAACTTCTATTCATAGACAAATAACAAAATGAAATTACAATCATTTTAAATTCATAAGTAGCAAATAACAGAATAATGATATGATTACAAATAATAAAACCACAAGGGCAGGATAGAATATAGGTTCACCCGGTGGTATATTAGCAACAATGATGATAGTTAATATGACCAATACAATAGGAAAAATTATCCTTGTGTGAATCATTTTTACAAAAAACTTTTGAGAGTAGTAATCTGAAAAATGAAGATTGATTTGTGAAAATGTGAAAATGGAGATGTTTATTTTATATTTGAAAAATATAGTTGTTGTAACGTCGTCAGTTGACGTTAACAACCGTTATGTATATATGACCGTTGTAACGTCGTTAGTTGACGTTAACGAATAAAGTCACTATATCAAAACGCGTATGAGTAATATAAAGGACAAGATTTTTTTTCTTATTTTAACTTTTAAGATTTACTTTTAATAAAAATACAAACTACTTTTTCTTATTTTAACTTTTAAGATTTACTTTTAATAAAAATACAAACTACTTTTTCTTATTTTAACTTTTAAGATTTACTTTTAATAAAAATACAAACTATTTTTTCTTATTTTAACTTTTAAGATTTACTTTTAAGAATAAACATTAGTATGCATGAAATAAATAATGATTAATTGCATAAGTAATCATAAATGTTAGATAACATATAAAGACCCCATCGTATTCGTATTGATCGGAATTAATCTCGACCCATGGTACCGTGTTGTCAAATGACGTGTTGCGTACATAAAGTACCGTGTTGTCAAATGACGTGTTGCGTACAATCATGAGGTCTTATTAACATAAATATAAATGTTAGTGAAGTTAATAAGAGTTAGATTACAGAAAATATAATTCAGGCGGTATAACCGACCATATATAACTTAAATAACATGAATATAAATGTTAGTGAAGTTAATAAAAGTTAGATTACAGAAATATAATTCAGGCGGTATAACCGACCATATATAACTTAAATAACATAAATATAAATGTTAGTGAAGTTAATAAAAGTTAGATTACAGAAATATAATTCAGGCGGTATAACCGACCATATATAACTTAAATAACATAAATATAAATGTTAGTGAAGTTAATAAAAGTTAGATAATTTCTTACCTTGATTAGTGACGTGTGCTTGCTTAGATAAACCTTGATTATACGGAGCACTTCGTGCTGATAACGTGTTATATTTCAGTAGGCTTATAACTATCTTTAGTGGCCTGGTTCAATATATTCAAATTGAAAGAACCAACAAAAGAGAGATGTGTTGTATTTAATGTATATGTGTGTTTTTGTAACTTACATTATACACATATATATAGTACAAATTTTACTATCCATATTTGATTAATTACCATCCATATTTAACTACTAAATTTACAACATTTATACTTTTTATTATAATTTATCAAGGGATATTTTGGGAAAAAACATGAAATTGTGGTTGAACACTCAATAAAATATATTTCATTATAAACCTGTAGCTGATATTTGATGTTTGTAATTATTATTAGGAAACATGATTTGGTGCAGGAGCCTCCTCATGTTGATGTAATGGTGTTTTGATTGCCAATAAATAGATCAAAGTCGCATCATAAAGTTATTTATCAAATATTAAGATGCAATTGTGATATTTTCACCATTTAAATTTCACATATACACATTACCATCTGTCTACCTTTAATAGTACGATGGTGATATTTCCACTGCTATCTATGATTACGGATCATTTTTACAATGTTCGTGTTAAGATGTCTTTAATTCTTGTATTACTTTTTTTTTTTTTTTTTTACAATATTTGTACCTTATATGTGATGGATGATTTCGACAAAGATCTTCACTAATGTCTATAATGAGGGTGCATATTTCTATTGATTTGAGAGTGGTCAATCAGATTTGAGTCCTCATGCTCCTTCTAAGTTTCAGTGAGGGTACAAAGCATGGGTAAAATGTCACTAATCAAGTATCATTATCAAGTTTGATCAACTAATTAGAATGAGCATTTCATTTAGATGTCGAAACAGGACAAAACACTAGTCATTATCACTAGGTTTTTAACCACACTTGTTTCAGTAGAATGAGCAAACTCAGGTTGGCTTTCACCTTCTATATATAGTCATTTGGGTAATGATTGTAACAATTAAAAGGTCAACAATATAGGTACACAATCAACTGTGAGATCTATCATTTTTAGGAACCAACTCCGATTATTTAGGGTTCATATATATCGCACCCAATGCTACTTGTTAAGACCGAAAAGAGGTGATGGTACACCATAGGATATCATCATAGCGACATAAAACAGTTACAGGCAATACATGATTGAAGGTTGTACATGATTGAAACTAATAAAAATGCATCGGTTGCTGAAAAAAATCAACTCCACAAACGATTCCTCCCATGGCGTATGGAGCTGGTCACGTACACCAAACGGTCGACTACTAAACGAACTAGCGGAAATCAATAATCTTATTTCGAATATCTCACTCTCCGATCGACCTGATTCATGGAAATGGAACTTAGACAACTCCGGCCTATTCACATCAAAGGCCCGAACACACCTAATTAACAACTTAATATTTGGATCAAACGCATCAAACATCACAACAAACCGCAACAAATTTACTCCCCCAAAAGTCAACATATTCGCTTGGAGAACCGTACAAAATAGAATCCCTGTGAGATCCGAACTTGATAAACGTGGAATTGACATCGACACCTTACTTTGCCCACTTTGCCAATCACATATCGAGACTATCGATCACATTATTATTAATTGCCCTTCATCTTCTAATATTTGGAATCTCGTTCTAACATGGTGGAATCAACAACAACTATCGATCACAAACATTGAAGATGCCATCATCAACAAACAACCCTTTACATCTAATGTCTTCAGCGACTCTATATGGCAAGCAACAAAATGGATCATATGCTATATAATTTGGAAGTATAGAAATTTGAAAGTCTTTGCCAACAAAGTTTGGGCCCATGCAACAGTCATGTCCGAAATACAAACGCTAAGCTTTAGTTGGATCTCCAAACAATCAAAAAAGAAACCACTCGAATGGTAACAATGGCTCATCAACCCCTCCTTTTACGTCGCGGCTCCAAGTAATAATGTAGGGATAGGCTAATTCACATCGCCCAAATTGATGCAATCTATATCCTTATGTGACCATGATTAAATGGGAAGTTGCGTTATAACTTTGTGTTGTTTTGTGCAATTCGGTTATCCGTCTCTTCCCCGCTTGAGTTATTTCTCAAGTTCTATTGCTTTTCACAAGTGTATAGTGTTGTATCTTTTTGGTTGTTTCCATTGTTTAACATCGAATTTGAATATTATCGGATTCCATTATGTAATCTATAGTTTAGGTCCTTGTAACCTTTATTATTATTGTTAATAATAATATATCTTGTTTTTCAAAAAAAAAAAAAAAAAAAAAAAGGTTACAGGCAATGCTACCGTGGTAAATAGTGTAATCATAAATTTTTGTAAAACGATTTTCATACTGTGAGCTACAACTTTGGGGTATTGTATTATAAAAAACAAATGTTTAACACTTAATTAAAAAAGACAATTGAAAGCTAGTTACACATTTAATGTGTCAGTGTGTCACTAAACAACATGTTCTTGTTGGGCATATGCAACAAGCTAACTCATGTAATTTATCTGTTTTCCTTCTCTTTGTAGCCATTATTTTTTTTTCACTTTTTACATTTGATGTATGATGATTAACCCTTTTATAAACTGCTTTTAGACAAACTAATTGAAAGTAATGGCTAACAAAACATGTTTATATATTTTAGGTCACTCAAATAGGTGAAATATATATGATAAATGCTAATATCCGCACTCAATAAACACGAATATATACAAATGAGACTTAACTTCACAAGTCACAACAGTATATGTTTATAATATCATTTCGATACCTCAGGATGACCATTTGGTTAGTTGAATGTATATTAATTTTGCAAATTTACATATGTTTGTAAAAAGAGTGTATTCATGGCTCAATTGTGTAACACCGGCCATTTTTTTTTTTAATACACAGCGGAACACTTTATTAACAAACACAATATAAGTCACGTCATTACGTTTAAGTTTACACAACGGTGTTACGTTATCACAAAACATTATTTATACAAAAGTCCACATCAGAGTTGGGTTGTCAAACATGTCTTCTGCAATAACACCCTTCCCGACTAGCAGTACCTAAACCTGCAAGGGGAGAATATGTGGGGGATTAGCGCACCGCTAAGTGAATGGAATCTATCTAACAGATATAGCTTAAGCCACACACAAACTATATACTAACAACAGTACTTGCTAACTACCAACTAGCATACAATAAGACAATACGAGGATCGACGGCTTGTACGAGCACACGACTCCTAGCTGATTGGACTTGAGTCTACCGATAGTCCCTGATACTCAATTCACAGTATAGTTATCCAGATGCAGGGGATGCATCATTCACACTATACTCTACAATCAGTAGCCTATGGACCCAACCTCCCCTAGGCACGGTTGACCTCATACGGACTCTAACCTCTCCTAGGCACGGTCTCGAGTCCCCAGTCTCCCTAGGCCCGACTGGTGCCATTCACACAGTGTACACATAATTCACATACAACATCAGGCATACTATATTATTCTAACATGGCAATTTCTACACTATGCATGGTAAAAGAGTCAACCACAGTAGCATGATATGCTACTTAAACTCTATCAGGAGATAGACCCACTCACCAATTATCAGCAACTACTCAGTTATTATTTCTGAGCTTCCTCCTTGTCCTTATAACCTGAGAACAACACAAACAAAGTTAATATACATATCCAATAAATAATATAATCATTTCATATGATTAACTAGGTCATAACACCATATATTCATAATTTTATGAGTCTACATTATGACTCCATTCAATAATGGCATACAGGTGCGTGCAAAACACGACATACACACTAAAACTCCTTTTTCGACCTAAAAACAGTTTGATCTAGTTTCTTAAAAGTTCATCATTGAAAAGTACTCTTCAATACGATTCCAACGATATTTGATTCATCAAAAACGGAGTTACGGTTTGAAAGTTACGCCCGTTTCAATTTCATAAAAGGTACTGTAGCGAATAGTGATTTCCTAACACTGTAGCAACTCGGTACTGTAGCAACACGGGTACCGTAACAACTCGGGGGTACTGTAGCAAATAGTGGCACTGTAGCAATCCCGAACACTGTAGCAAATAGTGATACTGTAGCAAATAGTGACAATGTAGCAAATAGTGATACTGTAGCAAATAGTGATACTGTAGCAGTTCGGGTACTGTAGCAAAATACTGTAGCAAACACTGTAGCAACTGGTTCGAACACTTACGCTGATTTCGAACATTTTTCGCCCAAAACTCGATTTTTGAGCGATTTTGATCAAATTTTAAGCATGGAAGCTACTAAACATATATACAACCTATTTCTAACATCAATTGAGCATAACAAACATCAAACAACTAAATTTGAGCTAATTTCTATCAAAAACTCATTTAACATAAAAACTCAATTAGAGCAAGAATCAAAGCATGAATCTATGATATGCATACCTTATATTGATCACGAAATCACAAGGAATATATCTCTAGCTTCAATTAATCCAAAGGCTCACCAAATAAAATTAGGGTTTGTGAAGGGATGAAGTTTGGGTACGGAGTACTTATTTTCTTATTTAGGGAAATGAGAAGAAACATACAGAAACATACATATAAATGGGTTATAAACCCATACCCCATATCACACGGGTATTTACCAGTTATCTTATCTGATAACCTTTCGTATCTCCTTAGGCGGTCCTAACGGAGTCCAAATTAAATAAACCAACCTGTTCTGGGACCCTTGTCACAAACTGGTCACAACACAATTATAATAAAATACTAATAAAATAATTAAAATAAAAGCACTTAAGACTAAGCACAAACCCTAAGGCAAAATAGGCAACTTACAACTAGCCCGGGTTTCAGTCTGTTACAAATCCACCCCCCTTAAAAAGATTCCGTCCTCGGAATCTGGTCTTGCTCAAACAGATGAGGGTAACGGGTCTTCATCAACTCTTCTGTCTCCCACGTCAAGTTAGACCCTAAGCTGTGTTTCCATTCTACTAAAATCATCGGGATCTTTTTCTTTCTTAACTCAGTAACCTTTCTGTCGACCACTCGAATAGGTTCCTCAACCAACTTGTTACTCAAATCAACTTTCAAATCTACCAGTGGTACGATTTGTGTCTCATCATCGATTTTACACTTACGCAAATAACACACGTTGAATGTATTATGAATACCGGCTAACTCTGACGGAAGATCTAACACCACAGTCTGATCATTCAACACTTCACTGATCGGAAACGGACCAATAAATCTCGGTGCTAACTTACCACGTTTACCGAATCTGATAACCCCTTTCCACGGCGAAACTTTCAGATACACTCGTTCACCCACATTAAAGGTTACTGGATGTCTACGCGGATCAGCATACATTTTCTGCCTATCTCTAGCAGCTTTCAACTTTTCTCTCGCAATTGCAACTTTTTCGGCTGTCATTTGAACAATTTCGGGACCTGCAAACTGTTTCTCCCCGGCTTCTAACCAACAAGTCGGAGTTCTGTAACGACGACCGTATAACATTTCATAGGGCGGCATCCCTATACTCGAATGATATGAATTATTATACGCAAATTCGACCAACGGCAAATGTGTATCCCACGAACTACCGTATTCTAACACACAAGCCCTTAACATATCCTCCAAAGTCTGTATCGTTCTTTCACTCTATCCGTCTGTCTGAGGATGATAAGCTGTACTTAAATTCACACGTGTACCCAAATTCTGTTGAAGACTATTCCAAAAATTCGACACAAATCTGGAATCTCTGTCTGAAACGATCGATAATGGCACACCATGTCGACTAACTATCTCATTTATATACAATTCGGCTAACTCACTTAACGAAGCTGTTTCACGAGTAGCAAGAAAATGAGCACTTTTAGTTAGGCGATCCACTATTACCCAAATCATATCATGTCTTTTCTGAGTTCGAGGTAATTTGGTCACAAAATCCATCGTTATATGTTCCCATTTCCACTCTGGAATCTGTAACTGACGTAACGAACCATAAGGTTTCTGATGTTCGGCCTTCACTTGAGCACATATATGACACTTTTCGACATAACGGGCGATATCTGATTTCATTGTTGGCCACCAATACACTGTTTTCAAATTATGATACATCTTATTACTACCCGGATGTACTGTCAATCTGGATTTGTGAGCTTCCGTCATGATTAAATCCCTCAAATCTCCAAGCTTAGGCACCCAAACACGATTGTTTAAGGTCTTTAGTCCACGTGAGTCATCAATTAAGTCCACTTTTCGTTTGGTCATTTGTTCAGATTTAATATGTTCGTCCTCTAAAGCACAGGCCTGAATGGTTTTTAAGCTGTTAATCAAATCTGAAGTTATATTCAAACGAAGAAATTTCACATTTTCACTTGACTTTTTACGACTTAGGGCATCTGCAACCACATTTGCCTTACCCGGATGGTATTTAATTTCACAATCGTAATCTTTGATCAACTCTTGCCATCGTCTCTGACGCATATTCAATTCTTTCTGTGAGAAGATATACTGCAAACTCTTGTGATCTGTACATATAACACAATGGGTTCCATACAAATAGTGTCTCCACAGTTTCAAAGCAAACACTACTGCAGCCATTTCAAGATCATGCACTGGATAATTCTTCTCATGAACTTTCAACTGTCGCGAGGCGTAGGCGATTACTTTATCTCTTTGCATTAATACACAACCCAACCCGGCATATGATGCATCACAGTATACCACGAAGTCGTCTGAACCTTTTGGTAAAGCTAACACTGGTGCCTGACACAGTAGCTGTTTCAAAATCTGAAAAGCCTTTTCCTGTTCATCAGTCCATCGAAAGGCTACATCTTTACGAGTCAACTTAGTCAACGGACCCGCTATTTTCAAGAAATCCTTGATAAATCTGCGATAATAACCGGCTAATCCCAGAAAACTCTTAATCTCAGTCGGAGTCTTCGGAGAATTCCAATTCATTACCGCTTCTATCTTTGTCGGATCAACTTTTATACCTTCGGCACAAATCACATGACCCAAAAACTGCACTTCACGTAACCAAAATTCACACTTTGAAAATTTTGCAAATAGTTGTTCACGTTTCAACATGTTCAAAACCTGTCTCAGATGTTCAGCATGTTCACTTTCGGTCTTTGAATACACTAGTATATCATCTATAAACACAATCACAAACTTATCTAAGAACGGGCGACACACTCTATTCATTAGATCCATGAAGATTGCTGGCGCATTCGTCAACCCAAACGGCATGACAAGAAATTCATAATGACCATACCTTGTTCTGAACGCTGTTTTCGGTATATCTGATTCAGCAACACGAACCTGATGATATCCGGATCGTAAGTCTATCTTAGAAAAGAATGAAGCACCCTGTAACTGATCGAACAAATCGTCTATTCGAGGTAACGGATACTTATTCTTCACTGTTCTTTTTTTCAATTCACGATAATCAATACACATACGCATTGACCCATCTTTCTTTTTAACAAACAATACCGGAGCACCCCACGGTGAAGAACTCGGTCGGATAAACCCACGATCTAATAGTTCTTGAATCTGTGACATCATTTCACGGATTTCAGACGGCGCTAATCGGTATGGAGCTTTTGGAACTGGAGTTGTTCCAGGAACCAATTCAATCTTATATTCAACTTCCCTTACCGGCGGCAGACCTGGTAACTCATCTGGGAACACTTCGGGAAATTCTGATACTATCGGAATATCGGCCACTGTTTTCTTTTCTTTCTTCGCATCAATCACATATGCAAGAAATGATTCACGACCCTTTGCCATCGACTTTTTTGCTTTCATCATGGTTATCAACAGAAAATTATACCCTCCCCGCTCCCCTCGGGCCACAACACGGGTTCCATCGGTCGAACGAAAGGTAATCATTTTCCTATCACACTTAATATTAGCCCTAAGCGAGCTCAACCAATCCATTCCTAGTACTACATCAAAGCTAGGAATAGGTAACACTAAACAAGTCACCGGGAAAGACTTCCCTTCGATCTCTATACAAACCCCAGTCACATAGGTTGTGACGGGTGTGGTCTTACCATCAGCTACTTCTACACTAACCGGCTTGGGTAACACAGTAGCTGATAAATTTAACTTAGCACAGAAATCTAGGGACATAAAACACCTATTGGCACCATAATCAAACAATACGCGAGCAGGTATTGAGTTGATTAGAAACATACCGGTGATCACTTCATCGGTTGTCACAGCATTCTCAACCGACATCTGAAAAGCTCTAGCCTCTGCTGTTGAAGGGTTCTTCCTCTTCTGCCCACTCAAGGCAGTTGACCCTCCAGCTGATGCTGAATGCGCCCCTGACCCTACCCCGGAACTACCACTCTTCGACGGACAACTAACTGCACGATGCCCTGGTTTGTGATAAGTCCAACACACACTATTCGGATACGGACATGCTGAAGACTCATGCCCAACAACACCACACTTTAAGCATCTTCTTGTACCCTCAGAACACTGACCACTGTGAGAAGATTGACACGTGTGACACCAATTCCCTTTACCTGATCCAGATCCAGTATTACTCTGACCAATTTTACCCTTCGATTTAAACCCACTAGACTTCTTGGATTTAAATCCTGATTGACCAGATACTTGCCCACCTTGTTGTAGCACATTACCAAACATTCTGTTTCTGGCAGCCTGAACATCACTTTCTACCATCTTAGCCATCACAACATCTTGAGACAACCATGTAGCTGTTCTAACAAAAGTTCGGTACTCTGGCAGAATAATATTAACAAAATGCTGAATACGAGATGCTTCGTCTGGCACCCATTGTTGTACAAACCTCAGTTTATCCATAAACTTCTCTACTACCTCATCGATCGTCATTTGAGGTGTCATCTTCATTTCAAGAAACTCAGTCTTGATTCGGTTCATATCAAACGGATTACAATACTGTTCACACACCTTTCCATAAAACTGCTCCCATGTGATCATACTCACTTGCTCTTTTGATATACTAGAAATCAAAGAATCCCACCAAATCATAGCCCTACCTTTCAACAGTCTACTAGCATATGTTACCTTCAGCTCGGGTTCACACTGACACGCTTCAAATACCCTTTCAACTTCTCGCAACCAATTGAGAGTTACAGTCGGATCAGTACTTCCAGAGAACTCGGAGGGTTTGCAATCACGGAAGTTCTTATACGTACATCTTTTGGGTGGTTGCATGTAAGGTTGATGGAACATTTGCATTTGGTATGGATTCATCATCATGGGATTTTGGTAAGTAAAGGTGTTTTGTGGGGGCATATAATATTGGTTAGGTATTTGATTCTGAAACTGGTTCTGGGGCACATTAGGTATCGTTTGGGATTGCGCGGTTGGGAATCCAGGTGGTGTATCATCATTTCCAGAATGCCTCGCCAATTCAAGCTCATTAATTTTGTCCTCGGCCTCTTTTAGCTTGCTTTCTAACTGAAGGATGTAACTACTCTGATCATCATCTGACTCAACACCTTCTTCTGGTGCTCTAAATGTTCCGGGGTTAGACGGGCCAGTTGCGTTTCTATCAGCCATACCTGTGCTACAAAACAGCTCACACAAAAGCTTAGTGGATAACAGTTAGTTCAATCACAACTAACACACGTATATCCTATTTTCACTTAGCCCCCACTCTCACAGACATGTTTGACTTGCCTCAGGGTTTGGGAACAAAATACGCGCACGTATTTGCTGCCAAACCATGCTCTGATACCAACTTGTAACACCGGCCATTTTTTTTTTTTAATACACAACGGAAGACTTTATTAACAAACACAATATAAGTCACGTCATTACGTTTAAGTTTACACAACGGTGTTACGTTATCACAAAACATTATTTATACAAAAGTCCACATCAGAGTTGGGTTGTCAAACATGTCTTCTGCAATAACACCCTTCCCGACTAGCAGTACCTAAACCTGCAAGGGGAGAATATGTGGGGGATTAGCGCACCGCTAAGTGAATGGAATCTATCTAACAGATATAGCTTAAGCCACACACAAGCTATATACTAACAACAGTACTTGCTAACTACCAACTAGCATACAATAAGACAATACGAGGATCGGCGGCTTGTACGAGCACACGACTCCTAGCTGATCGGACTTGAGTCTACCGATAGTCCCTGCTACTCAATTCACAGTATAGTTATCCAGATGCAGGGGATGCATCATTCACACTATACTCTACAATCAGTAGCCTATGGACCCAACCTCCCCTAGGCAAGGTTGACCTCATACGGACTCTAACCTCTCCTAGGCACGGTCTCGAGTCCCCAGTCTCCCTAGGCCCGACTGGTGCCATTCACACAGTGTACACATAATTCACATACAACATCAGGCATACTATATTATTCTAACATGGCAATTTCTACACTATGCATTGTAAAAGAGTCAACCACAGTAGCATGATATGCTACTTAAACTCTATCCGGAGATAGACCCACTCACTAATTACCAGCAACTGCTCAGTTATTATTTCTGAGCTTCCTCCTTGTCCTTATAACCTGAGAACAACACAAACAAAGTTAATATACATATCCAATAAATAATATAATCATTTCATATGATTAACTAGGTCATAACACCATATATTCATAATTTTATGAGTCTACATTATGACTCCATTCAATAATGGCATACAGGTGCGTGCAAAACACGACATACACACTAAAACTCCTTTTTCGACCTAAAAACAGTTTGATCTAGTTTCTTAAAAGTTCATCATTGAAAAGTACTCTTCAATACGATTCCAACGATATTTGAATCATCAAAAACGGAGTTACGGTTTGAAAGTTACGCCCGTTTCAATTTCATAAAAGGTACTGTAGCAATAGTGATTTCCGAACACTGTAGCAACTCGGTACTGCAGCAACACGGTACTGTAGCAACTCGGGGGTACTGTAGCAAATAGTGGTACTGTAGCAATCCCGAACACTGTAGCAAATAGTGATACTGTAGCAAATAGCGACAATGTAGCAAATAGTGATACTGTAGCAAATAGTGATATTGTAGCAGTTCGGGTACTGTAGCAAAATACTGTAGCAAAATACTGTAGCAAACACTGTAGCAACTGGTTCGAACACTTACGCTGATTTCGAACATTTTTCGCCCAAAACTCGATTTTTGAGCGATTTTGATCAAAGTTTAAGCACATGGAAGCTACTAAACATATATACAACATATTTCTAACATCAATTGAGCATAACAAACATCAAACAACTAAATTTGAGCTAATTTCTATCAAAAACTCATTTAACATAAAAACCCAATTAGAGCAAGAATCAAAGCATGAATCTATGATATGCATACCTTATATTGATCACGAAATCACAAGGAATATATCTCTAGCTTCAATTAATCCAAAGGCTCATCAAATAAAATTAGGGTTTGTGAAGGGATGAAGTTTGGGTACGGAGTACTTATTTTCTTATTTAGGGAAATGAGAAGAAACATACAGAAACATACATATAAATGGGTTATAAACCCATACCCCATATCACTCGGGTATTTACCAGTTATCTTATCTGATAACCTTTCGTATCTCCTTAGGCGGTCCTAACGGAGTCCAAATTAAATAAACCAACCTGTTCTGGGACCCTTGTCACAAACTGGTCACAACACAATTATAATAAAATACTAATAAAATAATTAAAATAAAAGCACTTAAGACTAAGCACAAATCCTAAGGCAAAATAGGCAACTTACAACTAGCCCGGATTTCAGTCTGTTACAAATTGTAATGATATACTATACATATTACCACTGGACTAACACTTTGATCTAAATCAATACAGAGCGTATTACAGGGACATAATATAGTATATAGTATAATCTAAAAAAGGAACCACACTAGAAACTTAACAAATGATATATTTGTTGTCGTATAAAGTAGTAAGTAGTGTCTTTTTGGTTTAAATTATCATCATAATTGAAAACATACAATTTGCTTAAAGAAAACAAAATGGCTTTATTGTCCATGATCGTAGTGGAATTCAACTTTATTGTAAGTACGGTAGTAAGCATAATGCCTCTTTAGACATATCCACCTTAAGACGTCACTTGATGTAAATTTGATGTAACATTAATCAGTTAATGAACATAAATCTAGAGAGACATACCAACATATAATTTACATATTTTAACAATCAACAACTGTAACGACCCGACTTTTTTGACTTATATTTATACTTTATACTTTCACGAATCTGCGTGTATGTGCGTACTGAGCTAGATAATATTCTGGGATCATTATCCATGTTAACTACTTTCGTTAATATCTTAAAACGTGTTACTAAGTGCTTAATCACTTAACTTGATCCTCGAATGCTTTTATGACCGTTAGTGTCACTAGTCGTTTAGAACGAGATACGTACTTGGTACACGTTAAACTTTGGTCATAATTGGAGTGTTATGACTACTTAATCCTACTTGTTATCTCTTAATGACAATTACTTAGCTTGTTGATTGCTTAATTACGCTTAGTGTTTTATTAATGCACACTAGTTAGTCTTAATGGACTTAACACCTTATTGGACTAGGACTTCCATAGCCCAACCTACTCAAGTTAATGGGCTAGTTTTAGTGGACTAGTTAATGGGTTGGTTAGCCCATTTAACTAAAGACAGAACCCATTTAAGAATTAAGACAAAATGTTTGCATGCTTAAGTACCTTCCTTACATGTTTTAACCTCATTCAAGCATGCTAGCCAACATGTATACATCACCATTGTACCACCACCATGGACCACACCACCTGATCAATCCTAGATTATCCTATAGAGGCTAATCAAGGATTGAGTGCAATGAGGGGGTACAATGGATGTCGATTATAATTTTGGGACCTTATTGTCATATTTCGTTAAGTGCTAAACGATCAACAACCATGTCCCGGTCTTCGTAAATTACCTTAACCAACAAAGATCAAATCTCGGGCAAATTCACGAGAGAGATCAATATGGCTAGAGCAATTCTTCCAGAATCAACAACCTTAAATGAGAGGCCAAGCTCCCTATTTATAGGTTTGAGATCTGTACGGAAGTAAGATGTGCGGGCACTTAGGAATTCAGCATAAATACTGCGAGAATCCTTCGCACTCTTTAGTGTTCCACGCAGTCTCACCGCACTCTTTATCGTTTTCTGCGGTTTAGTTGCTTTGCATCTTTGCCTTTAAGTAGCTTTTCGCACTAAAAATATACATATACATATGTATGTATATGATCAAGTCCCCCCAGTTTATTGTGTTACATTTTTGCAGAAAATGTAATACAACAAACTCTAAAAAATAAAAATTGTAGTTTGTCTTTTTATGCGAACGATTTGCGCACAATGTTTACGCGTAGAGGCATTTTATTTTCACAACGACTATTTTTATATTCGTTGATTTATTATTGCGTTTATAGCTGTAACAACCCGAGCTTTTCCGTTAAAACTTCCGTTAAATACTTGATGATTGTTAGTTAAATCATACGATTTTCATACGCCGGATTTTTTTTTCTTTTTTCAGAATAGTTAACAGTGGCTACGTGAAACTTTTTCGTATTTAAAGTAATTAAATGCGTACTTGATCCTTAGTGGATTACTTGAATTAATATGTTATATTAATTAGTGAACTTAATTAGGTTGACAAATTAAACTATAAACGACACGATTAAAGTTAATCGCCTAGAAAACTTTTTAAGTTAACGGAACTCAGAAAAACGATAGAATAATTATTGTTAATAATTATTGAACTTACGAAAGAAATTTAATTTATTATTTACTTAATGAATTAAACACGGTGATTTTGTTTCAACGACTAGTTAACGTTCCGGAGATTCGGTACGGTTAATGGCACTCGAAACGAACCACGCGCGAACGAGATTTTACACAAAACGAGCCCGAGACCCGAGCCCGAGGCCACATGGACATGACCTCATACCTCATCATCCTTGGCCCCATGAGTAGCCAATGCATGTTGACTATTAGTTTAGGCCCATGTTTGTTGACTTTTGGTTTTTAGGCACTAAGTAACTAGTTAGATAATTCTCTATACAATCTTTAATCATTCATTCCATCCTACCATGAAAAAAATGCAGCTCATCCTTCCTCTCCTCCCTCTCTTTCACATCATATATCACCACCACCAAATCACCATCAAAAATTGCTCAATTGCTCGCACTCGTTTGATCAATCTTGCTCCGATCGTCGTTCTCTACGCGCTAGTATAAACAATTTTGTGATCAAAGGTATAATTGGCTAAACCCTAATCTTTAAAATTAGATTTTTATTAAGGTTTCATAAATTAGGTTGTCTATTGCTCAAGTCTTGATGTTTGTTGATTGTTTAATGCGTTAGATCACTCGTTTTGTTTATTTGTTGCGAAAACCGAATTGTATATTGCATGATCAGTGAATTTTGATTTTTCTAATGCATAATATTATATGATAATTAGGTTCCTTACGAAAAACTATTAATTTTAGGCTTTGGATTCGCTTGATTTCGTTTTCGGATGATCAAGTTATGACCAATTGAAATTAACGTTGTGTTTTTGTGATTGATCGGAAATTCCGGGTTTGATAGACCACGAATTGGATTGTGAAATTAATACCATTGGATAGGTAATTTAAAAACACTTAGGTTACACTAGGATATCATGTTGTTTGCTTATGTATAACTTAAGATATGCATGATTTAGTGAAAAAGTGGATTTATACAGCACTTGCATGAAAACAGCCTTGTATGATAAAATATGTTAACTTCTGAGATTAAAGCTTTGCATATTTGAAATTTACAGAAAAAGTACTTCACTTTTCATGTAGATATCATAGTCAAATTGTATCTAGATCTTCGAATAATTGCGTACGAATGTGACTAACTAAACTAGAATCGAAACAGCAACTTGCTCTCTGTTTTATACCTGTGGTTTGTGTTTATTGAATTAGCATGTATGCTTCTGGAAAATGAATATTAACATGATATGTGACATATGGTTAGTTAATGTCAATCTCTAAAACCTTATACATTGGGCACAATAGGGCCACACATTATGTAAATTCTGAATTGAGCTGAAAACTGAACATTCAACTTGCACGAATAAACTGTACAAATTGGCTAAACAAAAATTGCTCAAATTTTGATATGTGTTAGTTTGATTTGTCTTTAAACCATGGTCACTGGTCTTGTATCAATTTCATGTCCCTAACTCCAGTTATAGCCAAAACAAAATCAGTGCGCGGTCAAAAACTTACTTGGCAAACTATAAATGTACCCCTTCTGATTCCTGACTTTTAATTATCGTATGAGACCCTGGATGGACTTTTTGGAATCTATTTTGAGTATACTTATGATCTGGAGTTTTCCATGTTTACTTGAATTTTGTACTATGAGATAATATGCTAAGTTTGCTACATGTACATGAACTTTGTGCACAACGATAAACTGAAATTGTGAAATTGACCAATTATGATCTAAAACGTGTTGTTTGACTTAGGTTTGACATGTTGACCAATATTTGACATGAACCTACTGATGTTGACTTTATTTGACTACTTTGACCAAGTTTGACTTTTGGTTTGACTTCGGTTGACTTTGTTTGACTTGCATGAATTAGTTGACTGTATGTTGACTTCTACTTTGAGACGCGTCGATTCGAGAAATAAGACAACTTATACTATGAAAACACACTTGTTTAAGACATATTTATTGACCAACCTAAATACATATACTTAGGTTGCATTACTCGGCTATAAACCGTACAAGTAAATTGTCCACTTTTCAATCCGAGCTTTATTCAAAGGTGAGTCTACAGTCCCGCTTTTTACATGTTTTCAGGGATGAGAATACACGCTATTGTTACTTACAATTTTTACAAATGCTTTTGTATTGACACGAGTACTATATATGCATATTGAGTTTGTACACAAAGCCTCTAGCTTGAATACTTTAAATACCATCGGTGCAGGCACAATTTAGATGGACGGATCCGTTAGGTTGACAACCTCACCCGCTATAAAAATTGTGGTGCATTTATTTTGAGCATAATACATTCATACAAGTGTATAACATTTTTATGAGGTAAAGGCGGGTATAGTGGATTCTATACTCGGGTCATTGCTAGTATTCAGGTGCTCATAGATTATGCAAACGTTTCGCAACTTGGAGTTGTACTTGTAAAATCTCGTGGTCAAGGAACTTAAACTATTTTCTGATAACTGTTTTTCAGATACTATACAACGTTATTTAAAACTGTGGTTTACGAACAAATGAGATAAAACTTGACATGGTATTGTCTACGAATATTTGAAACTTGACATGGTATTGTCTACAAATGATTGAAACTTGACATGGTAGTGTCAACAAACTTTTGAAATGGGACACGAAGTTGTCTACAAACTTTTAACATTGAACCTTGGAGGTCTTCCACTAATAAACGTTATCGAAATGTATTTCTTAAACATACTGTATTGTTTACCTAAAACCTGTAGATTCACTCAACATTATTGTTGATCCATTTTGCGTGTTTTATTCTCAAGTATTAATTGCTTCTGCTGTAGAATATTGCTGTTACGTAGAAGTCAAGCCAAGCACTGGGTCCAGAGTTAATGTGATGCCCCGTACTAAATCAACATGTACGGACCATCAACAACAGGATCATTACAAGGTTAAGTACTATATGCGATTTCGAAAAGAGTTTGCATTCTTAAATAATAGGTGACGTCATAACTAACGTCAAATGTTTTACATCAAAAGTATGCTCCTATGAACCGAAGCATTTAATAAGTGTATGTGACCCCAAATGGTCATTACAAATCATAGTTCAAAAGTACTAAAGTTTGAATGCAAGATAAAGTAGTTCATGCAGTGACAACTCTAGAGCAGCGGGTGTCTACAGCAAGACTAGTACAACAGCGGAAGCAACCTTAAGCACCTGAGAAAAACATGCTTAAAAACGTCAACACAAAGGTTGGTGAGCTATAGTTTAAGTATAACAGTAATGTAAGGTAGGCCACGAGATTTCAGTGCTACAAAGAGCGTTTCGAAACAGTAATCCAAATCAGTATGTTTAAGTATATGCTCAACCGTGGGCACTCGGTAACTAACTTAACGTTTAAATAAAAATATCACCCCCTGAAAGTACACTTGGCAAGTGCGTATGTCTACAAAGTATTAAACACTCGTTAAATGCTAGCGCGACTAGCCCGAGTGGGGATGTCAAACCCTATGGATCCATATCTTAGATTCGCGTTCACGGTTCAAAAACCAATGATTAAACGTTACCGAGCTAAAGGGAATGTTTATGCCGTTGTATAACCCACACATATATAAGTTTAAGTACTCGTGCCTAGTATGTAAAACATAAAATCCGCATGTATTCTCAGTTCCCAAAATAAGTTAAAGTAAAAAGGGAATGCTATAACTCACAATGATAAAGTAGCGGTAAAGTACGACTCGGGAAATAAGCAAGTGTGTAGGTCCGGAAGGTCCTCAACCTAAGTCAAATAGTACTAAGTCAGTAAATCTCCCCAATAGGTTTAAAAGTATGTAAATTAGGTCTTTAAGGTCATCATCATTCATCATCAAACAAAAGGTGTAAAATAAGTTTCGTTCATGAAAAGAGTTTAAAACAAAGGCTGAGTTCGGTCAGTCACCACAGCCTCTATACCTACTGAAATAAGGTGAGAACAGTGGTCATGGCTCCATCTATGAGTCCTTTAGTTGTGGTAAAAATTACAGAAGCAAACTCGTCTTCGTTTGACCGTGGCGACGGTCTAAGTGCGAGTAGGTCAGAATTTTCAGCACAACGTTAAATGGACATAGTGACGATCGGAGGGCCATAAATCCTAAACCGTAACCCGGATTAAGACGAGTCCTATATGAAAAGTTATCTACTCGAACAGAGCTATCTGAAAATAATAGTTACAGTAGCCCAGGTCGTACGGGTCAGTCACAGAAACAGTAGAACAGTAGGGTCAGTAGGTTCCGGTAGTTCTTGGTGCTTGATGCTTATCATGGTTCTCATCCTCGATGCATATAGCTTCAAGTGTACAACTCGTTGACGTGTTTGCATCGTTTTCACCAAGGTTTGACCATCATAACCCAAGTGTATGTCTAAGACATGAAGCACAACTCACTTAAGTGTTGCAAGTGTTTTGATGAACCAAGGTTACATCAAAGTCTTAGATCTAACACATACATGAACTTTAAAACTAATAATAAGTTACAAACTTGAAAGTGAACTTATGAAATCAAGATCTTGAGTTGTAGAACATAGTTCTTAGTTTGATCTTGAAGATCCAAGACTCAAAAGTCTAGATCTAACATAAGTGTACCAAGTTATAATAATAGAAAGCTTACTTACATGTTCTTGAACTTTCAAAGTTAATTTTAGTTCAAGATTAATGAGATCAAAGTTAACTAGTAACATTTGACCAATAACAACCAACAAACATGAAATGTAAAAGTGCATAATATAAAGAAATAACTAAGTAAACAAGTAGTTAGTTCAAGGTTGTTCATACTTTAAAGATTCAATCCAAAGTTTGATCTTTAAGAAAGTAAACTTTAAAGTTTACTAACATGAATTACAAGTATGATTTACAACACATGAACCTTAAATATTTTAAAACAAATAAGGTAGAATCATAAACTAGTAAGTTTATGTTCTTGAGTGTTCTTGTAAATACAAGATAAAAGAAGAATCAAACTAAAGAGTTTGATTGAAAATAACAAGTAAGTAACTACAAGTAAGTAACAAATAATCAAAGACAAGTAACATTTAACAAAAGAGTGATGATGATGAAAGTGCATGGTCACGGTTTTGGAGAGAAAAAGAAAAGAAGAAGAAGTCTTATTACTTACAAATTGAGAGAGAAATGAGAGCAAAAGATGAGAGAAATGAGAGCAAGTAACTTGTGTGTGTGTGTGTGAAGTGAAATGAATAAGTGAAAGAAGTAATACAAAAAAATGAAAATGGAACACTCCCCCATGGCTTGAAGTTGACGGTTTTGGCAAGGAATGGGGGAGGGATTTGTCTACTAGTTTATGCATGGTAAAGCCTTAAAAAGTTGGATAATAAGGGAGCTTGCATGGGGATAAGGTGGTAACTAGATTCCTATTACCTTAAACTAACTAGTTACACTTAAATGGGTTACTTACATGTAAGTATGGGCTAATAAGTCCACTAAAGAAGTAGGGTGGGCTTCATAGGTCCATTAATACTAATAAAGGCCCAAGTTCAAGTAACTAACAAGTTAATCCAACAAAAGCCCAAGTAACTAACTAATAATCATAGTTAATTAAAATGATTAATAAATTAATCATGAATGTAAATAATATTCAAAAATATTATTCGTAAAAATTTCGTGTGTCACAAAGACGTTTCGGGCAATTAAAGTCAAGTACGGGCAATCATGGCAACATGTAAATGTAATAACATACATTCGTTTAATCACACGTATTAATAATAATAATTATTAATAAATAAAAGTTGGAATTTCCAGGGTCGTTACATTACCCACCTGTTAAAGAAAATTTCGTCCCGAAATTTTAAGGAGTGACCAACAATGGTACCGTATTCGAATAAGAAGGAGCGTATCATAGTTCTGTGAGGCCCGTGGGCTCAGAAGTAAGTTATCTACCTTGAAAGGTACTTCGGCGTATGAAAGTGAGAATAGGTATATGCCGTTAATTAAGCCTCTTGTCCTAAGAGGTCAACAAATTGATTTCATTTCTGATTAACAGGAGTATACCATCTGAATGTATACCCACAAAAGGAAAGATGGTGTGTTTAGCCTTACAGGCATCTTCAGTAAGTTGGATGCGTGAAATGCATCACGAATGATTCTAAGCTCATCTAAAACATTGACCGTGTATGTCGTAATATAAGCTGACAGGTAGAATGGAAAACATAGTGATTACAACCATGTGATTTGATGTCTGGATAGCGTTAGTGTGATGACCCGGGAATTTCCGACCAAATTTAAACTTAATCTTTATATGTTTCCGACACGATAAGCAAAGTTTGTAATGTTGAGTCTCAAAAACTTTGGAAATATATTCATGTAATCAATCACCCTTTGACTGTGCCCGGTGATTCACGAACAGTTGTCTATAATTAGATGTGAATAAATATATAAAAATAACATTAACAAAGTACTAAATGATATATTCTGAGTTTAATTATTTCAAATTATGATTAATATAATTGGGGAATTTTAAAACATAATATTATATATGGTAGTTTGAATATATATATATACGTGTTTGATTACTATACAAAATTATTAATATATGATGTAAAATATATAAAGCATAAATATTATGTGTTAAATTTATAATATTCATTTATGTTATAAAATGACAGAATATTTTAAGTAAACATATAAGGCTTATAAATATAAAATCTTATTAATATTTTCATATTTACATATATAGTATAATATAAAATGCAAACATATATTATATAATAATATATATTAAATGTATAATTTAAAATATTCAAAATATGTTAGATAATTATTAAACATTACATAATTAATAATATGTAACATATATATATATATATATATATATATATATATATATATATATATATATATATATATATATATATATATATATTAAAGATACATACAAGTTAAAATATAGTTGTTATAATATAACTTTCATTATTAAAATAAATATAAATATTAATATTTGTAATAATAATATTGTGATATAAATATGAAATTTAATATGTTTAACTTGTTATATTATTATTATTAATATTACTATTATCATTACTAATATCATTATTATTATAACTAGTAGTAAAATTATAATTTTAGTTATTATGATTAATATAAGTATTATTAGATATTATCATCATTATTATTATAGATTATCAAAGTAATATCATTTATTAATAATATCATTAATAACATTATTATTAACTTATTTATTATTAAAAATTATTATTAATTATACTGTTATTATTATTAGTATTTGATTTTGATTATTAATAATATATATTTACTTTTATCAATAAATAAATAAAAAAAAGATTGAATCCCATCTCCTTGTCGAAATCAAACTGTACGTAAAGTTGTTTCTATCATTATATTATTACATGATCGACTTCATTTTTCCAATACACAACAAAATCAGTTAGAGGTCTAACTCCCTTTTTTATTTTTTATTTTTTTTTCTTTTCCACTGATTGGAATTTTTCTGTACAACCTGTCGAGTTTTTTTTTTTGTCAAGCTCAATTGTCAAATTACAAATAACCTGTGATTAATTATCAACCTACTTTAATCACACTATATAATGTACCTTTGGTATTTACAGATTTAAAACGAATTTTTTTAAATAAAAAAATGTTCATCCCTGTTCTTGTGTTCAATATATGAAAGCTTCGAAAACAAGTCTGATTTCAAATACTAAAAATGCAGAAAGGATCTAATACAAGTCGTTATACTATCTGCAAAGTTTCAATGCTTAATTCTCAAAATCAAAGTTGAATTCGAGAGTCAAAGTTTCAATTTTAAAAAGTCAACCACCTGTTCTTCACAAAATTCGAACTGGTTTTGAGGTTTTCTGTTAAATAGATAATTTATAAAGTTTATATGAAGCATTTGAAACATACTTTATGTTATGATCTTTCCCTAAAACGTTCTACAAATCATAATCAATTTTTATGTTATACATTCATATTTTTTTTCTGTTACAGCTTCAATTTCATCCTATCTGTTTTAATTAATCCAACCAGCTGATAAAGATCGTTTCTGTTTCGTATACATATCCTAATCCAAGCTCTAAACTAGCTGATTGATTATTATTTGGTTTTTGAGTCGACTGAATTGTTAAGAAGGAGAATAAGAGTGGAGCAGTTTTATAAAAGGGTTAATTAGATATAATTAGGAATTAAATCAGAAAGACAGCTATGGTTCAATGGTAGAGGGTGGTTGCGGTTGTTCGAGAGGTCTTGGGTTCGAGTCCCGTCAGCGACGTTTTTTTTAGGGCTTTCTTCAAAGGTTGTTATTATTCATTATTATTATTATTATTATTATTATTATTATTATTATTATTATTATTATTATTATTATTATTATTATTATTATTATTTCATTATTATTATTGTTATTATTGTTATTGTTATAATTATTATTATTATTAATGTTATTATGAACATAATACAATTTAACATTTTAAATATTATTATAAGTATCATAATTACTCTTATTATTATCATAATTAAAGGTATTAGATCTATTATTATTATTACTATGAGTATTACTCCTGATATTGGTAATTTCAAAACTTCAATATTATTGTCACTATGATGGAAAGGTTTATTAATAATAGTATTATGAAAATAATACAAATTATTATTATTTTCGTAAATATTATTATTAGTATCATTTTAGGCTTATTATTATTATTATGAATAAAAGTATTATTATTAGGATTACCACTAGTAATAAGATTGTTATAATTATTATTATTATTAAGTATTATGTATTGATATCAAAATTATTAATTTTTATTACCATTATTATTAAATTATCAATCTTATTAAAACTACTAATGTTATCATTATATTTAATATTAGTATTATCATTATATTAATTCAAATATTATCTTGGTATTGTTAAAATACTGTTTTAACAAACAAATGATATATATATATATATATATATATATATATATATATATATATATATATATATATATATATATATATATATATATATATTTAATATATAAAACATAACAAATTTAATATCTTATTAAGTTAAAATATATATAATAATTACACAGAACATATAAGTTATTAACATAAAGACGATATAACTAAGAAAGTTATATATATTTATTCGATTACGATTATGTATATTAATATATATACACAAATGATATAGGTTCGTGAAACCGAGGCCAACCATGCGTCGTTCAATATAGTCATATGTATTTTTACTACAAAATACATTAGGTGAGTTTTCATTACTCCCTTTTTATATATATTTTTGGGACTGAGAATACATGCACTGCTTTTATAAATGTTTTACGAAATAGACACAAGTAATCGAAACTACATTCTATGGTTGGATTATCAAATCGAATATCACCCGATATAGTCTGGTAATCTAAGAATTAGGGAACAGAAACCCTAATTGACGCGAACTCTAAAGATAGATCTATCGGGCCCAACAAGCCCCATCCAAAGTACCGGATGCTTTAGTACTTTGAAATTTATATCATGTCCGATGGAGGATCCCGGAATGATGGGGATATTCTTAAATACATATTGTGAATGTCGGTTACCAGGTGTTCAATCCATATGAATGATATTTTTGTCTCTATGCATGGAACGTATGTTTATGAGAAATGGAAATATGAAATCTCGTGGTCTATTAAAACTATGAAATGATTATTTATGTTAAACTAATGAACTCACCAACCTTTTGGTTGACACTTTAAAGCATGTTTATTCTCAGGTACGAAAGAAATCTTCCGCTGTGCATTTGCTCATATTAGAGATATTACTTGGAGTCAATCATGACATATTTCAAAAGACGTTGCATTCGAGTCTTTGAGTTCATCAAGATTATTATTAAATCAATTATATTTGGATATATTATGAAATGCTATACATGCCTGTCAACTGTCGATGTAACGAAAGTTTGTCTTTTAAAAACAAATGCAATGTTTGTAAAATGTATCATATAGAGGTCAATTACCTCGCGATGTAATCAACTGTTGTGAATCGTTTGTAATCGATATGGACTTCGTCCGGATGGATTAGGACGGGGTTTGACAGTTGGTATCAGAGCGGTGGTCTTAGCGAACCATGTCTGCATTAGTGTGTCTAACTGATAAGTCGTTAGGATGCATTAGTGAGTCTGGACTTCGACCGTGTCTGCATGTCAAAAGTTTTGCTTATCATTTTGTGTCAAAAATTACCTGCTTATCATTCTTAGAGAATCACTTGCTTATCATTCTTAGTCTAGACACGTTTTACTGCATTGACTGCATGAATAGTGTATAGATAAAATTCATATCTTAACATATCTGCTACTTCATATCTTAGCGTATCTGTTACTGTAACTTTGCCTGACAACTTCCGTAGATTCCCCCGTAACTTATGGGATTTTAGTATTATATATGTATATGTAAATTATGTATTACAGGGTACTAATCTACATCCTATAATCTATTTCTTATTGAAAATCCTTCATCTGATCGTACGAGATGAATCCTGCAACCAGTTCGAGTCCCTCAGATTCCAATAGCTATTCCGATAGTTATTCCGACAGCTATTCCGACATAGATGTTCACCTAAGCTCCGAAAACAGCGTCATCGGCATGAATCAACCAATCAGCCATTATCAATTCATCTGATGGGTTCGTAGTCGACTTAATTAATGGAAACACGCAGGAGGCAATCCCTTCCACCAACCGAATTCACCTCTTGACAATGAACCTGAAGCGTTTACCGGCGAACCTGTTCGAGACACCATTTTTCAGTCTCATTTTCGGGGTAACTTGACAAGATTATATTCTATCCATAATTCTGAACCTTATTCATCCGCTCGTTCCGACCGACAATCATCTTGGAGTAATAAGTCAACAAACTTCGCGCTCGAATAATCAATTCGGAGAATATGGTGCAAAATGTACCAGCTTCAGCAACATCACCGGCACCAACAGTACAATCAATAACAGCACCAGTACCATCAACAATCCATGCTTCAATATCATCATCTGTACTTTGAGTATGATCTTCGTTCGACGTGTCGAATATGTAATCTCTAAAGTTTTAAAGATTATTTATTCTTGTTCCAACCGAAAAGCAAATGAGTTTAATATTATATTAACTCATTAAATCCATGAATACATCTGAAGAAAATATATATGTATATATGTTTTCATAAAGATTGTAATTAAAAATTCTCTTGTACAAACTGTCAATGGTGAAAATATTTTAACGGGTAGGTAATACCCGAGGACTATTTAAATTTCACATTAATAAGTTACATTGTACGTTCTTCGAATCTATTTCAACAGTCATATACTATCCTACTTACATCCACCGATATACAAATCCGTTCACCACAGAATAACCATATTCATCTAATTACATATTTGGATTTTGACCTATCAGAATCCAACAAGTGGCATAATGAAGAAATAATGGACACAATAAAAATTGATTAGAAACAGATTATTTAACAATATGAAATTCTATTAAGAATCCACGCTAACAAAATCCTAGCTAACTGTTCCTAGCTAACTGTTAATTCCGTATTACCATTTAATTATCGCAATTTATTTATCGCAGTTTATTTATCGCAATTTACATTCTCGCAATTTTATTTATCGTCATTTAATTTCTATTATTTATTTTACGCACTTTAAATATCGGGACACGTATACAAGGTTTTGACATATCATATCGACGCATCTATATATATTATTTGGAATCACCATAGGCACTCTATATGTAGTAATGATCGAGTTCTCTATACAGGGTTGAGGTTGATTCTCAAATAATATATATACTTTGAGTTGTGATTGAGTCTGAGACATGTACACGGGTCACGATATTTAGTAATTAATTCGAATACTATATATTAAACTATATATAAATTATTAGACTGTTAACTGTGGACTATCGACTGTGGGCTAATAACATTGGACAATTAAAATGAATTAAAAATATTGATTATAATATATGAAACTAAACAATTCTTCAAGTTTGCCACTTGATTTCATCTTAAACCTCATTTGTATCTTGACAATTACAAATCTGCGTTCAAACCTTTCATGATATTTGAAGTTAGGGTTAACGTTAACTAGAGCAACATACCGTTGTAACCAATGAAGGAAGGAATGTGTAAAGTAACCACATCAGTGTCGTAGATGTTTTAAGCAGTCCCCTTCCAAGAGGATAACAAGATTCCTAGGTTCTCAAAGTATCTTATATTACATTTCCGAAAGAAAGTCGCACGAAAGGTGTGGTCTTTGAGCGAGAGTGAACTCTTCGAGTGGTTCGTTCTGAATTTATCCGTGTACTTAAGGGGATGTGCGGATGAGAAGATACGTGAACCCTTGGTCCTAACGAATGGTTTACTCCAAGTGAAAAGAATCTCCAAAAATGATCCTTGTGTCTCAACATACTGATTCATAGAGATGAGGTTTACGAGCGTGTTGTGATTAGCCATGGAACGTTGAGAGTATAAACCCGTCTAGAGCCTTTCCTACGGTAGGGTTACCACTAGGTGTACCTCAGAAAACTGATTTATCGGCCCGTGTTTTTATCATGTCTAGTTTTAAAAGAACATTTTATGGGTGCAAAGATTTTCTAACAAATTTTATAAGACTGCCATCCAAAGTGGCTCAAGAATTTTTCACAAAAGATCTTAATAGTAAGTTTCATCTCTTAACAGAGGGCGAGAAAAAGTGTGGTCCACACATGGTGTAGTCTGATACGAAAACCTTTAATAAAATCAACTAAGGGAGTTTTGAAAAACAAAACCTTTAAATGTTTGTTGTGACAACATAAACGGAACGAAGTTCCTAGTACATTTAGAAGTAGGTACAACGTGTACCATTTTGCACAAAACTATTTGACTTAAGTTGAATAACTCGGTAAAGGAGCGGTTTTTAAATAATTTGAAGATATAACTTAGTATCAAAATAAGTAAGTATAATTTATACATATATGATTTTTATAAATCGTTTAAGGGACAGAAAAGTTTTTAGTATTTTCATTGTCTGTAAATCTTGTGAGGACCGCACAAATAAACAACGTGTAAAAATTTTGATAAACATAGTTTTTCGTATTTCAAAGGTTACGAGTTGGAAAAGATTGAGTGGAAAAGCTTTGAATCATCGGGTGGCCAGTTACTAGGTAATGAAAACTAATGACATAAATGTAGTTTTGGTAATTATCAGGACACAAGTCTTTGGGCCAATAACATTCACGTGCGAAGCCGTTGCTAACAAGTGAGTTACGAAGGATAGAGCACAGGGATGAGAAGTTAATCGCTTCTTGAATTTTCAAAGTGCCAAACAGGTTATGACTAGTATTAAAGCTGGAATAATGATGGTATTAATACCACTAAATGAGAATCCCTTGGAATGAGTCAGGACTTAGAGCCATGTAAGAAAGAGCATTGTTCCAACAGGTGTGGTGAAATAAATCCATGGGGTAACGCAATATTTTTGAATGATTTGAGTGTTAGCGGATGCCCGAAGGCCTTGCATGACGTGGTAGTCAGTGCCTTTATCACATACATACGAATCTCTCTATTTCGACGGTTATAAAGCCTTTATGATGACTTGGATACGAATAACACGAAAAGTTTTATATAATAAGCAACAAAAGTTTTATAGAAATTATTTATGGTGACAATGTAAGAGAAGAAACGAAGTTCTTAGTAAATTAGGATTATGTACAACACGTACCATTCAAAGTATAATATCTTTTAAATGAAAGATTTGATTTGTAAAAGTGAAAGTAAAGTTTCATATGTATTTGTCAAAAGTAATCATTTACTTTATTTTATATAACGAGTACGATTTCAAAAATTCGTATGAATGGCAAACAGAATAAATTTATTTTTATAAAGCCTTGAGAGGATAGCACAGTAAAATAAGGTGTGTAAAATTTTGGCAAACAAATCTTCATATTTCGGAGGTTACAAGTTGGAAAATGTTGATGAGAATCGAGTAAAAGACTTTTGAAAATTTCGAGTGATATTTGAGGTAATAAAAACCATTGAATTTATATGTGTTTGACGACTATTAGTAGGGTATAAGTCCTTGACCAAAAATGTTTAAGTGTGAAGTTGTTGTTTATAAGTGAGATACGAATGGGAGAGTATGAGGATGAGAGTTAACCACTCATTGATTTTAGGAAAATTTCGAACTGGTATGACTAATATCGAAGTAAGAAGGATGATGTTGTGGTTATCATCGAATAAGGAATCTCTAGAAATAGGTGAGGGTTTAGAGTCGCGTAAGAATAAGTATCAAATGAGATTCTTGGATAATATTTAATATAGAATTTGAACTGCTGAAGTAACGGAATAGGATTTCCTTTAAGTATCGTTGTGCAAGTTTGTTCATTGTATCGGTTTCCTTCATGGCTGGAAAGTAAGCAGTTTTGGCGAGATGGTCAATAATAACCCAGATGATGTCCTAACCGCCCTACCGTCTTTGGTGGTTTAGTGATGAATTTCTTCCCATTTCCATTGTGAGATTTCGGGTTGTTGTCATGTAACTAATAAGGTTCAGTTTTCGGGCTACACCTCTTCCCATAATAGTTTCACCATTCTTGCGAGGTATACGAATAAATTTTCCTCGTTATAAATAAATTCCGCTTTCATCCTTGAAAGTCAGTTCGTTCCAACTATTTCATCAAGTTTCCTAACTTGATGGGTATTAGGTTAATCCCAAAGTTCATCCCAACTATTGCATCCAATTTCCCAAATTGACGGGTGTTAGGTAAATCTTAAGGTTTATTCCAACCAATCTTATTATACTGCCGTGAAAAGTTTATCAATCTTCTCAAATAACATATGCCTGTGTGTAGGTAACTAATCCTTTTCAACAACTACATTAAAACTTCTAAGTTTGGTTAATATGAGGTCATCCCCAAATGACCCACCTGTTAATACTAAAGTACTACCTTAAATTATTCCTCTATCTTTCTCAGCTTACCATTTGCTTGTCCTATAGAATACTTAACCTTCATGGTTGTTAATGGCTTATTAGTCATAACACTAAGGTGCTTAAATATAAGGTTTCTATCGTTCAAGTATTAAACAACCTTGAGACAATAAAACGTTGTGATGAAACGTACCCTAACTAAGATCAGGATCCATGCGAGTTTCCATAACTGAGATAACGATTGCGCTACCGCAAGTCAGTACAAGGTTTTTCCTATTTGAGAACTTTTTCCTTAAATGTCCAGGGTGTCGATCTCTAATACAAATTTTCGGGTTATCAATTCTGCAATCAAGGCCCTTCTTGTACAGTATCTGGGCTACGTGATTATTCTTTCCCTACCTTTAACATGCTACAATGTGTATGCTCAAGTGATTCCTAACAAAATTTTCCCTGGATCACCCCATATTCCTCATGTAGTAACATTGGAACTTCTGCATGATTTACTTCAATATAATCACGCTGGCCTGACGTCATTATATTGTACTAAATTGTACGTTCATTCCAATATCAATCCATATGGTCAATGTAACGTGATCACTTCCAATTATACACAATTTCATCTAACGGTGCTTTATCTATGCCATCTCAAAATAGAATCGACATAACTAATCTCGCAGTTTCTCGATGTGGGTGCGTAGATTCCGTAGACCATGTATTTATGCCTAAGTGTCCCGAATTTTCTTCAAAGGTTCAGATTCAGGTAACGTTGTTAGGTTCCTTCCAGATATTCATTCCGGGTCTCGCGTCGGGTTGTACGTGTAGCAAGTAGTGATACGATATGTCTCGAGGCGACTCGTAAGTCTTTGGGTATGGATGAGCATCAGTAGAAGGTACTATGACCTTGTGAAAGGAGATGTCCTCCTGACTTATCCAATGTCTAGGAGTGTTAGGGACCTAAGTCCAGAAGTGTTGTTAGATCGTCGAGCAGTGGTAAAGAATGAAAGAGTTAAGTGACGGTCATGAAAGCGTACAGGGTATGTATCAACTGAACAATCTTCTAGATTGCGTGAAGAGATGCTTCGATCTCTGGAACGGTGGAACAGTAGTAACAGGTGGATTACACTACTAGTTCTTAGGGTTAGACGAGCGGGAAAGTAGTTCAGGAAAACATCTGAACAGGGAAGGATATGTTCTCCATGTCGGTACAGCGAATAATAGACATGTAGCAAGCGCGTAATCAGGCATAACAACTACAGCAGCCTAGATCGTTTACAGCAGCACGTAGCATGGCAATAGTAACAGTTTCATACCGAAATAACATGTTAACAGCAGATAGTAGCATGCAGTAGTGAGAGTAAGCAAAAGCATACAGCGAGTTTACATAGCAGTAAAAGGAAACGGTAGCATGTAGTAAGTTCATACAGCAGTAGAAGTGAGCATTGGCATGTAGTAGTAGTAAGCAGTATCATGCAGTAATATAACACAGTAGCATGCAGCAGGTTCCGCAGAAACAAGTAAACTAGCAAGTTGTAGATTAGTCCTATTAGTGAATCCTACTCGGGTCGCTCTTAGACTCACTAATGCAACCTAATTCCCTACAACCAATGCTCTGATACCAAATGTGATGCCCCGTACTAAATCAACATGTACGGACCATCAACAACAGGATCATTACAAGGTTAAGTACTATATGCGATTTCGAAAAGAGTTTGCATTCTTAAATAAAAGGTGACGTCATAACTAACGTCAAGTGTTTTACATCAAAAGTATTCTCCTATGAACCGAAGCATTTAATAAGTGTATGTGACCCCAAATGGTCATTACAAAACATAGTTCAAAAGTACTAAAGTTTGAATGCAAGATAAAGTAGTTCATGCAGTGACAACTCTAGAGCAGTGGGTGTCTACAGCAAGACTAGTACAACAGCGGAAGCAACCTTAAGCACCTGAGAAAAACATGCTTAAAAACGTCAACACAAAGGTTGGTGAGCTATAGTTTAAGTATAACAGTAATGTAAGGTAGGCCACGAGATTTCAGTGCTACAAAGAGCGTTCCGAAACAGTAATCCAAATCAGTATGTTTAAGTATATGCTCAACCGTGGGCACTCGGTAACTAACTTAACGTTTAAATAAAAATATCACCCCCTGAAAGTACACTTGGCAAGTGCGTATGTCTATGAAGTATTAAACACTCGTTAAATGCTAGTGCGACTAGCCCGAGTGGGGATGTCAAACCCTATGGATCCATATCTAAGATTCGCGTTCACGGTTCAAAAACCAATGATTAAACGTTACCGAGCTAAAGGGAATGTTTATGCCGTTGTATAACCCACACATATATAAGTTTAAGTACTCATGCCTAGTATGTAAAACATAAAATCCGCATGTATTCTCAGTTCCCAAAATAAGTTAAAGTAAAAAGGGAATGCTATAACTCACAATGATAAAGTAGCGGTAAAGTACGACTCGGGAAATAAGCAAGTGTGTAGGTCCGAAAGGTCCGGAAGGTCCTCAACCTAAGTCAAATAGTACTAAGTCAGTAAATCTCTCCAATAGGTTTAAAAGTATGTAAATTAGGTCTTAAAGGTCATCATCATTCATCATCAAACAAAAGGTGTAAAATAAGTTTCGTTCATGAAAAGAGTTTAAAACAAAGGCTGAGTTCGGTCAGTCACCACGGCCTCTATACCTACTGAAATAAGGTGAGAACAGTGGTAATGGCTCCATCTATGAGTCCTTTAGTTGTGGTAAAAATTACAGAAGCAAACTCGTCTTCGTTTGACCGTGGCGACAGTCTAAGTGCGAGTAGGTCAGAATTTTCAGCACAACGTTAAATGGACATAGTGACGATCGGAGGGCCATAAATCCTAAACCGTTACCCGGATTAAGACGAGTCCTATATGAAAAGTTATCTAATCGAACAGAGATATTTGAAAATCATAGTTACAGTAGCCCAGATCGTACGGTTCAGTCACAGAAACAGTAGAACAGTAGGGTCAGTAGGTTCCGGTAGTTCTTGGTGCTTGATGCTTATCATGGTTCTCATCCTCGATGCATATAGCTTCAAGTGTACAACTCGTTGACATGTTTGCATCGTTTTCACCAAGGTTTGACCATCATAACCCAAGTGTATGTCTAAGACATGAAGCACAACTCACTTAAGTGTTGCAAGTGTTTTGATGAACCAAGGTTACATCAAAGTCTTAGATCTAACACATACATGAACTTTAAAACTAATAATAAGTTACAAACTTGAAAGTGAACTTATGAAATCAAGATCTTGAGTTGTAGAACATAGTTCTTAGTTTGATCTTGAAGATCCAAGGCTCAAAAGTCTAGATCTAACATAAGTGTACCAAGTTATAATTATAGAAAGCTTACTTACATGTTCTTGAACTTTCAAAGTTAATTTTAGTTCAAGATTAATGAGATCAAAGTTAACTAGTAACATTTGACCAATAACAACCAACAAACATGAAATATAAAAGTGCATAATATAAATAAATAACTAAGTAAACAAGTAGTTAGTTCAAGGTTGTTCATACTTTAAAGATTCAAATCAAAGTTTGATCTTTAAGAAAGTAAACTTTAAAGTTTACTAACATGAATTACAAGTATGATTTACAACACATGAACCTTAAATATTTTAAAACAAATAAGGTAGAATCATAAACTAGTAAGTTTATATTCTTGAGTGTTCTTGTAAATACAAGATAAAAGAAGAATCAAACTAAAGAGTTTGATTCAAAATAACAAGTAAGTAACTACAAGTAAGTAACAAATAATCAAAGACAAGTAACATTTAACAAAAGAGTGATGATGATGAAAGTGCATGGTCACGGTTTTGGAGAGAAAAAGAAAAGAAGAAGAAGTCTTATTACTTACAAATTGAGAGAGAAATGAGAGCAAAAGATGAGAGAAATGAGAGCAAGTAACTTTTGTGTGTGTGAAGTGAAATGAATAAGTGAAAGAAGTAATACAAAAAAATGAAAATGGAACACTCCCCCATGGCTTGAAGTGGACGGTTTTGGCAAGAAATGGGGGGAGGGATTTGTCTACTAGTTTATGCATGGTAAAGCCTTAAAAAGTTGGATAATAAGGGAGCTTGCATGGGGATAAGGTGGTAACTAGATTCCTATTACCTTAAACTAACTAGTTACACTTAAATGGGTTACTTACATGTAAGTATGGGCTAATAAGTCCACTAAAGAAGTAGGGTGGGCTTCATAGGTCCATTAATACTAATAAAGGCCCAAGTTCAAGTAACTAACAAGTTAATCCAACAAAAGCCCAAGTAACTAACTAATAACCATAGTTAATTAAAATGATTAATAAATTAATCATGAATGTAAATAATATTCAAAAATATTATTCGTAAAAGTTTCGTGTGTCACAAAGACGTTTTGGGCAATTAAAGTCAAGTACGGGCAATCATGGCAATATGTAAATGTAATAACATACATTCGTTTAATCACACGTATTAATAATAATAATTATTAATAAATAAAAGTTGGAATTTCCAGGGTCGTTACAGTTAACATTCCGTTAAAGGGATTTTTGACGGGGTGTTACATTTAGTATCAGAGCTTTGGCTATAGGGAACTAGGATACATTAGTGTGTCTAACCGTAGGGCGCATTAGTGAAGTCTAGACTATAGTTGTGTGTCTTGGATGACTTTTATACACCATACATGCACTATTTGCTTCACAATAGGACATGTAGGGCTACACATTGCATCACGTACATATACACCCTATACCCATATGATATGGACTTGAACTAAACGTTATATTACAAATCACAGATGTACACGTGACGCGTGATTTAACTAAATTAAGTTGATTACGCCATCTTGAACTTATGGAGTTATGTCGAATGGAAATGTGAGATAGCATAATGTAATGACCGGGATTACATTACGGTAACTCATATTGAAGTTCCGACATCACAAAATAAGGAATTGGGAGCGAGTCAAGTAGGTTACTTGGATAAATACCATTTAGAACATAAACCGTTTAATTTCAAATATGAGTAGAAAATTACACCGTACGATTTAATTGTTATTATAACCTATAAGGAGCGTGTAATCACGTCACAATTCATCACTACCCGACACTATCCGTCACCCCTGATTTCTACTTGGCACTACGAAGACACTGCCTGGACATACTCATCATCTTATACCACTACTCCTTGCTATTTATCGTTGCTTACTACTACTCAACGCAGCCTCTCACTGCTAGTCACGACCGATCACTACTTCTCACTGCTTATCATTTTTGATCCACCGACATCATACTGCCATTATTAGAGTATAGACAAATCATATCTTATCATATCTATCCCAATAGACTTTGTCTAACACTTTTCCTAAATTTCTTCCGTAAATTACGGAAATCTTTTGCTATATATACATATTCAAGGAGACAAATATATCATTCAGTATTCAACAACTCATCTCATATCAAACCCTATTCCAAACACATAATATGGATTTCTCACCTGATTCCTCAAGTTCTTCTAGCTCCGAAGATAGCGTGACGGGAGCACACCCACCGATCAATTACCGTAATTTCTTCAGAAAATGGGGATGGGTTTGTGAAATACTCACCCTATGGAGAAATGAAGAAGGTACTCCTTATCACGAGCCAAACTTACCACCAAACGTCGGAGTACTCGATTCGCTTACCGGCGAACCTGTCTGCAATACCGTTTTCACTCTTTTAGCAAGGATTTTCTGCCTCGAAGGTCGACTCGATGTAACCAATGACAGTATTCGTCCTCTACTCCCGGATTCTAATCAGATAGGATTATTAGAAGAAGTTAGAAGACTTCGAACTAAATATCAAGAATTGACAAACCTTACGGAGGAATGGGTAGAACAAATCCATAGACTCGAGCATAAAGTAGAAACCCTGGAGGAAACGGTGCACGATTTGAAAGCTAGGCTCACACCTACTAACCAAATACCATAAGCAACACCAGCAGCATAACCAGCACCACCGGTACCAACAGCACCAATACCAACAACAACATACGCATCCCACACCTCAACATCACACCCGGTACCTCAGATATCAACATCATACGCATAGGCACCCGCACCATGAGCGCCAGCACCCCAGACACCATTTTCATTTTTCGGCGATTATGTAATTTCGAAAGTTTTAGAAATTATTCATTCTGGTCCCGACCACAAATCAAGCAAGATTAATAAGATTGTAAATCATTACGAAACCGAACGGACCTTAGAAGTCCATCCGTATAGAGATCTCAAAAGATTATTTAATCTTATCATATTATTTGACGAAACACTCGTATATGAACAAATTCTTTTATTAAAAGAATCTATGAAGGCTTACGTAGAAAAGACAAACTATTCAAGCCAAGTATAAACTTTATTTGCAAACTTCATTATAGAATTCAAGCTCACGTTGAAACGTGGATATCTAATAATACGAAAATATTTTATTTTCATCAATAACTGCCATCATCCAAATTTTGGGACGAAATTTTCAATAACGGGTGGGTAATGTAACAACCCGAGCTTTTCCGTTAAAACTTTCGTTAAATACTTGATGATTGTTAGTTAAATCAATCGATTTTCATACGCCGAATTTTTTTTTCTTTTTTCAGAATAGTTAACAGTGGCTACGTGAAACTTTTTCGTATTTAAAGTAATTAAATGCATACTTGATCCTTAGTGGATTACTTGAATTAATATGTTATATTAATTAGTGAACTTAATTCGGTTGACAAATTAAACTATAAACGACACGATTAAAGTTAATCGCCTAGAAAACTTTTTAAGTTAACGGAACTCAGAAAAACGATAGAATAATTATTGTTAATAATTATTGAACTTACGAAAGAAATTTAATTTATTATTTACTTAATGAATTAAACACGGTGATTTTGTTTCAACGACCAGTTAACGTTCCGGAGATTCGGTACGGTTAATGGCACTCGAAACGAACCACGCGCGAACGAGATTTTACACAAAACGAGCCCGAGACCCGAGCCCGAGGCCACATGGACATGACCTCATACCTCATCATCCTTGACCCCATGAGTAGCCAATGCATGTTGACTATTAGTTTAGGCCCATGTTTGTTGACTTTTGGTTTTTAGGCACTAAGTAACTAGTTAGATAATTCTCTATACAATCTTTAATCATTCATTCCATCCTACCATGAAAAAAATGCAGCTCATCCTTCCTCTCCTCCCTCTCTTTCACATCATATATCACCACCACCAAATCACCATAAAAAATTGCTCAATTGCTCTTACTCGTTTGATCAATCTTGCTCCGATCGTCGTTCTCTACGCGCTAGTATAAACAATTTTGTGATCAAAGGTATAATTAGCTAAACCCTAATCTTTAAAATTATATTTTTATTAAGGTTTCATAAATTAGGTTGTCTATTGCTCAAGTCTTGATGTTTGTTGATTGTTTAATGCGTTAGATCACTCGTTTTGTTTATTTGTTGCGAAAACCGAATTGTATATTGCATGATAAGTGAATTTTGATTTTTATAATGCATTATATTATATGATAATTAGGTTCGTTACAAAAAACTATTAATTTTAGGCTTTGGATTCGCTTGATTTCGTTTTCGGATGATCAAGTTATGACCAATTGAAATTAACGTTGTGTTTTTGTGATTGATCGGAAATTCTGGGTTTGATAGACCACGAATTGGATTGTGAAATTAATACCATTGGATAGGTAATTTAAAAACACTCAGGTTACACTAGGATATCATGTTGTTTGCTTATGTATAACTTAAGATATGCATGATTTAGTGAAAAAGTGGATTTATACAGCACTTGCATGAAAACAGCCTTGTATGATAAAATATGTTAACTTCTGAGATTAAAGCTTTGCATATTTGAAGTTTACAGAAAAATTACTTCACTTTTCATGTAGATATCATAGTCAAATTGTATCTAGATCTTCGGATAATTGCGTACGAATGTGACTAACTAAACTAGAATTGAAACAACAACTTGCTCTCTGTTTTATACTTTGTGGTTTGTGTTTATTGAATTAGCATGTATGCTTATGGAAAATGAATCTTAACATGATATGTGACATATGTTTAGTTAATGTCAATCTCTGAAACCTTATACATTGGGCACAATAGGGCCACACATTATGTAAATTCTGAATTGAGCTGAAAACTGAACATTCAACTTGCACGAATAAACTGTACAAATTGGCTAAACAAAAATTGCTCAACTTTTTATATGTGTTAGTTTGATTTGTCTTTGAACCATGGTCACTGGTCTTGTATCAATTTCATGTCCCTAACTCCGGTTATAGCCAAAACGAAATTAGTGCGCGGTCAAAAACTTACTTGGCAAACTATAAATGTACCCCTTCTGATTCCTGACTTTTAATTATCGTATGAGACCCAGGATGGACTTTTTGGAATCAATTTTGAGTATAATTATGATCTGGAGTTTTCCATGTTTACTTGAATTTTGTACTATGAGATAATATGCTAAGTTTGCTACATGTACATGAAGTTTGTGCACAACGATAAACTGAAATTGTGAAATTGACCAATTATGATCTAAAACGTGCTGTTTGACTTAGGTTTGACATGTTGACCAACATTTGACATGAACCTACTGATGTTGACTTTAGTTGACTACTTTGACCAAGTTTGACTTTCGGTTTGACTTCGGTTGACTTTGTTTGACTTGCATGAATTAGTTGACTGTATGTTGACTTCTACTTTGAGACGCGTCGATTCGAGAAATAAGACAACTTATACTATGAAACCACACTTGTTTAAGACATATTTATTGACCAACCTAAATACATATACTTAGGTTGCATTACTCGGCTATAAACCGTACAAGTAAATTGTCCACTTTTCAATCCGAGCTTTATTCAAAGGTGAGTCTACAGTCCCGCTTTTTACATGTTTTCAGGGATGAGAATACACGCTATTTTTACTTACAATTTTTACAAATGCTTTTGTATTGACACGAGTACTATATATGCATATTGAGTTTGTACACAAAGCCTCTAGCTTGAATACTTTAAATACCATCGGTGTAGGCACAATTTAGATGGACGGATTCGTTAGGTTGACAACCTCACCCGCTATAAAAATTGTGGTGCATTTATTTTGAACATAATACATTTGTACAAGTGTATAACATTTTTATGAGGTAAAGGCGGGTATAGTGGATTCTATACTCGGGTCATTGCTAGTATTCAGGTGCTCATAGATTATGCAAACGTTTCGCAACTTGGAGTTGTACTTGTAAAATCTCGTGGTCAAGGAACTTAAATTATTTTCTGATAACTATTTTTCAGATACTATACAACATTATTTAAAACTGTGGTTTACGAACAAATGAGATAAAACTTGACATGGTATTGTCTACGAATATTTGAAACTTGACATGGTATTGTCTACAAATGATTGAAACTTGACATGGTAGTGTCAACAAACTTTTGAAATGGGACACGAAGTTGTCTACAAACTTTTAACATTGAACCTTGGAGGTCTTCCACTAATAAACGTTTTCGAAATGTATTTCTTAAACATACTGTATTGTTTACCTAAAACCTGTAGATTCACTCAACATTATTGTTGATCCGTTTTGCGTGTTTTATTCTCAGGTATTAATTGCTTCCACTGTAGAATATTGCTGTTACGTAGAAGTCAAGCCAAGCACTGGGACCAGAGTTAACATTCCGTTAAAGGGATTTTTGACGGGTGTTACAATAGCCGTTAGGCCAGATTGCTTTTTGGAATTCATTCCCTCAATATATATATAGTGTGATGATCATTTCTTCCAACACACTTTATCTTTCATTTCTTTCTCATTCATATTATTCGTCAACACGTTCTTCCCTTTACCATTTTATACTTTCCACTATCAATCTTTCGTTTCATTTATTATAATCATGATGGTTTCAGAGATTGAAAAGAAAGACGACACCAAGCAATTTCTTGCTGAGAGGCTCAAAAGTCATGAATCAAGATCATCAAAACCTGCACAGAAATCTCCGACCACCAGCGCAACAACTGCAACTCCGAGCAAACGACCCGCTATATCTCTCTTTGGATCTGCCAAGAGAGTTACGCGTTCTAGCTCGGTTATTCCTACTTGTGATGACCCGGAAATTTTTGACCAAATTTAAACTTTATCTTTAAATGATTTAATGTTTTCGACATGATAAGCAAAGTCTATGAAGTTGAATCTTAAAATTTTAGAACTGTTTCATGTATTAAATTACATTTGACTGCTCTCGACGATTCATGAACAATTATATGTATGTATATATATATATGTACAAGTAAAAATGACTTTCCTACCGTAAAACACTATTTGCTACAGTAAAATGACTTTCCTACCGTAAAACACTATTTGCTACAGTAAAACACTATTTGCTACAGTGAAACCGTATTTTGCTACAGTGCTGCAGTGAACACGACTTGCTACAGTGATTTGCTACAGTACACACTATTTGCTACAGTAAACACTATTTGATGTCGACGAACTAGCAAACAAAAACAGGATAAGGCGGCCATGCGATCGCATGAGGTACTGTAGCAGGCCACATACTATAAAAGCTCGATTCATTCCTCTGTATTATTTTTTATATTATTATTATTATTATTATTATTATTATTATTATTATTATTATTATTATTATTATTATTATTATTATTATTATTATTATTGTTATTATTAAGATTAATATTATTATTATTAATCTTATTATAATATTATTATTAGTAGTATATATACCTAAAATACTACGACGAGGTTATGAGCGTGTCACCTTCAAAATGGGTTTTTGAGCGGGATAGAGCTAAGGAAATTATGGGTTATTGTCAAGGAGGTTATGGGTAATGTTCGAGGGTATATTTGTGAATCAAATCTAGTGTTTATCATCTCTGTTGCGTCTACGTACTTTCCTACAATATTGAATCTCAATATTGATACGTAAGCACTCATATTTTATCTTTTATACATTAATTGTGTATCCATGTCTAGTGCTCGAGTATATATATTTATGCATGCTTGTATGCTAAATTTTGTCGTTAAATAGTTATGATGAATCACGAAGTAAATACATATATTACTGGTAAAAGGTATATGATATACATGTTTTTGGAAAGCTGGCGAAAAATCAATAACTTTTCATTTAGATATCGAATAGTTTCGATGAACGGATTAAAAGATATGATCAACTGAATTATGATTGACGTTAATTGAAATTGCTTTTGAATCTGCAATTAAGATTTAAACAACTTATTTAAGAGATTGATAAATTGGATTTTTGAATATTATCAACCGAGTAAATGAATCCTTAAATAAGGTACGTCTCGTTTTGTTGAACTATTGTCAAAATTGACTTTTTGAAACGACTTTGGATAACTTTTGTATGTCGATATCGAGCATTAGGATTGTGATACATGTAGCGACCCCGACAAATCGTCAAGTGACGGCGTCAGCTACGTGGGTCCCATTACCTGATTATAAGTCTTTAAGATAACGATTGACCAAAATATGTCGCCTTCATTTCAAAATAAAGATTGTTTCAAAGTTTACAAGAATTGTTCAACCAAAAGTTAAGTTACAACGTTATAAGTACGATTGAAATCTAGGCGACACGGTTTAAAGTAAAGTCAAAAGACGCTCCATGAAATGCATGTATACTCGACATCCAATGCAAGTATCAAATAATGAGCGGAAGCATGTTTCACATATCGTGCAAGACCTGAGAAAAACATAGAAATCTGTCAACGAAAACGTTGGTGAAATCATAGGTTTAAGTAAGTAAGTACAAGTGAACCACAAGATTTGCATCAAAGAAATAATAGTAATACATTCCAAAAGTTTGTTTCACGAGCACCCAATTATCAAAGCTTAACATTCCATCCATTGTATACCCCATCCATAGTGCTAGAACAAACACTGATTCTCGAAAATATATTTCATCCGTAGACGGTAGCGAACCGTCAAAGATGAGGGTTGTCAACCCATATGGCCATATAACATAAGTTCTCGCTTACACCCGGCAAGTGTAACTAATGATAATCGAATTGAGGATTTTTGTTCTAAACTCGTATGTAGAATGTTTGTTTTCCCGTTCTTGTGTTCACTTAGTTCAAAAGAATCGTTTATGTTTTCTCATCCCAAATATAAGTTCAAAAAGAGTAAAAGTGGGACTATGATCTCACCTTGAGTGCAAGAGTTAATAAAGTACTTCAACAAGTAGACGCGTGCAAAGACAAAGCTAGTCTTGACCTAAACATATAGGTTGTATCAATAACGGTAAACACAAACGGTCAAAGATGTTCAATTAGTCCTATGGCTCGTTACGACTTGATTAATATAGCATGTGAATCAATTAGTCAAGTTTCATGCACGATACAAGTAACTAAGCATGTTAGAACGATCGTATAATTGTTTGGTTAAGTTTGACTAAAAGTCAAACTTGGTCAAAGTCAAGGTCAACGGGGTCGGGTCGGGTATCCGTCAATTTTCCCATGATGAGAAATCATTTATGAGCAGAATGGCCAAGTTTCATGTTAATCGGAGTTACGGTTAAGCGGGAAACATTTTGTGAAAGGAAAAATAAAAACAAAAATGAGCTGGGCATATGCGCGGCGCGCAATGGGTTGCGCGGCGCGCACCCAAGTGTAAATCCTGGTCAGAACTTAACCACGAAGGCAAACATCTGGGATTTCTAATTCTGCACGGCGCGCGGGTATATGCGCGGCGCGCAATACCTGGGAAACATGCAGTTTGCAGAAAAATGGTCCAAGTCACGAACCAAAACTCAAATTAACATATTTTATGAACCGAAAACATCCAAAATGCATACTATATATCGTTGGAAAGGTAATTTGACAAGGAAAACAACTAAACACGTTTCATCAAACAAAAACATCAATTTCAATAACCGATTTTCCGTCAAGTGATCATTAAGAATCCATTTTCAAAGTTTCAAGTTCATCAAATGCATTTTAAGTTTCGGGAATCCGATTTATACATATGATATGCCGTTTTGAAGGTAATGAAACATGTAATACAACTAAACACTTATCAATAACATTAACAAGCATTCAACGCATCAAAAGTTCGTTTTAAGAGTTGTCAAACCCTAACCAAAAGTTCACAAAATCAATAATCGCGTTTATGAAGTTTCTTTAATCAATCTATACATCAAAATGAAGCTAATGATACTAGTAACACTTTTAAAACATGCACATTAACAATCTAATAACATTTGATCATCCAAAATCAAGAATTTAGCAAGTAATTTTCATAATGAACTAGTTACACCAAAAACAACAAATCGAGCATACAAATTACATACACGACATTACAATGAGCCATAGACACTAATTAACATACTTTTAAGTCAAGCACACAAATTTAAAGAAAACTAGTGTTTTAGAAATGTTACCCAAACGAGATGAAGTTGGTACCAAAATGAAGAGGATGAAGAGAGGATCACGAATATGTAATTTATTTTGTTGTAAGCCTCCTAGATCGAATTTAGATGATGATTGAATGAATTTGGAAATTGGGTGTGTTCTTGCTAGAGAGAAAGAGAGAGAGAGGGAGATGGTTGAATGGTGGTGATTGGGGTGGACTAGGTGACCTAGTCAACTAGTTTGCCCCGTGTCAATTTTAGTCCCTCGAGTTTGTAGTCAGGTGCGGAAAATACCTAAACGGAATATTTTAAAACGCGTATTAAAATCCGATAACGAGAATATTTAGAATGTTAGCTAACGGAGGTTACGAATCTAGATACGAGGAATATTATCTAAAAAGAAAAAGACGGCGTTAAAAATAATTTAACAGAAAAATGAGGGATGTTACATTATCCACACCTCAAAAGAAATTTCGTCCCGAAATTTAGTTGGAAGTAGTAGTCGATATCTCTTACTCGAGACTTAGAGTAGTAACTCTACGAATGAGTGAAGGTACTTTCTTGGACATTCCACGAATCCGGATAGTCGGGGTGTTACGTTGTATTGAGGTTCGATTTCACGATCCATGATTTCAACCAGTTTTCCCATGAAGAGGAGTTTGTCATCAATAGTTGGTGCATCTAAAAGGATTGCACATTCCTGTTCCGCATGACACGTTTCTAAGTTTGTTACACGAAATGTAGGATAAACGGAAACTTAATTGAGTCGGAAGTTCTAAACGGTAGGAAGCGGTTCCAATACGCCCCAAGGTTTCAAAAGGTTCAATATTGCGGTTATAACCTTCCTCGATTTCCCAAAATGGATTACACCTTTCCAAGGTGCGGGTTCTCAATATTACGCGATTACACACTAGAATTTGTGAGGTTTTCATCTAAGTTTGGTATAACTCTTCTGGCGACCATGGGTTGTCTCTAGCCCTCCTCGGACTTGAACGATCTCAATTGTTGTTTCTTGATGGAGTTCAGATTCGGCGATTTGCTTGCCGCATGCTTTGGTTAAATGAACAGGGGTATGACATTAGCGGTCATATAGGGTTTCGGAAGTGCTGTGTTAATATACGAGTGATAGCTGTCGTCGTAAAAGGAACTACTAAAGGTGACAATACCAGTCTGTAACATGTCTTTCCAAGATTGAATCGTACGTTTGCTCGGTTCGTCGGTTGTGGGAGATACGTGGTACGTATGTCCAAGTGGGTTTCCAAGGTTTCTTGCAAAACTAGAAGCGATACGAGTATTTTGATCCGAGGTAATTGGCAATGGTACACCGTGTTAGAATAGGATCTCTTAAGATATGTTTGAACAAGTCAGTTAGGGTTCACAAAAAAAATGTTCGTTAGGACTATTCATCCTCGTGGCGAATACTAATGTAATGTGAGGAGTTTCTCTATCCAAGGAGAAATGTTACAAGGAGTTTCCTTAAACGGAAATGCGAGCGATAAAGATAGGATTGAAATGAGGACTGAGAATAGGATGAGCTTACATCTCGAGGTTGCCATAACGCGCCTCTAGTTGTCGAAAATTGAAGTCTGGAAGAGAAACAAGATAGTACACGTAATTGTATAGTTCGGGGTTGAATAATAGTTGGCCGATTATCAGAAACACAAGGGCGTTAAGTCAAAGAAGAGTGAAGTATCGTTGGATTGTGTGTTATCTTAAATCCCAGTAATATCAGACGGTGACGGTGAAATAACAGAGGTAGGTAGTGTGGTACGGGATGACGAGAAAATTGATCGGATCCACAATTTAGTATTCGAATTCTTCGTGCAAAATAACGAATTTTAGTTATGTTGATTTTTGAGTCGAGAGAGTATGCCTTTCGTCGTTCAAGTAGAAATATTTCCATGTTTGAGTTCCATCTGTTGCTACACGATTTTTAACTAGAAATGTTGGTGTGAAGAATCACGCTCAAGGTGCGAACACGGAGAGATTTAAAGTTTTCCTTAGTGAGTTAACGAGTTTAAAAGTCGTGTAACACGAGAAAAGTCAGAAATGAATCTTCGGTAATAACAGACGAGATCTAAGATTTTTACGAATACAAGTCCGAGTTGGTAGAGTTTCCTGATTACATGTGGCTTGATTTCGAGATTGATTGTAATGCCTTGACCATTAACATCATGGTCTAGAAAATTGGACTTCGTTCAACAGAAACTCTCACTCGGAGAATTTGGTATAGAGTTGCTCTTTTCTCAAAAGTTCGAGCTTAAGATGGTGATGTTGTTCGTTTTCCTTCTTTACTTGAATAAGTTAAGATGTCATCTATAAATACGATAACAGATTTGTCTAGATAAGTTTGCATACGTGGTTCGGGAGGTTTATGGATACGGACGAGCCTTGGATAAATCGAATGGTACTAAGAGAGATTTACAACTAACGTTGCGAGTTCGGAAAATGGCTTAGGAGACATCGTCTCACTTAACCCCCAATTGATGATAACCAGAACGGAGGTCGATTTGGAATACACGGGATCCACGCAAATAATCATGAGGTAATGGATACGAGGAAGAGAGTATTGGTTTCCAACCGAAAGTTACTTAGTTCACAATAATCTATACATAAATGTAGGGCAACAATTTCTCCTTAATGAATAGGTTTTGAGTTCCTTAGTTCTATAGGTGTCGAGTCCAATTTCTTAACGCATATCCTCCGATAAAATTTATAGGCACACAATATTTTCCGTCGGTCACTTAAATCGTCTAAGTAGTATCTGGGGGAAAGAGGTGGAATATAAAGAGCACGAGTCAAATCCTTGGTTATAAAACGTCTAACGGTACTCGAATCGAATAAGTATGAAACATACGGTTTGTTGTGAAGAAACGTACCCGTGACTAGTCCATCGTCGTCTAGGGCATCCTAGGCGTTGATGTTGAAAGTTCAACGGTGTGCGTTGGGGTTGATTTTCTTATTTGGGCATTCATTCCTAAAATGACCCGTTTGACCACATTCGAAGCAAGCACCCGTCCTGTGTGCGTTGGGCATCATTCGAGCGACGGGGGTGGTACTTCCACAACGTTTGGCGACGTGACCACTTCCTTGGCGCCGGTGGCGAAACCTGCCACATCCTTCAAAGTGATGCTTGTGGCATTCGTTACAAAAAGGTAGTTTTCCGGCATAGCCTTTCTTGTCGTTGGAGGTGAAAGGCTTCTTGGCGGGGTTGTTGTTATTGTTGTGGTTGCTAAATTGAGAGGCTCCCCATGTTCTCTTGTTGTTACTCGGGTGGTTCTCGACCATTGGTGCCGGTGCTTTCATTTCATTCACCGTTTCCAAAGTTTGGTGGGCCTTTGCTAAAGCCTCTTGTAGGTTAGTGGGTTGGGATGTCATTACCCCGTGTTGAATGCTCTTAGGGAGGCCATCCATGTAAAGTTCGACTCTTAGGGATTCGGGAGTCATGAGATTTGGACACATCGAGACTAGTTCAGTAAACCGTTGATTATAAGCTTCGAGGTCGTTCCCGACCGTTTTTAAATTCCTTAGACCCTGCTCGAGCCTTCGAGTCTCGTCGCGCGGGAAGTATTCGGTGATCATTCTTTCTCTTAATTCGGTCCAAGAGAGTGTGTGGGCTTCATCGCTTCCCACTAATTGTACATACGTGTCCCACCATGAGAGAGCAATACCGGTGAAAGTGAGGGTGGAAAACTTGACCTTATCTTGGTCTCGACAACCGCTTGTGTTAAAAACGGTCTCCATTTGTTCAAACCATCGGGTGAGAGTAACCGGTCCCCCGGTTCCATCGAAAGTGGGAGGATTGTACTTCATGAAGTTCTTGTAGGAGCAACCTTCGATTGAATTACCGGCTCCATGATTGTTGTTGTTAGAAAAGTGATCGGCCACGGCCGTACCCACGGCGGTGGTTATCATTCGTTGAAGAGCTCGTCCTAGAGTTTCGAGAGGGGTATTGTGTTGACCTTGGTGAGCCATTGTTCCTTCATGACACAAGGATATCGTTGGTTAGTATTTTCAACAATACTAACCGGAGTATGGAATAAGGATAGAGAGAAAATTTTCCTTGACTCGCCTTAAATTCTTTATGTCATAATGTCGGAACGTCCATGTGAATCACCGTAATATAATCCCGGAAATTATATTACCCTGATTTACATGTGCATTTAACATTTCTTTATAAAGTCAAGGTGGCGCGTCAACAAAATTTATCAACGTAAGATCAAGATCGAATACGAGTTAGATATGATAGAAGAGTTCGAGTATAAATGCACAAATAGTCAAGTAATTCCTACTTCAGTCTATATGCCGGTTGTAGTCTAGATTCACCTATGTACCCTATGACTCGGGGTGGACACAAATGAACTCTAAATCCCTACAACCAAGGCTCTGATACCACTTGTAGCGACCCCGACAAATCGTCAAGTGACGGCGTCGGCTACGTGGGTCCCATTACCTGATTATAAGTCTTTAAGATAACGATTGACCAAAATATGTCGCCTTCATTTCAAAATAAAGATTGTTTCAAAGTTTACAAGAATTGTTCAACCAAAAGTTAAGTTACAACGTTATAAGTACGATTGAAATCTAGGCGACACGGTTTAAAGTAAAGTCAAAAGACGCTCCATGAAATGCATGTATACTCGACATCCAATGCAAGTATCAAATAATGAGCGGAAGCATGTTTCACATATCGTGCAAGACCTGAGAAAAACATAGAAATCTGTCAACGAAAACGTTGGTGAAATCATAGGTTTAAGTAAGTAAGTACAAGTGAACCACAAGATTTGCATCAAAGAAATAATAGTAATACATTCCAAAAGTTTGTTTCACGAGCACCCAATTATCAAAGCTTAACATTCCATCCTTTGTATACCCCATCCATAGTGCTAGAACAAACACTGATTCTCGAAAATATATTTCATCCGTAGACGGTAGCGAACCGTCAAAGATGAGGGTTGTCAACCCATATGGCCATATAACATAAGTTCTCGCTTACACCCGGCAAGTGTAACTAATGATAATCGAATTGAGGATTTTTGTTCTAAACTCGTATGTAGAATGTTTGTTTTCCCGTTCTTGTGTTCACTTAGTTCAAAAGAATCGTTTATGTTTTCTCATCCCAAATATAAGTTCAAAAAGAGTAAAAGTGGGACTATGATCTCACCTTGAGTGCAAGAGTTAATAAAGTACTTCAACAAGTAGACGCGTGCAAAGACAAAGCTAGTCTTGACCTAAACATATAGGTTGTATCAATAACGGTAAACACAAACGGTCAAAGATGTTCAATTAGTCCTATGGCTCGTTACGAATCGATTAATATAGCATGTGAATCAATTAGTCAAGTTTCATGCACGATACAAGTAACTAAGCATGTTAGAACGATCGTATAATTGTTTGGTTAAGTTTGACTAAAAGTCAAACTTGGTCAAAGTCAAGGTCAACGGGGTCGGGTCGGGTATCCGACAATTTTCCCATGATGAGAAATCATTTATGAGCAGAATGGCCAAGTTTCATGTTAATCGGAGTTACGGTTAAGCGGGAAACATTTTGTGAAAGGAAAAATAAAAACAAAAATGAGCTGGGCATATGCGCGGCGCGCAATGGGTTGCGCGGCGCGCACCCAAGTGTAAATCCTGGTCAGAACTTAACCACGAAGGCAAACATCTGGGATTTCTAATTCTGCGCGGCGCGCGGGTATATGCGCGGCGCGCAATACCTGGGAAACATGCAGTTTGCAGAAAAATGGTCCAAGTCACGAACCAAAACTCAAATTAACATATTTTATGAACCGAAAACATCCAAAATGCATACTATATATCGTTGGAAAGGTAATTTGACAAGGAAAACAACTAAACACGTTTCATCAAACAAAAACATCAATTTCAATAACTGATTTTCCGTCAAGTGATCATTAAGAATCCATTTTCAAAGTTTCAAGTTCATCAAATGCATTTTAAGTTTCGGGAATCCGATTTATACATATGATATGCCGTTTTGAAGGTAATGAAACATGTAATACAACTAAACACTTATCAATAACATTAACAAGCATTCAACGCATCAAAAGTTCGTTTTAAGAGTTGTCAAACCCTAACCAAAAGTTCACAAAATCAATAATCGCGTTTATGAAGTTTCTTTAATCAATCTATACATCAAAATGAAGCTAATGATACTAGTAACACTTTTAAAACATGCACATTAACAATCTAATAACATTTGATCATCCAAAATCAAGAATTTAGCAAGTAATTTTCATAATGAACTAGTTACACCAAAAATAACAAATCGAGCATACAAATTACATACACGACATCACAATGAGCCATAGACACTAATTAACATACTTTTAAGTCAAGCACACAAATTTAAAGAAAACTAGTGTTTTAGAAATGTTACCCAAACGAGATGAAGTTGGTACCAAAATGAAGAGGATGAAGAGAGGATCACGAATATGTAATTTATTTTGTTGTAAGCCTCCTAGATCGAATTTAGATGATGATTGAATGAATTTGGAAATTGGGTGTGTTCTTGCTAGAGAGAAAGAGAGAGAGAGGGAGATGGTTGAATGGTGGTGATTGGGGTGGACTAGGTGACCTAGTCAACTAGTTTGCCCCGTGTCAATTTTAGTCCCTCGAGTTTGTAGTCGGGTGCGGAAAATACCTAAACGGAATATTTTAAAACGCGTATTAAAATCCGATAACGAGAATATTTAGAATGTTAGCTAACGGAGGTTACGAATCTAGATACGAGGAATATTATCTAAAAAGAAAAAGACGGCGTTAAAAATAATTTAACGGAAAAATGCGGTTTGTTACAATACACTATGACCTGACCTAGCTTGATAGACATTTATTGACCAGCATATGTTCTCTAGGTTGAGATCTATGGTTATTTGGTAATCCGTGTTTCAATCACATTTTGGTGAACGACTTTATATGCTGCTAAGGTGAGTTTCATATGATCCCTTTTACTCAATATATTTTTGGACTGAGAATACATGCGACTGTTTATAAATACTGAAAATACTAGATTTATATGCGTGAGTTTCATTGCTCCCTTTTTAATTGCTTTTGCAATATATATTTTTGGGCTGAGAATACATGCGACTGTTTATAAATACTGAAAATACTAGATTTATATGCGTGAGTTTCATATGATCCCTTTTACTCAATATATTTTTGGGCTGAGAATACATGCGACTGTTTATAAATACTGAAAATACTAAATTTATATGCGTGAGTTTCATTGCTCCCTTTTTAATTGCTTTTGCAATATATATTTTTGGGCTGAGAATACATGCAATTTATTTTAAACGCAATGGATACAAGTACATACTTAATTCTACACTGAGTTTGAATCGAAAATCCCTTAGCTTTGGTAACTAGTAACTGCCGGTTATAAGAACTGGTGGGCGCGAGTAGTTATATATGGATCCATAGGGCTTGATATCCCCGTCCGAGCTAGAGCACTAGCCTTTTAACGGACGTATGCTATTTGAGAAGCGTACACGTTGGTTTGCGTGTATTATTAAGATGATTATACAAAGGGTATAAATTATATATACGTTAAGTTTAGTTATCAGGGTGCTCAATTTCGTAGAATATTTTGATAAACGTTTCTGGGTGAAACAACTGAAATCTTGTGATCCACCTTTATATACAGATTATACGAAACATTAAAACTATGAACTCACCAACTTTTGTGTTGACACTTGTTAGCATGTTTATTCTCAGGTTTCCTAGAAGTCTTCCGCTGTTGCTTATATGTTAGACAAGCTATGTGCATGGAGTCTTACATGACATACTTTTCAAGGAAACGTTGCATTCACCAAATTATCACCATGTATCTTATTTTGACTGCATTGTCAACGGAAGTACTATTGTAAACTATTATTTACGGTGATTGTCTATATGTAGAAATCATCAGATGTCGAAAACCATTGATTTAAATATTCATTTATGGTGTGCCTTTTCAAAAGAATGCAATGTTTACAAAACGTATCATATAGAGGTTGTAACATCCCGCATTTTTCCGTTAAATTATTTTAACGCCCGTCTTTTTATTTTAATAATATCCTCAGTATCTCGATTCGTATCCTCCATTAGCTTACATTCTTAAAATATTTTCGTCATTTGGATTATAACATCTCTCGTCCTCTCGTGTAATTTAAAAATATTCGTTCGGTTAATTCCCGCACCCGATTACAAACTTGAGGGACTAAACTTGCCAAAGTGTCAAAGATTTGACTAGGTCAAAGGAGTCAAACACCACCTCCTCCATTCATTATTTTCATTTTCATTTTCATTTTCTTCTCATACTTTCACATTTTCTCTAAATTCTCCAAACAAAGAATTCATCATACATTCATGAACTAGAAAGTGTTTCACAAAACAAATTACATATTTGGAATCCTCCCTTCATCCTCTTCGACTTGATACCAATTTCATCTCATTTGAGTAACTTTCTAAAATCACTAGATTTTGTGTTCTTGATGTTTTTGAATTGTAAAAGTGTTAATTAGTGTCTATGGCTCGTGTATAACATGAATATATGTTTTGTTTTTTCGATTTGTTGATTTGAGTAACTAGTTTGAACACTTGAAAATGGGTTTGCTTAATCTTTGATTTTGGAAGATTAAATGTTGTTAAATTGTTAAAGTTCATGTTTTAATTGTGTTACTAGTATCACTAGCTTCGTTATGATGCGTAGGTTGATTAAGAAAACTTCAAATACATGATTTGTGATTTTTGTGAATTTTGATTAGGGTTTGATGAACTTGAAATGAACTTTTGATACTTTGGATGCCATGAAATGTTGTTAGTAAGTGTTTAGTTGTATTGCATGAGTAATTACCTTCGAAACGGCATATCATATGTGTGGATTGGATTCCCGAATCATGTAATGCATTTCAAGAACTTGAAACTTTGAAAATGGACCTTGAATGACCACTTGGCGAGAAATCGGTTATTGTAAATGATGTTTTCGCTTGATGAAAAAGTAGTTAGTTGTGTTCCTTGTCAAAATACCTTTCCGATGATATAAGATACATGTTTTGGTTGTTTGCGGGTCATAAATGGTGATTGTTTGAAGTTAGGTTCGTGCATAAAACTTAAAAACTGCCAGAATTCTCTGCACAGGTAATGGCGCGGCGCGCCAAAGTGGGCTGTCCAATTTTGTCAATTTTCGAATAATGTTTGCCATGCTACGGACCTCCGATTCACATGAAACTTGTTCTAACATGCTTATATATGAATAACTAGCACAGAAAAATAGTTCGGGACCCGACCCGAACGTGTTGACTTTTTCGTTGACTTTGACCCGACCCAAGTTTGACTTTTTGTCAAACTTAACCAAATGATTATGCAATCTTTCTAACATGATTCTTTACTTGTATCTTGCATGAAACTTGACAATTTGATTCACATGCTATATAATCGAGTCGTAACGAGCCATAGGACTAATTGAACATCTTTGACCGATCGTGTTTACCGTTATTGATACAACCCTATTTGTTTAGGTCAAGACTAGCTTTGTCTTTGCACGCGTTTACTTGTTGAAGTACTTTATTACTCTTGCACTCAAGGTGAGATCATAGTCCCACTTTTACTCTTTTGAACTTATATTTGGGATGAGAAAACATAAACGTTTCTTCTTAACTAAGTGAACACAAGTATAGGAAAACAAACATTCTACATACGAGTTTAGAACGAAAGCCTCAATTTGATTATCATTAGTTACACTTGCAGGGTGTAAGTGTAGGCGTGAACTTATGTTGTATGGCCATATGGGTTTGACAAACCCTCATCTTGGACGGTTCGCTACCGTCTACGGATGAAATATATTTTCGAGAAACAGTGTTGTTCTAGCACTATTAATGGGGTATCAACGGACGGAACGTTAAGCCTTGATAATTGGGTGCTCGTGAATATTAACTTTTAGAATGTATTACTATTATTTCAACTTTGCAAATCTTGTGGTTCGGCTTACTTTACTTACTCAATTACTTACTTAAACCTATGATTTCACCAACGTTTTTGTTGACAGATTTCTATATTTTTCTCAGGTCTTTGAACGATATGTGAAACATGCTTCCGCTCATTATTTGATATTTGCTTTGGATGTCGAGTATATATGCACTACATGGAGCGTCTTTTGACTTTCTTTAAACTGTGTCGCATAGCATTCACTTGTACTTATAACTTTGTAACGTAACTTTGGATGAACAATTCTTGTAAACTTTGAAACCAATCTTAACTTTTGAAATGAATGCGACATACTTTTGGTCAAACATTATTTTTAAAGACCTACGACCACGTAACGGGACCTAAGTAGTCGACGCCGTCAATGACGATTTGTAGGGGTCGCTACAGAGGTCAAATACCTCGCAATGAAATCAATGAATGACGTATTGTCCATATGGATTTGGAGCGATCGTCACACTACTGAATTCGAAACTGGTAATTTTCACACTTTGCGTTTTATTAATTTTGCTCAAAGCGACACCTATAGTGTTCTTTAAGCTAACACATCTTTTATTATATCTTTTCAGCGGAAACAACCATTACTCCACCACCAACAACGCAAACAAGTTCTCCGCCAACATTCGATCTTTCTAAGTACGAAGATATTTGCGTACTCCACCCAGTGCTTTAAAATCCATTCAAGTGGATGGCCTTCAAGGCTATTTATGCGCATCCCCAGAAGCTGCACAGGATCAACGACAGTACATGAAGTTAGCCCTCCCACATGATCTGCGTGCTGAGTTTAGCAAACTCTCTCATAGCGACGCATTCAACTGTTTTGCTCAAAACTTCTTTATGACGTTTGCATCTGCATTTGATGCAATGTCTCGTCAAGAAAAATTTCTTGAAGTTTTGAAAAAAGAACAAACCAAACATTCAATCACTCAATCACAGTTATCCTCCACCACCGCAGAACTACAAGCAGCGAAAGATTTCGCAGAGGATTTGAAGAGACAACTGTCCGAAAAAGCAATTGAAAATGACAATCTTCAAGTAGCCCACGATACTATGAAAAACAAACTCATTCAATCTCAAGCTGACCTGACTGTAGCTTTATCTGCTAAAACAACATCGGAATCTAGCTTCACGAGGCTGCCTGAATATTTGCCTGAAATTGGGCAAAAAATCATGGATTCCTCCAATGTTTCTCAACGATTTGATACGTATGTTGCCGCACTTCAACAACTTGAGCTAGTGAAGTTTTTGCAAGAAATTAGTAAGGCGACTGTATTGCCGGAGCCAATGCCGGAATACATTGAAAAGCTTATCTGTCCTCTTGAAGAGGCAGAAGAGATGGTCGCATTGGCCAAAGAAGGAACTCGCGTTATTCCTATTCCGAAACTGGAGGCCATAAGTCAAAATAAAGATGCTCTCGTCGAAGACATCATTAAATTAGACTTAAATAGTAAGGAATAGGATTTCGCAATCACAAGCGTACTTGTAAGCACATTTATTATGTTTCTGTTTGTTGTACTTTTCGCAGTATCATAATAAAGTTTCCATTTACCAATTGCAATTATTTTCATTTATATAGCGCTTTGAGAATATTATTCTTAATTACTAGCATTGTCCTTTGCAATTTCATTGTTCATTATTGTGCACATAACAAACAATTACTTTATGCGAAACAACCTGTATGCGTGTGCTTTTCTGCACATTATGAATCTTCTAAGTCCGCCGAAACGATCCTTAGGTACAAATTTGTGTTTATTGCGAAGCATCCAAGTATGGCTAGATCTAATACTTTGGGCAAAATTTTACAAGTCTCATTCCTTTCGCATACACTTTAAATTGCTTTTGCTAACTGTCAAGTGGTCTTTACCATCACTTGTATAATTTCAAATTTGTTATTTATGCTCTGTTTTACGTACACAAATTACACATAAACGCACAATTACTGCTATGAAGAAAAACTTGAAATTCATTCATCTCGCATAGTATTACAAATATAATTTTGCTACACATGAGCACAAGTCATTAAATTGCAAATAGAATTTCGCACATTTCTTCTCATTACATGTAATATCTTTTCAACAAAGTAGCATGCCACGCGTTAGGTATATTACGCCTTTCAATGTCCTGGAGCTTATAAGAGCCTGCCGCATTGATTCCTACTATTTGGTATGGACCTTCCCAATTGGTTCCCAACTTTCCAAGTTTTTCAGCACGGCTTACTTCATTGTTTCGCAAAACCCACTCTCCAACATCGAAGGCTAACGCACGCACTTTCTTGTTATAATACTTGGCAATTTGTTGCTTATTGTTTGCCTCGCGTATCGCAGCCATAAGCCTGCGTTCTTCAATGAAATTTAGATTTTCACAAATGCCATTTGCATTCGCACCTTCATCAAAATTAGCAACTCTATGAGTTTCAACAAAGACTTCCGCGGGGATCATTGCCTCTGAACCATATACAAGGCTAAAAGGTGTTTCGCCCGTACTTTTCTTGAAAGTAGTGTGATGAGCCCATAATACATTTGATAGTTCATCAACCCATCTATTCCGCTTTTCATTTAAACGCTTTCTAATACCGCTGACAATATCGCAATTAGTGACCTCGCATAGCCCATTTGCCTGCGGATGTGCAACTGATGTAAATTTTTGAATTATATTCAATTCCGCACACCAGCTTAGAAATGGATCTTTTGCAATCTGCGCCCCATTATCACTTACAAGTTCTCGCAGAATGCCAAATCTGCACACAATGTATTCCCATACAAAAGTCTGCACTTGTACACCAGTTACTGTACGTAAAGCTTTTGCTTCCACCCATTTAGTGAAATAATCAATTGCCACAATTAGAAACTTTACATTCCCTGCACCTGGTGGAAATGGTCCCACAATATCAATGGCCCATTTATAAAATGGCCATGGTGAATCAATTGGAATCATATCATGTCTTGGCTTTCTATTCTGCGGTGCGTGCCTTTGACAACTTTTGCACCTTTTAACAATTTGCGCAATGTCGCGATACAGGGTAGGCCAAAAGTAACCCATTCGCATTATTTTCGCTGCAATAGTTTTATAACCTGAATGAAGAGCACAAGATCCGCTATGCACTTCTTCAATAGTTGTTGCAGCCTCTGCAGGTCCTACACACCGCATTAATGGTCCCAAATATGATTTGCGATATAACACATCATTTTCAATCACATACATAGGGGATCTTTCCCGTACTAAACGAGCTTCCCTTTTGTCTTCTGGTAATGCACTATTTCACAAATAGTCCACGATAGGATCCATCCAATTTGGTTCAACTTCTTCTATAGCCGCAACAATCAAACTTCCATCAATGGACTTATTGGGAAGTTCTTCTACCCAGACCTGCTTTTGAAAGTGCGAAAAAGTCAATGCAGCAAGCTTGCTTAACGCATCCGCTTTTTCGTTTTGACTTCTTAATATTTGTGATAATCGAAAAATTTGAATTTTTCTGCGGACTCCTGCACAAGTTTTAAATACTTCTGCATAGACAGCTCATGAGCTTCAAAAGAGCCATTGAATTGATTTGCCACTAGCTGCGAATCAACATATGCGCGTAAATGCGAGATATTCATTTTATGCACCATATTTAATCCTGCAAGTAGTGCTTCATATTCAGCCTCGTTATTTGTCATATCAAAATTAAAGCGTAGCGCGTATGTGTGCTCTTCTCCACTCGGGCTTGTCAATATCAATCCCGCACCTGCACCTTCAATACACGATGCACCATCTGTATTCAAATCCCATATTTCGTGTTGAAGCGGTTTTAATTGCGTTCTTTCATGGATAACCTCCAGTTCACCCGTCATTTCTGCAAGGTAATCTGCCAAAACCTGACCCTTTACAGATGTAGGCGGTAAATATGATATTTCAAATGCTCCAAGCTCGATCGCCCATTTGGCGAGTCTTCCTGATATCGCATGTGTTCTCAAAACGTGTTTAACCGGCAAATCAGTTAAAACATGTATTGGATGACCTTGAAAGTATCTGCACAACCTTCTTGACGTCAAAACTAACGCGTAAATAAAATTTTCAATCGGCGCATAGTTTATTTCACTTCCCACAAGCGCCTTGCTAACAAAATAAACTGGCTTCTGGACTTTATTCCTTTCCTCAATAAGCACTGAACCAAATGCTTCTTTCGCAACCGAAATATAAAGATATAATATTTCACCAACCACAGGCGCAATCAATGTAGGTAACGTAGCAAGCAATTGCTTCATTTCTTGAAATGCCTTATCTGCTTCTTCTGTCCATACAAAGTTCTTCTGTTTCAAACACCCTTTAAGTGTGTGAAAGAAAGGCAACTGTCTTTCCGCAGCCTTTGAAAGGAATCTGGTTAAAGCCGCGATCTTTCCAGTTAAACTTTGTACTTCTTTAACGGTTTTAGGCGCAGTCATGCTTTCAATTGCGGCGATTTTCTTAGGATTTGCTTGTATGCCTTGCTTCGTGACATAGTACCCTAGAAATTTGCCTTCCCTTTCCCCAAAACTACATTTAGACGGATTCAACTTCATGTTCATCTTTCGCAAATTTTTAAATGTTTCCTTCATATCAAGCAAAATATTTTCTTGCGTTTTGCTTTTTATAACAACATCATCAACATAAGCCTCAAGGTTACGACCTATTTGGCCTTCACACGCTTTATCAATTAATCGCTGATAAGTTGCTCCCGCATTCTTGAGGCCAAAAGGCATTTTAATATAACAATAAATGCCTTTTCCAGTATGGAATGCGGTTTTATCCTCGTCTTCAAGCGCCATTGGTATTTGATGATATCCTTTTGCAGCATCTAAAAAGCATTTGTAAGGATAAGCGTGCAAAGACTCCACTTTAAGATCTATTTCAGGAAGCGGATAGTTGTCTTTTGGACAAGCTTTGTTTATGTCTTTAAAGTCTATGCACATCCTCCACGAACCATCAGGTTTTTTCACCAACACTGGGTTTGCAACCCATGTTTGATATTTACTTCACGCAAGATGCCTGCATTAACCAATTTAGTAACTTCCGCACATAACCATTTCATGCTGTCAGGAGCCATTCCTCTACGCTTTTGCACAATAGGTTTTAGCGCAGGATTAGCATTTAATCTATGTTCCGCAACATTATGCGGAAATCCAGTCATATCTTGCTCACTCCTATATCCTATTCCTTATATCCTATTCCAACTCGGTGCCAATTTTTACTTTCTGATCAGGATATTTAGGGTTTACAACAACCATATCATCTTCTGCAATTTTGTGCGTAACAACTGCATCTTGCGTGCTTATAGCCGCACAAATTAACTGCATAGCCATAGAATTTATTGTTGCCACACCCTTGCAAGTAGTGAATTTAACCATTCCGTGTATTGTAGATGGTATTATGCCAAGCCTACATAACGCGGATCTTCCCAATAACATGTTATAACGCGAAGCAGCGCGTATAACATAAAAATCTAACTGCGCTTGTCTTGTCAATTTCACCTCTATTTCATCACACAACTAGATTTCTAGTGATAATTGCCCCGTGGGCCAGGCAGATTCACCCGCAAAACCAGATAAAGATATCGCAGTTGGCTTCAGTTCCGCTTTAATGCATTCTGGTAATTGATGAAAGCATTGCTCGTATATCAAATCTATGCTGCTGCCAGTATCGACATGTATTTTCATAATTGTTATCCCAGTATTCGCGATCTTACATGATATGACTAACGACGTGTCATACATATCGCGGTTTTGCTCAAATGGGAATGTAATGGGTGCGAATTGCCTTTTTTCAAGCATTTCTACTGCTTTTCGCTTCTTAAATCCTTTCTTCTTGTGTATTGTGCTTATCATTTTCGTATCTTGCACCTTTTCCAGCTTTTTTGGCGAATTTTTGTTTAAAAAGGTTTCGCGTACTTTATGCACCTTCCAATTCATATTCGCCTTATTTACAACCTTTTTGGTAGCTAAAAGCGTTTGTTGCTTCGTCATTTCGCTTAGCTCACGACTTTTGCTATATATATTACGTTTTCCTTAACCAACAAAGATCAAATCTCGGGCAAATTCATGAGAGAGATCAATATGGCTAGAGCAATTCTTCCAGAATCAACAACCTTAAATGAGAGGCCAAGATCCCTATTTATAGGTTTGAGATCTGTACGGAAGTAAGATGTGCGGGCACTTAGGAATTCCGCATAAATACTGTGAGAATCCTTTGCACTCTTTATGAAATGTCCCATTCATATTAATTATAAACGTTCCATATTAATTGATTTCATTGCGAGGTTTTGACCTCTATATGAGACGTTTTTCAAAGACTGCATTCATTTTTAAAACAACCATAACCTTTATTTTATCAATAAAGGTTTCAAAAGCATTACGTAGATTATCAAATAATGATAATCTAAAATATACTGTTTACACACGACCATTACATAATGGTTTACAATAGAAATATATTACATCGACATATGTTTCTTGAATGCAGTTTTTACATATTATCATACAAACATGGACTCCAAATCTTGTCCTTATTTTAGTATGCAACAGCGGAAGCTCTTAATATTCACCTGAGAATAAACACGCTTTAAACGTCAACAAAAATGTTGGTGAGTTATAGGTTTAACCTATATATATCAAATCATAATAATAGACCACAAGATTTCATATTTCAATATACATCCCATACATAGAGATAAAAATCATTCATATGGTGAACACCTGGTAACCGACATTAACAAGATGCATATATAAGAATATCCCCATCATTCCGGGACACCCTTCGGATATGATATAAATTTCGAAGTACTAAAGCATCCGGTACTTTGGATGGGGTTTGTTAGGCCCAATAGATCTATCTTTAGTATTTGCGTCAATTAGGGTGTCTGTTCCCTAATTCTTAGATTACCAGACTTAATAAAAAGGGGCATATTCGATTTCGATAATTCAACCATAGAATGTAGTTTCATGTACTTGTGTCTATTTTGTAAATCATTTATAAAACCTGCATGTATTCTCATCCCAAAAATATTAGATTTTAAAAGTGGAACTATAACTCACTTTCACAGATTTTTACTTCGTCGGGAAGTAAGACTTGGCCACTGGTCGATTCACGAACCTATAACAAATATGTACATATATATCAAAGTATATTCAAAATATATTTACAACACTTTTAATACATTTTGATGTTTTAAGTTTATTAAGTCAGCTGTCCTCGTTAGTAACCTACAACCAGTTGTCCAACGTTAGATGTACAGAAAAAAATTGATATATATTATCTTGAATCAATCCACGACCCAGTGTATACACGTCTCAGGCTAGTTCACAACTCAAAGTATATATATTTTTGGAATCAACCTCAACCCTGTATAGCTAACTCCCACATTACTGCATATAGAGTGTCTATGGTTGTTCCAAATAATATATACACATGGGTCGATATGATATGTCAAAACATTTGCATACGTGTCTATGGTATCCCAAGATTACATAATGTATTAGAATACATGTATAATACAATATAAGTTAGCTAGGATATGATTAATATAGATTTGTTACCAATTTTCACGTTGCTACAACAAGAAAAATTATCCAATCTTGTTTTACCCATAACTTCTTCATTTTAAATCCGTTTTGAGTGAATCAAATTGCTATGGTTTCATATTTAACTTGTAGCGACCCCGACAAATCGTCAAGTGACGGCGTCGGCTACGTGGGTCCCATTACCTGATTATAAGTCTTTAAGATAACGTTTGACCAAAATATGTCGCCTTCATTTCAAAATAAAGATTGTTCCCAAGGTTTACAAGAATTGTTCAACCAATAGTTAAGTTACAACGTTATAATACGAATGAAATCTAGGCGACACGGTTTAAGGTAAAGTCAAAAGACGCTCCATGAAAAGTATGTATACTCGACATCCAATGCAAGTATCAAATAATGAGCGGAAGCATGTATCACATATCGTGCAAGACCTGAGAAAAACATAGAAATCTGTCAACGAAAACGTTGGTGAAATCATAGGTTTAGCAAGTAAATTGTATTGAACCACAAGGTTCTTTAAGAATTGTTCAACCAGAATCGTTCACATTCCAAAATAGTATTTGTATCACGAGCACCCAATTATCAAGACTTAACCGAATCTTCCCTCTGAATTTTGAATTTAGTGTTAGAACTTACACTATACATTGTTGAAATTATATTTCATTCACTAACGGTAGCGAACCGTCTGAATGAGGGTTTGTTAAACCCGTATGGCCACACAACATAATTACACGCTTACACTTACACCCTGCAAGTGGAACTAATGATAATTGGGTTGAGGACTTTTGTTCAAACTCGTATGCATCTTTGTATTCGTATTTGTTCACAATGTAAAAGCATGAAAAGTAAATAAGTATGAAATGTATGTGTTTCTCAGCCCACGATGTAAAGAATAAAAGTGATTGAAAAAGTGGGACTATGATCTCACCTTGAGCGCGAGAGTTAATAGAGTACTTCAACAAGTAAACGCGTGCAAAGACAAAGCTAGTCTTGACCTAAACATATAGGTTATATCAATAACGGTAAACACAAAACGGTCAAAGATGTTCAATTAGTCCTATGGCTCGTTAAGACTCGATCCTATTAGCATGTGAATCAAATTGTCATGTTTCATGCAAGGTACAAGTATAAAAACATGTTAGAACGATTGCACAATTATTTGGTTAAGTTTGATTAAAAGTCATCTTGGTCGGGTCAAAGTCAATAGAAAAGTCAACGGGGTCGGGTTGGATTTCCGACAATTTTTCTAAGTTATATAATCATATAGGAGCATGTTGGCCAAGTTTCATGTTAATCGGAGGTCCGTAGCATAGCAAACATTTTCATGTCAAATGACCAAAACTAACAGCCAGTTTTAGGCTATTGGGACGGCGTCCCATATATCTGGACGGCGTCCTGTTTTGAAGACTGGGACGGCGTCCTGATGAGCTAGACGGCGTCCCGTTTCAAAAGGTGGGACGGCGTCCTGAGGTGCTAGACGGCGTCCAAGGGGGTTTCCAGGCTCTGTTTGCAGAAAACACAAGACACGAGCCAAACTTCAATCAATCCTAGTTTATGATCCGCAAACAATTAAGACATGTATTTTATATCACCGGAAAGCTCTTTCGACAAGGAACACAACTAGATACATTTCCTAAATCAAATTTATCATTTTAGACAACAAAAATCTCGTCGAAAGTTCGTTAAATGTTCCAAAACAAGGTTTCAAGTTCATCAATTGAAATTCAAGTTTCGGGAATCCAATTCATACATATGATATGCCGTTTTGAAGGTAATGAAATGTGTAATACAACTAAACACTTATCAATAACATTAACAAGCTTTCAACGCATCAAAAGTTCGTTTTAAGAGTTGTCAAACCCTAACCAAACCTCAAAATCACTAATCATGTTAATGTAAGGTTTTCATGTCAATCAACACACCAAACGAAGCTATTGAAGTAACTAACACTTTGAACACACAAACACTAACATCTAAACACATTTCATCATCCAAAATCAAAGATTAAGCATACACTTTTCATTATCAAGCTAGTTACACCTAAACATCAAGATCGAGCATACAAATCATATATTCATGTTATACACGAGCCATAGACACTAACTGAAAGGATCCGAAACTAATCATCCGGACATCGTCCATATAGATTAAAAACGAATTACAATAGTTGATAACATCGCGAGGTACTTGACCTCTATATGATACATTTTACAAACGTTGCATTTATTTCTTAAAGGCAATCTATTATTACATCGAGAGTTGACATATTAGCCTAACATTTTATAACAACCAAATGATCTAATCTGCCATTTTCATAACAATAGTCTTTAATGAACTTCAATGACTCGAATGCAACGTCCTTGTATCATAGCTTAAATGGTCCCAAGTAGTATCCTTAACATGAGCTAATGCACAGCGGAAGACTTAATTCGTACCTGAGAATAACATGCTTTAAAACGTCAACATAAAGTTGGTGAGATATATAGGTTTGATGCTAGCAGCGTTATAACAATGGACCACAAGATTTCGTATATAATCATTTCAATAAAAATATTCTAAGTGGTTGAGCACTTGGTAACCATACTTAACATTTAATCACGTCGCATATTCCCTTTAATATGAAATCTTACTACACCGTACCAAGGTGTAGTCGCAAAACGAAGTACTGTGCAACCGTTGAATACTGGTCGTCCAGTCCGGTTGGGGTTGTCAGGCCCGATAGATCTATCAACAGGATTCGCGTTTACAATACCGCTGTAAATAACAGTTACCAAGCTACAGGGAAGTATGCCAGTGGTACAACTCAACGTAGAATATATTTTTCAGTTACTTGTGTCCATAACGTAAAACATAAAATACATGTATTCTCATCCCGAAATATTTAGAGTTTAAAAGTGGGACTATATACTCACTGTTGTCTCGAAGATATATATATTTTTGACTTGGTCTTCCGGTTGATATCACGAACCTATCCATATATAATATATCAATATATTTTCATTTCAAACAAACATCTCGTATATATATTTATAATACTTTTAATACTTTGAATAATTCCTTAGTCCGTAGTTAGCGTTTCGATGTTAGTAATTCAATTTTAATGGTTCATTTTTAGATGTTTAATATACCCGCAATAAATAAACCCCCAACGAAATAAATAAAACTCCCATAAAACCCCATCGTATATGTGTTGGTCGAGATTAATCTTGACCCATGGTACCGGTGTTGTCAAATGACGTGTTGCGTACATAAAGTACCGGTGTTGTCAAATGACGTGTTGCGTACAATCATGGGATCTTATGATTAATCTTCTCGTGTTGTTTACGGGTGATCCTGAACCATATGAAATTGAATTATGAGTACATATATATAAAATATCATGTTATCTTAGAAATATGTGATTTATATCTTTTTTTCCAATTGATCCCGTAGTTGAAATGATCTAGGATAACCAATTTTGTTTCGGTCATAGTTTCTTCGTTACAAGTCCGTTTTCGTTGATTCAAATTGCCATCTTCTTGGATCGAGTTCTTCTTTAAGACTATGAACTGTAAATACCTTGGTTTGTATTCAAAATCATACGGCATAAGTGAAACATTAGTGAAACATATGAAGTTAAACATTTTGTTACAAAAAAAAAATCATTTAATGACCATTTTTCTAAAAATACTTATACTTTGAAAAACCAAGTTTTACCTTATTAAATTAGCATATATTTAAGTTATATTACAGGTCTTGAAGTATTTTAAAAGTTAAGTTAGAAGGATCTATTTAGTTTGCAAACAAGTTTGAAAACATTCAAACTATGTTCTTGTTGTTAAACTTTTGTACCACAAAATAAGATAGCTATATATATATGAATCGAACAGGGTTATGAACATAGATTCTACCTCAAGTTCCTTGGATAAGTTTGCTGTAAAAGAGGAGTAAGAAGCTAGAATCAAAAGGGTGATAGAAGTGGATGAAAGATTGGAAGTAAGTTGGTGTTCTTGGAAGGTTTTCTTGAAGTGTTTTTGTATGTTTTTCTTATGGTGTTTATGTAAGGTTTTTGAAGCTAGATCTTCTTAGAACTTTACTGAATTGTTGAAGGTGTTTAAGGGTTATAAGTGTGTGTGTTTTAGCTAGGAGATTGAAGTAGTAAATGAATCAAAATGATGATACATATATACTCCTAAAAATGTGATCTTTAAGGATAACATGACAAAATTTTAGTTTGTAATCTTATGTATTTGTCAAACAATAATACAAAAGCAATTACCTTATACCTAGGGTAGTAACAAGGGCTGGTTAGGTGGTGATTTGATGTGTATATACCAATAGTAAATACGTATAGAAGCTAGGTATGATACGAGTACAAATACTCTAGATATACGTATAGAAATTTTGTGAAAAATGGAATGAGGATTCAAATATAGCTATCTTTTGTGAATACACTTATATGATTTTATGTATTTAAGTCTTAAAAGTGAGTAAATACATTACTTATACGATATATGTATAAACATTATAAGTCTTAAGTATTTATGTCAAATAACGTTACGTATAGTTATCGTTTTGAAAACTTAAGTTAGTAGTTTCAAAATATACTTATAACTTATAGTTTTTGATACAAAATAAGATATTAAAACATTCATTAATCATGTTAAATATGTATATATACATATATATACGCAAACGTATAATTATCATATATTGTATAGTTCGTAATATCGTCGGTCAAACTAGACGGTCAAACGTTGTGTAAAACTCTTTTCGGAAATATAAATCTCGACAATTTGGATTACTTATCATGTTGGTAAGTTTTAATTTATGTAAATATTAATCTTATAAGTATAGAACGATCGAAAAAAAATGCGGGTCAACTTTAGGGTTTTTGCTTATCGTGTCGGAACCATATAGAGATTAGAGTTTAAATTTGGTCGGAAATTTCCGGGTCGTTACAGTACCCATCCGTTAAAGAAATTTCGTCCTCGAAATTTGGTAGAGGTTGTCATAAATAACCATAGGAATGTTTTCATGACGAATATGAGGTAATAATGAAATTTTATCATTATTGAAAGATTTAGATAAAACGATTTGGTTATGTGAGACGCACGAGCGAAGCTATCACAAAAAAAAAAATGAAATGAGTAAATATGGAATCGTTTTTAATCGATGACGTGGTTTAGAATTGATTTCCGGGATTTAAGGGATTTAGGAAAAATCTTACGTAATAAGATTTGGTTATTCGGCGATCAGAATCTTCTTTGATTTAATGCGGTAATCTGTTTCGATTTCTTTGTCGGATATTTCACTATAAATCCACCCCTTCGTTTCCTTATTTTTCACAACTCGCATCTTCTACTCTTTCTCCTTAATTCCTACTTTAAGGTATCCTTTGAAATGCTTCATCCCGTTCTGATTTTTGTTATACTTCTAACTTTTATATCTTTCATTCTTCTCTTCCATCTACCGCCAGAAGAATCTATTCACTTTTATGATTTTCTTGGAATTATAATGTTTCTAATTCTCCCGTGTCTTTACGTCGCCATACGTATTGATATACATGGTTTGTAGTTTCTGGGTGGTTGTTGGGTTTGATATCTTTCCTTATACTTCGATGCTCCTGCTTCTGTTTTCCATAATCATTGTCATCCATAGTTAATATTCTCTCCTATTTGCTGTGATCTATACCCCAATTTCTATTTTGGGACTTTGTCCCTTCGTTTCTTCTTCCCGTCCTTGAGTCAAGCGATCAATAGTTCGGAATTCGTAGGTATAAAATTTGGAATGAACCTAGCTATTGGTTTTAGAATAAAATTGTAATGGCACGATCTTGATTCGTTAAATTACTCGAATATTCCGGAAAAATAGAACTATCAAGGTGATACGTTCTAATATGTTTGGAGACTTGATAGAATGTAAGAGCCGTGTAACATGGCATATGATGACGGTACTGTGAATCATCACATTCCATTAGAAACTTAACATGACTTACTGTAATATAATGAAGTTGATCAAGTTTCATTATATTATACAAATTCATGTATCAGTTCCCAATACTACTTCAAAACATTCCTATTTTAAACTTGAAGGTTTTAGAACTTAGAAACTAACACAGTTTCTTTTATATTGTAACGCAGATATTACGGAGAAATACATGATTTTGGATAAGAACAGTTGTGAGAATATCTCCAGAAATATGGAGGATATGTATAACAAAAGATATGAAGATATCTTATAATATCTAAGATAAGATGATGATGAAGAATATCATCGGGAAAGGTTTAGGATAAGGGGTAGGTTTTTTTTTTTTACTAATGGTTTCAGCAAGCACTGAATCGTTTGAATCCTTTGAAAGCAGATTCAGTTCTTGTGATTTATCTACATCCTCCTTCATACTTTGCTCAATCCGTTTTCCAGTTCCAACTCTCCTCTTTTTCTAAGCTTTACCAATACAATGTACTTCATCATTAAACTTTTGACTGTTAAAGTTTTTTTTTTTTTTTTTTTTTTTTTTTTTCTGCTTCTTCAGCATTTCAAGAATTACTTCATAGTCCAGGATGTTTTTCAGAACTTCACATTCGAAAAATGTAATTCTTAGGGATAGTCGTTCTCGGTATAACTGGGAGAATTTCTACGAGATTTTCAAAATACTGATTGCGGGTTTCGCCAAAGAGATAACGAGTTGCTGGTACGTCTGCTGATGATGTTGTGAAAAAGGTTCTCCGGTAACAACGTCGAAAGGACAAAGTATAAATATCGAGATTATAATAGGAGTAGTCTCACTGAGAAGTCGAAGTGGAGCTGTGACAAAATTAGCTTCTTGAAAAGGAATCGTATGATTGTTTTTGATAATGAATGATAAGGAATTCGACGCGGATACGTTTTAACTATAACTTCGGTTTCGAAAATTTTTCAGGTGCATCACTGTATGCATAAATCTTTCTTCCGTAAACGAGGTGCGGCTGGTTCAACTTCTCGATCGAGGTGTTTTCAAGAATCATGAAAAGATTTGAATGAGGATTATAATTGTCGAAGTACAAATGAGGTTTAGGATGAAATCAAGTGGCAAAATTGAAGAATTGTTTAGTTTCATATGTTATAATCAACATTTTATTTCATTTTAATTGTCCAATGTTTCTTCTTTATGCCACTTGTTGGATTTGGATAGGTAAAAAAAATTCAAATATGAAATTTAAATGGAAATGGTTATTCTGGGGTGAACGGATACGTATATCGATGGTTGTAAGTAAAATAACAAATGACCGTTGAATCAGATTCAAGAATGTACAATATAACTTATTAATGTGAATTCTAAATATTCCTCGGGTACTACCCACCCGTTAAAATATTTTCATCATTATTAGTTTGTACGAAGGAATTTTTAATTACTATCTTTATGAAAATATACTTGCATATATATTTTCTTCAGAGATAATCATAGATTTAATGAGTCAATAAGATAATAAACTCATTTGATTTATCGTTAATTCTAGATTACATAATCTCTAAGACTTTAGAAATTACATAATCGTCATACGATACGTAAAGCGAAGATAATCGATGTAGAACGATATATAGAACGAAGATCATACTCGAAGTACAGATATTGAGTCGTGTGATGTTGATATTCGAGATACAGATTGTGATGTTGAGATTTTGGGGGTGACAAGAGTACTGTCGGCGTTGATGATGGTGGTATAGATTATGCTGCTGGTGCTGCTGCTGGTGTTTGTAACCTTCGCACCGTATTTTCTAAAGCCACTACCCGAGCGCGAAGCTCGTTGACTTCTTCTATTATACCGGGATGATTGACGGTTGGAACGAGCGAATGAACAAGATTCGAAATATGGGATAGTATGTAATCATGACGAGATACTCTAGAAATGAGCGAGAAAATGGTGTTTCGAATAGGTTCACCGGTAAGTGCTTCAGGTTCATCGTTAAGAGGACAATTTGGTGGATGGAATGGATCACCTTCTTCTTGCCTCCAGAGATTTAGTATATTACGAACCCATCCCCAATTCATCCAAAATAGATGATGGGAAATTGGTTGATCCATTCCGGTGACGCTGTTCTCGGAGCTCGAATGGAAATCCATATCGGCGTAGCTATCGAAGTCGGAGGAATTCGAACTGGATGAAGAATCCATCTTGTATAGTCGGAGAAGTGAATTTTTGGTTTGGAATAGATTATAGGAGTTGGGTTTGGTACTCTTCAATACATAATTTACATATGTATATATAATATCAAAATCCCATGAATTACGGAGAATCTTTGAAATACGTCAGGCAATGTCTATAGTAACAGATACGCTAAGATATGAATTTTGTCTATACACTATCGATGCACTAAATGCAGTAAGACGTGTCTAGACTTAAGAATGATAAGCAGGCAGTTCCCTAAGGATGGTAAGCAGATGATTTCCGACTAGGATTGATAAGCAAAACTTTTGACAGGCAGACACGGTCAAAGTCCAGACTCACTTAATGTATCCTAACAACTACTAGTTAGACACACTAATGCAAGGCCTGGTTCGCTAAGACCAACGCTCTGATACCAACTGAAAGGATCCGAAACTAATCATCCGGACATCGTCCATATAGATTAAAAACGAATTACAATAGTTGATAACATCGCGAGGTACTTGACCTCTATATGATACATTTTACAAACGTTGCATTTATTTCTTAAAGGCAATCTATTATTACATCGAGAGTTGACATATTAGCCTAACATTTTATAACAACCAAATGATCTAATCTGCCATTTTCATAACAATAGTCTTTAATGAACTTCAATGACTCGAATGCAACGTCCTTGTATCATAGCTTAAATGGTCCCAAGTAGTATCCTTAACATGAGCTAATGCACAGCGGAAGACTTAATTCGTACCTGAGAATAACATGCTTTAAAACGTCAACATAAAGTTGGTGAGATATATAGGTTTGATGCTAGCAGCGTTATAACAATGGACCACAAGATTTCGTATATAATCATTTCAATAAAAATATTCTAAGTGGTTGAGCACTTGGTAACCATACTTAACATTTAATCACGTCGCATATTCCCTTTAATATGAAATCTTACTACACCGTACCAAGGTGTAGTCGCAAAACGAAGTACTGTGCAACCGTTGAATACTGGTCGTCCAGTCCGGTTGGGGTTGTCAGGCCCGATAGATCTATCAACAGGATTCGCGTTTACAATACCGCTGTAAATAACAGTTACCAAGCTACAGGGAAGTATGCCAGTGGTACAACTCAACGTAGAATATATTTTTCAGTTACTTGTGTCCATAACGTAAAACATAAAATACATGTATTCTCATCCCGAAATATTTAGAGTTTAAAAGTGGGACTATATACTCACTGTTGTCTCGAAGATATATATATTTTTGACTTGGTCTTCCGGTTGATATCACGAACCTATCCATATATAATATATCAATATATTTTCATTTCAAACAAACATCTCGTATATATATTTATAATACTTTTAATACTTTGAATAATTCCTTAGTCCGTAGTTAGCGTTTCGATGTTAGTAATTCAATTTTAATGGTTCATTTTTAGATGTTTAATATACCCGCAATAAATAAACCCCCAACGAAATAAATAAAACTCCCATAAAACCCCATCGTATATGTGTTGGTCGAGATTAATCTTGACCCATGGTACCGGTGTTGTCAAATGACGTGTTGCGTACATAAAGTACCGGTGTTGTCAAATGACGTGTTGCGTACAATCATGGGATCTTATGATTAATCTTCTCGTGTTGTTTACGGGTGATCCTGAACCATATGAAATTGAATTATGAGTACATATATATAAAATATCATGTTATCTTAGAAATATGTGATTTATATCTTTTTTTCCAATTGATCCCGTAGTTGAAATGATCTAGGATAACCAATTTTGTTTCGGTCATAGTTTCTTCGTTACAAGTCCGTTTTCGTTGATTCAAATTGCCATCTTCTTGGATCGAGTTCTTCTTTAAGACTATGAACTGTAAATACCTTGGTTTGTATTCAAAATCATACGGCATAAGTGAAACATTAGTGAAACATATGAAGTTAAACATTTTGTTACAAAAAAAAAATCATTTAATGACCATTTTTCTAAAAATACTTATACTTTGAAAAACCAAGTTTTACCTTATTAAATTAGCATATATTTAAGTTATATTACAGGTCTTGAAGTATTTTAAAAGTTAAGTTAGAAGGATCTATTTAGTTTGCAAACAAGTTTGAAAACATTCAAACTATGTTCTTGTTGTTAAACTTTTGTACCACAAAATAAGATAGCTATATATATATGAATCGAACAGGGTTATGAACATAGATTCTACCTCAAGTTCCTTGGATAAGTTTGCTGTAAAAGAGGAGTAAGAAGCTAGAATCAAAAGGGTGATAGAAGTGGATGAAAGATTGGAAGTAAGTTGGTGTTCTTGGAAGGTTTTCTTGAAGTGTTTTTGTATGTTTTTCTTATGGTGTTTATGTAAGGTTTTTGAAGCTAGATCTTCTTAGAACTTTACTGAATTGTTGAAGGTGTTTAAGGGTTATAAGTGTGTGTGTTTTAGCTAGGAGATTGAAGTAGTAAATGAATCAAAATGATGATACATATATACTCCTAAAAATGTGATCTTTAAGGATAACATGACAAAATTTTAGTTTGTAATCTTATGTATTTGTCAAACAATAATACAAAAGCAATTACCTTATACCTAGGGTAGTAACAAGGGCTGGTTAGGTGGTGATTTGATGTGTATATACCAATAGTAAATACGTATAGAAGCTAGGTATGATACGAGTACAAATACTCTAGATATACGTATAGAAATTTTGTGAAAAATGGAATGAGGATTCAAATATAGCTATCTTTTGTGAATACACTTATATGATTTTATGTATTTAAGTCTTAAAAGTGAGTAAATACATTACTTATACGATATATGTATAAACATTATAAGTCTTAAGTATTTATGTCAAATAACGTTACGTATAGTTATCGTTTTGAAAACTTAAGTTAGTAGTTTCAAAATATACTTATAACTTATAGTTTTTGATACAAAATAAGATATTAAAACATTCATTAATCATGTTAAATATGTATATATACATATATATACGCAAACGTATAATTATCATATATTGTATAGTTCGTAATATCGTCGGTCAAACTAGACGGTCAAACGTTGTGTAAAACTCTTTTCGGAAATATAAATCTCGACAATTTGGATTACTTATCATGTTGGTAAGTTTTAATTTATGTAAATATTAATCTTATAAGTATAGAACGATCGAAAAAAAATGCGGGTCAACTTTAGGGTTTTTGCTTATCGTGTCGGAACCATATAGAGATTAGAGTTTAAATTTGGTCGGAAATTTCCGGGTCGTTACACTAACTAACAACATATCAAGTCAAAAACACGAATTTGAGAAATCTAGAGTTTTAGAAATGTTACCCAAAATCGATGAAGTTAGTATCAAATCGTAGAGAATGAAGAGAGGATCACGAAAATGTAATCGGATTTGTTGTGAGCTTCCAAGATTGAATTTAGATGATGAATGAATGGAATGGGTTTGTGTGTGTGTTCTTGAGATGGAGAGAAAAGAGGTGAGGGAGATGATGGAATGAGAAATGGGTTGACTAGTTGACCTAGTCAACTAGTTTGCCCATTTGGCAACTCCGGTCCCTCGAGTTTCAAAGCGGGTGCGGGATTTAACCGATCGAATATTTTAAGTTACCCGGGAGTACGGGAGATATTGAAATCCGATAACGAGAATATTTAAAACGTTACATAACAAAGGATACGAATCTAGATACGAAGGGTATTATTTAAAAAGAAAAAGATGGGCGTTAAAATCATTTAACGGAAAAACGCGGGATGTTACATTATCCACAACTCAAAAGAAATTTCGTCCCGAAATTTAGTTAGAAGTAGTAGTCGATATCTCTTACTCGAGACTTTACGTTGTCAATGCTATGAATAAGTGAAAGTACGTTCTTGAGGGTTCTCATGAATTTGGATAGTCAGGGTTTTACGTTGCATTAAGGTTCGGTTTTTACGATCCCCAGTTTCAACTGGTTTTCCTATGAAGGGAAGTTTGTCATCGATAGTTGATGTATCCAGCAGGATTGCACGTTCCTGTTCCGCAGGACACGTTTCTAAGTTTGTTACACGAAATGTAGGGTAAACGGAAACTTAATTGAGTCGGAAGTTCTAAACGGTAGGGAGCGGTTCCAATACGCCCCAAGGTTTCAAAAGGGTTAACATGTCGCGGGTTTAACTTTCCCTGATTCCCGAAACGGATTACACCCTTCCAAGGTGCGGGTTCTCAATATTACGCGGTTACACACTGAGATTTGTGAGGTTCTCCTCTAAGTTTGGTATAACTCTTCTGGCGACAATGGGTTGTCTCGAGCCCTTCTCGGACTTGGATTATCTCAATCGTTGTTTTCTTGGATGAGTTAAGATTCGGTGTTTTGTTTGCCACATGCTTTGGTCCAACGAATAGGGGTATGACATTAGCGGTCATATAGGGTTTCGGAAACTGCGTGTGAACACACGAGTGGTAACTACTGTTGTAAGAGGGATCTACTAAAAGCGACCATGCAATTTTGAAACATGTCTTTTGAAGGCGTAAATCGTTCGTTTGTTCGGTTCGTCTGTTTGTGGGTGGTACGCGGTACTCATGTCTAAGCGGTTTCAAAAGGTTCCTTGCAAAACTAGAAGCGATACGAGTATTTTGATCCGAGGTAATTGGCATTGGCAATGGTACACCATATTAGAAAAAAAAGAATTCCTTAAGATATGTTTGAACAAGTTAGTTTGGGCTCAAAAATGTTCGTTAGGACTATTCACCCTCGTGGCGAATACTAATGTAATATGAAGAGTTTTTCTATCCATTGAGATATGTTACAAGAGTTTCCTTATACGGAAGTGCGAGCGATAAAGATAGGAGCGAAATGAGAACTTTGAATAGGATGAGCTTACATCTCGAGGTTGCCATAACGTGCCTCTAGTTGTCAAAAGTTGAAGTCTGAAAGAGAAACGAGGTAGTACACGTAGTTGTATAGTTCGGGGTTGAATAATAGTTGACCGATTATCAGAAACACAAGGGCGTTAAGTCAAAGAAGAGTGAAGTATCGTTGGATTGTGTGTTATCTTAAATTCCAGTAATATCAGACGGAAATGGTGAAATATCAGAGGTATGTAGTGTGGTACGTGATGACGAGAAAATTGATCGGATCCACAATTTAGTATTCGACTTCTTCGTGCAAAATAACGAATTTAACTAGAAATGTTGGTGTGAAGAATCACGCTCAAGATTCGGGCACGTAGAGGTTTATAGTTTTTCCTTAGTGAGTTAACGAGTTTAAAAGTCGTGTAACACGAGAAAAGTCAGAAATGAATCTTCGGTAATAACAGACGAGATCTAAGATTTTACGAATACAAGTCTGAGTGGGGAGAGTTTCCTGATTACATGTGGCTTGATTTCGAGATTGATTGTAATGCCTTGACCATTAACATTATGGTCTAGAAAATTGGACTTCGTTCAACAGAAATTCTCACTCGGAGAATTTGGTATAAAGTTGCTCTTTTCTTAAAAGTTCGAGCGTAAGATGGTGATGTTGTTCGTTTTCCTTCTTTACTTAAATAAGTTAAGACGTCATCTATAAATACGATAACAGATTTGTCTAGATAAGTTGCATACGTGATTTAGGAGGTTCATGAATACGGACGGAGTCCTAAATAAATCAAACGGTACTAAGAGAGATTTACAACTAACGTTGCGAGTTCGGAAATGGCTTAGGAGACATCGTCTCACTTAACCCCCAATTGATGATAACCGGAACGGAGGTCGTTTTGGAATACACACGGGACTCATGCAAGAAATCATGAGGTCATGGGTGCGAGGGAGAGGGTATCGGTTTTCCAACCGAAAATTACTCAGTTCACAATAATCTATACAAGATGATGGGAAAACAATTTTTTTTTTTTTTTTTTTTTTTTTTTTTTTTTTTTTTTACGAATAGGTTTCGAGCTCCCTAGTTCTATAGGTGTCAAGTCAAAAGTCTTAACGTATATCCTCCAATAAAATTTATAGGCACACAATATTTTCCGTTGGTCACTTAAATCGTCTAAGTAGTATCTAGGGGAAAAAGTGGAATGTAAAGAGCACGAGTCAAAGACTTGTTTATAAAATGTCTAACGGTAACCGAATCGAATAAACATGAAACGTGAGAATTTCGAGAAGAAACATACCCGTGACTAGTCCATCGTCGTCTCGGGCATCCTAGGCGTTGATGTTGAAAGTTTAACGGCGTGCGTTGGGGTTGATTTTCTTATTTGGGCACGCACTCCTAAAATGACCCGGTTGGCCACATTCAAAACAAACACCCGTCCTGGGTGCATTGTGCTCCTTTTGAGCGACGGAAGCGGTATTCCTACAATCGTGGGCTACATGGCCACTTCTTTGACACTTCAAGCAAAATGGTTTGCCACATTCGCCTAAATGATGTTTGTAGCACTCGTTACAATACGGTAGGTGTCCGGTATAACCCCTCTTGCCGTCGGAGGTGTAAGGCTTCTTAGCAAGGTTGTTGTTGCTTGATTGGGAGGGTTCCCACTTTCTTTTGTTGCCGCCCGATTTATCCTCGGCCTTAGGTGCCGGAACTACGATTTCGTCAACCGTTTCAATTAGTTGGCGAGCCATGTTCATAGCGGCTTGATGAGTAGTGGGTTTGGATGACATCACCCCTTGTTTGATGCTTTTTGGAAGACCGAGCATGTAGAGCTCAATCCTTTGAGATTCGGGGTTAACAAGATTAGGACACATCAAGGATAGTTCGGCGAAGCGTTGATTATAAGCTTTAAGATCGTTTCCGACCGCTTTCAAAGCTCTTAGTTCTTCCTCAAGCTTTCGGGTTTCTTCGCGCGGAAAATATTCAACAATCATCTTTTCCTTTAGATCGGCCCAAGAGAGGGCATGAGCTTCATCGGTACCCACCGATTGAACATAGGTGTTCCACCATGTTAGAGCAATTCCGGAGAAAGTGTGAGTGGAGTATTTGACCTTGTCTTGGTCCCGACAACCGCTTATGCTAAAGACGGCTTCCGTTTGCTCAAACCATCGGGTGAGCACGACCGGTCCCCCGGTTCCATCAAAAGTGTGAGGTTTGCACCCCATGAAAGCTTTATAGGAGCATCCCTCGTTTGAGTTTCCGGCTCCATTGTTGTTGTTGTTGTTGTTGTTATTATTATTGTTGTTGGATGAGTGACCGGCCATGGCCGCATCTACGGCGGTAGTTATCATCCGTTCGAGAGCTTGTTCGGGAGTTTCATTGCGGCGTACACGACGAGGAGCCATTGTTCCTTCAAGACACAAGAATATCGTTGGTTAGTATTTTCAACAATACTAACCGGAGTATGGAATAAGGATAGAGAGAAAATTTTCCTTGACTCGCCCTAAATTCTTTATGTCATAATGTCGGAACGTCCATGTGAATCACCGTAATATAATCCCGGAAATTATATTACCCTGATTCTCATGTGCATTTAACATTTCTTCATAAAGTCAAGGTGGCGCGTCAACAAAAATTTATCAACATAAGATCAAGATCGAATACGAGTTGGATATGATAGAAGAGTTCGAGTATAAATGCACAAATAGTCAAGTAATTCCTACTGCAGTCTATATGCCGGTTGTAGTCTAGATTCACCTATGTACCCTATGACTCGGGGTGGACACAAATGAACTCTAAATCCCTACAACCAAGGCTCTGATACCAACTGTAGCGACCCCGACAAATCGTCAAGTGACGGCGTCGGCTACGTGGGTCCCATTACCTGATTATAAGTCTTTAAGATAACGTTTGACCAAAATACGTCGCCTTCATTTCAAAATAAAGATTGTTCCCAAGGTTTACAAGAATTGTTCAACCAATAGTTAAGTTACAACGTTATAATACGAATGAAATCTAGGCGACACGGTTTAAGGTAAAGTCAAAAGACGCTCCATGAAAAGTATGTATACTCGACATCCAATGCAAGTATCAAATAATGAGCGGAAGCATGTATCACATATCGTGCAAGACCTGAGAAAAACATAGAAATCTGTCAACGAAAACGTTGGTGAAATCATAGGTTTAGCAAGTAAATTGTATTGAACCACAAGGTTCTTTAAGAATTGTTCAACCAGAATCGTTCACATTCCAAAATAGTATTTGTATCACGAGCACCCAATTATCAAGACTTAACCGAATCTTCCCTCTGAATTTTGAATTTAGTGTTAGAACTTACACTATACATTGTTGAAATTATATTTCATTCACTAACGGTAGCGAACCGTCTGAATGAGGGTTTGTTAAACCCGTATGGCCACACAACATAATTACACGCTTACACTTACACCCTGCAAGTGGAACTAATGATAATTGGGTTGAGGACTTTTGTTCAAACTCGTATGCATCTTTGTATTCGTATTTGTTCACAATGTAAAAGCATGAAAAGTAAATAAGTATGAAATGTATGTGTTTCTCAGCCCACGATGTAAAGAATAAAAGTGATTGAAAAAGTGGGACTATGATCTCACCTTGAGCGCGAGAGTTAATAGAGTACTTCAACAAGTAAACGCGTGCAAAGACAAAGCTAGTCTTGACCTAAACATATAGGTTATATCAATAACGGTAAACACAAAACGGTCAAAGATGTTCAATTAGTCCTATGGCTCGTTAAGACTCGATCCTATTAGCATGTGAATCAAATTGTCATGTTTCATGCAAGGTACAAGTATAAAAACATGTTAGAACGATTGCACAATTATTTGGTTAAGTTTGATTAAAAGTCATCTTGGTCGGGTCAAAGTCAACAGAAAAGTCAACGGGGTCGGGTTGGATTTCTGACAATTTTTCTAAGTTATATAATCATATAGGAGCATGTTGGCCAAGTTTCATGTTAATCGGAGGTCCGTAGCATAGCAAACATTTTCATGTCAAATGACCAAAACTAACAGCCAGTTTTAGGCTATTGGGACGGCGTCCCATATATCTGGACGGCGTCCTGTTTTGAAGACTGGGACGGCGTCCTGATGAGCTAGACGGCGTCCCGTTTCAAAAGGTGGGACGGCGTCCTGAGGTGCTAGACGGCGTCCAAGGGGGTTTCCAGGCTCTGTTTGCAGAAAACACAAGACACGAGCCAAACTTCAATCAATCCTAGTTTATGATCCGCAAACAATTAAGACATGTATTTTATATCACCGGAAAGCTCTTTCGACAAGGAACACAACTAGATACATTTCCTAAATCAAATTTATCATTTTAGACAACAAAAATCTCGTCGAAAGTTCGTTAAATGTTCCAAAACAAGGTTTCAAGTTCATCAATTGAAATTCAAGTTTCGGGAATCCAATTCATACATATGATATGCCGTTTTGAAGGTAATGAAATGTGTAATACAACTAAACACTTATCAATAACATTAACAAGCTTTCAACGCATCAAAAGTTCGTTTTAAGAGTTGTCAAACCCTAACCAAACCTCAAAATCACTAATCATGTTAATGTAAGGTTTTCATGTCAATCAACACACCAAACGAAGCTATTGAAGTAACTAACACTTTGAACACACAAACATTAACATCTAAACACATTTCATCATCCAAAATCAAAGATTAAGCATACACTTTTCATTATCAAGCTAGTTACACCTAAACATCAAGATCGAGCATACAAATCATATATTCATGTTATACACGAGCCATAGACACTAACTAACAACATATCAAGTCAAAAACACGAATTTGAGAAATCTAGAGTTTTAGAAATGTTACCCAAAATCGATGAAGTTAGTATCAAATCGTAGAGAATGAAGAGAGGATCACGAAAATGTAATCGGATTTGTTGTGAGCTTCCAAGATTGAATTTAGATGATGAATGAATGGAATGGGTTTGTGTGTGTGTTCTTGAGATGGAGAGAAAAGAGGTGAGGGAGATGATGGAATGAGAAATGGGTTGACTAGTTGACCTAGTCAACTAGTTTGCCCATTTGGCAACTCCGGTCCCTCGAGTTTCAAAGCGGGTGCGGGATTTAACCGATCGAATATTTTAAGTTACCCGGGAGTACGGGAGATATTGAAATCCGATAACGAGAATATTTAAAACGTTACATAACAAAGGATACGAATCTAGATACGAAGGGTATTATTTAAAAAGAAAAAGATGGGCGTTAAAATCATTTAACGGAAAAACGCGGGATGTTACATAACTCTATTTTATGAATCTAAACAGAAAAATTATAGGTTTATAGTCAGAAATATAAGTTACAATTCATTTTTGTAAAGGTAGTCATTTCAGTCGAAAGAACGACGTCTAGATGACCATTTTAGAAAACATACTTCTACTTTGAGTTTAACCATGATTTTTGGATATAGTTTCATGTTCATAAGAAAAAATATTTTCCCATAAGAACAACTTTTAAATCAAAGTTTATCATAGTTTTTAATTAACTAACCCAAAACAGCCCGCGGTGTTACTACGACGGCGTATGTCCGGTTTTACAGTGTTCTTCGTGTTTCCAGGTTTTAAATCATTAAGTTAGCATATCATATAGATATAGAACTTGTGTTTAGTTGATTTTAAAAGTCAAGTTAGAAGGATTAACTTTTGTTTGCGAACAAGTTTAGAATTAACTAAACTATGTTCTAGTGATTACAAGTTTAAACTTTCGAATAAGATAGCTTTATATGTATGAATCGAATGATGTTATGAACATCATTAATACCTAAAGTTTTCTGGATAAAGCTACTGGAAATGAGAAAAATGGATCTAGCTTCAAAGGATCCTTGGATGGCTTGAAAGTTCTTGAAGCAGAATCATGACACGAAAACAAGTTCAAGTAAGATTTCCACTCGAAATAAGATTGTTATAGTTATAGAAATTGAATCAAAGTTTGAATATGAGTATTACCTTGTATTAGAAAGATATATTACTATAAATAAGAAAGATTTCTTGAGGTTGGATGATCACTCTACAAGATTGGAAGTAAGCTAGCAAACTTGGAAGTATTCTTGATTTTATGAAACTAGAACTTGTAGAATTTATGAAGAACACTTAGAACTTGAAGATAGAACTTGAGAGAGATTAATTAGATGAAGAAAATTGAAGAATGAAAGTGTTTGTAGGTGTTTTTGGTCGTTGGTATATGGATTAGATATAAAGGATGTGTAATTTTGTTTACATGTAAATAAGTCATGAATGATTACTCATATTTTTGTAATTTTATGAGATATTTCATGCTAGTTGCCAAATGATGGTTCCCACATGTGTTAGGTGACTCACATGGGCTGCTAAGAGCTGATCATTGGAGTGTATATACCAATAGTACATACATCTAAAAGCTGTGTATTGTACGAGTACGAATACGGGTGCATACGAGTAGAATTGTTGATGAAACTGAACGAGGATGTAATTGTAAGCATTTTTGTTAAGTAGAAGTATTTTGATAAGTGTCTTGAAGTCTTTCAAAAGTGTATGAATAAATATTAAAACACTACATGTATATACATTTTAACTGAGTCGTTAAGTCATCGTTAGTCGTTACATGTAAGTGTTGTTTTGAAACCTTTAGGTTAACGATCTTGTTAAATGTTGTTAACCCATTGTTTATTAAATCAAATGAGATGTTAAATTATTACATTATCATGATATCATGATGTATTAATATATCTTAATATGATATATATACATTAAATGTAGTTACAACGATAATCGTTGCATATATGTCTCGTTTCAAAATCATTAAGTTAGTAGTCTTGTTTTTACATATGTAGTTCATTGTTAATATACTTAATGATATGTTTGCTTATCATAATATCATGTTAACTATATATATATCCATATATATGTCATCATATAGTTTTTACAAGTTTTAACGTTCGTGAATCGCCGGTCAACTTGGGTGGTCAATTGTCTATATGAAACCTATTTCAATTAATCAAGTCTTAACAAGTTTGATTGCTTAACATGTTGGAAACATTTAATCATATAAATATCAATTTCATTTAATATATAAAAACATGGAAAAGTTCGGGTCACTACACTTTAGTGTTCCACGCAGTCTCACCGTACTCTTTATCATTTTCCGCGGTTTAGTTGCTTTGCATCTTTGCCTTTAAGTAGCTTTTCGCACTAAAAATATACATATACATATGTATGTATATGATCACCACCACCACCCCATGACCGTCGGCCTTTGGTGGCCTTTTTCAAAATTATTTATTTGTTTTTCCTTTCTTTTACTCTATATATAAACCTTGAATCCACCTCATTTCACACATATCATTCCCTCACTACTTTCTCACACTAAGTAATTCTCTCTAGTTGTAAGTTTTAAATTTCTTTCCTTCCTTTCTTTTCTTCAAACCGTAGCATCATCATCATCATCATTGTTTTTGGATTTTGGTCTTTGTAACTTGAATCCTTATTCTATCTTGCAAGCTCAATCTCTTGTATGATGAAGAAGCAAGAACAAGAATCAAAGCTTTGTAGCTTTTGGTTCTACATGAAAACTTGTGAAGATCTAAAGTTCAAAAACTTTAAGATCTTTTGTTCAAGTATTGGAAACTTAAGGTTTATTGTATGAAGATTCAAGCTTCTCGCTTGATATCTTCTTATGTAAAGAATCTAAGCTTGAAGTTGTTCATTACTAGCTTTAATTTCTTTCTTGTACTTATTTATTTCGATTTGTATATGTTCCTTGGTCAAAGATCACTTGTTTACTTTGATCTCATACATCTTGTAACCAAAGTCTAACTTTGAATGTTCAAGAACAAGAAAGTTTAAGCTTTCTAGCTTATAAATTTCACTCGTCTAAGTTTGATCTAAGTTATGTAACTTATGGTCATCCAACTTGTTAAAACAAAAGTTCATTAGCTTATATTCATCCTGCTTTGTAAAAATCTAAGTTTTATAACTTAAGGTTTTGTAAAAATTGAAAGTCTAAGTTCTATATCTTAGGGTTTCACCTAGAACACAAGATCTAGACTTTCTAGTCTAAGGTCTTCAATATTTAGCTAAGGTCTAAGTTCTATAACTTAAGGTCTTGCTTGTTTGGTTTGAATCCAAGTTTGTAGCTTTAAATTCCAAATAGAACTTGTACTTGTGTCGAAACTAAGAACTTGATGTAACTTTGGTTCATCAACCTTCTAAAACTCTTAAGTGAGTTGTATTTCTTTTCTTAGTCTTGACATTGTGTGTTGATGGTTAAAACTTGGTCAAAGTGATGCTAAAACATCAAGAGTTGTACACTTGAGCTTATACGCATCAAGGATGAGAACCGTTATAAGCATCAAACACCAAGAAACCCACCAGAGTACTTGAATCTGTTTTTCAGGGTCTGATCTGACTCCTGGAGCTTCTGGAAAGTTGATTTCAAGATAGTTCGGGATGTGTAGATGACTTTTCGTTTAAGACTCGCCTAAATCCGATATACGGTTTAGGATTTATAGTCTTCCCAAGTTCACTACGCCTTCGTAACAACGTGCTGAAATTTCTGACTTACTCGTGCTTTGACCGTCTTCATGGTCAAACGACATCGAGTTAGGATCTGAATCTCGGATAGCTGTAAGAGGACTCACAAACGGAGCCTTGACCACTGGCCGCGCGTCATTTCAGTTTGTGTAGAGGTCGTAGCGGCTGTTCGAATTTAGCTTTTCGTTCCGACCTCTATTCTTGTTGAAAACTTACTTTATCTTTTACGTATGATTATAATGATGATACTTAAGACTTAATTTACTTACTTTTAAACTTTTTGGGATGATTTACTGACTTAGTAACCTTTGACATAGGTTGAGGACCTTTTGAATGACTTACTACTTGCTTACATTTTCGTATCAACTTTACCGTACATCCACTGTGAGTTATAGCTCCCTTTTTACTTTAACTATTTTTGGGACTGAGAATACATGCACTTTTTATGTTTTACATACTAGACACGAGTACTTTAACTTTATATATGTGTGGGTGACATAACGACACAAATTTTCCCCTAAGCTCGGTAACGTTTAACTATTGGTTTATGAACCGGTAGACGCGAATCTTAGATATGATTTCAATGGGGTTTGACATCAACACTCGGGCTAGTCGCGCTAGCATTTAACGGGTGCTTAATACTTTGTCTGTTTTAACGCACTCGCCAAGTGTACTTTTAGGGGGTGATATATTATATTACTTTGTTAAGTTAGTTACCAAGTGCCCACGATTATAGATATACTTTTCATACTGTTTTGAATACAAAATCTCGTGGTCTACATTACGTTATTGTTTACAATAAAACTATAGCTCACCAACATTCGTGTTGACTTTTCAAAGCATGTTATTTCTCAGGTTCTTAGACGAAATTGCTTCCACTGTAATAGACTTGTTGTGTTAGATTTCCGCTGCATTGTTAGAGATGTCTCTTAATCATGGACTTTTTACTTTGCATTCACTACTTATGTTATATTCGAACTATGGTTTTGTAATGACCTAAGTGTCACGTACTTTTGTTAATGCTTTCTATCCGTAGAAGCACGTTACTTTTGTAAAACATTTGTCGTTGGAAAACGTTATCTTTTTATGAATGCAAAACCCTGTTTTAAACTAGCATATAGTGTTATACCGTGTAATGGACCTGTTGTTGATGATCCGTACCATGTAGGTTTTTGGACGGGGCATCACAACAACAACAATCAAAAGCAATTTCAATATATCCTAACGTGTAAATGGGGGAGATTATTCGAGCTTACTAATTTACAACTTTTACTCTTTCATCCAATCTCAGAGCTATCTATGATGACGATTAATAACTTATTTAATGGCAAATGAGGACAACCAATTTAAATTACAGCACATAAGCTAAAATCGTCATTATAATTCGGTAGCTAAAGATTATTTATCTATTTTTTTTTTATTAATTTTTTGTAACTCTCAATCATTTATTTCAGACCTTTTACAATCCACACATTGTATAAAGTGTGTAAAGTCATACTATATATTGAAGGAGTACAATCTCTATTCTCTAACTTGGACATCCACTTTCACATACACCAAGTTGTTACAAACTAAGTTTTACTATAATATGCCATTTGAAGAGCAACAAGAAAGAAAGGGTCAAAATGCAACATTGCAAGAACAATTTAGGACAAGATAAAGCAGAGCAATCTGTATACGACTAAATAACTTTATAATTCACAAAAAAAAAAAAATAGTTTACATGTTTTTGAAAACATCTGAGTAAAAATACCCCGCCTTACCCTGATTGATAGCTGAACATGGAAAACTTATCCGTCTACTTGTTTATAAGTACACATGTATATAATAACAATACTAATCATTCCTCATACATCCACACGTACGGTCCCATTATGCTACTACTCGATAATCTTGAGCCCACTCAACCTTTTTGAATACTATAAAAAGTCCTTACCTTCTAATAACAACTTGTTATATATAATACTACTATCCACAACCTAATTCTTTCCAAACTTTAAAATTATATTATTATAACCATGCAAGCGAATGAGGTTATCGATTCCCACTATCTTCCTCCTGCAAACCTAAATCTTAACACAACTCACTTGATCCAAAACCCACCAATCATGAAGTTTAATGTTATCGAGCACACAAACCCATTCTACCAACTTCATATAAACCATCAACATGAAAATATCACCATGCATTCGGCGTGTTTTCAGTTGATGTCTGATGATGTAGATGAGCAACATATAAGAATCATTAATGAGAGGAAACAAAGGAGAATGATATCAAATAGAGAGTCAGCACGCAGATCACGCATCAGAAAGCAAAAGCATCTAGACGAGCTTTGGTCACAAGTTATTTATCTTCGTAACGAAAATCTTCATCTTGTTGAAGAACTGAATAAGTTTTCAGGGTCTCATGATCAAGTTCTTCAAGAAAATGCTCAGCTTAAAGAAGAGGCTTCAGAACTTCGCCAATTAGTCACCGAATTGCAGCTTAATGGCAATAATTGATGGTTGTTTAACTTAATTAATTACTATGTGTGTCAAGAGTTCCAAGAGTAGGTAGCACTATAAAATCTATATTTTTTAAAATCATATAAAGTACGGTATTATAAGTATCGCACATATAAGTAAATGATAATAGATCATAGCTCATAGAGCATAACATGTATTCATAAACTCATAGAATGTTTTGGAACTGAGTGTTGGCAACCTACTGTATATACGTCCTGTCTGTCGTCTTTTTGCATAAAGAATACAAAGGACGAAAAAGTGATCGAAACTGTGATGCCCCGTACAAAACCATCTTGTACGAATCATCAACAACAGAATCATTACAAGGTCAAACACTATATGCTATTTCAAAATACGTTTGCATTCAAGATAAAAGGTGACGTCATAACTAACGTCGAATGTTTTACATCGAAAGTATGCTCCTATGAATAGAGCAAAGATAATAGTACGTGACCCTTAGGTCGTTACAAATCATAGTTCCAAATGTAATTAAGTTTGAATGCAAGATAAAGTAGTTCATGCGGTGATAACACTAGAGCAGCGGGTGTCTACGGCAAGACTAGTACACAGCGGAAGCAACCTTAAGCACCTGAGAAAAACATGCTTAAAAACGTCAACACAAAGGTTGGTGAGCTATAGTTTAAGTATAACAGTATGTAAGGTAGGCCACGAGATTTCAGTGCTACAAAGAGCGTTTCAAAACAGTATGATAAAGTATATGTTTAACCGTGGGCACTTGGTAACTAACTTAACGTTTATACCCCCTGAAAGTACACTTGGCAAGTGCGTATGTTTACGAAGTATTAAACACTCGTTAAATGCTAGCGAGACTAGCCCGAGTGGGGATGTCAAACCCTATGGATCCATATCTAAGATTCGCGTTCACCGGTTCAAAAACCAATGACTAAACGTTACCGAGCTAAAGGGAATGTCTATGCCGTTGTATAACCCACACATATATAAAGTTTAAGTACTCGTGCCTAGTATGTAAAACGTAAAATGCGCATGTATTCTCAGTTCCCAAAATAGTTAAAGTAAAAAGGGAATGCTATAACTCACAATGATAAAGTAGCGGTAAAGTATGACTCGGGAAATAAGCAAGTGTGTAGGTCCGGAAAGTCCTCAACCTAAGTCAAATAGTACTAAGTCAGTAAATCGTCCCAATAGGTTTAAATGTATGTAAATAAGGTCTTAAGGGTCATCATCATTCATCATCAAACAAGAGGTACAAAGTAAGTTTCGTTTATGAAAAGAGTTTAAAACAAAGGCTGAGTTCGGTCAGTCACCACGGCCTCAATACCTACTGAAATAAGGTGAGACTAGTGGACATGGCTCCGTATATGAGTCCTTTAGTTGTGGTAAAAATTACAGAAGCAAACTCGTCTTCGTTTGACCGTGGCGACGGTCTAAGTGCGAGTAGGTCAGAATTTTCAGCACAACGTTAAAAGACATAGTGACGATCGGAGGGCCATAAATCCTAAACAGTAACTCGGATTAAGACGAGTCCTAAATGAAAAGTTATCTAATCGAACAGAGATATCTGAAAATCATCTTTACAGTAGCCCAGGTCGTACGGGTCAGACACAGAAACAGTAAAACAGTAGGTTCCGGTGGGTTCTTGGGTTCGATGCTTATCACGGTTCTCATCCTTGATGCATATAGCTTCAAGTGTACAACTCGTTGATGTGTTTGCATCATCTTAACCAAAGTTTGACCATCATAACCCAAGTGTAAGTCTAAGACATGAAGCAAAACTCACTTAAGTGTTGCAAGTGTTTTGATGAACCAAAGTTACATCAAAGTCTTAGATTTAACACATACATGAAATATAAAAGTAATATTGAACTATAAACTTGAAAGTAAACTAACTAAACAAGATCTTAAGATGTAGAACATAGTTCTTAGTTTGATCTTGAAGATCCAAGACTCAAAAGTCTAGATCTAACATAAGTGTACAAAGTTATAATTAAAGAAAGCTTACTTACATGTTCTTGAACTTTTAAAGTTAACTTTTGTTCAAGATAAATGAGATCAAAGTTAACTAGTAACACTTGACCAATTTTAACCAAAAAACATGAATTTAAAGTGCATAATATAAGGAAATAAACTAAGTAAACTAGTAACTAGTTCATGGGTTGTTCATACTTTAAAGATTCAAACCAAAGTTTGATCTTTAAGAAAGTAAACTTTAAAGTTTACTAACATGAATTACAAGTATGCTTTCAACACATGAACTTTGATCTTTAAACAAGCGTTAAGTGTAGATCATAAACTAGAAAGTTTATGTCTTGTATGTCTTGTAAGAACAAGTTGGTATGAAGAATCAAACTAACAAGTTTGATTCTTAATAATTAGTAAATAATAACAACTAGTAAGTAACTTAACAAAGACAAGTAACAAGTTAACAACAAAGAATGATGATGATGCTTATGTTGGATTCGGTTTTTAACAAGAAAAGAAGAAGAGAAAAGAAGTTCAAGTTACTTACAACTTAGAGAGAAAAGAGAGAAAGTTGGAAGTGTTTTGTGTGTGTGTTTTGAAATGAGAGAAATGTGAGTAGAAGTAATACAAAAAAATGAAATGAAAACTCCTCTAAAGAGGCCTATGGCCGACGGTCAAGATGGGAAAGGGAGGAAGAGGTTTGCTCACTAGTCCATGCATGGTAAAGCCTTAAAAGTTGGTTATTAGATGGTTGTTTATGGAAAAGAACAAGTAACGAGATTCTTGCCAAGTTAAGTCTTCTAGTTGCAACTTAAAGTGATACTTACATGGAAGAGTGGGCTAGTTAGTCCATTTAAAATGAGGGTGGGCTTATAAGCCCATGTTCAATCATAAAGCCCAAGTATGTATTAATTAACAAATTAATCCAAGTAAAAGTCCATTAACACTAATAAAGGCCCAAGTAATTAACTAATAACTTCAGTTAAATAAAATGATTAATAATATCAATCATGAATGTAAATAATATTCTAAAAATATTATTCGTGAAAGTTTCGTGTGTCATAAAGACGTTTTGGGCATCCAAAGTCAAGTACGGTTAATCATGGCAACAAGTAAATGTAATAACATACATTCAATACACAAGTATTAATAATAACAATTATTAATAAATAAACGTTGGAAAATCCAAGGTCGTTACATTACCCACCTGTTAAAGAAAATTTCGTCCCGAAATTTAAGCTGAGGTAGATGGAGGAGTCGGGAAAAGGTGAGGATACTTCTGCACCATTTGATCCTCTCGCTCCCAAGTAAACTCAGGTCCTCGTTTGGCATTCCATCGTACTCGTACAATCGGAATCTTGTTGCGTTTCAAAGTTTTGATCTCACGATCCATAATCTCAACTGGTTCTTCCACAAAGTGGAGTTTGTCGTCAATCGTAAGTTCCTCAAGTGGTATGATAAGTTCGGGTGCAGCAAGACACTTCTTCAAGTTCGACACGTGGAAGGTAGGATGAACTGAGCTCAATTGTGCTGGTAGATCCAAACGGTATGCAACGGGTCTAACACTTTCTAAGATTTCGAAAGGACCAATGTATCGTGGGTTTAACTTTCCACGTTTTCCAAAGCGAATCACACCCTTCCAAGGTGCAACCTTCAACATTACACGGTCACAAACGTTGAATTTAAAGTCCTTACGTTTAAGATCAGCATAACTCTTTTGGCGATCACGGGCAGTCTTAAGTCTAGCTTGAATCTGAGCAATCTTCTTCGTTGTTTCATGGACTATCTCGGGTCCGGTGATTTGCTATTCGCCAACTTCGGCCCAACAAATAGGATGTAGTGACCCGAACTTTTACATGTTTATAAATATTAATTGAGATTGATATTTACATGATTAAATGTTTCCAACATGTTAAGCAATCAAACTTGTTAAGACTTGATTAATTGAAATAGGTTTCATATAGACAATTGACCACCCAAGTTGACCGGTGATTCACGAACGTTAAAACATGTAAAAACTATATGATGACATATATATATATGGTTATATATATAGTTAACATGATATTATGATAAGTAAACATATCATTAAGTATATTAACAATGAACTACATATGTAAAAACAAGACTACTAACTTAATGATTTTGAAACGAGACATATATGTAACGATTATCGTTGTAACGACATTTAATGTATATATATCATATTAAGAGATATTCGTACATCATAATATCATGATAATATAATAATTTAAAATCTCTTTTGATATTATAAACATTGGGTTAACAACATTTAACAAGATCGTTAACCTAAAGGTTTCAAAACAACATTTACATGTAACGACTAACGATGACTTAACGACTCAGTTAAAATGTATATACATGTAGTGTTTTAATATGTATTCATACACTTTTGAAAGACTTCAAGACACTTATCAAAATACTTCTACTTAACAAAAATGCTTACAATTACATCCTCGTTCAGTTTCATCAACAATTCTACTCGTATGCACCCGTATTCGTACTCGTACAATACACAGCTTTTAGATGTATGTACTATTTGTATATACACTCCAATGATCAGCTCTTAGCAGCTCATGTGAGTCACCTAACACATGTGGGAACCATCATTTGGCAACTAGCATGAAATATCTCATAAAATTACAAAAATATGAGTAATCATTCATGACTTATTTACATGAAAACAAAATTACATATCCTTTATATCTAATCCATACACCAACGACCAAAAACACCTACAAACACTTTCATTCTTCAATTTTCTTCATCTAATTGATCTCTCTCAAGTTCTATCTTCAAGTTCTAAGTGTTCTTCATAAATTCCAAAAGTTCTAGTTTCATAAAATCAAGAATACTTTCAAGTTTGCTAGCTCACTTCCAATCATGTAAGGTGATCATCCAAACTCAAGAAATCTTTGTTTCTTACAGTAGGTTATCATTCTAATACAAGGTAATAATCATATTCAAACTTTGGTTCAATTTCTATAACTATAACAATCTTATTTCAAGTGATGATCTTACTTGAACTTGTTTTCGTGTCATGATTCTGCTTCAAGAACTTCGAGCCATCCAAGGATCCATTGAAGCTAGATCCATTTTTCTCTTTTCTAGTAGGTTTGTCCAAGGAACTTAAGGTAGTAATGATGTTCATAACATCATTCGATTCATACATATAAAGCTATCTTATTCGAAGGTTTAAACTTGTAATCACTAGAACATAGTTTAGTTAATTCTAAACCTGTTCGCAAACAAAAGTTAATCCTTCTAACTTGACTTTTAAAATCAACTAAACACATGTTCTATATCTGTATGATATGCTAACTTAATGATTTAAAACCTGGAAACACGAAAAACACCGTAAAACCGGATTTACGCCGTCGTAGTAACACCGCGGGCTGTTTTGGGTTAGTTAATTAAAAACTATGATAAACTTTGATTTAAAAGTTGTTATTCTGAGAAAATGATTTTTATTATGAACATGAAACTATATCCAAAAATTATGGTTAAACTCAAAGTGGAAGTATGTTTTCTAAAATGGTCATCTAGACGTCGTTCTTTCGACTGAAATGACTACCTTTACAAAAACGACTTGTAACTTATTTTTCCGACTATAAACCTATACTTTTTCTGTTTAGATTAATAAAATAGAGTTCAATATGAAACCATAGCAATTTGATTCACTCAAAACGGATTTAAAATGAAGAAGTTATGGGTAAAACAAGATTGGATAATTTTTCTCATTTTAGCTACGTGAAAATTGGTAACAAATCTATTCCAACCATAACTTAATCAACTTGTATTGTATATTATGTAATCTTGAGATACCATAGACACGTATACAATGTTTCGACCTATCATGTCGACACATCTATATATATTTCGGAACAACCATAGACACTCTATATGTGAATGTTGGAGTTAGCTATACAGGGTTGAGGTTGATTCCAAAATATATATAGTTTGAGTTGTGATCAATACTGAGATACGTATACACTGGGTCGTGGATTGATTCAAGATAATATTTATCGATTTATTTCTGTACATCTAACTGTGGACAACTAGTTGTAGGTTACTAACGAGGACAGCTGACTTAATAAACTTAAAACATCAAAATATATTAAAAGTGTTGTAAATATATTTTGAACATACTTTGATATATATGTATATATTGTTATAGGTTCGTGAATCAACCAGTGGCCAAGTCTTACTTCCCGACGAAGTAAAAATCTGTGAAAGTGAGTTATAGTCCCACTTTTAAAATCTAATATTTTTGGGATGAGAATACATGCAGGTTTTATAAATGATTTACAAAATAGACACAAGTACGTGAAACTACATTCTATGGTTGAATTATCGAAATCGAATATGCCCCTTTTTATTAAGTCTGGTAATCTAAGAATTAGGGAACAGACACCCTAATTGACGCGAATCCTAAAGATAGATCTATCGGGCCCAACAAGCCCCATCCAAAGTACCGGATGCTTTAGTACTTCGAAATTTATATCATATCCGAAGGGTGTCCCAGAATGATGGGGATATTCTTATATATGCATCTTGTTAATGTCGGTTATCAGGTGTTCACCATATGAATGATTTTTATCTCTATGTATGGGATGTGTATTGAAATATGAAATCTTGTGGTCTATTATTATGATTTGATATATATAGGTTAAACCTATAACTCACCAACATTTTTGTTGACGTTTTAAGCATGTTTATTCTCAGGTGATTATTAAGAGCTTCCGCTGTCGCATACTTAAATAAGGACGAGATTTGGAGTCCATGCTTGTATGATATTGTGTAAAAAAAACTGCATTCAAGAAACTTATTTTGTTGTAACATATTTGTATTGTAAACCATTATGTAATGGTCGTGTGTAAACAGGATATTTTAGATTATCATTATTTGATAATCTACGTAAAGCTTTTTAAACCTTTATTGATGAAATAAAGGTTATGGTTTATTTTAAAATGAATGCAGTCTTTGAAAAACGTCTCATATAGAGGTTAAAACCTCGCAACGAAATCAATTAATATGGAACGTTTTTAATCAATAAGAACGGGACATTTCAGTTGGTATCAGAGCATTGGTCTTAGAGAACCAGAATTTTGAATTAGTGTGTCTTATCGAGTTTGTTAGGATGCATTAGTGAGTCTGGACTTCGACCGTGTTTGTAGCGACCCCGACAAATCGTCAAATGACGGCGTCATCTACGTATGGTCCCATTGCATGGTCGTAAGTCTTTATAACAAAGTTTGACCGAAAAATATGTCGCATTCATTTCATAAATAAGGATGTTTCAAAGTTTACAAAAGTAGTTTCCATAACAAGTACATAACAATGTTTAAAGTTTGTATGAAACACGTGCGACACAATTAAAAGTAGTCAAAAAGACGCTCCACGTATGCAAGTATACTCGACATCTAATGCAAGTATCAAAAAGTATGAGCGGAAGCATGTATCACCTAAGTTCAAGGACCTGAGAAAAACATAGAGAATCTGTCAACGAAAACGTTGGTGAAATCATAGGTTTAAATAAGTAAGTGAGTAAAAGTAAGTTGAACCACAAGATTTGCAACATCGATAAAGTCATAGTACATTCTAAAAGTTAATATTCACGAGCACTCAATTATCAAAGCTTAACATTCCGTCCGTTGAACCCCGTAATAATAGTGTTAGAACATACACTGTTTCCCGAAAATATATTTCACCCGTAGACGGTAGTGAACCGTCCGAAGTGAGGGTTTGTCAAACCCATATGGCCATATAACATAAGTTCTCGCTTACACCATCTGATGTAACTAATGATAATCGAATTGAGGATTTGTGTTCAAACTCGTATGTAGAATGTTTGTTTTCCCTGTACTTGTGTTCACGTAGTTTAAAAGAACGTTTATGTTTTCTTATCCCAAAAGTAAGTTCAAAAAGAGTAAAAGTGGGACTATGATCTCACCTTGTATGCACGAACCAAAAAGTACTTCGACAAGTAACGTGTGCAAAGAACAATGCTAGTCTTGACCTAAACAAATAGGTTGTATCAATAACGATAGTCACGAAGGGTCAAAGATGTTCAATTAGTCCTATGGCTCGTTACGACTCGATTATGTAGCATGTGAATCAAATTGTCAAGTTTCATGCAAGATACAAGTACAGAAACAAGTTGGGAAGGTTGCATAATCATTTGGTTAAGTTTGACAAAAAGTCAAACTTTGGTCGGTCAAAGTCAACGAAAGTCAACACGTTCGGGTCGGGTCCCGAACTATTTTTCTGAGGTTTTTATTCATATATAAGCATGTTAGAACAAGTCTCATGTGAATCGGAGGTCCATAGTGTGCCAAATATTTTCCGTATTTTGACCAAAGAGGTCAGAGCCTGGACACGGCTTATGCCGCGCCGCGGCCCACAATTGTCGCGCCGCGACAATACACGGGAGCTGGTACCTGGCCATTTTCAAATGTTCAAGTCTTGATCCAAAATTCGTTTTAGCACAAAATGCAAACCGTAAACATTTAGAACTCGCACCTTATATCGTTGGAAAGCTCTTTTGACAAGGAACATAACTAAACATGTTTCATCAAACAAAAACATCATTTCCAATGACCGATTTCTCGTCATGTGATCATTTAAAGTCCATTTTCAAGTTTCAAGTTCACAAAATGTATTTTAAGTTTCGGGAATCCAATTCACACATATGATAAGCCGTTTTGAAGGTAATGAAACATGCATTACAACTAAATACTAACAATTAACATTTCATGGGATTCAAGCATCAAAAAGTTCATCTCAAGAACGATCAAACCCTAATCAAGAATCACAAAATCATTAATCATGTTTTTGAAGTTTTACAAATCAACTTACACATCAAAATGAAGCTAGTGATACTAGTAACACAATTAAAACATGAACTTTAACAATTTAACAACATTTAATCTTCCAAAATCAAAGATTAAGCAAACCCATTTTTAAGTGTTCAAACTAGTTACTCAAAACAACAAATCGAACAAACAAAACATATATTCATGTTATACACGAGCCATAGACACTAATTAACACTTTTATAATTCAAAAACATCAAGAACACAAAATCTAGTAATTTTAGAAAGTTACCCAAATGAGATGAAATTGGTATCAAGTCGAAGAGGATGAAGAGAGGATTCCAAATATGTAATTTGTTTTGATGTTAGCCTCCAAATCCGAAATTAGATGATGAATCTTGGTTGAGTTCTTGAGAGGAAAATGGAAGTATGAAAAGAGAGAAAGAGAGAAAATGAGAGGAGGAGGTTGAAGGTTTGACTAGTTGACCTAGTCAAATCTTTGGCCTCTTTGCAAGTTTAGTCCCTCTAGTTCGGGTGCGGGTGCGTGAATTACCTAGACGAGATATTTTTAAAACACGTATTAACGAGATGTGTTATAAACATATAACGGAACTTAAATAGCTAAACGGAAAATTGACGGAAAAAGGAGGGATGTTACAGTGTTTACTTGAAAAATGATTGCTTAACAAATTTTGTTGGAAACTATATATTTTTAACATGTGAATATTATGTGATATATTAATCTCTTAACGCGTTTGATACTATATGATAGATGTCTACCTCTAGAACAAGTCCCATTGACTCACCTAATAATAATGAAGAGTCAAATGTAAATTGGAATGATTCGTGGACTGATTCACAAGTTCCCGAAGAGGAACCGGAAGAAGAGTCGGAACCGGAAGAAGAATCGGAACCGGAAGAAGAATCGGAACCGGATGAAGAAATAGAACCAGTGGGGGGAATAATAAAACGGTTAAGTAAAAGAAAATCCTCAACCAACCGACCAAGGTTAATTATGGTCAATGGTGTTTCCGCCAAGGAAGCAAAATATTGGGAGGATTACCAATTCTCCGATGAATCGGATTCCGACAAGAATTCCGATGATGTTATAGAAATTACCCCAACTGAATTTAAAAAGGCAAAAGAAAATAATAAGGGAAAGGGCATAAAAATAGAGAAATCTAATTCCAACCCCGATAAACTTTATATGTATCGTCAACCCCCGAAGTCCTTAAGTTGTAACAATGACCCGGGAACCTCTAAACCACCAGGTTTTTCTAAACCAATGTGGAAAATGACGGCTCGTATTAGGGGAACATCATATATCCCTAGAAACTTGGCAAAACGAACCAAAACTGAAGAAGAAGAAACAAGCGAGTCGGAATAAGATAGTTGTATTCGTGTGGTGTAATATATGTAATATAGTGTGCTTATGCTTTATGATATATGTAAAAATTGCTTGTATTAATAAGTATTTTTTTATGAATCTAACTCTTGTCTATTTTACAGTATAAAAACACAAAATGGATAGACAACCCAATATTTTAAGAGACCTACCCGGAGACATGATTGATGAAATCTTGTCTAGAGTCGGTCAGAATTCTTCGGCACAACTATTTAAGGCGAGATCAGTTTGTAAGACATTCGAAGAACGTTCCAAGAATGCCTTGGTTTATAAAAGGCTTTCGTTCGAAAGATGGGGGATATCACATTGGGAAATCCATAAGTTACGATGTGTTTACTTTGACGCATATATTGCGGGGAACCCAAATGCTATTTTACGCAATGGGTTAAGAAATTATTTTGACTCAATATATCCGAATATTGGACTTCGTGATTTAGAAAAAGCGGCTAACATGCAACATAAAGAAGCATGTTATACTTACGGATTAGTAATGTTCGCTTCTCACCAAAGTGAGAACAAGAACATCGGGCTACAACTATTAAACAAAATGTTCCCACAAGTGACGGAGTCGGTAATTGGGGTAAGAAATGAGGTTTTTAGATTGTTACGGGACTGTTGGACATTACGTAACCCTCGTCCCTTTGACGACGTTACAACACGCTGTCTTATCAACGGCCATAACGGTTATGTTCCACAAGACCAAGGATGGGAAGTAATCCTAGTAAAACCAGAATGCATGACCTGTTTCTGGACGTATGAATTACGTGTCTTTATTGCCTTTGCTGAACGACTTGTGTACTAGCTAGAATTATCTTCACAACCATCTTGTATCAAATTTATTGTGTGCTATATTTCATGCTATATGTAAAATAAGCGGTATTGTAAGTTTGTAAAATATTGTGTAAAAGTTTGAACGTGAAATATTATTATAATCAGTTTTTCATATAGAATTGTAGTAGTTGAATTGTATATTAGCTACTAAGTATGAACTTAACGGGTAGGTACTACCCGAATTTAAACTTATAAAACGCTAATATGAAGAAAAAGCTTTTATAAATGAGTTCATATTATGCTACGAAATACTATTAACTACTCTTAATATTCTGTATGATTAACTTGTTCCATTTGACTATTTTGAAGGAAATGGCACCGACTACTCGACACACCGTGAATATGAATGAAGAGGAATTCCGTACTTTTCTAGCTTCAAACATAGCCGCAGTACAGGCTGCGCTACATACCAACAATAACCTTGGATCTAGCAGTACAGGAAATCGTGTAGGATGCACCTACAAAGAATTCACTGCCTGCAAACCTTTGGAATTTGATGGAACCGAAGGACCGATCGGATTGAAACGGTGGACCGAGAAGGTCGAATCGGTGTTTGCCATAAGTAAGTGTACTAAAGAGGACAAAGTGAAGTACGCTACGCATACCTTCACAGGTTCTGCGTTAACATGGTGGAATACCTATCTAGAGCAAGTGGGACAAGATGATGCTTACGCACTACCGTGGTCAGCATTCAAGCACTTAATGAACGAGAAGTACCGTCCCAGAACTGAGGTCAATAAGCTCAAGACAGAACTTAGAGGGTTACGAACCCAAGAATTTGATATTACCACGTACGAAAGACGATTCACAGAATTGTGCCTATTGTGTCTGGGAGCATTCGAAGATGAGGAAGAGAAGATCGACGCGTTTGTGAAAGGATTACCGGAAAGAATCCAAGAAGATATAAGTTCACACGAGCCCGCCTCCATACAACAGGCATGTAGAATGGCTCACAAACTAGTGAACCAGATTGAAGAAAGAATTAAAGAACAGACTGCTGAAGAGGCCAATGTGAAGCAAGTCAAAAGAAAGTGGGAGGAAAACGGTGATAAGAATCACCAATAGAACAACAACAGCAATTACAACAATAATCGCAACAATTATCCCAACAATCGCAACATCAATCGCAACTACAACAAATGGCCCAACAACAACAACAACAACAACAACAGCAACTACAACAATCATCCCAACAACAATAATAACCGCAACAACAACAACAATCAGAAGCAGCTATGCCAAAGGTGTGAAAAGTATCACTCGGGGTTCTGCACCAAATTTTGCAACAAGTGTAAAAGAAATGGTCATAGCGCAGCGAAGTGTGAGGTCTACGGACCAGGGGTTAATAGAACGAAAAGAACAAATGGTGTCGGAACGAGTAATGGCGGAGCAAGTAGTGTCGGAGCAAGTTATGCCAATGTAGTTTGTTATAAATGTGGAAAACCGGGCCACATTATTAGAAATTGCCCGAACCAAGAGAACACGAATGGACAAGGCCGCGGAAGAGTTTTCAATATTAATGCGGCAGAGGCACAGGAAGACCCGGAGCTTGTTACGGGTACGTTTCTTATTGACAATAAATCTGCTTACGTTTTATTTGATTCGGGTGCGGATAGAAGCTATATGAGTGGAGATTTTTGTGCTAAATTAAGTTGTCCATTGACGCCTTTGGATAGTAAATTTTTACTCGAATTAGCAAATGGTAAATTAATTTCAGCAGATAATATATGTCGGAATCGAGAAATTAAACTGGTTAGCGAAACATTTAAGATTGATTTGATACCAGTAGAGTTAGGGAGTTTTGATGTGATAATCGGTATGGACTGGTTGAAAGAAGTGAAAGCAGAGATCGTTTGTTACAAAAATGCAATTCGCATTATACGAGAAAAAGGAAAACCCTTAATGGTGTACGGAGAAAAGGGCAACACGAAGCTACATCTTATTAGTAATTTGAAGGCACAAAAACTAATAAGAAAAGGTTGCTATGCTATTCTAGCACACGTCGAGAAAGTACAAACTGAAGAAAAGAGCATCAATGATGTTCCCATTGCAAAAGAATTTCCCGATGTATTTCCGAAAGAATTACCGGGATTACCCCCACATCGATCCATTGAATTTCAAATAGATCTTGTACCAGGAGCTGCACCAATAGCTCGTGCTCCTTACAGACTCGTACCCAGCGAGATGAAAGAACTGCAAAGCCAATTACAAGAACTTTTAGAGCGTGGTTTCATTCGACCAAGCACATCACCGTGGGGAGCTCCTGTTTTGTTTGTCAAGAAGAAAGATGGTACATTCAGGTTGTGTATCGACTACCGAGAGTTGAACAAACTTACCATCAAGAATCGCTACCCACTACCGAGAATCGACGACTTATTTGATCAACTACAAGGCTCGTCTGTTTATTCAAATATTGACTTACGTTCCGGGTATCATCAAATGCGGGTGAAAGAAGATGATATTCCAAAGACTGCTTTCAGAACACGTTACGGTCATTACGAGTTTATGGTCATGCCGTTTGGTTTAACTAATGCACCAGCTGTGTTCATGGACCTTATGAACCGAGTGTGTGGACCATACCTTGACAAGTTTGTCATTGTTTTCATTGATGACATACTTATTTACTCAAAGAATGACCAAGAACACGGTGAACATTTGAGAAAGGTGTTAGAAGTATTGAGGAAGGAAGAATTGTACGCTAAGTTTTCAAAGTGTGCATTTTGGTTGGAAGAAGTTCAATTCCTCGGTCACATAGTGAACAAAGAAGGTATTAAGGTGGATCCGGCAAAGATAGAAACTGTTGAAAAGTGGGAAACCCCGAAAACTCCGAAACACATACGCCAGTTTTTAGGACTAGCTGGTTACTACAGAAGGTTCATCCAAGACTTTTCCAGAATAGCAAAACCCTTGACTGCATTAACGCATAAAGGGAAGAAATTTGAATGGAATGATGAACAAGAGAAAGCGTTTCAGTCATTGAAGAAAAAGCTAACTACGGCACCTATATTGTCATTGCCTGAAGGGAATGATGATTTTGTGATTTATTGTGACGCATCAAAGCAAGGTCTCAGTTGTGTATTAATGCAACGAACGAAGGTGATTGCTTATGCGTCTAGACAATTGAAGATTCACGAACAAAATTATACGACGCATGATTTGGAATTAGGCGCGGTTGTTTTTGCATTAAAGACTTGGAGGCACTACTTATATGGGGTCAAAAGTATTATATATACCGACCACAAAAGTCTTCAACACATATTTAATCAGAAACAACTGAATATGAGGCAGCGTAGGTGGATTGAATTGTTGAATGATTACGACTTTGAGATTCGTTACCACCCGGGGAAGGCAAATGTGGTAGCCGATGCCTTGAGCAGGAAGGACAGAGAACCCATTCGAGTAAAATCTATGAATATAATGATTCATAATAACCTTACTACTCAAATAAAGGAGGCGCAACAAGGAGTTTTAAAAGAGGGAAATTTAAAGGATGAAATACCCAAAGGATCGGAGAAGCATCTTAATATTCTGGAAGACGGAACCCGGTATAGGGCTGAAAGGATTTGGGTACCAAAATTTGGAGATATGAGAGAAATGGTACTTAGAGAAGCTCATAAAACCAGATACTCAATACATCCTGGAACGGGGAAGATGTACAAGGATCTCAAGAAACATTTTTGGTGGCCGGGTATGAAAGCCGATGTTGCTAAATATGTAGGAGAATGTTTGACGTGTTCTAAGGTCAAAGCTGAGCATCAGAAACCATCAGGTCTACTTCAACAACTCGAAATCCCGGAATGGAAATGGGAAAACATTACCATGGATTTCATCACTAAATTGCCAAGGACTGCAAGTGGTTTTGATACTATTTGGGTAATAGTTGATCGTCTCACCAAATCAGCACACTTCCTGCCAATAAGAGAAGATGACAAGATGGAGAAGTTAGCACGACTGTATTTGAAGGAAGTCGTCTCCAGACATGGAATACCAATCTCTATTATCTCTGATAGGGATGGTAGATTTATTTCAAGATTCTGGCAGACATTACAGCAAGCATTAGGAACTCGTCTAGACATGAGTACTGCCTATCATCCACAAACTGATGGGCAAAGCGAAAGGACGATACAAACGCTTGAAGACATGCTACGAGCATGTGTTATTGATTTCGGAAACAGTTGGGATCGACATCTACCGTTAGCAGAATTTTCCTACAACAACAGCTACCATTCAAGCATTGAGATGGCGCCGTTTGAAGCACTTTATGGTAGAAAGTGCAGGTCTCCGATTTGTTGGAGTGAAGTGGGGGATAGACAGATTACGGGTCCGGAGATTATACAAGAAACTACCGAGAAGATCATCCAAATTCAACAACGGTTGAAAACCGCCCAAAGTCGACAAAAGAGCTACGCTGACATTAAAAGAAAAGATATAGAATTTGAAATTGGAGAGATGGTCATGCTTAAAGTTGCACCTTGGAAAGGCGTTGTTCGATTTGGTAAACGAGGGAAATTAAATCCAAGGTATATTGGACCATTCAAGATTATTGATCGTGTCGGACCAGTAGCTTACCGACTTGAGTTACCTCAACAACTCGCGGCTGTACATAACACTTTCCACGTCTCGAATTTGAAGAAATGTTTTGCTAAAGAAGATCTCACTATTCCGTTAGATGAAATCCAAATCAACGAAAAACTTCAATTCATCGAAGAACCCGTCGAAATAATGGATCGTGAGGTTAAAAGACTTAAGCAAAACAAGATACCAATTGTTAAGGTTCGATGGAATGCTCGTAGAGGACCCGAGTTCACCTGGGAGCGTGAAGATCAGATGAAGAAGAAATACCCGCATCTATTTCCAGAAGATTCGTCAACATGTTAATATATATTAATTGAGATTGATATTTACATGATTAAATGTTTCCAACATGTTAAGCAATCAAACTTGTTAAGACTTGATTAATTGAAATAGGTTTCATATAGACAATTGACCACCCAAGTTGACCGGTGATTCACGAACGTTAAAACTTGTAAAAACTATATGATGACATATATATATGGTTATATATATAGTTAACATGATATTATGATAAGTAAACATATCATTAAGTATATTAACAATGAACTACATATGTAAAAACAAGACTACTAACTTAATGATTTTGAAACGAGACATATATGTAACGATTATCGTTGTAACGACATTTAATGTATATATATCATATTAAGAGATATTCGTACATCATAATATCATGATAATATAATAATTTAAAATCTCTTTTGATATTATAAACATTGGGTTAACAACATTTAACAAGATCGTTAACCTAAAGGTTTCAAAACAACATTTACATGTAACGACTAACGATGACTTAACGACTCAGTTAAAATGTATATACATGTAGTGTTTTAATATGTATTCATACACTTTTGAAAGACTTCAAGACACTTATCAAAATACTTCTACTTAACAAAAATGCTTACAATTACATCCGCGTTCAGTTTCATCAACAATTCTACTCGTATGCACCCGTATTCGTACTCGTACAATACACAGCTTTTAGATGTATGTACTATTGGTTTATACACTCCAATGATCAGCTCTTAGCAGCCCATGTGAGTCACCTAACACATGTGGGAACCATCATTTGGCAACTAGCATGAAATATCTCATAAAATTACAAAAATATGAGTAATCATTCATGACTTATTTACATGAAAACAAAATTACATATCCTTTATATCTAATCCATACACCAACGACCAAAAACACCTACAAACACTTTCATTCTTCAATTTTCTTCATCTAATTGATCTCTCTCAAGTTCTATCTTCAAGTTCTAAGTGTTCTTCATAAATTCCAAAAGTTCTAGTTTCATAAAATCAAGAATACTTTCAAGTTTGCTAGCTCACTTCCAATCTTGTAAGGTGATCATCCAAACTCAAGAAATCTTTGTTTATTACAGTAGGTTATCATTCTAATACAAGGTAATAATCATATTCAAACTTTGGTTCAATTTCTATAACTATAACAATCTTATTTCAAGTGATGATCTTACTTGAACTTGTTTTCGTGTCATGATTCTGCTTCAAGAACTTCGAGCCATCCAAGGATCCATTGAAGCTAGATCCATTTTTCTCTTTTCTAGTAGGTTTGTCCAAGGAACTTAAGGTAGTAATGATGTTCATAACATCATTCGATTCATACATATAAAGCTATCTTATTCGAAGGTTTAAACTTGTAATCACTAGAACATAGTTTAGTTAATTCTAAACCTGTTCGCAAACAAAAGTTAATCCTTCTAACTTGACTTTTAAAATCAACTAAACACATGTTCTATATCTGTATGATATGCTAACTTAATGATTTAAAACCTGGAAACATGAAAAACACCGTAAAACCGGATTTACGCCGTCGTAGTAACACCGCGGGCTGTTTTGGGTTAGTTAATTAAAAACTATGATAAACTTTGATTTAAAAGTTGTTATTCTGAGAAAATTATTTTTATTATGAACATGAAACTATATCCAAAAATTATGGTTAAACTCAAAGTGGAAGTATGTTTTCTAAAATGGTCATCTAGACGTCGTTCTTTCGACTGAAATGACTACCTTTACAAAAACGACTTGTAACTTATTTTTCTGACTATAAACCTATACATTTTCTGTTTATATTCATAAAATAGAGTTCAATATGAAACCATAGCAATTTGATTCACTCAAAACGGATTTAAAATGAAGAAGTTATGGGTAAAACAAGATTGGATAATTTTTCTCATTTTAGCTACGTGAAAATTGGTAACAAATCTATTCCAACCATAACTTAATCAACTTGTATTGTATATTATGTAATCTTGAGATACCATAGACACGTATACAATGTTTCGACCTATCATGTCGACACATCTATATATATTTCGGAACAACCATAGACACTCTATATGTGAATGTTGGAGTTAGCTATACAGGGTTGAGGTTGATTCCAAAATATATATAGTTTGAGTTGTGATCAATACTGAGATACGTATACACTGGGTCGTGGATTGATTCAAGATAATATTTATCGATTTATTTCTGTACATCTAACTGTGGACAACTAGTTGTAGGTTACTAACGAGGACAGCTGACTTAATAAACTTAAAACATCAAAATATATTAAAAGTGTTGTAAATATATTTTGAACATACTTTGATATATATGTATATATTGTTATAGGTTCGTGAATCAACCAGTGGCCAAGTCTTACTTCCCGACGAAGTAAAAATCTGTGAAAGTGAGTTATAGTCCCACTTTTAAAATCTAATATTTTTGGGATGAGAATACATGCAGGTTTTATAAATGATTTACAAAATAGACACAAGTACGTGAAACTACATTCTATGGTTGAATTATCGAAATCGAATATGCCCCTTTTTATTAAGTCTGGTAATCTAAGAATTAGGGAACAGACACCCTAATTGACGCGAATCCTAAAGATAGATCTATCGGGCCCAACAAGCCCCATCCAAAGTACCGGATGCTTTAGTACTTCGAAATTTATATCATATTCGAAGGGTGTCCCGGAATGATGGGGATATTCTTATATATGCATCTTGTTAATGTCGGTTACCAGGTGTTCACCATATGAATGATTTTTATCTCTATGTATGGGATGTGTATTGAAATATGAAATCTTGTGGTCTATTATTATGATTTGATATATATAGGTTAAACCTATAACTCACCAACATTTTTGTTGACGTTTTAAGCATGTTTATTCTCAGGTGATTATTAAGAGCTTCCGCTGTCGCATACTTAAATAAGGACGAGATTTGGAGTCCATGCTTGTATGATATTGTGTAAAAAAAACTGCATTCAAGAAACTTATTTTGTTGTAACATATTTGTATTGTAAACCATTATGTAATGGTCGTGTGTAAACAGGATATTTTAGATTATCATTATTTGATAATCTACGTAAAGCTTTTTAAACCTTTATTGATGAAATAAAGGTTATGGTTTATTTTAAAATGAATGCAGTCTTTGAAAAACGTCTCATATAGAGGTCAAAACCTCGCAACGAAATCAATTAATATGGAACGTTTTTAATCAATAAGAACGGGACATTTCATAGGAGATCGGCACTTACGGCCATACAATGCTTCAAAAGGTGCAGCATTAATGCTCGAGTGATAACTGTTGTTGTACGAGAATTCAGCTAGCGGCAAATGCCTTTCCCAGGACTTTTCGAAATCAATGACACATGCACGCAACATGTCTTCCAAGGTCTGAATCGTTCGTTCACTTTGCCCGTCAGTCTGAGGGTGATAAGCAGTACTCATGTCAAGACGAGTTCCCATGGCTTCTTGCAAAGAACGCCAAAATCTAGAAGCAAAACGGGGATCGCGATCTGAGATGATCGATAAAGGTACACCATGACGAGATACAACCTCCTTGATGTATAATTGAGCAAGTCTCTCCATCGTATCCGTTTCCTTCATCGCTAGAAAGTGTGCAGATTTGGTAAGACGGTCAACGATAACCCAGATGGTATCGTATCCGCCCACCGTCTTTGGTAACTTGGTGATAAAATCCATCGTTATCCTTTCCCACTTCCATTGTGGGATTTCTGGTTGTTGAAGTAACCCAGAAGGTCTTTGATGTTCGGCCTTAACTTTCGAACAAGTCAAACACTTACCAACATAAGTTGCAACGTCTTTCTTAAGATTCGGCCACCAATACTGTTCTTTAAGGTTGTGGTACATTTTGCCCACTCCAGGATGAATCGAATATCTCGATTTGTGTGCTTCATCAAGTATAAGGTTTTGTAGATCTCCATAATAAGGTACCCAAATTCTTCCGGCATAACATCGGAGTCCAGACTCCCCAACCTCGAATCGAGAGACAAGTATGTTCAAATGTTCATGAGATATATTCTCCTCCTTGAGAGCCTCATCTTGGGCTACTCGGATCTGGCTGTTGAGGTTTGAATGGATGGTGATGTTCAGTGCCCTAACACGAAGAGGTGCCATCCTCTCCTTTCGGCTCAAAGCGTCAGCTACAACATTGGCCTTGCCAGGATGATAGCGAAGTTCACAATTATAGTCGTTTAGCATCTCGATCCATCGACGCTGTCTCATATTCAGTTGCTTCTGATCAAAGATGTGCTGGAGACTCTTGTGATCGGTGAAGATAGTACTCTTAGTTCCATAAAGATAGTGTCTCCACAATTTGAGCTCAAAGACGACGGCTCCGAGTTCAAGATTGTGAGTAGTGTAGTTTCGCTCATGAATCTTCAATTATCAGGAGGCATAAGCGATAACCTTTGATCTTTGCATCAATACACAACCAAAACCACTTTTCGATGCATCGCAATAAACGACGAAATCATCACTGCCTTCAGGAAGAGATAGGATAGGTGCGGTGGTTAACTTCTTCTTCAAAGTTTAGAATGCTGATTCGTGTGCGGGTTCCCAAATGAACTTCTTGCCCTTGTGAGTCAGTGCGGTCAAAGGACGCGCAATCAGAGAGAAACCTTCGGTAATAACCGGCGAGACCTAAAAATTGGCGAATATGAGTTGGAGTAGTCAGGGTCTCCCACTTGCTGATAGCTTCTATCTTGGCGGGATCAACTTTGATACCCTGGTCGCTCACAACATGACCCAGAAATTGGACTTCCTTCAACCAAAATTCACACTTGGAGAATTTGGCGTAAAGTTGCTATTGTCTCAAGAGTTCAAGTACTAGTCAGAGGTGTTGCTCATGCTCTTCTTCGCTCTTAGAGTAGATGAGGATATCATCTATGAAGACGTTAACAAACTTATCCAAGTACGGCTTGCAGACACGATTCATGAGGTCCATGAACACGGCAGGTGCGTTGGTCAATCAGAATGGCATCACGAGAAACTCATAATGACCATAACGGGTTCTGAATGCAGTTTTCATCACGTCACTTTCCTTCATCCTCAACTGGTGATAACCGGATCGCAAATTGATCTTTGAGTAAACGCTCGATCCTTGTAGTTGATCAAAAAGATCGTCAATTCGTGGAAGAGGATACCGATTCTTGATTGTCAATTTATTGAGTTCACGGTAGTCGATACACATACGGAAGGATCCATCCTTCTTCTTCACAAACAACACAGGTATGCCCCAAGTCGAGAAACTTGGTTGGATAAATCCACGGTTTAACAGCTCTTGTAGTTGACTCTGTAATTCTTGCATCTCGGAAGGTGCGAGTCTATAAGGTGCGCGAGCTACAGGTGCAGCTCCTGGCACTAAGTCGATCTGAAACTCTACTGCTCTCGGCGGCGGTAATCCAGGCAATTCTTCGGGGAAGACATCGGAAAATTCGTTCACAACTCTAACATCGTTCACGCTCTTCACCTCAGTTTCTACCGTTTTCACATGTGCTAGGACAGCAAGACGTCCCTTCTTCATAATCTTTTGCACTTTCATGCAACTAATGAGGTTCAGCTTCGAGGTACATCTCTCTCCGTAGATGATCAGTGGCTCACCGTCTCCTTGTGGTATACGAAGAGCTTTATCTCCATAAATAATATCGGCCCTTATTTTCGTCAGCCAATCCATACCAACGATCACGTCAAACCTTCCCAGTTTGATGGGTATCAAATCGATTTCGAAATCTGTACCAGCTATGTTGATAATAGCTCCTCGACTAATATGGTCAACTTTCTCAAGTTTTCCATTGGCGACCTCGACAAGCATACTCTCTTTTAATGGGACTAACGACCAATTAATCTTATCGCAAAAATGTCTACATACATAACTTCTATCGGCACCAGTATCAAATAAGACAGAAGCTAATAGATTGTTGATAGTGAATATACCTGTCACCAAGTCGGGGTTATCTCGGGAGTCCCTTAAATTAACGTTGAAAGCTCTACCTCGCGGTGGTCCGCCGTCTTTTCTTTTGTTGGGGCACGCATTTCTGAAATGGCCCGTCTGTCCGCATTCGTAGCACTTTTTCGGTCCATTGGTGTTCGGCTTCCCATTCAAAGTGGTGACCTTGCAGTCCTTCCCGATATGCCCAGTCCGTTGGCACTTTTCACAAACAACGTTACAATACCCAGTATGGTGCTTGTAGCACCGCTTGCATTGTGGTAGGGTACCCTTGTAGTTTGGGTTCGTGTTGGTGTTCGGATTGGGATTTCCACCGTTGTTGTTTCCTCTGAAACCCTCATGTCATTTCGCCGGGTTTTGATCATAGTTCCTTCCCCTGTTGTTGTTGTTATTATTGTTGTTGTTGTTGTTGTTATTGTTGTTGTTGTTGTTGTTGTTGTTGTTGTTGTTGTTGTTGTTGTTGTTGTTGTTGTTGTGGTTGTCCCATTTTCGCTTCTCACTACTACCCGCTCAGACCTAGCCTTCCCCGGTTCATCGATGATTATTTGATTCATTAAAGTATGCGCCATGCGCATCGTTTCCGGGACATTTGGTGGCTTAGACGAGGTGACGTTTCCTTTAATGCTCTTAGGGAGTCCCCAGAAGTACCTTTCCATTCGTTTGAATTCCGGGGTAACCATTGTCGGACACATCAGGGCTAGTTCCAAAAATCCCCGGTTGTAGCTATCAAGGTCATTCCCAACGGCTTTTAACTGCATAAATTCCATTTCCATCCTCTGGATTTCAGTCCTAGGGCAATACTCCTCAATCAGGGCCCCTTTGAACTCCTCTCATGGAGTAGCAAACGCCTCATCAATACCTTTCGCTTGAGCTAACATGTTCCACCACGTTAGTGCGCCGTCAGATAGTGCACGAAGCAAACTTGGTTTTATTCTCCTCTAAACAGTTGCTGACTCGGAACACAGATTCAAGTTTTTCAAACCATCTAGTGAGACCAACCGGCCCCTCTGTTCCACTGAAGTTGTGAGGTTTGCAGCTCTGAAACTCTTTATACGTACACCCATTACGAATGGGCTGAATAACCGGTGGTGGTGGCGGTGGCGGTCGAGCTTGGGGTTGCATTTTCGCAATGGCTGCGGCTACCCTTTTGGCAATCATCTCCTCGATTTGGACGGTGGTAGGTGTTGATGTTGATCGTCCGTTGGCCATGATGTTCTAAACAAAAATTTTGACTCAAGTCAAAATCCAGTATTCAAACAGTAATAATACAGTATATAGTAACCAACATGGAATCAAAACATCACATGTTATTAAATAAAGCATCTAGGTACAAATACCACAGAATCATCGTACAGTAATGTAAATAGAACATCGTGCAAGAATTAAATAACGCAAAGTTCCATTCATTAATAATAATAAGTTTCATACATCTGAATAAGTCCGTATAATACATAAGTGAAACATAAAACTACAACTAGATTACATAATGAAATCTAAATACAAAAGCCCTACGGTGAAGGTGGGTGTAGGATGTCCAATACATGGGACATCTGGTCCTCGAGCTTAGTAACTCGGGCTCGGAGGATCCCTACCTCCCTTGTCAATTCCTCGACAGTGGGAGATGGTGGGGCAGGCGGTGCTGGCGGTGCGGGTGGTGCCGGTGGTGCAGATGTAGACGGTCCGGCTCCAGAAATAGTCAGTACGTAACGGGGTGCCTTACGCACGAGTGGGTCGGCAGGGTACGGCACAAGCCGCTTACGGACAGTAACCCTACGACGCCGACCGAATGCATCAGTGAATGCTCGTCCTCCGTTGATCCCCAGAATAATAGTACCGTCGAAGCGATACCGCTTCTTCGGCGGGGTGGAGGGTGGCTGTATAGGTGCATCAGGGTCCTCCTCATCGGAGTCATCGTCACTCGAGTCGTCTGTGGATGAGTCATCGGATGAAGAATCAGCGGATGATGGGTCGTCCGAATCATGTGGTGGTGACTGCACAGGTGGCCCTCCTTGGGCGGCTATCATATGTCTGTACCTAGCGGGTCTGATCGGAATGAGACGTCCATCAGGGGCGCATCGGTACCAATGGCGATACCGGTTACGAAACGGACCTTCCCCGAACTCCGCGGGAATCACAATCTCACCGGAGCGGGGCTGTGATCCTGAGGGTCCAGGGGCAGATGGAGCAGGAATCTCCGAAGGGTCCTAGGCTCCGCTAGAAGTAACCACTGGGGCAAGCGCCTGGCTGCTAGTCCCGGAAGATGAAGCGCCGGGGTCACTCGTGGGTAGCGGGATCGGTGTGTCGGCAGCAGCAGGAGGTGGGGTGGCTGACGAGTCTGAACTGCCTAAAATGATAGCACGTGGAGTATCTGACATCTGAACAAGGAAAAATAAATTTTTCCATGTCAGTAAGTCACAAAGCAAGCACGTATTAGGCCAACAGTCTAAATCATGTGTAACAGTAAGTAGCATGGCAATAACGACAAGTATCATGCAATCGAAAGCAGATAATAGCATGCAGTAGTGAAATCATGTAATAGCATACGGCATATAGCAGTAAAAGTAAGCAGCAACATGCAGTAAGTTCAGCGGAAACAAGTAAACTAGCAAGTTGTAGATTAGTCCTATTAGTGAATCCTACTCGGGTCAGTCTTAGACTCACTAATGCAACCTAATTCCCTACAAACAATGCTCTGATACCAAATGTGATGCCCCGTACAAAACCATCGTGTACGAATCATCAACAATAGGATCATTACAAGGTCAAACACTATATGCTATTTCAAAATACGTTTGCATTCAAGATAAAAGGTGACGTCATAACTAACGTCGAATGTTTTACATCGAAAGTATGCTCCTATGAATAGAGCAAAGATAATAGTATGTGACCCTTAGGTCGTTACAAATCATAGTTCCAAATGTAATTAAGTTTGAATGCAAGATAAAGTAGTTCATGCGGTGATAACACTAGAGCAGCGGGTGTCTACGGCAAGACTAGTACACAGCGGAAGCAACCTTAAGCACATGAGAAAAACATGCTTAAAAACGTCAACACAAAGGTTGGTGAGCTATAGTTTAAGTATAACAGTATGTAAGGTAGGCCACGAGATTTCAGTGCTACAAAGAGCGTTTCAAAACAGTATGATAAAGTATATGTTTAACCGTGGGCACTTGGTAACTAACTTAACATTTATACCCCCTGAAAGTACACTTGGCAAGTGCGTATGTTTACGAAGTATTAAATACTCGTTAAATGCTAGCGCGAATAGCCCGAGTGGGGATGTCAAACCCTATGGATCCATATCTAAGATTCGCGTTCACCGGTTCAAAAACCAACGACTAAACGTTACCGAGCTAAAGGGAATGTTTATGCCGTTGTATAACCCACATATATATAAAGTTTAAGTACTCGTGCCTAGTATGTAAAACGTAAAATGCGCATGTATTCTCAGTTCCCAAAATAGTTAAAGTAAAAAGGGAATGCTATAACTCACAATGATAAAGTAGCGGTAAAGTATGACTCGGGAAATAAGCAAGTGTGTAGTTTCGGAAAGTCCTCAACCTAAGTCATATAGTACTAAGTCAGTAAATCGTCCCAATAGGTTTAAATGTATGTAAATAAGGTCTTAAGAGTCATCATCATTCATCATCAAACAAGAGGTACAAAGTAAGTTTTGTTTATGAAAAGAGTTTAAAACAAAGGCTGAGTTCAGTCAGTCACCACGGCCTCAATACCTACTGAAATAAGGTGAGACCAGTGGCCATGGCTCCGTATATGAGTCCTTTAGTTGTGGTAAAAATTACAGAAGCAAACTCATCTTCGTTTGACCGTGTCGACGGTCTAAGTGCGAGTAGGTCAGAATTTTCAGCACAACGTTAAAAGACATAGTGACGATCGGAGGGCCATAAATCCTAAACAGTAACTCGGATTAAGATGAGTCCTAAATGAAAAGTTATTTACTCAAACAGAGATATCTGAAAATCATCTTTACAGTAGCCCAGGTCATACGGGTCAGACACAGAAACAGTAAAACATTAGGTTCCGGTGGGTTCTTGGGTTCGATGCTTATCACGGTTCTCATCCTTGATGTATATAGCTTCAAGTGTACAACTCGTTGATGTGTTTGCATCATCTTAACCAAGGTTTGACCATCATAACCCAAGTGTAAGTCTAAGACATGAAGCACAACTCACTTAAGTGTTGCAAGTGTTTTGATGAACCAAAGTTACATCAAAGTCTTAGATTTAACACATACATGAAATATAAAAGTAATATTGAACTATAAACTTGAAAGTAAACTAACTAAACAAGATCTTAAGATGTAGAACATAGTTCTTAGTTTGATCTTGAAGATCCAAGACTCAAAAGTCTAGATCTAACATAAGTGTACAAAGTTATAATTAAAGAAAGCTTACTTACATGTTCTTGAACTTTTAAAGTTAACTTTTGTTCAAGATAAATGAGATCAAAGTTAATTAGTAACACTTGACCAATTTTAACCAACAAACATGAATTTAAAGTGCATAATATAAGGAAATAAACTAAGTAAACTAGTAACTAGTTCATGGGTTGTTCATACTTTAAAGATTCAAACCAAAGTTTGATCTTTAAGAAAGTAAACTTTAAAGTTTACTAACATGAATTACAAGTATGCTTTCAACACATGAACTTTGATCTTTAAACAAGCGTTAAGTGTAGATCATAAACTAGAAAGTTTATGTCTTGTATGTCTTGTAAGAACAAGTTGGTATGAAGAATCAAACTAACAAGTTTGATTCTTAATAATTAGTAAATAATAACAACTAGTAAGTAACTTAACAAAGACAAGTAACAAGTTAACAACAAAGAATGATGATGATGCTTATGTTGGATTCGGTTTTTAACAAGAAAAGAAGAAGAGAAAAGAAGTTCAAGTTACTTACAACTTAGAGAGAAAAGAGAAAAAGTTGGAAGTGTTTTGTGTGTGTGTGTTTTGAAATGAGAGAAATGTGAGTAGAAGTAATACAAAAAAATGAAATGAAAACTCCTCTAAAGAGGCCTATGGCCGACGGTCAAGATGGGAAAGGGAGGAAGAGGTTTGCTCACTAGTCCATGCATGGTAAAGCCTTAAAAGTTGGTTATTAGATGGTTGTTTATGGAAAAGAACAAGTAACAAGATTCTTGCCAAGTTAAGTCTTCTAGTTGCAACTTAAAGTGATACTTACATGGAAGAGTGGGCTAGTTAGTCCATTTAAAATGTAGGGTGGGCTTATAAGTCCATGTTCAATCATAAAGCCCAAGTATGTATTAATTAACAAATTAATCCAAGTAAAAGTCCATTAACACTAATAAAGGCCCAAGTAATTAACTAATAACTTTAGTTAATTAAAATGATTAATAATATTAATAATATCAATCATTTTAAAATGATTAAAATGATTAAAATGGCTCTAGTTATTGAGTCGACAACGAGCGTCGACTTATTGGCGACTTGACTGACCCCTAGAGCTTAAAGTAAATTTTTAGGCATGATCTAAAACCCATGGAAATTTGATTTTACCATTTTCATGGCGTCTCTATTCTATTTTATTTTTATTTTATTTTATTTTATTTTTGTTATTTTATTTTATTTTTTTTATTTTATTTTATTTTTTTTTATTTTTTTTAAATTTTACTTTTTGGCCGGAGGTCCACTCGGAAGCAATCTCTCTTTCCGTTGAATAGAGAGAGACGACTTTCTCTACTATTGAGAGTTTTACTTTGGGTAGAGAAATGACTTGTCTCTATTCTCGGATAGAGGAAGGATTGTCTACATCTCACCTCCCCCATGCACCACCTAGGTGGTATTGGGTTTTTTGTTGTTGTTGTTGTAATGTAAATAATATTCTAAAAATATTATTGGTGAAAGTTTCGTGTGTCATAAAGACGTTTCGGGCATCCAAAGTCAAGTACGGTTAATCATGGCAACAAGTAAATGTAATAACATACATTCAATAAATCACAAGTATTAATAATAATAATTATTAATAAATAAATGTTGGAAAATCCAAGGTCGTTACAGAAACTGTAAAAGGTTTGAATATGAGTGATAAACGACGTTCTGACAGAGGTGAAGTTAAAAGTATAGGTTTGAATCTTAAATCTGTTAAGATTTATCATGGAAGAAAGAGGTGTCATCTTGTACCATTAGTTTTTGTTTTAAGGAAATTAATTTAAGGAAAATCAAAGCTTTTAAGTTCATATGAAACACTGGCCACAATATTGTTGTGTTGTTAGTTCTTGTACATATTCACACAAGCCTAACTTTAAATCAATCTACAAACACATTAAAACTGGAATGTTTGGTCATTTAGTCGTTGCTTGCTTATCGATATGACTTTTGTTAGAATATAGCAGCAAATCCAAAATCAAATGACCTCATATGGTAATTTGACTTCTTGGGATCAGAAAGTCCATTTCATCCTTTCCCATTTGGAACATATCACAAGACCAACTAGTTACCAAGTTAACGGGTTCAACATTATGCATATTTCCTTTTATATACAAAGGGGTTCCAAAATGTTTATTGGATCCTTCCTTTTGTATAAATAGCTGTTAGAGCTCAAGTGTATATATTTACACTCTGTAATTATTATTGTATCAATTCAGTTTATGCAAAATACAAAACAGATCAATACAAATACATTTAGCCTTTTTAATCTTTGATTTATCATGGTATCAGAGCTAACGGTGTAGATCAAGGGATCAATACAATCTATTTTTAGCTTCAATCATGTACCAAGATCAACATCAAACTGTCATGTCAATAATTGACGGTAGCTCAATTTTGAAGAAGCAAAATATTAGCTTCGTGAATCAAGATGAAGTTACGAATCAAGCTGCCATGTCAGGAAAAGACGGTAGCAAAGTAACTTACCTAGATGCGTTATGTCAAACACCTCCTTGTATTGAATCAAAGGCTGCCACCACAGACCACCATCAACCACCACAACCTCTGAGGTGTGTTTATTGCATAATGCAAGAACACACAGTAATTAACTGCTTTAAACTTCTTGGGTACCCCAATTGGTGGCACAAACAAAAGCATTGCAAAGTGGTAGTAGAAGTCACTGATGGCAACCGTGAGGTCACTAAATCCGTGAGGCTACCGGCAACAAATAAAAAAATGAATACAGGTCTTTCTAACCCTTTAAACTCTAATTCATCTGAAATAACAACGACTAAATGGGTGAGGGTAACATCCTCAAAACCCAAGACCATTGTTAATTGCTATTCCCCAAGAATGAATTCGAAACTAATAAATGAAGAAACACAATGGATTAACCCTAGTCGGTTCCAGTGTTTACAAAACTTGATAGAAAAAGAGGGCTTAAACCCTAATTTTGAACATTCGACCAGAAGAGAAAAGAGGGTTATGGACCCTAGATTTCACTCTGGGGAGATGAACGACCAGATGAATATACCTGGTTCCAAGAATAATCGGCCACCACTTAAAGAAAAAGGAAAAAAAAAGGTGGCCTGGTGTCTTGGCCCAACTTATTCAGCCCATGTATTAATAATAATAAGGGTGGGCTTAGCAATGGTTTAGTCCATAAAGAAAAAGGGGATGGACTGGAAAGTGGTTTGGCCCAAACAGAGAAAAATGGTATTAGTGGTGGGCTCTATAAAAATGATTCAGACCAGAATTTGGACTATTATTTTGTTCAGGCCCAAACCCGAAAACATGATAAGAATCAAAATATTAAACCGGTTCAAAACTATTTTTCGAAAATAAACATTTAATTAAAAACTCACGTTTTACCGGAAAAGCTAATATTATTTCAAAGACCATAAAAAGTAACGAATGGATATTTGATTGTGGTGCTACCCACACCATGAGTTTTGAAAAATCTAATTTTTGTTCCGAATCTAAACCCCGGGTTAATAACATCCAAACTACCAATGGAGGGATCGTACAAGTGAAATGGGGTGGAAGAATTGAAATTACTCCGACTATGAAATTATCTAATTGTTTGTATATTCCTGCCCTGTCTCATAAATTGTTATCGGTTAGCCACGTTACAAAAGAACTGAATTGTTCTGTTTTATTACACCCCACCTTTTGTATCCTTCAAGATATCAAGACTGGGGTGATTATTGGGCGTGGTACCGAACGGGGTGGGTTGTACTATGTGAACGAAGTTACCTAACAAGTGTAAGACCCTAATATTTATTATATGGAAGTGTAATTATGCTACATAGAGTGCATGAGGTATTGTGTAATAAAACGGAGGTCAGATTCTGCCCAGACATGGGTGCGCGCCGTGCACATGCCCAGCAACAGAATCCTGACTTTTTCTATTTTAAGTTTAATGAGGGGCTTTTTGGTCTTTTCACAAGAGGCCGGATTTGGGAGCTTTATCAGTTGGTTTGGATCCAACTTTGGATCATTTTCACATCCACTAAACACTCTCATTCATTCTTAGAGAGAGAGAGAAGTCTAGAGAGAGATATGGGGTTTTGGTGAAGAAGGAGCTTGAATTGATCAAAGTCTCGGGTTTTAAAGTTGTTCACCTCGTTCCTAGCTTCGTATTGGTTGTTGTGGTAAGTTCTAACTCTGAATTTCATTAATTGATTTTGATATTCAAGTTAGGGTTTGAACTTAAATTGTTAAGAAACCCATTTAAACTCATGAAGTGGGTTTAGTGATACTAGTAATCGGGTTTATTATTATTGTTGGTGGATTTTGGGTTGGTGAACAAATTGGTTATGATTAGGACTTGTAATTGAGTTTAATCACTAGGTTTAGTGATTATGGAAGTGTTAGAACCCATTTGTGTGTTTGAAAGACTAATTTTGGAATAGGGTCAAAATTAGGGTTTATGGGTGATTTTGAGATTGTTAAGTGTTTAATACTTATGATTGGGTTAATTTGGTATATTAAGACCATTGTCACTAGTGTTAGTGATTATTGGTTAGTTTGGGCGCGTTTATGTGCTTGGAAGTGCATTTGGGTCAAAATGGCACTAAGTGTCGAATTGGGTTGGTTTGTAAGTCAACCATAATTGTGTTGCTTGTTTCGTGATAATGGAATAGGTACTTTCCATTGACGTGTTGCGGATTACTTGGAAGCATTCATCAAGGCGACAAGGTGAGTGTTAATATCCTATGTGCATATGTATGTGTAGGATGGGTGCGGGTCGGGTGAAGTGGTTCTCGGTTATATAGCTCACTTCACATATAGGTGGATTTGATGGACTTGTGTATAGGTCCAATTAGCACGGATGTGCGTTTTGGTTGACCACCTTTGGCGAGGTACACGTTTTGTGTGTACATTATCACACGTGGTTATGAATTGGATAACCCCAATGGCGAAGGGTTGATATTGAATTATGATGTGTTTATTTTTATGAATGGATATGTGTTGTCCAAGTTAGTGATATATGTGTTATACGCTAACGGTTTTATGAATGGATATGTGTTGTCCAAGTTAGTGATATATGTGTTGTACGCTAACGGCTTTATGAATAGATATGTGTTGTCCAAGTTAGTGATATATGTGTTTTACGCTAACGGTTTTATGAATGGATATGTGTTGTCCAAGTTAGTGATATATGCGTTGTACGCTAACGGTTTCATGAACGGATATGTGTTGTCCAAGGGTTAGTGTTATATATGTTGTACGCTAACGGTTGTTACGAACACCAATGGGAAATTCGAGTACCATTCCTTTGTACGATTGGTTAACCTTGGGCGATTTTACGCTCTGTTATATATATATTAATGTATTGTTGTGATGTAGCTAACCCTCCGGGTGTAGCTTATTGGCATTGTTCACATCGTCGTTGGTGACTTACTTTATGGTTGTTGTTACTAGCTTGTTGCTTAGTGATTATACGGTATGCTTAGCTTTGCTTGCCTTTATGCTTGGATGCTCCGGTATGCGGTATTTGTTTAATTGTGTGGCGTGTCCATTTTATGCATATATATGTATGTAGTATATTCCTACTCACTAAGCGTTAGCTTACCCTCTCGTTGTTTACTTTTTTTTTATAGATTGCATGGATGCGGTGGCTCGGGTAAGCGTGGGACTAGTGTACTCGCGTAGTTGCTTTATAAGGCTTACTTTTGGATTGATTAGGATTGGGTAGCGTATCCCCAATCACCATGCTCGGCTTTATTTTGTATTAAAAGTCATGTGGTCGAAGTTTGAATTTTGTACTTAAAGGGGTAATTTGGGCATACGTGGGCCCAGTGTCGTAAATCCCTTTTTATTAATGGAACGTGTTAATTTTAACTATTGTAATATGTTGTGAAAAGCATTTGGTCTAAATGTGTCGGGAAGTCGAAGATCTTTTCGCGTGAGTTGGAAAATCCGGACAGCGGGCTGCCAGGCCCTGTGCGCGCCGCGCACAGGTGGGTGTACGCCCCGCGCACCCCATCTGGTCAGCCCAGTCAGTTTTAAATTTTTTTTTATTCCGCATTTTTGGTCAGTTAACGGGTTGGGATGTTACAAGTGGTATCAGAGCATGGTCTAAGGGATTTAGGTGACTTGAGATAGGTGCCTAGACTTACACTTTTGTGTGTGCTTAATTTGTTGCGGGACTTGTAGGAGTACGGGTCGAAATGGGTTATAGTTAGTGCCTCATTTGTAGGTGGACTAACGTTTATATTAGTAATGCGGATATTATTAATATATTATTGTGTTGTGATTATAAATTCTCGCATGTGTTTATATAGCGTAGAATTTTGTTTGTGTTTGTTTATATCATCGAGCGAGGCGGTCGTTGTACTAACGAGTCGATACGGCGTGTATGCGTAATAAGAACTTGCAAACCTTATTACGGGTGCAAATCGTGTCTAACAAATGATGTACGACGAGTGTTTAGCAAGATGGACCGGTGTGGCGTGTGTGGTTTTATACGTTCGTGATCTAATCGCTTTGCATTCCTTAGAATGGCGATGGGAAGTGGGATCGAGACGAACAACGCTGAGATTAACGCTAGAGTTGCGGCCGCCGTTGCGGAGCAAATGAGTGCGTTTCGAGAAGAAATGGATAGGAAGTATTCCGAACTTCAATGTAGTGGTGAAATGGAGCGTTGTCTTAAGAGCTTCATGAGGATTAAACCCCCGATGTATGACGGGAAACCGGATCCTTTGATAAGTACAACTTGGATCTCGGATGTCGAAGGATGTTTTCGTACTATTGATTGCCATCCTGAGAAAAAGACGAGACTCGCTACTAGTTTGTTGCGGGGTAGGGCGAGAGATTGGTTGGATGGTAAGATTGATCTTGCCGGTGGTAAACCATTTATGGCGTTATCGTGGGACGAGTTTAAGAAGGAATTCTTCGAGGAGTTCCGGACTTCAGCCAATTTGTGGGAATTGCGTAATGAGTTACGAAATTTGCGACAAGGATCTATGAATTTGAATACTCTCAAGACGACCTTTATGGCAAAGGCTCGTTTTTGCCCGGAGTATTTGGGAAATGATCGTTTGTTGATGGGGGATTTCTATCGGACCTTGAATAACGACTTGAAGAGTAAAATTATCCGGGATCAAGCGAAATCGTTTGCGGAATTATTCGACTTGGCTAGAGGTTTCGAGTCGTATTCGCGATCAAAGAAGGGTGAACCTTCAAGTGAGAGAAGGGTTGTTTCGTATGGTGCTCCGAGTAAGAGGACTAAGGGTCCGAGTGTGAGTACGGGTGGTACACGGACGGGTATACCAGATTCTAGTGCGTCTAGATGTTACAATTGTGGCATGAGGGGTCACAAGTCTTGGGAATGTTCGGTACCAAAGAGTGATGTCATGGTGTGCTTCAATTGCCAAGAAGAAGGACATCGTAAGTCAGAATGTCCCAAGTTGGCGGGGACGGGTGCGGCAAGGAGACGTTAAGGTACGTTTCATTTTAATAAATATGTCCTTTGATTATTTATTAAGTGCCGATTTATTAAGTGTCGTTTGAGTTTGAATTGTTAAATGCCTTGTTTTGTGCATATTGTTGTTATGGGTGACGTTCCTAATGGAAGTACCCTATGGTGACATTTGATTGTCGGGTGAAGGGCGTAAGACTTGGTGCTACCAAGCATTCCTTAGCGTTGAGAAGTGTTTCTACCAAGCCTTGGGAATGGGTTTTGGTGTTCGGTTGTTAAGCGCGTGTTCGCTTTTGTGTTGAAGTTGATGAACCATGAGGTTCGACGGGTGGGATGAAACACGAAAAATTGAGTGTTGATCTCGATGTATGTTGGTAAAGGAGTCTACGTGACGCGACATTAGGTGCCTCTTTTATACCTACTAGCATGGTGTTCGGCTCCGATTTTGTTGCGGTTACATTGTACTTAGGGTACCGAAGTGAAACGCTTAGGTACATGAGTGATCGGGTGAAATTTGACAAACTAAAGCAATTGGATAATTGCGAGAGTAAAGTTTGTGTACTTGTGGTGAACTCTTCGTTCGAAGTGTTTAGGGATTGGTTAAAATCCTTGGTATGCTCAAGGTTGGAGCAAGATATGGTGATGGGTCGTGTGAACCCAATTGTTGGTAAAGTCTACATTTGGTAGCATTGTACGGTTGTACAAGTTGCGGTTATGGAACGTAGTTCCAAGTGGGGGAGTTACACTTCCGCATGAGGAAGTTCTAGTGGGAGATTTCGGATGACGTTTTTAGTTGATCTGAAACTTGTGATGGGACCTAGTTTTGGTCGATTTGTGGTAGAGTACAATTTCGGTTAAATTGTACTTATGGTTTGGATTTAAATTATCACCGAGGTGGTAATGTAGTAAATCTCGTTGAGAGATAATGAACGTGTTTGGTGAGCAAGGTGAAATCCCTCGGTTAAGGGATGTGTGTGTGTCGGGTTCTCTTTCGGATAATTGTTGTTTTGTGCCTATGTTCGAGATAGGTGGTTCTTGCTCGATTTTGTGAATATTTAGTGGTATCCGTTAGGATTCACTATGGCGTAGCAGAGCGCGATGTTATGCTACTCGTTGTTCGAGGCCAAAAGGGCGTTGATTGGTGAAGCATGACCTTCGGGGTCCGCTGACTTCATCATGGGATTATTGATTGGTGGAGCATGCCCTTCGAGGTCCGCTGACTTCATCATGGGTGTAGTGTTATATTGGTGGAGCATGACCTTCGGGGTCCGCTGACTTCATCATGGGTGTGGTGTTATATCGGTGAAGCATGACCGTCGACGGGGTCCGCTGACTTCATCCGGTGTTGAGACTTGGGAAGTGGGTCGCGTGTAGTTTTCGACCAGCCTTCATGTTGTTGGATGCGTGATCTATCGGTTGTTTTATACACCGATGGTGGGGTCGTAAGGACCATGATGTTTGATCTATTATACACCAATGGTGGGGTCGTAAGGACCGTGTGGTGTGATCTACCGGTTGTTTTATACGCCGATGGTGGGGTCGTGAGGACCATGTTGTATGATTAGTGATGCGATAGCCGTGTTTCGCTCACATGTTATTAGGGGTGTGACGATCGTCGATTTTGTACACCTTGGGATTTGTGTTGCCATAGTCGTTTGGGCGCTATTGGTTTTAACCGTTGGATTATGATGTTACGGTAGTTGCGCATTGGTCGTATTGCGCACTACAAGGGATGTTTAGTGATTGGTGTTATCCGTAAGGATTCGTTTGGTTCGGTCTTCATTGTTTCGGGTTGTTGACCTTAGGTTAAGACTTGGTTGCTTTTAGCATTGTACTCGGTAAGGGTACGCTAAGGGATTGATATCTCGGTACGAGATTGGTTGAGTTTTTCCCGATGTGAGGGATTGAGCATGGTTTTAGTGCTCGGATTGGTGGATTTGATAATTCGCAAGTGACGATTTTAGTCGTTAAGGCGATTCATTGGGAAGAGTTGAATAGGAAAGTCAGTTTGGGACTTATATTTGAGGACCGTGGAGTGTGGTCCGTTTGGTTAAGTGACGAGGATCACGAGGACGTGATCGATTCTAAGTGGGGGAGAGTTGTAAGACCCTAATATTTATTATACGGAAGTGTAATTATGCTACATAGAGTGCATGAGGTATTGTGTAATTAAACGGAGGTCAGATTCTGCCCAGACATGGGTGCGCGCTGCGCGCACCCATGGGTGCGCGCCACGCACATGCCCAGCGACAGAATCCTGACTTTTTCTATTTTAAGTTTAATGAGGGGCGTTTTGGTCTTTTCACATGAGGCCGGATTTGGGAGCTTTATCAGTTGGTTTGGATCCAACTTTAGATCATTTTCACAGCCACTAAACACTCTCATTCATTCTTAGAGAGAAAGAGAAGTCTAGAGAGAGATATGGGGTTTTGGTGAAGAAGGAGCTTGAATTGATCAAAGTCTCGGGTTTTAAAGTTGTTCACCTCATTCCTAGCTTCGTATTGGTTGTTGTGGTAAGTTCTAACTCCGAATTTCATTAATTGATTTTGATATTCAAGTTAGGGTTTGAACTTAAATTGTTAAGAAACCCATTTAAACTCATGAAGTGGGTTTAGTGATACTAGTAATCGGGTTTATTATTATTGTTGGTGGATTTTGGGTTGGTGAACAAATTGGTTATGATTAGGACTTGTAATTGAGTTTAATCACTAGGTTTAGTGATTATGAAAGTGTTAGAACTCATTTGTGTGTTTGAAAGACTAATTTTGGAATTGGGTCAAAATTAGGGTTTATGGGTAATTTTGAGATTGTTAAGTGTTTAACACTTATGATTGGGTTAATTTGGCATATTAGGACCATTGTCACTAGTGTTAGTGATTATTGGTTAGTTTGGGCGCGTTTTTGTGCTTGGAAGTGCATTTGGGTCAAAATGGCACTAAGTGTCGAATTGGGTTGGTTTGTAAGTCAACCCTAATTGTGTTGCTTGTTTCGTGATAATGGAATAGGTACTTTCCATTGACGTGTTGCGGATTACTTGGAAGCATTCATCAAGGCGACAAGGTGAGTGTTAATATCCTATGTGCATATGTATGTGTAGGATGGGTGCGGGTCGGGTGAAGTGGTTCTCGGTTATATAGCTCACTTCACATATAGGTGGATTTGATGGACTTGTGTATAGGTCCAATTAGCACGGATGTGCGTTTTGGTTGACCACCTTTGGCGAGGTACACGTTTTGTGTGTACATTATCACACGTGGTTGTGAATTGGATAACCCCAATGGCGAAGGGTTGATATTGAATTATGATGTGTTTATTTTTATGAATGAATATGTGTTGTCCAAGTTAGTGATATATGTGTTGTACGCTAACGGTTTTATGAATGGATATGTGTTGTCCAAGTTAGTGATATATGTGTTGTACGCTAACGGCTTTATGAATGGATATGTGTTGTCCAAGTTAGTGATATATGTGTTGTACGCTAACGATTTTATGAATGGATATGTGTTGTCCAAGTTAGTGATATATGCGTTGTACGCTAACGGTTTCATGAACGGATATGTGTTGTCCAAGGGTTAGTGATATATGTGTTGTACGCTAACGGTTGTTATGAACACCAATGGGAAATTCGAGTACCATTCCTTTGTACGATTGGTTAACCTTGGGCGGTTTTACGCTATGTTATATATATATATATATATATATATATATATATATATATATATATATATATATATATATATATATATATATATATATATATATATTAATGTATTGTTGTGATGTAGCTAACCCTCCGGGTGTAGCTTATTGGCGTTGTTCACATCGTCATTGGTGACTTACTTTATGGTTGTTGTTACTAGCTTGTTGCTTAGTGATTATACGGTATGCTTAGCTTAGCTTGCCTTTATGCTTGGATGCTCCGGTATGCGGTATTTGTTTAATTGTGTGGTGTGTCCATTTTATGCATATATATGTATGTAGTATATTCCTACTCACTAAGCGTTAGCTTACCCTCTCGTTGTTTACTTTTTTTTTTTATAGATTGCATGGATGCGGTGGCTCGGGTAAGTGTGGGACTAGTGTACTCGCGTAGTTGCTTTAGAAGGCTTGCTTTTGGATTGATTAGGATTGGGTAGCGTATCCCCAATCGCCATGCTCGGCTTTATTTTGTATTAAAAGTCATGTGGTCGAAGTTTGAATTTTGTACTTAAAGGGGTAATTTGGGCATACGTGGGCCCAGTGTCGTAAAACCCTTTTTATTAATGGAACGTGTTAATTTTAACTATTGTAATATGTTGTGAAAAGCATTTGGTCTAAATGTGTCGGGAAGTCGAAGATCTTTTCGCGTGAGTTGGAAAATCCGGACAGTGGGCTGCCAGGCCCTGTGCGCGCTGCGCACAGGTGCGTGCGCGCCGCGCACCCCATCTGGTCAGCCCAGTCAGTTTTAAATTTTTTTTTTATACCGCGTTTTTGGTCGGTTAACGGGTTGGGATGTTACAACAAGGTAATAGATGCTTGCTCACGGAACACCTACGAGGGAAGCTTGGTTATGGCATAGGAGGTTGTGCCACCCATCAGCCGGATATTTGCATGCTTTATTTCCGAGTCTTTTTCCATCAAATGTAACCTTAAATTGTGAAACTTGTATTTTGGCTAAAAGCCACCGAAGTACTTTTAAACCAAGTAATACGAGAAAAGATGTTCCTTTTGCTTTAATCCATTCGGATATTTGGGGTCCTGCACCGGTCATTGGGGGAAATTTTTTCGATATTTTCTTATTTATTGATGATCATACCCGAATGACTTGAATTTATTTTCTAACCTACAAATCAGAAGTCACTTTGAGAAATTTTCTCACTTTTATAAAATGGTACAAATTCAATTTAATAAAGTCAAATTACCTCATATGCTAATTTGACTTCTTGGGATCACAAAGTCCATTTCATCCTTTCCCATTTGGAACATATCACAAGACCAACTAGCTGCCAAGTTAACGGGTCAACATTCTGCATATTTCCTTTTATATACAAAGGGGTTTCAAAATATTTATTGGATTCTTCCTTTTGTAGAAATAGCTGTTAGAAGCTCAAGTGTATATATTTACACTGTGTAATTGTTATTGTATCAATTCAGTTTATGCAAAATACAAAAATACATTTAGCCTTTTTAATCTTTGATTTATCAACTTTTTCGTACCATCTAATAATCCACCACAAGGGTGCACGAATGTCGTATCACCTCTATGTTGACGGAAACTTATATTTGTTTTCATACGAATAAAACTTATAGTGCATGAGATATACTAACGTATAAGGAAAAAGCAGAACGGGTGCTAAATGACCGCCTCAATACTGCTTTTCGTTATTATTAAAACAAATGTAAGAGCTCACGTACATCCGGATTCTTCTTCCGTTCAAGTGTATCAAAAAATAAAAAAAAAATTAGTAAAATTAAAATGGGAATGTATTAATTAAATAGATTGTTATGATGGTTGATGAAATGATCCCTAGAGGTTCATTTGTTCATGCCAGTTGCATCCTTGGCTGCATCTACTGCTCCTTGTGCACCTGCCTTCATCTGCTGTCCAGCCTGCATTGTTTTAAAGTTGACTTTTTCTAGTCAAATTATTTGATTCTCTAGAGGCAAAATAAATGGACCTTTGTTTGGGTTAAGATAAAAAGACGGACAGTTAAGGAATACCGTTACTAAATCAATGTTGTCAACGAATAATGTGTCAAAAAAATAAAATCTGATGTGAAATTTAATAACTAGTCTTTGAAAAATTGACTTTTGACTTGTGGAAATTAAATATGTAAAATTATAGTTTAGATAATTTGGCAGTTTGGCACCTGCTGGGCTGATTCTTGGGCAGATTGGGCAGCATTGTTAGCTTTGTCCATCAGCTGCCCACCCTTCTCCTGAAAATAACAACAAAACAGTTAAGAAAAGTTACATACATATTATTCATTTTAATGTGTTCCTTAATCATACGTATCGATCTCAATAAAATCCATAGATTTAACAGACAAAATATGTCCCTACAAAAGAAAATTCAATATTTTCTAGGTTACATTTTTAAGAAAATATGATCAAAACATGAAAACTCAAGTATAACGAAGACATCATTGTGTAACGAGCCCAAATGTATCACAACACAAAAATGGTATATAGAGTAACAAACGCGAATATGAAAGGAGAGATATTAAAATTGACCTCGGCTTGGCCCTTGGCTTGGCCAGCCTGGTAACTTGCGCTTTGGTTGTTGTTCATGGTTATTTTTTTTTTTTTTTTGGAGATCTTAGCGTCGATACAAAATGGGGTTGTTTTGAAGAAAATGTATGAAGGGGAGCTAGGATTATATATGGCATGTAAATGATAATTTTCTTGTATTTGTCCAAGTTTTTCGTGTGTTATGAGAAAGATGAGGAATAGTGTACACTTGTCATCATCATCTGTGGTCTCTTTAATTATTGTTTTGATTTTGGTTTAATGAAAAAATAAATAAATGTTTCATCTAAATCTGAATGGTATTCCACATTCCATATTTAGGTGATTAGTTTGATTTGGGTTGCCCATTTTGTGGATCTAAAACTTGAATTATTATTATTATGTTGATGTTGATTATTTCTCGCTGCACTAGGGGCATCTTTTAACTATCATTCCATGTTTTGTAAAAACAGCAAGTCCTAATACTATCTTATATGTCAGTTTTGCAATGAAATATAATCAAATATCCACAATTCTAAAATTAATACCATAGTTTATAAGTGTTTATATTCATAACTAGTGAAATGACCCGTGGAAACACGGGTTTGTTTAAACGGAACAGTTTAATGATATGTTTTACGTATTAAGTGAATGTAAATGTTAAAGTCATTTAGTTTATTGCCCTGTGAAACCACGGATCTCGACTAAGAAACTTGTCGTTGATTTTACAAACATAAAGTTCGCTCAAAGTTGAGTATTTATATTTTTATTTTTAATAATAATAATAATTAATAATAATAAATGCAATTTAATTTTTTTAGAAAAATAAAATTACAATTTAGGAGAGATTAATATTTCCTTTTAAAAAAAGATTTTGTATTATTTTTTAAATTAAATTAATATATAATTATGACATCATCATTATGAAAATTAAGCTTAATGATGACATCATCATTTTAGAGGTTTATTAGATTATATAGATTTTCGCGCACTAGAAAAAAATTACTAACTCTTGTCATTTTATTCTTTTTTTTTTGATGACATATTTTCAGGGGCCGCATTAATTTTAGGGGCCCTGTTCGAAAAATAAAAGTGGGTCTTTTGTATACAAATTTTTTTTCTTATATAACATAATATTAAGCTTCGACATCTAAGTATTGGAGCATGAACGTGGAGTATTGGAGCATGAAAGTGGAGTATTGGAGCATAATATTGGATTACGGAGTATTCGACATTGATTATGTATCTTATTTTTCAATTTTTCTATTTTTTTATTAACAAATTGACCAAAATATGTAAAAATGAGCCTATATATGTAATGTTAGGATATTTTTTAGGGGCCCTTATAGATGTTGGGCCCTGTGCGACTGCACGGCTTGCACGCCTCAATATCCGGCCTGCATATTTTTATTAAGATACTCTAGCCAGAAACTAGAGTAAACAATTACAATGGCCTTAAAATCAATTACTCTAAGAAATACAATTTTTTCCTTATATATCTAAGTCAAACAAAAGAATAACAAAGAATATAATCAAATAATCGTTTTTTCTTAACCACCTTTGTCGGGCCGTCCTGTTAATTTCAAGGGTCATGTTCAATAAGTAATAAGAGGTCCTTTTATATACGATTTTTTTGGTAAGCGAGGGAACTCTCCTATGAACGAGCACATTGGCTCCCCCATAGAAGGTAAAACTTATACATAAATGGACCATATACTAGGTAATATATTGTTGGATTATAATTTTGGTCCTTTTAGACAGTGAGCCTGTGCGATTGCGCACTTTGCACACCCAAAGTCCGGACATGCACCTTTGAGTCGAACATGGAGATATTCCTGAGCCTCCATATCATCCAAAAAGTTGCAGCCATGATTGCTAACACACGCTCTTTAGATTCATTGGTAAGACGTCATTTGTACGTCCATTCTGACCACTCTTTGCAAGATTTAATAGCTGTAATGCTCACATCGCAACACCTTAACCCGACTCCAAACCTCAACGGCCACCTCACAAGTCACAAGTGAAAAAAGTATGTGTGCTGGTTTCAGAATAGGATGAAAAAACCGTTTTCACTCAATTGATTCTCTCAAACAGAATTGATTCAGCCATAAACCAAAATATGAATTACGGTGTTGGTCCATGTGAATTGTACCTTGTTGTAGGGTGCACCTAAACTATTTTTTTATTTGGTTGGTCACCTTGATTTTAGCTAATTGCGTGGTTGGTCTCTAAGAGCACCAGGAGTCGATGCAATTTTTCACCGTCGAAGGAATTTAACGCCGGCGACGGCGGTTTCGTCGACTCCGGTTCGGCGTTAAATCGCCGTTAAATGAGTTTAACGGTGGCCTACCCACCCGACGTTGTTTCTACTTCTTTTTCTTTTTTTTTCTTTTCTTTCTTTTTTCCTTTTGTTATCTGATGTTGTTGCTGTGTGTTTTTTGATTTTTGCAGGTGCGTTTCAAGAGGAAGATGAATACAGAGTAAATTAGTATAAATAATAAATACTCCGTAATTAGGTTTAATAAAAAGATGGGTTAAAAAATGGGCCAAATTAGTGGGCTTACATTTATTTTTATAGTTGGGCTAAATTCTCTTTAAATATTTATAATTTATAATTATAAATATTACTAACTAAAAGTATTATTTATTTTTATAGTTTATAATTAATAATCATATTAAATAAATAATAGATAAAAGTATAAACAAAGTAAGTTAAATAATATCATTAAAAGTATTTAAAAAATAATTAAATAATGATTTAACACTGAACCATTTCCCCAGTTTTGGCCTCAGTGTTAAATCCAGTGTTAAATTTAACACTGAGATTTAACACCGAACGACTCCCTGTGCTCTAACGTTGATATGACGTTAATTTTTTCTGTTAAATTTAATTACGTGCGATACATGATACCTGTCAGGGTAATTTTATTTTTTATCTTAAATATAATTTGTAGTTACCAAGGCTGGTCCAGGCTATGGGCAGACCGGGCGGCCGCCCAGGGCATCAAGACATAAAGGGCACTTTTTTTTAGGTTTTCAATTTCAAAGTTTATGAGAATCGTAAGAAATTTTGGATGATTTGATGTGATTGAATCAAGTTATATTATGATTAAAAGAAAAATATGTTTAATCTAACAAAAAAGCAAAACCAATTTCAGAATGAAAGATGTTGCAGGAGGCTCACATGAAAGAGACGACTCAGCTCCATAATAAGAATGAAAAGATCATTTTTTGTTAATTTATTATTGTTTTCTTTGATATCCTTACACATATTGTTAAAGTATGTTTTTACTGATACTATGATCACAATAGGTGAGAAGGATGTTTGTAATGAGTTCGTTTGTGATGTTGCTCCCATTATTATTTCGTACCTCCCTATTGAAAAGGTACAATCGGTTACGAGGTGACAAACAAAGATGGGGGTACCGGTTGCGGTCATATTGAACTATTGAAGACACATTTACAAAAGTTGTCTAGGAATAGTATTGATGATGACTCACTCATTTGTAAATATTTATCGATCATATCGGTGACGATTCCATACATCAATTGACGTAGAGCTGAAGTATATTTTTGTAAAGCAATAGAAGTCTGCATACTGATAGCATTATAACGTTCCGTAAAATAAATAAAACGCTCGAAAGTACCATTACTAGAAAAATTAGTTATACCTTGCGTGATTCGGTGGAATAATTGACAGCGTATACGAAAACGCCTTTCAAATCTTGCGGGCTGATACTTTTTCGTCTCACTAAAAATAATCATCCCACAACCGTTGCGCGACGACCTCACACTCTCTCGTAATATAACCTCAGACTCTTGGAACACGCGGCTCGGACTCGACAACAGACTCTTCTTCTAGTTTCTGAATAAGTTGAATAATATGCGCATCTTATGAATCGGAACCGGAATCACGTAAATACGATCCCATAATTAAAAAATTGTAAGATTATAATGTATAGAAAAGAGAGAAAAATGAGTGTTAGGTGTGTAATAAATGAATTGTGAAATGGGTTTAAATAGATAAAAATAGTAGAATTTTGGAAAGAAAAAAAAAATCAAACGTCATGTAATCGTTGCCAAACGGTCAGAATTCGTCACCTAATCACAAACCTCCACGTTGCTTTGAGTTTTTTTCCCATTAAAACATTGACTGACGCCCCGGGCGCGTCACCCCTGACGCCGTGTTAATGGCGTAGAGGGCGTCAAATTTCGTCAACGTGTCTGACGAATGGATTTTTACGCTCTTTTAACAAGAGGCTTTAGGGCACTGGGTGTCGTGACGCGTCAGTTCGGTGTTAGTTCAGTGTCTTGCTGATGACTGGACGCTGACTGGATCGACAATGTAAAGTGACATTGATGAAGAAATCGGAGAAGTGGTAAGATGGTCAGTTTAGTGTCATTGAGAGAGAAGATATTTTGTGTTTATTATTTAATTCTTTTTTTAAATTAAACCCATTGAAGAAATTTGGTACCAGATTATAAGACAGAATAGTAAAATTTAAGAACAAGAACTTATTGGAAATCCTTCTCCAATTATAGAAAAACTCTTATTACAATCTCCTTATTACATCCCTATTTATAGTTGATTAACCTTATCCATTAAGTTAATCAAGTCTAGTCTAGAATAATCTAGGATAACCAAGTCTAGAATCATCTAGGATAGTCAAGTCTAGAATAAAGTAGAAAAGTCAAGGAAGAAGCAAAATTGAAAACAATGACGGCTAGCCCACTTGTTATCCGTTCACATGTTCCACCTCCTCAAATCCATTTGAGATATAATTTCACAAAATAAACCTCTAACTATTACTTTATGTCAAGATTGGTCCAACAATCACCCCCCAATCTTGACCTTGAGTAATCATTTATTTCTTTGAGTCTTCAATCCTTTGAACCCCAAGAATCTCTCTCATTTCAGCAAACACTAACTTCGGCAATGCTTTTGTAAGAATATCAGCCCATTGCTGATCCCCACTGATGTGTTCAACTTTAATCTTCTCTATTTCAACACATTCTCGTATGAAATGATACCGTGTGTCGATATGCTTACTTCTTCCATGAAATACCGGATTTTTCATCAATGATATTGCTGACTTATTATCAACTTTGATCACGACTTGTTCTTTTTTTCTTCCAGTTATTTCAGCTAAGAGTCCCCTTAACCATATTGCTTGACAAGTTGCTGCAGTAGCAGCCATAAATTCTGCTTCGCAGGATGATAAGGCCACTGTTTGTTGTTTTTGTGAATTCCAAGCAATAGGTCCATCATCAAAGTAGAACACTAATCCAGTAGTACCCTTTACAACATCTGGGTCCACCGAGAAGCTGCTGTCACTAAATCCAAGTAGGTTATTGCTACCATTCCTTCGATAGTGAATACCCAGGTCTACTGTACCTTTCAAGTACCTGAGAATTTGCTTAACAGCTTGAAGATGAGTAATTTTAGGAGTTTGCATATACCTACTTGCATATCCCACCGAGTATGCAAGATCCGGCCGTGTATGAGTTAAATACCGAAGGCATCCAATTGTTTTCCGGTATTCAGTTGCATCAACACATTTGCTGCCATCATCTTTCATCAACTTCAGACCTAGTCCCATTGGATATTTGATGGAATTGCACTCCCACATTCCTGCTTCCTCTAGGATTCTTTTAGCATATCTTGATTGATGAATTTTTATTCCATCTATGCCTTGTATTACTTCGAGTCCGAGATAATAAGAAAGTAAGCCCAGATCACTCATCTCGAATTTATCTTCCATTTGCCTTTTGAATTGTTTGATTTTCTCCAGGTTATTACCCGTTACAATCAAATCATCAACATAAATTCCTACCAAAAGTGATCCTTCTTGTGTTCTTTTTGTGTATACAGCTTGTTCAAGCTTACACCTTCGAAATCCATATTCCTTTAGAACTCCATCTAATTTTGTATTCCAAGCACGTGGGGCTTGCTTCAGGCCATAGAGAGCCTTTGACAGTCTGTACACCTTTTGTTCCTTCCCCTTTATCACAAAACCTTCCGGTTGAGATATGAAGACTTCTTCCTTGAGGTCACCGTGTAGAAATGCTGTTTTAACATCTAGGTGATGAACATCCCACCCTCTTTGGGCTGCCAAAGCTAGAATAAGTCTAACAGTCTCAAGTCTAGCTACGGATGCGAATACCTCGTCAAAGTCTACACCATGTGTCTGGATGTAGCCTTTGGCAACTAGCCGTGCTTTATGTCGTGTGACATTTCCTTTTGCATCCCTTTTAATTTTGTATACCCATTTTAGTCCAATAGGTCGGTGTCCTTGGGGTAGATCCATTAACTCCCAAGTATTATTCCTTTCAATGGAAGCTATTTCACCTTCCATAGCTTGCTGCCATTCTTTATATCTTGTAGCTTCCCTGAAATTTGTTGGTTCTCCTTCAGTAAGAAGAAGATCATATACATCACTTTGATTTTTCCAACCTCGAGGTGGTGTATCATCATATGTCTCCTCTTCTGCCATAGATGGATCTGACTCATTGACTGTATCTGTCGGGAGACGAGACAGCATAGGTCCTCGTTGTTTTACTGTTGTTTCAGGACTGCTAACATCAGAATGGGTTATGCTTTCCTCATTGGTCGATCTTCCTTGACTTGAGGAGTTGCTGCTTTGTGGGCTATACGAGCTACTTGGGCTGCCTGGTTCAGTAGGCCCATTTTCAGAATTTTGATCAGCCGAGAAAACTTCACCGGGGTTTATATGTATCACGAATTCTCCTTTGTGATTAGGTTCTTGATTGTAATCTACTCCAGAATGCCAATCCCATTTGCGTGCTTCATCAAATTCCACATCTCGACTGATTACTATTTTCATCTTCTCAGGATCATACATATGATGTGCCTTAGTTCCTGGTTCAGTTCCTAAATAAACCATAGGAATACTTCTGTCATCAAGTTTTTTTACTTGATCTGAAGGTACTTTCACATATCCAACACATCCAAACACCCGTAAATGATCAAGATTTGGTCTTCTTCCTTTTAAAGCCTCATATGGTGTTTGATTTTTCAGAATCTTCGTGGGCAACCTGTTTAGAATATAAACCGAGTGACGTACTGCTTCAGCCCAGAAACTTTGTGGCATATCCATTGCTTTAAGAACACTCATTGTTGTGCTCATCACTGTTCGATTTCGCCTTTCAACGATACCATTCTGCTGTGGCGTGTAAGGTGCAGTCAACTGTCTTGTGATTCCAGCATAATCACAATACTGATTGAACTCGTTGGATGTAAATTCTCCTCCCTCGATCAGTTCTAAGGACCTTTATTTTCCTTCCATATTGATTTTCAGCAATCGCCTTGAATTTCTTGAATTGCTCAAATGCCTCTCCTTTGGTTTTTAACATGAAAGACCACATAAACCTGCTGTGATCATCAACAATCAACATAACGTACTTGTTTTCCGCTTAGGTGGCAGGGGATATGGGTCCGCACAGGTCTGCATAAACCTGTTCCAGTGGATTTTAGGCTCTAAAAGTCGTCTGGACAGGAAAACTTTGTCGTGAATGTTTCCCTGCTAAACATGCTTCACACATCTGTGTAGGGTGATCAATAACCGGCACTCCATCCACTAGATTGTTGGTCCCTAGCAGCTTTATTGTATCAAAGTTCACATGATCGAGACGGTCATGCCATAATGATGTCGTAGCCTGGGGGTACGTGATAGTACTATATTTTACTACGAAATACGTTACAAATTACACAAGTTTTAATTATTTATTTACAAATGGGATATACCTAAACCTTGCTACAACACTATAGGCAGTGTACCTAATCGTAGAGTAGTATAGTTTTTAGTAAGTCCGGTTCGTTCCACAGGGAGCGGGCTTATTGCACACTATATTTTTAAACAACTATATTTGTACAAAATATATATAATTATATATAATAACATATAAAAGGGGGTTTACCGTTTAATAACCGGTTTGTCGATTTTATATTTTAAGCGAAGCGTAAAGTAAATGACGATATTTAACTAACAATATAAAATAAATAACAATAATTAAAATGACAATAAATAAAAGTACGAGGAAATATGAAATAAAATATATTATGCTTATTTAAACTTCCGTAACCATGATGGTTGACGTGTTGATTTTAGTTTTATGCCCATGAGTTAATTGTCCTTTGTCCTGGATTATTTAATATGTCCATCTGGTTTTTGTCCATAACAGTCCATCGGTCATAAATTTAAAGTGCGAGTGTCCTCGTCAATTTATTCTTATACCCGAAGTCAAATATTCCAACTAATTGGAGACTTAAACTGTAACAAGGTTTTAATACTTTGTTTAATAATTACACCAGGATATCGACTGCGTGTAACCCAAGGTTTTAATACTTTGTTATCAATTATGCCAAGTGTCCTTGTACATAATTTCACCCCTGTTTTAATAATTCCATAGACTATTAATCCATTCCCGTGTCCGGTTAAATGAACGATTATTCGTACATATAAATACCCCGCCCATCGTGTCCGATCGAGTGTATATGGTTATTTATAGGTACATCCAATTGTAAATCTTTATATTAAAATTAACAAACTATCATTTAGTTAAACAAATATAAAACCCATTAATAGCCCATAGTCTAATTTCCACAAGTGTCGTTCTTTTGTCCAAACCCCAATTATGGTACAAAGCCCAATTACCCAATTTTAATATTTTTATCCCAACATCATGATTACTTCGTCTTAAATAAGCATAATAATAACTTAAGTACGAGACATTAATTTAAAAAGGAGAACATAGCTTACATTGATTATTTATCGCGTAGTGTTACACGGACAGAGCTCCGACTTTAAAACCCTTAAAATAACCTTTACATAACCCAAACTAATCTAATATAACACTAATCTATATATATATATATATATATATATATATATATATATATATATATATATATATATATATATATATATATATATATATTTATATTATACTACGGAGTATTATTATTATTATGTTATTTTTACTCGCAGAATTCGTGACCTTTTATAGGCATTTTGGAATTTGGCAGCTCCGCGAGTCGTGGAGTTTTTGGCCTTCAAACTCCGCGAGTCGTGGAGTTTGAAAATCCAGCTCACAAACTTTTGGCTCCTAGCTTGTCGACATAATAAATATATAAATATAAAATATAAATAATTAATATAATTATATATATATTATATTATATTCTTGTGCATAACTGACTTGTAATTTTTGGTCCGTTGCGTCGGGCGTTGATAGTTGACTCATGTTCCGGTTCCGGATTTTCGAACGTCCTTGCGTACAATTTAATATCTTGTACTTTGTGTTCCGCAACTTGTACTTTTGTCATTTTTAGACGTTTCTTATCAATAAATTGAACCACTTGGATTGTATCTTGTACATTTGAGCTTTTTGGTCATTTGCATCTTCAAATCTTCGTTTTCGCCTTTTGTCTTCGCACTTATTTATTTAAACAATTACAATGAAAATATAATACAATTACATATGAAAACCTATTATTTAGGAGGGATATTGCTATGAAATATATGTTCCTTTTTAGCCTTATCAAACATCCCCACACTTGAGCGTTGCTTGTCCTCAAGCAATACAGAACTTGAAATAAAAACATACATGAATCACTTTTTTATTCATCACACTTTGTACATCAGTGATTTTGATATGGTGGTATAAATAATGATAGTAACGATAGAACCATGGTTAAAAGTGGGTGTGTCATCCACAGTTGCCTCGGGTTTAGGTCAACGACACTTGCAATCAAATAGCCGATTTACTTTCGGTTTCCAAAGCAAAGTGCACATTTGAAAGGCGGTTTACAGTCCCGCATGACTATGAAAATGTAGATCCTTAAGGAAATTGGATCTTTATGGAAACATTTGATCTTTTGAAAATTCAATCTAGATTTTACCCTAGATAAGTTTTCCGGAATAACCCTTCACCGGTGTTTGTAAAATATTTTTGTGGGTTGTGTGGGTTTCAGATTTGAAAATTTTAGCTCAACACTTGTGGTTTTGTGTTACCCACTTGCTAACCTTGTATTAGGAAAGCAACACGTCCAGTTCACTTGTCCCGTATATTACCTTTCGGTAAACTACCTTTCGGTTGTAAAGGAAAGCGATGAACAAGCAACTGTTAAGGCAATGTCTAATGACATGCATTTGATTATGGTCCAAAAACGTGTCGGATGCTATTACTATCCTTTGTAGGAGCAATAGTAAAGATCATCCTATGATTTTTTCGGTCTGGCACAAGGTCCTGTCTTCAACCATGCTATGCAACCACCGTTCTTACGGTTGACACCCGATTTGGTTCAGGTGACCTAATGAATTCCAGGTGAATTCCTAGAATTTTACGTTCAATGGTAATGAACGCATTGAAAATAGGTTTTCAGAAAACAAATCGGTTTTAATTTTGATCAAAATATTTTCTCGTTCAAGCTCGAGTTTAGATATCATTGAATTTCATGAGTTTGTAATTCTCAATCTTTAAGGTCAATCTCAAGGATTGAGTAATATCAGGCTTAAAAGCTGATTTTTAATCTTTAAGGAGATTATCCTTTCTGGGGGTCTGATTCATTAGTCTTATCAAGCTAATTTGCACGGCGCCCTCCCCATTTTACGAGACAGATCCTCTCATGGTTAGGATAAGTCTGACCACATGGCGACCCTGTTTGATGCTGAGGTCCGTGGATTTCCTGCTGATTTTAGAGATGACTTTTCTAGATTTTTCGTCAACCTACAGCTGGTCTGGTTGACCTAAATCAACTTCTTGACCTAAATCAAGAAGCGCGTGTCTTTTTTGGAAGACTTTGCTTCCTTTTAATGATGGAATTGATTCATCGTGTAGATTGATCTTTTCTTTTCTTTCATCGGGTAAAATAGTTAATTTAGTCCAAAACAAAAGCATCTGCAATAAACTTTACAGAAACATGTGCTAGATAGTTTTTAATTGAATAACTAGGTACATTCTCCCCACACTTAGTTTCTTTCTTTGCCTTTTTATTCTCCTTTATTCCATTTTAAATGAATTCAAGCGTTTTTAGGGTGTTTCTCCATTTATGTCCTTTCCGAGGTAACGATAATTTCGGTATTAACACCTAATTTTCATCGTTCATAAATATGTATAAACATGATTTTAAATTCATTTAGTTGAAAAATTTTCAAATTTTCATAAAATTTGGCAAATAAACCAAGTATAAACCCGAGAGAATTTATAACCCTTCCCCACACTTGAGATCATGCAATGCCCTAATTTGCATGAAATCAGACTATAATTATAAATTCATGAGGGTGATTAGTGTAGAAAAGTAGTTAAAGATACCATAGATTTATAGTTACAAAGCTCATCGAATGATAGATGGCGCGCCTCATCGTTCATTCCTTCTTGTTTTATCACACATGCGTTTTTTTAAAAACGGCTGCTTTTCTGAACTGTTTACTAATATTTGAAAAAGCGTCTTTTACCCTAATCATGCATTTTTATTAACGAGTTATGCACTAACCCGAACCCCTAATTTAACGTTAAGTGGGGTTAGACTTCCCCATACTTAGCTGACGACATGTGAAGTCGGTAGAATAAGTTCCACGAATTAAAATAGTGAGCCAGTTATTTACATCTCGGGTGGTGTGTAATATATCAATGGGTTTAAAGTTTAGACTCACCCGATCGTCACTACTTAATTCTTTTTTAAGTGTAGCTTTTAGTAAATGAATATGTCTCTTTTCTGGTTCTTGGTCAAATGGATCGATATACACCGACATACATATTATAGGGTGGACAATTTCTAACGTTTCCTTCCATTCATTCCCGGGATCAAAGGTTTCACCTCTATTACCCAATTGGGTGAAATTCGAGGTGTCATTATCTATTACAGCTCGTAGTTCATTTCCGGTGGATGACTCGTCTATTGAGAATATTGGGTTGGAAGGTTGTGGAATGGTGAATTTCGGGATCAAAGCAAATTCTTCTTCATTAATGGTACTTATTGGTCTCACCATTTTGGTCTCGGGGGTAAAATTTTCAACGTTATCGTTTTTCCAAGAGTACCAATTTGTCACCCTTACTTCTTCTTCTTCATCCATTGATGGATCGTTGATTTCGTCGGTAGAGGCTAATGTGTCGATATGTTGTGAAATTGGTAAAGCTGAATAAAAAGTATCATCGGGATAGTTGGTGATTTCGGAGCTCTCGAATTCATCAAAATTCGATGATATGAGATTTTCTTGCACAATACTCCTCAAATCAACAGGTGTGTAGTCTGATAGAGTTTCAGCTTGCCGGTTTACAAACTCTCTCATTTGTTCATTTTGAGCATTGAATTCTTCGAGTTTGATTTTCATATTGTCTAATAAATTTTCAGACACGTAATTTTCCTCGTCTACTGGTTGTTGAGTTTGGAAATATTCTTGGAAATAATCCCAATTTGAATTGTATTCTTCATAATCATTCCATTCAGGTTCCGTGGGTGCGTAATTTTCCATAGGAACGTAATAATAACATTCCCATGTTGAGTGATAATCTCCACAGATTTCACAACCAGTTATTGTTTCGTCATTCGTGATCCAAGATTGACCGAACGAATTTTCTTCAACACCCGTTTGAGAGTATTGATTTAATTGATTTTGGATATCAAAAAGAGTTTCCATAGCCTTGTTTTCAAAATTTTCCATTTTATTGCGATGGCCAAATTTTAGCTACAATGTGGTGCATTTACTAATTATCCTATTAGTTATAAAAATAGAAAAACTTATAAAAGTTGTCCGATTAATAGACTTTTCTGCTTTTGCCCACGTTTCGAATAGCCAAAAGATGCAGCAGGGAGCCAGAACCCTTTAAATCGGAAGCTCACAACTCAGCCACTAACAAATCCAACTATTACTACGAAGCAGAAAATTGTCAACGTCCATTAATTTAACCACTTAAATAATTTTTCTTTCCGTTTGAGATATTAGATAAGAAATAGAGAAAATTTCTAAGTCCTAAAAACTAGCGTGTCGAGAAATAAGAAAGAAAAAGAGTGCGCGTCGAAAAACGTCGAAAAATAAAAGTAAGAAAGATAGCGCGAAAAACGGCGTCGCAAAATTCTAAAGCACCTAAATCTTAGTCTAAGGAATAAGCACTTAAGGGATTTTACGGCAAAGCCTAAAAATCTAGAAATAAAAATAAGCTACGGCAAAATACTAAGCTTAAAACTAGATATGAACGATAAAAATACAAATATTACGATTAAATAATTAAAAAGATACAAAAATGATAAAATTACTAATTTTATAAAAAATATTATTTTTATATTTATTTTATAAAAGTATTAATTTTTATATATAATAAAACTAATTATAATTAAAATACAATTTAATTAAAAATTAAAACTAATTATATTAAACTAATAAAGTAATTAGGGTTTAAAAATAATAATAAATAATATTACTCCGTAATTAAAGCGAAAATAGGGTTTCTGTCAGCGCGTCAGGGCGGCTCCGCGAGTCGTGGAGTTTTAAGCCTGCAAACTCCGCGAGTCGTGGAGTTTGAAAAAAACGTTTTTTTTTTATATTGTTTTTCTAAAAATATATATAAATATATTTATACAAAAATAAATTAAAAATATAGAGTTTCGCCGATGTCCCCGGCAGCGGCGCCAAAAACTTGATGTCGTAGCTTGGGGGTACGTGATAGTACTATATTTTACTACGAAATACGTTACAAATTACACAAGTTTTAATTATTTATTTACAAATGGGATATACCTAAACCTTGCTACAACACTATAGGCAGTGTACCTAATCGTAGAGTAGTATAGTTTTTAGTAAGTCCGGTTCGTTTCACAGGGAGCGGGCTTATTGCACACTATATTTTTAAACAACTATATTTGTACAAAATATATATAATTATATATAATAATATATAAAAGAGGGTTTACCGTTTAATGACCGGTTTGTCGATTTTATATTTTAAGCGAAGCGTAAAGTAAATGACGATATTTAACTAACAATATAAAATAAATAACAATAATTAAAATGACAATAAATAAAAGTACGAGGAAATATGAAATAAAATATATTATGCTTATTTAAACTTCCGTAACCATGATGGTTGACGTGTTGATTTTAGTTTTATGCCCATGGGTTAATTGTCCTTTGTCCTGGATTATTTAATATGTCCGTCTGGTTTTTGTCCATAACAGTCCATCGGTCATAAATTTAAAGTGCGAGTGTCCTCGTCAATTTATTCTTATACCCGAAGTTAAATATTCCAACTAATTGGGGACTTAAACTGTAACAAGGTTTTAATACTTTGTTTAATAATTACACCAGGATATCGACTGCGTGTAACCCAAGGTTTTAATACTTTGTTATCAATTATGCCAAGTGTCCTTGTACATAATTTCACCCCTGTTTTAATAATTCCATAGACTATTAATCCATTCCCGTGTCCGGTTAAATGAACGATTATTCGTACATATAAATACCCCGCCCATCGTGTCCGATCGAGTGTATATGGTTATTTATAGGTACATCCAATTGTAAATCTTTATATTAAAATTAACAAACTATCATTTAGTTAAACAAATATAAAGCCCATTAATAGCACATAGTCTAATTTCCACAAGTGTCGTTCTTTTGTCCAAACCCCAATTATGGTACAAAGCCCAATTACCCAATTTTAATATTTTTAGCCCAACATCATGATTACTTCGTCTTAAATAAGCATAATAATAACTTAAGTACGAGACATTAATTTAAAAAGGAGAACATAGCTTACATTGATTATTTATCGCGTAGTGTTACACGGACAGAGCTCCGACTTTAAAACCCGTAAAATAACCTTTACATAACCCGAACTAATCTAATATAACACTAATCTATATTATATATATATATATATATATATATATATATATATATATATATATATATATATATATATATATATATATATATATATATATATATATATATATATATATTATATTTATTTATATTATACTACGGAGTATTATTATTATTATGTTATTTTTACTCGCAGAATTCGTGACCTTTTATAGGCATTTTGGAATTTGGCAGCTCCGCGAGTCGTGGAGTTTTTGGCCTTCAAACTCCGCGAGTCGTGGAGTTTGAATATCCAGCTCACAAACTTTTGGCTCCTAGCTTGTCGACATAATAAATATATAAATATAAAATATAAATAATTAATATAATTATTTATATATTATATTATATTCTTGTGCATAACTGACTTGTAATTTTGGTCCGTTTCGTCGGGCGTTGATAGTTGACTCATGTCCGGTTCCGGATTTTCGAACGTCCTTGCGTACAATTTAATATCTTGTACTTTGCGTTCCGTAACTTGTACTTTTGTCATTTTTAGACGTTTCTTATCAATAAATTGAACCACTTGGATTGTATCTTGTACATTTGAGCTTTTTGGTCATTTGCGTCTTCAAATCTTCATTTTCGCCTTTTGTCTTCGCAATTATTTATTTAAACAATTACAATGAAAATATAATACAATTACATATGAAAACCTATTATTTAGGAGGGATATTGCTATGAAATATATGTTCCTTTTTAGCCTTATCACATAACCATGCTGGATCATCAATCTTGGCATGTAAACAGATTGGTGTCCCAACCTCGAGATTAATTTTATACAACCGATTAGGGGACCTTTGAATCTTCATTAGCAGCGATCCATCTACCTCAAACATATATAAGAAACCATGTTTGATCAAGATTACACAACCCCCTTCTTCAGCTTGCCCAAGACTAAATATGTTAGTCTTTAAGTATGGGATATAAAGTATGTCGGTCAACAAACGTTGTTCACCATTCTTACATGCTAAAAGAATAGATCCTCTTCCTTCTATATCCACACACGAGTTATCCCCAAATCTCACTGTACCACCAATATCCGTATCAAGTTGATAATGCTAAAAACGAACATATATTTCATAGCATTATTCCTCAAGAAATACAAGCTTTTAGTTGCAATTGTCCTATTTACAAGTGATATTCGTTTAAATAATAAAAGGTGAAGACAAAAGACAGATTCGACGAATTGAAGACGCAAATGACCAAAAAGCTCAAAAGTACAAAATACAATCAATGAGGTTCTAATTATTGATAAGAAACGTCTCAAAATTACAAGAGTACAAGATTCAAAATGAAAAGTACAAGATATTAAATTGTACGCAAGGACGTTCGAAAATCCGGAACCGGAACCAGAGTCAACTCTCAACGCTCGACGCAACGGACTAAAAATTACAAGTCAACTATGCATATGAATATAATATAATATATAATTAATTCTTAAAATTAATATATATATATATTATATTATATTTAAATAAACGTCGGCAGAAGAAAACAACCAAAAGTGGCTCTCCCCAGCTGGCCATGCGATCGCATGGCCTGGAAGGCATAAATCCATGCGATCGCATGAGCCCCTTTTCCAGATCACAGGCCTATAAAAATCGAGCTTTGGTGCACCATTTTTCCATCCATAATATCAATCTCTCTATCTATATACGTAGTATATATTTATATTTATATTTTAATTTTAATTTTAATTTTAATTCTAATAATAAGGGTATGTTAGCGAATGTTGTAAGGGTGTAAGTCGAAATTCTGTCCGTGTAACGCTACGCTATTTTTAATCATTGTAAGTTATGTTCAACCTTTTTACATTAATGTCTTGTAGCTAAGTTATTATTATGCTTATTTAATCCGAAGTAATCATGATGTTGGGCTAAAAATATTAAAATTAGGTAATTGGGCTTTGTACCATAATTGGGGTTTGGACAAAAGAACGACACTTGTGGAAATTAGACTATGGGCTATTAATGGGCTTTATATTTGTTTAACTAAATGATAGTTTGTTAATTTTAATATAAAGATTTACAATTGAACATCCCTATAAATAACCATATACACTCGATCGAATACGATGGGCAGGGTATTTATATGTACGAATAATCGTTCATTTAACCGGACACGGGAATTGATTAATAGTCACTAGAATTATTAAAATAGGGGTGAAATTATGTACAAGGACACTTGGCATAATTGATAACAAAGTATTAAAACCTTGGGTTACACTCAGTCGACATCCTGGTGTAATTATTAAACAAAGTAATAAAACCTTGTTACAGTTTAAGTCCCCAATTAGTTGGAATATTTAACTTCGGGTATAAGGATAATTTGACGAGGACACTCGCACTTTATATTTATGACTGATGGACTGTTATGGACAAAAACCAGACGAACATATTAAATAATCCAGGACAAAGGACAATTAACCCATGGGCATAAAACTAAAATCAACACGTCAAACATCATGATTACGAAAGTTTAAATAAGCATAATTCTTTTATTTCATATTTAATTTCCTTTATTTTATATTTAATTGCACTTCTAATTATCGCACTTTTATTTATTGTTATTATATTTAATTGCAATTTTAATTATCGTACTTTTTAATTATCGCAAGTTTATTTTATCGCACTTTTATTTATCGCAATTTCATTATCGTTATTTACTTTACGCTTTAAATTAAGTCTTTTTTTTATTTAATATTTTACATTTTGTTTTAACTGCGACTAAAGTTTTAAAATCGACAAACCGGTCATTAAATGGTAAAAACCCCCCTTTAAAATAATAATATTACTTATATATATATTCGTATTTTTATAAATTAAACTAATATAGCGTTAAGCTTTGATTAAAAGATTTTCCCTGTGGAACGAACCGGACTTACTAAAAACTACACTACTGTACGATTAGGTACACTGCCTATAAGTGTTGTAGCAAGGTTTAAGTATATCCATTCTATAAATAAATAAATATCTTGTGTAAAATTGTATCGTATTTAATAGTATTATCTGCTAAAATTTAATAGTATTTTATACCCCTTAGCTTTAACCATCAAGTATTTTTGGCGCCGCTGCCGGGGAACCATCTAGCTTAAAAGCCGGAAGCGCAACGCTAATATAAAAAAAAAAATTTACGCTTTTGTAAAAATACGTTTTAATATATTCGAAAATATAAAAAGAAAACAAAAATATAAATATTTTTAAGAGTTTGTTAAATATTTAAGTTCTATAAAAGTTTATTTATCTTTATTTTATAAAAATATAAGTTTTATTTAATTTATATAAATATATTACATAAATATATAAAACAGAAAATTCAACATAGCAAAAAAAAAAAAAACACTCGAGTCCGGTACTGTAGCAGTCCACTCTGTGGCCCGAAACCCTAGCCCATGCGATCGCATGGCTGGATAACTTAGGACTCATGCGATCGCATGAGCCCGTCTGACACGCCACAGTTGACTGAGTACTGCATTAATTACGGTTTATAATTATAATTATTATTATTATATTTAAACCCTAATTAGGTTAGATTAGTTAAATATTTAATTTAGTTATTTATTTAATTTGTATTTTTAAGTTTAATTAGTTTTATAAAATATAAAATTAATAGTTTTATAAAATAAATAATATAAAAATAATATTTTTATAAAAATTGTACTTTTTACAACTTTTAGTATATTTTTATATTTTATCCCTTTTTAATTGTTTTAGCGTAACTTTTGTAATTTTTGCTCGTATTTATTTTTAATTCATAGTTTTTGCCATAGTTATTTTTATTTCTAGATTTTTAGGCTTTGCCGTAAAATCCCTTAAGTGCTTTTTCTTTAGACTAAGATATAAGTGCTTTAGAATTCTGCGACGCCTTTTTAAGTTTTAATACCTTTTTGAGATATTGCCATTTGGGATATAGTTTTTCCTGTAAGCTTTAATATTTTTAGACACCTTTTACCTATGTATCAATTATCATTCCAATTAGTAATCTCAATTTGCGATTATAATTTTAAGTTAGTGATAGTAATAAGGTTGGGTTAGTCGAGTTTTTTTTTTAAGTTTTATAGTCATTTTTTTTTTCTTTCTTATTTTTCGACGCCTTTTATTTTTCGATCTTTTCTTTTTCGACCTTTTTTGACGCGCTCTTTTTCTTTCTTATTTCCCGCCATTCTAGTTTAGGACATAGATTTTTATTCTACTTCTTATCTAAATTTCTTAAAATTACGAAAATTTATTTTAAGTGGTTAAATTGATAGACATCAAAATTTTCTTGTTCGTAGTAATAGTTGGATTTGTACGTGGACTGGGTTATTGGAGCCAAACAGTCCTCAATTATATTGAGACCAAACGAATCCTGCCCCTCTGCTGCATCTTTTGGCTATTCAAAACGTGGGCACAATTAGAAAAGTCTATTAATTGTATAACTTATATAATTTTTTCTTTCCTTTTAAAAACTAATAGGATATTCAGTGAATGCACCGAGCAAGACGTTCACCACCTTTTGTACGTTCACCACCTGTAACTAGATCAAGACATCTAGCAAATATTATCGCCGTTGATTTTCCTTTAGAATCATCATCCAGTCGACCAAGTACTCCAATTCAAATTTCCGATAATTCATTTTTTGAACCCGACCTCACAATTGAGAATCCAGATAATATTCAGGGACAATTCATAGATCCTGAACCATTAAATTTTCCTCCAGAACCACCAATCATTCAAACAGAGATTGTTGAGGAACGAACCATTAAATCAGAATCCTCTAGTGATTCGAATTCAACAAATTCAATCATGGAAAATCTGGAACCTTTAAGTATGGAAAACCGAATGAGAGCTAAATGCACTGGCCAAGGTCACGCAATTACTCATCCAGACATTAATGCGCCAGATTATGAAATCAAAGGACGAATTCTACATATGGTGACTAATCAATGCCAATTTAGTGGTGCGCCGAAGGAAGATCCAAATGAACATCTTCGTACCTTTAATAAGATCTGCACTCTATTTAAAATCCGAGAAGTGGAGGATGAACAGATATATCTCATGTTATTTCCCTGGACTTTAAAGGGAGAAGCCAAAGATTGGTTGGAATCGTTACCTGAAGGGGCGATCGATACATGGGACGTTTTAGTTGAAAAATTTCTTAAACAATTCTTTCCGGCATCTAAAGCCGTAAGACTTCAAGGAGAAATTGTTACGTTCACACAGAAACCGAATGAAACTCTATATGAGGCGTGGACAAGATTTGGAAAGTTATTAAGAGGATGTCCGCAACATGGTTTAGACACCTGTCAAATAGTACAAATATTCTACCAAGGATGCGACATCACTACAAGGAAAGACATAGATATTGCAGCTGGTGGTTCCATTATGAAGAAAACCGAAACTGATGCTTACAAAATTATTGATAACACTGCTTCCCACTCACATGAGTGGCACCAAGAAAAAGATATCGTTAGATCATCTAAAGCAGCTAGAGCCGATTCTAGCCATGACTTAGATTCCATTTCCGCAAAGATAGATGCTGTGGAGAGACGAATGGAAAAGATGACTAAAGATATCCACTCAATACGAATTAGTTGTGAGCAGTGTGGGGGACCACATTTGACAAAAGATTGTCTTAGTATTGAATTAACAATGGAACAAAGAGAGAATATTTCATACATAAACCAAAGGCCTGGAAATAATTATCAGAATAATTATCAACCGCCAAGACCGATTTACAATCAAAATCAGAATTATAACCGAAATATTCCATACAACAACCAACAAGGTCCTAACAATCAACAAGTATCCAATAATACTTATAATCAGCAAAGACCTAATTTTCAAAACAAACCACCACAAACCGATGATAAAAAGCTGAATTTAGAAGATATGATGACGAAGCTAGTTGAAACTCAAACGCAGTTTTTCACATCTCAAAAACAAACCAATGAACAAAATGCTCAAGCATTTAGAAATCAACAAGCTTCTATTCAAAACTTGGAACAAGAAGTAAGTAACCTAGCAAGGTTAATAGGTGAAAGAAAATCGAGAAGTTTACCTAGTGATACAAATGCAAACCCCCGGAATGAAGCACCTAAAGCCATTACCACAAGAAGTGGTACAACACTTAAACCACCTGAAATACTTGTAACTTCTGATGAAGCTATTCCTACTCCATAAGAACCACAACCTAAACAAGATAAGGAAAAAGAACCGATAGTTGAAAAGGTTAATGAAGATAACACAGCTAAGGATAAACCTTATGTTAAACCATACCAACCACCACTTCCTTACCCAAGTAAAATGAAAAAAGAGAAACTTGAAGCTGAGCAATCCAAATTCTTGGATATGTTTAAACAGATAAATGTAAATCTTCCTTTCATTGATGTGATTTCAGGAATGCCTAGATATGCTAAATTTCTGAAAGATCTAATCTCGAATAGAAAGAAAATGGAAGAACTCTCGGCTGTTACTATGAATGCTAATTATTCAGCAGTGCTGTTGAATAACATACCAGAAAAACTATCTGATCCAGGAAGTTTCACAATTCCATGTTTTCTGGGTAGTCTTAGTTCAATAGAAGCATTGGCAGACTTCGGTGCTAGTATAAATTTAATGCCGTTTTCACTATACACTAAACTAGACCTTGGAGAATTGAAACCAACAAGAATAAGCATACAACTAGCCGATCGATCAATAAAATATCCTAGAGGGATAATGAAGAATATGCTAGTTAAAGTTGGTACTTTAGTATTTCCAGTAGATTTTGTTGTTCTGGACATGGAAGAAGATTCTCAAGTTCCTCTCATATTAGGAAGACCATTCTTAAACACGGCTAAAGCAATGATAGACGTGTTCGGTAAGAAATTGACCCTAAGTATAGAGGACGAGAGTGTTACCTTTTCAGTTGATAGAGCAATGCAACAACCGCAATCTGCAGATGATACATGTTATTATATTCAAACTATAGATTCACATGCAGAATTGTTAGAAGAATTTCCAGAATTACAAGGAACAGGAGAATGTTCTTTAGGAGAAGGAACTGAACAAATTAATGAAGCTGAAATGTTAGCTACACTTATAGCTAATGGATATAAACCAACAACAGAAGAAATTCAAATGCTAAAAGAAGAAGACAGATATCGATATAAATCATCGATAGAAGAACCTCCGAAATTAGAGTTAAAGCCACTTCCAAACCATTTGGAATACGCTTATTTACATGGTGAATCTGAATTACCTGTAATAATATCGTCTTCTCTTACTGAAAATGAGAAATCACAACTCATTTCTGTGTTGAAAGCTCATAAACCAGCCATTGCATGGAAGATTCATGATATTAAAGGAATAAGTCCTTCGTATTGCACACATAAAATCCTTATGGAAGAAGGTCATAAAACGTATGTGCAACGCCAACGAAGACTAAATCCGAATATGCAAGATGTAGTTAAAAAAGAAATTATTAAACTGCTAGATGCAGGTTTAATTTATCCAATCTCTGATAGTCCATGGGTAAGCCCAGTTCAATGCGTGCCTAAGAAGGGTGGCATGACTGTCATTACAAATGAAAAAAATGAGCTTATTCCTACAAGGACTGTAACAGGATGGCGTATATGTATTGATTATAGAAAATTAAATGACGCCACCAGAAAAGATCACTTTCCCTTACCTTTCATTGATCAAATGTTGGAAAGATTAGCCGGAAATAGTTACTATTGTTTTCTTGATACTTTTTCCGGATACTTTCAAATTCCAATAGCACCCGAAGATCAAGAGAAAACCACATTCACGTGCCCTTATGGTACTTTTGCTTACAAACGCATGCCATTTGGACTTTGCAACGCCCCTGCAACCTTTCAAAGGTGCATGATGGCGATTTTTCACGACATGATAAAAGAATGCATGGAAGTTTTCATGGATGACTTTTCAGTCTTCGGTGATACATTTGAATCATGTCTAGTTAATCTGGAACGAATGCTTATTAGATGCGAACAATCAAATCTAGTACTTAATTGGGAGAAATGTCATTTCATGGTTAAAGAAAGCATCGTTCTTGGACATAAAATTTCAAAAGAAGGAATTGAAGTGGATAGAGCTAAAGTAGATGTAATTGCTAAACTTCCACATCCCACCAATGTTAGAGGAGTTAGGAGTTTTCTAGGGCATGCCGGTTTTTACCGACGTTTCATAAAAGATTTTTCTAAAATTGCCACTCCTATGAATAAACTCCTAGAAAAGGATACTCCATTCATCTTTTCAGATGAATGTATCAAATCTTTTAATATTCTTAAAGAGAAACTCACTAATGCGCAGATCATGATAACACCAAATTGGAATCTACCGTTTGAACTAATGTGCGATGCAAGTGATTTTGCAATGGGAGCCGTTTTAGGACAAAGGATTGAAAAACGATTTCAACCTATATATTATGCTAGTAAGACGTTAAAAGGAGCACAAACAAATTATACAACTACTGAAAAAGAACTCCTTGCTATTGTCTTTGCTTTTGACAAATTTCGTTCATATCTCGTTCTAGCAAAAACGGTGGTCTATACCGACCATTCTGCTCTTAGATACCTATTTTTGAAACAAGATGCCAAACCAAGATTAATCCGTTGAATCTTACTCTTACAAGAATTCGATATTGAAATCCGAGATAAAAGAGGAGCAGAAAATCTCGCCGCTGATCATCTTTCTCGTCTTGAAAATCCTGAATTAGAAGTTCTAAATGAATCGGCCATACAAGACAACTTTCATGATGAATATCTATTGAAGATAGATTATAATGAAATACCATGGTTTGCAGACTATGCAAACTACTTAGTATGTGGATTCCTTGAAAAAGGATTATCGTACCAAAAACGAAAGAAATTCTTCAGTGATATAAAACACTATTTCTGGGAAGATCCACATCTGTTTAAAAGTTGTCCAGATGGAATAATACGCCGATGTGTATTTGGAGATGAAGCTAGTAAAATTTTAAACCATTGTCACACAGGACCAACAGGAGGGCATTATGGGCCTCAACTAACAGCAAGAAAAGTTTATGATGCTGGATTCTATTGGCCTACAATTTACAAAGACGCACACCTTCTTTGCAAATCCTGTGATGCTTGTCAAAGGGCCGGAAAAATAAGTCAACGTGATGAAATGCCACAAAATGTCATCCAAGTATGTGAAGTATTTGACATTTGGGGTATTGACTTTATAGGTCCATTTCCAAAATCTCATAATAATCTCTATATTCTCGTCGCCATTGATTATGTATCTAAATGGGCGGAAGCACAAGCTCTCCCAACTAACGATGCACGAGTTGTAGTCAACTTTTTAAAACGTCTTTTTGCAAGGTTTGGAACACCGAAAGCTTTAATAAGTGATCGGGGTACTCATTTCTGTAATAATCAACTTGAGAAAGTTCTCAAAAGATATGGAGTAACTCATAAAATCTCCACCGCATATCATCCACAAACAAGTGGACAAGTTGAAAATACCAACCGAGCTTTAAAATGTATTCTAGAGAAAACCGTAGGATCAAATCCGAAGGAATGGTCCATTAAATTGGAGGATGCACTCTGGGCTTTTAGAACAGCCTACAAAACTCCAATTGGAACCACACCTTTTAAACTCGTCTACGAAAAAGTATGTCATCTTCCAGTAGAAATTGAACACAAAGCATTTTGGGCTTTGAAGACATGTAATCTTGATTTACATGAAGCTGGATGTCTACGATTAAGTCAACTAAACGAATTAGAAGAATTAAGACATGAAGCATACGAAAATTCGTTAATCTATAAAGAAAGAACGAAGAAATGGCATGATAAAAGAATCAGAAGTTCAAAAGAATTTAAAGAAGGAGACAGAGTTCTTCTTTTCAATTCACGATTCAAGCTATTTTCTGGAAAATTGAAATCAAGATGGTCTGGACCATTCATAGTCAAAAGAGTTTTCCTATACGGAACGATAGAATTAATAAATTTAAATGAAATTGAATTTAAAGTTAATGGTCACAGAGTTAAACATTACATAAATAGTCCGATGGAAGTCGACAACGAAGTTAATCACAATTTCGATACCACAGCTAACTAAGTGTGAGGAGAATCAAGTCTTTTAAGGATTTTATGTATTTCTGTTAGAGTTATATTGTCTGTTTTCGTGTAGTTCTCGAAAATGGAACCCGAATGGTCTTTTCCTAGCAGACCCTAAAGAACTAGTCTTCTCCCCCCATTCTGTTTTTTTTTTTTTAGGTTTTTACGAAATGAAGACTGCCTGTGAACTAAACCATGGTCTAATGCTACACACTTTGATCACTAAACGTAATAATGACACACTTCCGAGTGAAATAGTATCAGTAATCAGAGAAAGATTGGACGGAGTAAGAAAAGAATCCAGATGCGAAGATAATGAGTTACAATTTGGTAAAGGAAAATCAAAATCCGCAGCGAAAAGAAGAGCACGACACCTTGAAAGATGTCACAAATGCGAAAAATGGTCACATGGAGGTAAATGTTCAAATAATCAAACCTATTCAAATACCGAATTTGTTAGTTTATGCAGAGATGGACCGTTCATATGTTTAGAAGAAAAAACACTGAATGCTCGAGGTTACGCCTATGTAGCTATGGAAAACCAATTAAACCGACTATCTTATGAATGGGATAGATCATATAACTAAGAATACTATCTCACAGGTAAGTCTGTACAGTTTTTAATTTTTTTATTTTTATTTTTAACCTTTTGAAAATAAACGCTAATTTGTTCGCTATAAAGTATTAAATTGGTATTGAATAAAATTAGGTTTGGCGACCGAAATTATTGATATCATACAAAAATTTATTACATCACTGCGAAATTTAACGTTTATTCTTAAGGTATAAATATCTTTAATCAATCAACCCAAAATATTTCAAAAATTCGTCATGAGTTAAATTAGGTCATGGAACCGAAATTACTTTACCGAAAAGAGGGGCGCATATTTTTGATAATATTTGATTGATTAAAGTGGGATAAAAGCCAAAAAGATTTTTAGTTTTATTTTTTTACCATGTTTTTAAAATTAATATATAAATATTAAATTAATATTTTGAACTTTGTAAAATCAATATATTTAAAATTGTAAATATTTGAAAAATTAATTTTTTTAATATAATTTTGTATGTATAAAAATAAAAATATAATATAAGTTTGGTGTGAATTTATAATATGAATTTTTATTTAAGTTTGGTGTGAATTTTTAATTTTATGTATATTTTAAATTTAAGTTTGGTGTGAATTTAAAAACAAAAATTTACTTTATTTCGCTAAGTTAAAAATATGATTTTTAAAATTCGTCGTGAGTTGAAGACTAGGTCGTTGAACCGAAATTGCTTTACCCGAGGGAGGGACGAGAACTTTTATTATCATTATTTTTTATTGAATTAAAGTATGCCAAAAACATTAAAAAATCCAAAAATCTTTACTTTTAAAACTGCGCTTTGATTTGACAAATTTTAAAAATTTTGTCGAGGGACAGACTAGGACGTCGATCCGAAACGCCCTCATCCTAAAAAGAAACAAATTTCTAAAATTTTATTAATTTTATGTTTTATAAAGTATAAGGTTTTATTTATTAAAAAAAAAGGCAAAACACTGTAGCCGGCACCCCATGCGATCGCATGGGGTTTGCACTTGGAACCCATGCGATCGCATGGGGACCAAATGCAGGTCAGACTCAAAACTTCCAGCGGGTCTGTCTTCTCCACACAACACACACAAACACGAACCAACCCCAAAATCACCTCTAAAATTCACAATTTTCCACCGTAATTCGTCATTTTTCTTGCTCTAATCATGCCTAGATTCTCATTCTTCAGCAAAATGGTAAAAATTACACTCCTAAACTCATAAATTTGCTAGTTTTTGTGATAAATTCCAATTTTTTACCTACTGCAATTTTGTTAATTTCCAGTGTAATTAGTGTTAAATTGTTAGTATTTTATGCATGTATAACCTAGATTGATGCTATTTAACATGATTTGAAGCCAAAAACTTCAAAAATTTTAGAAATCTAGGGTTTGTGTTCTTGAGCAATTTGGGGCTTTTTGATATAAACAGGTTATGGCCAATTTTTGTCATGAATTATTGCTAAATTGAGTAGTGTAACATGTTTAGATAGTTAAATGATCCAAACATTGATCCTAAACATGATTTTTGGAGATTAAAGTGGACTTTTTAAGTCCAAAATTCATGAACTTGATTAATTTGATATATTTGCCATTTAAGACTTGTTTAATTATTAGTAATGAATATTTTGACATATTATTTGAGTTAAAAGCTTATGAACTTTGTATGCATTCTCATATTTGCTTATTTGAAAAGTGTAGAATTGTGAAAAATTGTGAAAATGTGTATAAGTTTACTTTTGATTTAACATGTTATAGTGATTGTTTTAAGTTGTTATTTTGCTAACACTAATGCATATTTGGATGCACAAATTTTGTGTTTAATGTGTTTTGCAGAAAGCCGATACTGGAGGTTCAGGAGCATCATCATCTAGACGACCAGCACCAGAATCAGAACCAGAAATGCAACACGAACAAGAACCACAACAGGAACAACAACAACAGCCTGATCAGCACGTACCTTATTATGATCCGGTACAGTTTGTTGATGAATTCATAGTATTCCCAATGAGGTCGCCAGTAGAATTCTCAACGATTCCTGAGCACACTCTGCATCCTAATCTGAGATTTGATAGGAGATGGAGAGATTACGAGACATATCAAAGGAACAAATTCAAATTGGTAACAAAAAATGTAGAGGTGCCAAGGGTAATCGATTGGGCCCCTTTGGAAACGGTCCATCTAGCTGACCGTGTTAGACAGCTTTTAGTTCAAAGGTATGGCAGTTCTTCTTTTACAGATTGGGAACGTCTTTTCACAATTCGTAGACCTGTATATAAGGAATGATGTATTGAGTTGATGAGTACCGTATCACTTGATACAAATATAGTTAGAATAGATGATAGAAGATTTCTTAGGTTTATCCTTGGCGGTAGGATGTACATAATGTCCATGCTGGACATGGCCAGGGCCTTACAGATATATACTCCTGGTGAGTTGCTATTACCCGATTGTACAAATTTGATTCATTATGGTGAAAGGGTAGATAGTAACTTTGACGCTGACGCCATTTGGAGGCGTATGTCACATTTTGATGTTTTTACACGAGCAGGAGGACACTCCTATACACATATTGACAGAGCCGAGCTTCGTATTATTCATAATTTTTGGCTAACTCGATTACACAGAGAGGTCATAATAAAGAAAAAATTACCTTACATGATTTATTCTACCTAAAGTGTATTCGGGATCCTAGAAGCTTTGTCAATATCCCTTAATGTGTTGCTTTTTATTTATCTAAAATGGTAGAGGGAATGCAGGACGGGAGTATAATAGGAGGAGGTATTTTTGTTACTCTCATTGGAGAGTATTTAGGTGTTGATAGGAACCAAGGGGGTCCATTACAGCTTTGTAGAGAACAGGTTGAGCCCTTAGGATTGAAAGTTTATGTGGGTGCTAAGGTATTGAAAAGTAGACGTAACCAGGCAGTACCCTATGAGGGATCTCATCCTCAGGTAGAGAGAGGCTCAGACGAGGAAATGGAGGAGGCGGAAGACATTAGGGATGTCTTTCGAGATGCTATTCTTGACGTCCACGTTCGTATAGATGAGGAAGCAATGACGAACGTGGCCAGATATAGTATGTATGAGCAGTGGAACTCCGAGCGAGTATACGAGGATTATAGGCGACGCCAACACGATAGCTGGTTAGTTCATCAGCACCAAATCATGAGCCAGCTATCATATCAGGTACCAAATAATTACGTACCTACTCGACCTGCTCATTTTCCGCCACACAGCCCCGATATCCGACCACCCTTTAACCGGTATGACTATAATCAAGCCTATCAGAACACCTATAACCAACAATGGAACCCACCTGACGAGATGAACTGGAACCCATATGTAGTGACCCGAACTTTTCCATGTTTATATATATTAATTGAGATTGATATTTACATGATTAAATGTTTCCAACATGTTAAGAAATCAAACTTGTTAAGACTTGATTAATTGAAATATGTTTCATATAGACAATTGACCACCCAAGTTGACCGGTGATTCACGAACGTTAAAACTTGTAAAAACTATATGATGACATATATATGGATATATATATAGTTAACATGATACTATGATAAGTAAACATATCATTAAGTATATTAACAATGAACTACATATGTAAAAACAAGACTACTAACTTAATGATTTTTAAACGAGACATATATGTAACGATTATCGTTGTAAAGACATTTAATGTATATATATCATATTAAGAGATATTCATACATGATAATATCATGATAATATAATAATTTAAAATCTCATTTGATATTATAAATATTGGGTTAACAACATTTAACAAGATCGTTAACCTAAAGGTTTCAAAACAACACTTACATGTAACGACTAACGATGACTTAACGACTCAGTTAAAATGTATATACATGTAGTGTTTTAATATGTATTTATACACTTTTGAAAGACTTCAATACACTTATAAAAATACTTCTACTTAACAAAAATGCTTAAAATTACATCCTCGTTCAGTTTCATCAATAATTATACTCGTATGCACCCGTATTCGTACTCGTACAATACACAACTTTTAGATGTATGTACTATTGGTATATACACTCCAATGATCAGCTCTTAGCAGCCCATGTGAGTCACCTAACACATGTGGGAACCATCATTTGGCAACTAGCATGAAATATCTCATAAAATTACAAAAATATGAGTAATCATTCATGACTTATTTACATGAAAACAAAATTACATATCCTTTATATCTAATCCATACACCAACGACCAAAAACACCTACAAACACTTTCATTCTTCAATTTTCTTCATCTAATTGATCTCTCTCAATTTCTATCTTCAAGTTCTAAGTGTTCTTCATACATTCCAAAAGTTCTAGTTTCATAAAATCAAGAATACTTCCAAGATTGCAAGTTTACTTCCAAGTTTTCTAAATCCATTCCAAGTAATCATACAAGATCAAGAAACCTTTGTTAATTACAGTAGGTTATCTTTCTAATACAAGTTAATAATCATATTCAAACTTTAATTCAATTTTTATAACTATAACAATCTTATTTCGAGTGGAAATCTTACTTGAAATTGTTTTCGTGTCATGATTCTGCTTCAAGAACTTTCAAGCCATCCAAGGATCCTTTGAAGCTAGATCCATTTTTCTCATTTTCAGTAGGTTTATCCAAGGAACTTGAGGTAGTAATGATGTTCATAACATCATTCGATTCATACATATAAAGCTATCTTATTCGAAGGTTTAAACTTGTAATCACTAGAACATAGTTTAGTTAATTCTAAACTTGTTCGCAAATAAAAGTTAATCCTTCTAACTTGACTTTTAAAATAAACTAAACACATGTTCTATATCTATATGATATGCTAACTTAATGATTTAAAACCTGAAAAATACGAAAAACACCGTAAAACCGGATTTACGCCGTCGTAGTAACACCGCGGGCTGTTTTGGGTTAGTTAATTAAAAATTATGATAAACTTTGATTTAAAAGTTGTTATTCTGGGAAAATGATTTTTATTATGAACATAAAACTATATCCAAAAATTATGGTTAAACTCAAAGTGGAAGTATGTTTTCTAAAATTGTCATCTAGACGTCGTTCTTTCGACTGAAATAACTACCTTTACAAAAACGACTTGTAACTTATTTTTCCGACTATAAACCTATACTTTTTCTGTTTATATTCATAAAATAGAGTTCAATATGAAACCATAGCAATTTGATTCACTCAAAACGGATTTAAAATGAAGAAGTTATGGGTAAAACAAGATTTGATAATTTTTCTCATTTTAGCTACGTGAAAATTGGTAACAAATATATTCCAACCATAACTTAATCAACTTGTATTGTATATTATGTAATCTTGAGATACCATAGACACGTATACAATGTTTCGACCTATCATGTCGACACATCTATATATATTTCGGAACAACCATAGACACTCTATATGTGAATGTTGGAGTTAGCTATACAGGGTTGAGGTTGATTCCAAAATATGTATAGTTTGAGTTGTGATCAATACTGAGTGAGATACGTATACACTGGGTCGTGGATTGATTCAAGATAATATTTATCGATTTATTTCTGTATATCTAACTGTGGACAACTAGTTATAGGTTACTAACGAGGACAGCTGACTTAATAAACTTAAAACATCAAAATATATTAAAAGTGTTGTAAATATATTTTGAACATACTTTGATATATATGTATATATTGTTATAGGTTCGTGAATCAACCAGTGGCCAAGTCTTACTTCCCGACGAAGTAAAAATCTGTGAAAGTGAGTTATAGTCCCACTTTTAAAATCTAATATTTTTGGGATGAGAATACATGCAGGTTTTATAAATGATTTACAAAATAGACACAAGTACGTGAAACTACATTCTATGGTTGAATTATCGAAATCGAATATGCCCCTTTTTATTAAGTCTGGTAATCTAAGAATTAGGGAACAGACACCCTAATTGACGCGAATCCTAAAGATAGATCTATTGGGCCTAACAAACCCCATCCAAAGTACCGGATGCTTTAGTACTTCGAAATTTATATCATATCCGAAGGGTGTCCCGGAATGATGGGGATATTCTTATATATATGCATCTTGTTAATGTCGGTTACCAGGTGTTCACCATATGAATGATTTTTATCTCTATGTATGGGATGTGTATTGAAATATGAAATCTTGTGGTCTATTGTTACGATTTGATATATATAGGTTAAACCTATAACTCACCAACATTTTTGTTGACGTTTTAAGCATGTTCATTCTCAGGTGATTATTAAGAGCTTCCGCTGTCGCATACTTAAATAAGGACAAGATTTGGAGTCCATGCTTGTATGATATTGTGTAAAAACTGCATTCAAGAAACTTATTTTTTTGTAACATATTTGTATTGTAAACCATTATGTAATGGTCGTGTGTAAATAGGATATTTTAGATTATCATTATTTGATAATCTACGTAAAGCTTTTTAAACCTTTATTGATGAAATAAAGGTTATGGTTTGTTTAAAAATGAATGCAGTCTTTGAAAAACGTCTCATATAGAGGTCAAAACCTCGCAACGAAATCAATTAATATGGAACGTTTTTAATCAATAAGAACGGGACATTTCAGTTGGTATCCGAGCGTTGGTCTTAGAGAACCAGAATTTTGCATTAGTGTGTCTTATCGAGTTTGTTAGGATGCATTAGTGAGTCTGGACTTCGACCGTGTTTACTTGAAAAATGATTGCTTAACAAATTTTGTTGGAAACTATATATTTTTAACATGTGAATATTATGTGATATATTAATCTCTTAACGCGTTTGATATTATGTGATAGATGTCTACCTCTAGAACAAGTCCCATTGACTCACCTAATAATAATGAAGAGTCAAATGTAAATTGGAATGATTCGTGGACTGATTCACAAGTTCCCGAAGAGGAACCGGAAGAAGAGTCGGAACCGGAAGAAGAATCGGAACCGGAAGAAGAATCGGAACCGGATGAAGAAATAGAACCGGTGGGGGAAATAATAAAACGGTTAAGTAAAAGAAAATCCTCAACCAACCGACCAAGGTTAATTATGGTCAATGGTGTTTCCGCCAAGGAAGCAAAATATTGGGAGGATTACCAATTCTCCAATGAATCGGATTCCGACGAGAATTCCGATGATGTTATAGAAATTACCCCAACTGAATTTAAAAAGGCAAAAGAAAATAATAAGGGAAAGGGCATAAAAATAGAGAAATCTAATTTCAACCCCGATGAACTTTATATGTATCGTCAACCCCCGAAGTCCTTAAGTTGTAACAATGACCCGGGAACCTCTAAACCACCAGGTTTTTCTAAACCAATGTGGAAAACGACGGCTCGTATTAAGGGAACATCATATATCCCTAGAAACTTGGCAAAACGAACCAAAACCGAAGAAGAAGAAACGAGCGAGTCAGAATAAGATAGTTGTATTCGTGTGGTGTAATATATGTAATATAGTGTGCTTATGCTTTATGATATATGTAAAAATTGCTTGTATTAATAAGTAATTTTTTTTATGAATCTAACTCTTGTCTATTTTACAGTTTAAAAACACAAAATGGATAGACAACCCAATATTTTAAGAGACCTACCTGGAGACATGATTGATGAAATCTTGTCTAGAGTCGGTCAGAATTCCTCGGTACAACTATTTAAGGCGAAATCAGTTTGTAAGACATTCGAAGAACGTTCCAAGAATGTCTTGGTTTATAAGAGACTTTCATTTGAAAGATGGGAGATATCACATTGGGAAACCCATAAGTTACGATGTGTTTACTTTGACGCATATATTGCGAGGAACCCAAATGCTATTTTACGCAACGGGTTAAGAAAGTATTTTGACTCAATGTATCCGAATATAGGACTTCATGATTTAGAAAAAGCGGCTAACATGCAACATAAAGAAGCATGCTATGCTTACGGGTTAGTAATGTTTGCTTCTCACCAAAGTGAGAACAAGAACATCGGGCTACAACTATTAAACAAAACGTTCCCACAAGTAACGGAGTCGGTAATTGGGGTAAGAAATGAGGTTTTTAGATTGTTACGGGACTGTTGGACAGTACGTAACCCTCGTCCCTTTGACGATGTTACAACACGCTGTCTTATCAACGGCCATAACGGTTATGTTCCACAAGACCAAGGATGGGAAGTAGTCCTAGTAAAACCAGAATGCATGACTTGTTTCTGGACGTATGAATTACGTGTCTTTATTGCCTTTGCTGAATGACTTGTGTACTAGCTAGAATTATCTTCACAACTATCTTGTATCAAAGTTATTGTGTGCTATATTTCATGCTTTATGTAACATAAGCGGTATTGTAAGTTTGTAAAATATTGTATAAAAGTTTGAACGTGAAATATTATTATAATAAGTTTTTCATATAGAATTGTAGTAGTTGAATTGTATATTAGCTACTAAGTATGAACTTAACGGGTAGGTACTACCCGAATTTAAACTTATAAAACGCTAATATGAAGAAAAAGCTTTTATAAATGAGTTCATATTATGCTTCGAAATACTATTAACTACTCTTAATATTCTGTATGATTAACTTGTTCCATTTGACTGTTTTGAAGGAAATGGCACCGACTACTCGACACACCGTGAATATGAATGAAGAGGAATTCGGTACTTTTCTAGCTTCAAACATAGCCGCAGTACAGGCTGCGCTACATACCAACAATAACCTTGGATCTAGCAGTACAGGAAATCGTGTAGGATGCACCTACAAAGAATTCACTGCCTGCAAACCTTTGGAATTTGATGGAACCGAAGGACCGATCGGATTGAAACGGTGGACCGAGAAGGTCGAATCGGTGTTTGCCATAAGTAAGTGTACTGAAGAGGACAAAGTGAAGTAGGCTATGCATACCTTCACAGGTTCTGCGTTAACGTGGTGGAATACCTATCTAGAGCAAGTGGGATAAGATGATGCGTACGCACTACCGTGGTCAGCATTCAAGCACTTGATGAACGAGAAGTACCGTCCCAGAATCGAGGTCAATAAGCTCAAGACAGAACTTAGAGGGTTATGAACCCAAGGATTTGATATTACCACGTACGAAAGACGATTCACAGAATTGTGCCTATTGTGTCCGGGAGCATTCGAAGATGAGGAAGAGAAGATCAACGCGTTTGTGAAAGGATTACCGGAAAGAATCCAAGAAGATATAAGTTCATACGAGCCGCCTCCATACAACAGGCATGTAGAATGGCTCACAAACTAGTGAACCAGATTGAGGAAAGAATTAAAGAACAGACGGCTGAAGAGGCCAATGTGAAGCAAGTCAAAAGAAAGTGGGAGGAAAACAGTGATAAGAATCACCAATACAACAACAACAGCAATTACAATAATAATCGCAACAATTATCCCAACAATCACAACATCAATCGCAACTACAACAAACTGCCCAACAACAACAACAACAACAACAACAACAACAACAACAACAACAATAACAACAACAACAACAGCAACTACAACAATCATTCCAACAACAATAACAACCGCAACAACAATCAGAAGCAGCTATGCCAAAGGTGTGAAAAGTATCACTCGGAGTTCTGCACCAAATTTTGCAACAAGTGTAAAAGAAATGGTCATAGCACGACAAAGTGTGAGGTCTACGGACCAGGGGTTAACAGAACGAAAGGAACAAATGGTGTCGGAACGAGTAATGGCGGAGCAAGTAGTGTCGGAGCAAGTTATGCCAATGTAGTTTGTTATAAATGTGGAAAACCATGCCACATTATTAGAAATTGCCCGAACCAGGAGAACACGAATGGACAAGGCCGCGAAAGAGTTTTCAATATTAATGCGGCAGAGGCACAGGAAGACCCAGAGCTTGTTATGGGTATGTTTCTTATTGACAATAAATCTGCTTACGTTTTATTTGATTAGGGTGCGGATAGAAGCTATATGAGTAGAGATTTTTGTGCTAAATTAAGTTGTCCATTGACGCCGTTGGATAGTAAATTTTTACTCGAATTAGCAAACGGTAAATTAATTTCAGCAGATAATATATGCCGGAATCGAGAAATTAAACTGGGTAGCGAAATATTTAAGATTGATTTGATACCAGTAGAGTTAGGGAGTTTTGATGTAATAGTTGGCATGGACTGGCTGAAGAAGGTGAAAGCAGAGATCGTATGTTATAAAAATGCAATTCGCATTGTAAGAGAAGAAGGAGAACCCCTAATGGTGTACGGAGAAAAGGACAACATGAAGCTACATCTTATTAGTAATTTGAAGGCACAAAAACTAATAAGAAAAGGTTGCTATGCTGTTCTAGCACACGTCGAGAAAGTACAAACTGAAGAAAAGAGCATCAATGATGTTCCCGTCGCAAAAGAATTTCCCGATGTATTTCCGAAAGAATTACCGGGACTACCTCCACATCGATCTGTTGAATTTCAAATAGATCTTGTACCAGGAGCTGCACCAATAGCTCGTGCTCCTTATAGACTCGCACCCACCGAGATGAAAGAACTGCAAAGCCAACTGCAAGAACTATTAGAACGTGGTTTCATTCGACCAAGCACATCACCATGGGGAGCACCTGTTTTGTTTATCAAGAAGAAGGATGGTACATTTAGGTTGTGTATTGACTACAGAGAGTTGAACAAACTTACAATCAAAAACCGTTATCCACTGCCAAGAATTGACGACTTATTTGATCAACTACAAGGCTTGTCGGTTTATTCGAAGATCGATTTACGTTCTGGATATCATCAAATGCGAGTAAAGGAGGATGATATTCCAAAAACTGCTTTTAGGACGCGTTATGGTCATTACGAGTTTATGGTTATGCCGTTTGGATTGACTAACGCACCAGCTGTGTTCATGGACCTTATGAACCGAGTGTGTAGGCCATATCTTGACAATTTTGTCATTGTTTTCATCGATGACATACTTATTTACTCAAAGAATGATCAAGAGCACGAAGAACATTTGAGAAAAGTGCTAGAAGTATTGAGGAAAGAAAAACTGTACGCTAAGTTTTCAAAGTGAGCATTTTGGTTGGAAGAAGTTCAATTCCTCGGTCACATAGTTGAAATGTCCCGTTCTTATTGATTAAAAACGTTCCATATTAATTGATTTCGTTGCGAGGTTTTGACCTCTATATGAGACGTTTTTCAAAGACTGCATTCATTTTAAAACAAACCATAACCTTTATTTCATCAATAAATGTTTAAAAAGCTTTACGTAGATTATCAAATAATGATAATCTAAAATATCCTGTTTACACATGACCATTACATAATGGTTTACAATACAAATATGTTACAACAAAATAAGTTTCTTGAATGCAGTTTTTACACAATATCATACAAACATGGACTCCAAATCTCGTCCTTATTTAAGTATGCGACAGCGGAAGCTCTTAATAATCACTTGAGAATAAACATGCTTAAAACGTCAACAAAAATGTTGGTGAGTTATAGGTTTAACCTATATATATCAAATCAAAATAATAGACCACAAGATTTCATATTTCAATACACATCCCATACATAGAGATAAAAGTCATTTATATGGTGAACACCTGGTAACCGACATTAACAAGATGCATATATAAGAATATCCCCATCATTCCGGGACACCCTTCGGATATGATATAAATTTCGAAGTACTAAAGCATCCGGTACTTTGGATGGGGTTTGTTAGGCCCAATAGATCTATCTTTAGGATTCGCGTCAATTAGGGTGTCTGTTCCCTAATTCTTAGATTACCAGACTTAATAAAAAGGGGCATATTCGATTTTGATAATTCAACCATAGAATGTAGTTTCACGTACTTGTGTCTATTTTGTAAATCATTTATAAAACATGCATGTATTCTCATCCCAAAAATATTAGATTTTAAAAGTGGGACTATAACTCACTTTCACAGATTTTTACTTCGTCGGGAAGTAAGACTTGGCCACTGGTTGATTCACGAACCTATAACAATATATACATATATATCAAAGTATGTTCAAAATATATTTACAACACTTTTAATATATTTTGATATTTTAAGTTTATTAAGTCAGCTGTCCTCATTAGTAACCTACAACTAGTTGTCCACAGTTAGATGTATAGAAATAAATCGATAAATATTATCTTAAATCAATCCACGACCCAGTGTATACGTATCTCAGTATTGATCACAACTCAAACTATATATATTTTGGAATCAACCTCAACCCTGTATAGCTAACTCCAACATTCACATATAGAGTGTCTATGGTTGTTCCGAAATATATATAGATGTGTCGACATGATAGGTCGAAACATTGTATACGTGTCTATGGTATCTCAAGATTACATAATATACAATACAAGTTGATTAAGTTATGGTTGGAATAGATTTGTTACCAATTTTCACGTAGCTAAAATGAGAAAAATTATCCAATCTTGTTTTACCCATAACTTCTTCATTTTAAATCCGTTTTGAGTGAATCAAATTGCTATGGTTTTATATTGAACTCTATTTTATGAATCTAAACAGAAAAAGTATAGGTTTATAGTCAGAAAAATAAGTTACAAGTCGTTTTTGTAAAGGTAGTCATTTCAGTCGAAAGAACGACGTCTAGATGACCATTTTAGAAAATATACTTCCACTTTGAGTTTAACCATAATTTTTGTATATAGTTTCATGTTCATAATAAAAATCATTTTCTCAGAATAACAACTTTTAAATCAAAGTTTATCATAGTTTTTAATTAACTAACCCAAAACAGCCCGCGGTGTTACTACGACGGCGTAAATCCGGTTTTACGGTGTTTTTCATGTTTCCAGGTTTTAAATCATTAAGTTAGCATATCATATAGATATAGAACATGTGTTTAGTTGATTTTAAAAGTCAAGTTAGAAGGATTAACTTTTGTTTGCGAACAAGTTTAGAATTAACTAAACTATGTTCTAGTGATTACAAGTTTAAACCTTCGAATAAGATAGCTTTATATGTATGAATCGAATGATGTTATGAACATCATTACTACCTTAAGTTCCTTGGATAAACCTACTGGAAAAGAGAAAAATAAATCTAGCTTCAACGGATCCTTGGATGGCTCGAAGTTCTTGAAGCAGAATCATGACACGAAAACAAGTTCAAGTAAGATCATCACTTGAAATAAGATTGTTATAGTTATAGAAATTGAACCAAAGTTTGAATATGATTATTACCTTGTATTAGAATGATAACCTACTGTAAGAAACAAAGATTTCTTAAGGTTGGATGATCAACTTACAAGATTGGAAGTGAGCTAGCAAACTTGAAAGTATTCTTGATTTTATGTAACTAGAACTTGTAAAATATATGAAGAACACTTAGAACTTGAAGATAGAACTTGAGAGATATCAATTAGATGAAGAAAATTGAAGAATGAAAGTGTTTGTAGGTGTTTTTGGTCGTTGGTGTATGGATTAGATATAAAGGATATGTAATTTTGTTTTCATGTAAATAAGTCATGAATGATTACTCATATTTTTGTAATTTTATGAGATATTTCATGCTAGTTGCCAAATGATGGTTCCCACATATGTTAGGTAACTCACATGGGCTGCTAAGAGCTGATCATTGGAGTGTATATACCAATAGTACATACATCTAAAAGCTGTGTATTGTACGAGTACGAATACGGGTGCATACGAGTAGAATTGTTGATGAAACTGAACGAGGATGTAATTGTAAGCATTTTTGTTAAGTAGAAGTATTTTGATAAGTGTATTGAAGTCTTTCAAAAGTGTATAAATACATATTAAAACACTACATGTATATACATTTTAACTGAGTCGTTAAGTCATCGTTAGTCGTTACATGTAAGTGTTGTTTTGAAACCTTTAGGTTAACGATCTTGTTAAATGTTGTTAACCCAATGTTTATAATATCAAATGAGATTTTAAATTATTATATTATCATGATATTATCATGTATGAATATCTCTTAATATGATATATATACATTAAATGTCTTTACAACGATAATCGTTACATATATGTCTCGTTTAAAAATCATTAAGTTAGTAGTCTTGTTTTTACATATGTAGTTCATTGTTAATATACTTAATGATATGTTTACTTATCATAGTATCATGTTAACTTTATATATATATATATCCATATATATGTCATCATATAGTTTTTACAAGTTTTAACGTTCGTGAATCACCGGTCAACTTGGGTGGTCAATTGTCTATATGAAACATATTTCAATTAATCAAGTCTTAACAAGTTTGATTGCTTAACATGTTGGAAACATTTAATCATGTAAATATCAATCTCAATTAATATATATAAACATGGAAAAGTTCGGGTCACTACAATAGTGAACAAAGAAGGTATCCAGGTGGACCCGGCAAAGATCGAAATCGTTGAAAAGTGGGAAACCCCAAAAACTCCGAAGCATATACGTCAATTTTTAGGATTGGCTGGTTACTACAGAAGATTCATCCAAGATTTCTCCAAAATAGAAAAACCCTTGACTGCATTAACGCATAAAGGGAAGAAATTTGAATGGAAGGATGAACAAGAAAAGGCGTTTTAATTATTGAAGAAAAAGCTAACTACGGCACCTATATTGTCATTGCCTGAAGGGAATGATGATTTTGTGATTTATTGTGACGCATCAAAGCAAGGTCTCGGTTGTGTATTAATGCAACGGACGAAGGTGATTGCTTATGCGTCTAGACAATTGAAGATTCACGAGCAAAATTATACGACGCATGATTTGGAATTAGGCGCGGTTGTTTTTGCATTAAAGACTTGGAGGCACTACTTATATGGGGTCAAAAGTATTATATATACCGACCACAAAAGTCTTCAACACATATTTAATCAGAAACAACTGAATATGAGGCAGCGTAGGTGGATTGAATTGTTGAATGATTACGACTTTGAGATTCGTTACCACCCGGGGAAGGCAAATGTGGTAGCCGACGCCTTGAGCAGAAAGGACAGAGAACCCATTCGAGTAAAATCTATGAATATAATGATTCACACTAACCTTACTACTCAAATAAAGGAGGCGCAACAAGGAGTTTTAAAAGAGGGAAATTTAAAGGATGAAATACCCAAAGGATCGGAGAAGCATCTTAATATTCGGGAAGACGGAACCCGGTATAGGGCTGAAAGAATTTGGGTACCAAAATTTGGAGATATGAGAGAAATGGTACTTAGAGAAGCTCATAAAACCAGATACTCAATACATCCTGGAACGGGGAAGATGTACAAGGATCTCAAGAAACATTTTTGGTGGCCGGGTATGAAAGCCGATGTTGCTAAATACGTAGGAGAATGTTTGACGTGTTCTAAGGTCAAAGCTGAGCATCAGAAACCATCAGGTCTACTTCAACAACCTGAAATCCCAGAATGGAAATGGGAAAACATTACCATGGATTTCATCACTAAATTGCCAAGGACTGCAAGTGGTTTTGATACTATTTGGGTAATAGTTGATCGTCTCACCAAATCAGCACACTTCCTGCCAATAAGAGAAGATGACAAGATGGAGAAGTTAGCACGACTGTATTTGAAGGAAGTTGTCTCCAGATATGGAACACCAATCTCTATTATCTCTGATAGGGATGGCAGATTTATTTCAAGATTCTGGCAAACATTACAGCAAGCATTAGGAACTCGTCTAGACATGAGTACTGCCTATCATCCACAAACTGATGGGCAGAGCGAAAGGACGATACAAACGCTTGAAGACATGCTACGAGCATGTGTTATTGATTTCGGAAACAGTTGGGATCGACATCTACCGTTAGCAGAATTTTCCTACAACAACAGCTACCATTCAAGCATTGAGATGGCGCCGTTTGAAGCACTTTATGGTAGAAAGTGCAGGTCTCCGATTTGTTGGAGTGAAGTGGGGGATAGACAAATTACGAGACCGGAGATTATACAAGAAACTACCGAGAAGATCATCCAAATTCAACAACGGTTGAAAACCGCCCAAAGTCGACAAAATAGCTACGCTGACATTAAAAGAAAAGATATAGAATTTGAAATTGGAGAGATGGTCATGCTTAAAGTTGCACCTTGGAAAGGCGTTGTTCGATTTGGTAAACGAGGGAAATTAAATTCAAGGTATATTGGACCATTCAAGATTATTGATCGTGTCGGACCAGTAGCTTACCGACTTGAGTTACCTCAACAACTCGAGGCTGTACATAACACTTTCCACGTCTCGAATTTGAAGAAATGTTTTGCTAAAGAAGATCTCACTATTCCGTTAGATGAAATCCAAATCAACGAAAAACTTCAATTCATCGAAGAACCCGTCAAAATAATGGATCGTGAGATTAAAAGACTTAAGCAAAACAAGATACCAATTGTTAAGGTTCGATGGAATGCTCGTAGAGGACCCGAGTTCACCTGGGAGCGTAAAGATCAGATGAAGAAGAAATACCCGCATCTATTTCCAGAAGATTCGTCAACACCTTCAACAGCTTAAAATTTCGGGACGAAATTTATTTAACGGGTAGGTACTGTAGTGACCCGAACTTTTCCATGTTTATATATATTAATTGAGATTGATATTTACATGATTAAATGTTTCCAACATGTTAAGAAATCAAACTTGTTAAGACTTGATTAATTGAAATATGTTTCATATAGACAATTGACCACCCAAGTTGACCGGTGATTCACGAACGTTAAAACTTGTAAAAACTATATGATGACATATATATGGATATATATATATAGTTAACATGATACTATGATAAGTAAACATATCATTAAGTATATTAACAATGAACTACATATGTAAAAACAAGACTACTAACTTAATGATTTTTAAACGAGACATATATGTAACGATTATCGTTGTAAAGACATTTAATGTATATATATCATATTAAGATATATTCATACATGATAATATCATGATAATATAATAATTTAAAATCTCATTTGATATTATAAACATTGGGTTAACAACATTTAACAAGATCGTTAACCTAAAGGTTTCAAAACAACACTTACATGTAACGACTAACGATGACTTAACGACTCAGTTAAAATGTATATACATGTAGTGTTTTAATATGTATTTATACACTTTTTAAAGACTTCAATACACTTATCAAAATACTTCTACTTAACAAAAATGCTTACAATTACATCCTCGTTCAGTTTCATCAACAATTCTACTCGTATGCACCCGTATTCGTACTCGTACAATACACAGCTTTAGATGTATGTACTATTGGTATATACACTCTAATGATCAGCTCTTAGCAGCCCATGTGAGTCACCTAACACATGTGGGAACCATCATTTGGCAACTAGCATGAAATATCTCATAAAATTATAAAAATATGAGTAATCATTCATGACTTATTTACATGAAAATAAAATTACATATCCTTTATATCTAATCCATACACCAACGACCAAAAACACCTACAAACACTTTAATTCTTCAATTTTCTTCATCTAATTGATCTCTCTCAAGTTCTATCTTCAAGTTCTAAGTGTTCTTCATAAATTCCAAAAGTTCTAGTTTCATAAAATCAAGAATACTTCCAAGATTGCAAGTTTACTTCCAAGTTTTCTAAATCCATTCCAAGTAATCATCCAAGATCAAGAAACCTTTGTTACTTACAGTAGGTTATCTTTCTAATACAAGGTAATAATCATATTCAAACTTTAATTCAATTTCTATAACTATAACAATCTTATTTCGAGTGAAAATCTTACTTGAAATTGTTTTCGTGTCATGATTCTGCTTCAAGAACTTTCAATCCATCCAAGGATCCTTTGAAGCTAGATCTATTTTTTTCATTTCCAGTAGGTTTATCAAAGGAACTTGAGGTAGTAATGATGTTCATAACATCATTCAATTCATACATATAAAGCTATCTTATTCGAAGGTTTAAACTTGTATTCACTAGAACATAGTTTAGTTAATTCTAAACTTGTTCGCAAATAAAAGTTAATCCTTCTAACTTGACTTTTAAAATAAACTAAACACATGTTCTATATCTATATGATATGCTAACTTAATGATTTAAAACCCGGAAACACGAAAAACACCATAAAACTGGATTTACGCCGTCGTAGTAACACCGCGGGCTGTTTTGGGTTAGTTAATTAAAAACTATGATAAACTTTGATTTAAAAGTTGTTATTCTGGAAAAATGATTTTTATTATGAACATAAAACTATATCCAAAAATTATGGTTAAACTCAAAGTGGAAGTATGTTTTCTAAAATTGTCATCTAGACGTCGTTCTTTCGACTGAAATGACTACCTTTACAAAAACGACTTGTAACTTATTTTTCCGACTATAAACCTATACTTTTTCTATTTCGATTCATAAAATATAGTTCAATATGAAACCATAGCAATTTGATTCACTCAAAACGGATTTAAAATGAAGAAGTTATGGGTAAAACAAGATTGGATAATTTTTCTCATTTTAGCTACGTGAAAATTGGTAACAAACCTATTCCAACCATAACTTAATCAACTTGTATTGTATCTTATGTAATCTTGAGATACCATAGACACGTATACAATGTTTCGACCTATCATGTCGACACATCTATATATATTTCGGAATAACCATAGACACTCTATATGTGAATGTTGGAGTTAGCTATACAGGGTTGAGGTTGATTCCAAAATATATATAGTTTGAGTTGTGATCAATACTGAGATACGTATACACTGGGTCATGGATTGATTCAAGATAATATTTATCGATTTATTTCTGTACATCTAACTGTGGACAACTAGTTGTAGGTTACTAACGAGGACAGCTGACTTAATAAACTTAAAACATCAAAATATATTAAAAGTGTTGTAAATATATTTTGAACATACTTTGATATATATGTATACATTGTTATAGGTTCGTGAATCAACCAGTGGCCAAGTCTTACTTCCCGACGAAGTAAAAATCTGTGAAAGTGAGTTATAGTCCCACTTTTAAAATCTAATATTTTTGAGATGAGAATACATGCAGGTTTTATAAATGATTTACAAAATAGACACAAGTACGTGAAACTACATTCTATGGTTGAATTATCGAAATCGAATATGCCCCTTTTTATTAAGTCTGGTAATCTAAGAATTAGGGAACAGACACCCTAATTGACGCGAATCCTAAAGATAGATCTATTGGGCCTAACAAACCCCATCCAAAGTACCGGATGCTTTAGTACTTCAAAATTTATATCATATCCGAAGGGTGTCCCGGAATGATGGGGATATTCTTATATATATGCATCTTGTTAATGTCGGTTACCAGGTGTTCACCATATGAATGATTTTTATCTCTATGTATGGGATGTGTATTGAAATATGAAATCTTGTGGTCTATTGTTACGATTTGATATATATAGGTTAAACCTATAACTCACCAACATTTTTGTTGACGTTTAAAGCATGTTTATTCTCAGGTGAATACTAAGAGCTTCCGCTGTTGCATACTAAAATAAGGACAAGATTTGGAGTCCATGTTTGTATGATATTGTGTAAAAACTGCATTCAAGAAACTGATTTCGATGTAACATATTTGTATTGTAAACCATTATGTAATGGTCGTGTGTAAACAGGATATTTTAGATTATCATTATTTGATAATCTACGTTAAGTTTTTTAAACCTTTATTTATGAAATAAAAGTTATGGTTTATTTTAAAATGAATGCAGTCTTTGAAAAACGTCTCATATAGAGGTCAAAACCTCGCAACGAAATCAATTAATATGGAACGTTTTTAATCAATAAGAACGGGACATTTCACCATATCCAGACTGATTTAGTTCCATTTGGTTATTTATATGATTTTTATGTTTTTATCTTTTTACTTATTCATGTTTAAACTTATGTTATTGAATATACTTATGTAATCTTTATCATTTTTATTATTATTGTGTACTAATATTTCACATTTAGGATTTGAAAGTGGGATATTAAGTCCCATTTCAAATTGCCATGCATGTTTATATTTGTATGTATGTATATGGTAAATTGTACAAAACATGGTAAAACAACGCATTTTCAAAGACTGGCATTAAAATCAGCAAAAGCTACTAATTTTGACGACAAGATAAATGTGATGTAACAACAGACGAAATGGACAAATGATATGTACCATTTATCATTCAGCAAACAAACGCCAATATGTTTGGAAACTTTGGTAAAATTTAATCATTTCTACGCTAATCACCCTCAAAAATTTAAATTGTTACTGATTTCTTGCAAATGAGGGCATTGCAAGATCTTAAGTGTGGGAAAGGGTTAAATTCTTTCGGATTTTTTAAATTTTTTTACTTTAAACACTTGGTTACCATTAGAAATACTAGTAAAGTAGTAGTTGTATTAGAATCTAGTGCTCTCTGATAATAAAGAACAGCCCTAGTCTTATATACTGACTACCCAATTCTAGTAAAATTTTTCAAAATTTTAAATTAAATGAACTCAAAATCATGTTTATACATATTTATGAACGATAAAACTAGGTGTTAACACCGAAATTATTGTTACCTCGGAAAGGACATAAATTGAGAAACAAACCAAAATGTTAAAAATTCATTTAAAATGGAATAGAGGACAATAAAAAGGAAAATAAAAGCCAAGTGTGGGAAATTTTCACCGAGTTATTCAAAATACATATCACATAATTTTGTACAAATAATTGAAAATACTTTTGTTTTGGACGATAATTAACTGTTTTACCCGATGAAAGAAAAGAAGAGATGGATCTACACGATGAATCAATTCCATCGTTAAAAGGAAGTAAAGTCTTTCGAAAAAGACACGAGCTTCTTGATTTAGGTCATGAAGTTGTCGTCCAAACCAGCTGTAGGTTGATGAAAAATCTAGAAAAGTCATCTCTAAAATCAGCAGGAAATCCACGGACCTCAGCATAAAACAGGGTCGCCAAGTGGTCAGATTTATCCTAACCATGAGAAGGATTTATCTCGTACAATGGGGGGCACCGTGTAAATTAGCTTGATAAGACTAATAAATCAGATCCCAAGAAAAGATAATCTCCTTAAAAGATCAAAAATCAGCTTTTAAGCCTGATATTACTCAATCCTAGAGATTGACCTTAAAGATTGAGAATTCAAACTCATGGAATTCAATGATATCTAAACTCGAGCTTGAACGAGAAAATATTTTGATCAAATTATAAACCGATTTGTTTTCTGAAAACCCATTTTCAATGCGTTCATTACCATTGAACGTAAAATCCTAGGAATTCACCTGGAATTCATTAGGTCATCTGAACCAAATCGGGTGTCAACCGTAAGAACGGTGGTTGCATAGCATGGTCGAAGACAGGACCTTGTGCCAGACCAAAAAATCATAAGGGTGAGCTTTACTATTGCTCCTACAAAGGATAGTAATTGCGTCCGACACGTTATAGACCATAATTAAAAGCATGTCAGGGGACATTGCCTTAACAGTTGCTTGTTCAACGCTTTCCTTTATAACCGGACGGTAGTTTACCGAAAGGTAATATACGGAGCAAGTATACTGGATGTGTTGCTTTCCTAATACAAGGTTAGCAAGTGGGTGACACAAAACCACAAGTTTTGAGCTAAAATTTTCAAATCTGAAACCCACCAAGCCCACAAAAATATTTTGCAAACACCGGTGAAGGGTTATTCCGGAAAACTTATCTAGGGTAAAAACTAGATTTAATTTTCAAAAGATCAAATGTTTTCATAAAGATCCAATTTCCTTAATGGATCTAAATTTTATAGTCATGTGGGACTGTAAACCACATCGTTACTACCATTGTTTATACCTCCGTAAAGAAATCACTGATGTACAAAGTGTGAAGAATAAAGAAGTGATTCTAGTATTTCAAGACTATATTGCTTGAGGACAAGCAACGCTCAAGTGTGGGAATATTTGATAATGCTAAAAACGAACATATATTTCATAGAATTATTCCTCAAGAAAGACAAGCTTTTAGTTGCAATTGTCCTATTTACAAGTGATATTCGTTTAAATAATAAAAGGTGAAGACAAAAGACAGATTCGACGAATTGAAGACGCAAACGACCAAAAAGCTCAAAAGTACAAAATACAATCAATGAGGTTCCAATTATTGATAAGAAACATCTCAAAATTACAAGAGTACAAGATTCAAAACGAAAAGTACAAGATATTAAATTGTACGCAAGGACGTTCGAAAATTCGGAACCGGGACCAGAGTCAACTCTCAACGCTCGACGCAACGGACTAAAAATTACAAGTCAACTATGCATATGAATATAATATAATATATAATTAATTCTTAAAATTAATATATATATTATATTATATTTAAATAAACGTCGGCAGAAGAAAACAACCAAAAGTGGCTCTCCCGAGCTGGCCATGCGATCGCATGGCCTGGAAGGCATAAATCCATGCGATCGCATGAGCCCCTTTTCCAGATCACAGGCCTATAAAAATCGAGCTTTGGTGCACCATTTTTCCATCCATAATATCAATCTCTCTATCTATATACGTAGTATATATTTATATTTATATTTTAATTTTAATTTTAATTTTAATTTTAATTCTAATAATAAGGGTATGTTAGCGAATGTTGTAAGGGTGTAAGTCGAAATTCTGTCCGTGTAACGCTACGCTATTTTTAATCATTGTAAGTTATGTTCAACCTTTTTACATTAATGTCTCGTAGCTAAGTTATTATTATGCATATTTAATCCGAAGTAATCATGATTTTGGGCTAAAAATATTAAAATTGGGTAATTGGGCTTTGTACCATAATTGGAGTTTGGACAAAAGAACGACACTTGTGGAAATTAGACTATGAGCTATTAATGGGCTTTATATTTGTTTAACTAAATGATAGTTTGTTAATTTTAATATAAAGATTTATAATTGAACGTCCCTATAAATAACCATATACACTCGATCAGATACGATGGGCAGGGTATTTATATGTACGAATAATCGTTCATTTAACCGAACACGGGAATGGATTAATAGTCACTAGAATTATTAAAATAGGGGTGAAATTATATACAAGGACACTTGGCATAATTGATAACAAAGTATTAAAACCTTGGGTTATACTCAGTCGACATCCTGGTGTAATTATTAAACAAAGTAATAAAACCTTGTTACAGTTTAAGTCCCCAATTAGTTGGAATATTTGACTTCGGGTATAAGAATAATTTGACGAGGACACTCGCACTTTATATTTATGATTGATGGACTGTTATGGACAAAAACTAGACGGACATATTAAATAATCCAGGACAAAGGACAATTAACCCATGGGCATAAAACTAAAATCAACACGTCAAACATCATGATTACGAAAGTTTAAATAAGCATAATTCTTTTATTTCATATTTAATTTCCTTTATTTTATATTTAATCGCACTTCTAATTATCGCACTTTTATTTATTGTTATTATATTTAATTGCAATTTTAATTATCGTACTTTTTAATTATCGCAAGTTTATTTTATCGCACTTTTATTTATCGCAATTTCATTATCGTTATTTACTTTACGCTTTAAATTAAGTCTTTTATTTATTTAATATTTTACATTTTGTTTTAACCGCGACTAAAGTTTTAAAATCGACAAACCGGTCATTAAACGGTAAAACCCCCCCTTTAAAATAATAATATTACTTATATATATATTCGTATTTTTATAAATTAAACTAATATAGCGTTAAGCTTTGATTAAAAGATTTTCCATGTGGAACGAACCGGACTTACTAAAAACTACACTACTGTACGATTAGGTACACTGCCTATAAGTGTTGTAGCAAGGTTTAAGTATATCCATTCTATAAATAAATAAATATCTTGTGTAAAATTGTATCGTATTTAATAGTATTTCCTGCTAAAATTTAATAGTATTTTATACCCCTTAGCTTTAACCATCACAAGTTTTGAAAACAGTCCTTTGTTTCCTGTCATGTGGTTTGTTGCTCCAGTATCTAAGTACCACATGTTTTCTCCACCATCATGTGACTCATACTTTGCTGGAAAAACCTTCTTTTCACTTAGATGAATTACTTCCTTCTCGCTTCTTTGATTGGCTACGGACATCAATAGTGCAGGTCTGTCATCATTAGCCACTGGTAGTTCGGTTGATCTAGCTTGAGTCAAATTTGCTTGTTCTTCTTTCTTTCGTGTTGGACAATCGGATGAGAAGTGTCCAAATGCATCACATCGAAAACACTGCAGCTTTGATCGATCTTTAGTTAAGTTTTCAGTTATTTGTCTACCAGCAAAAAAGTTTTGTCCGCGGCCTGAACCCCTTCCTCGACCACCAAACTGTCCACGACCTCGGCCCCTACCCCGGGTGTCTTGGCCATTCCCTCGACCTCAACCAAAGTTGTTTTCCCTTTTCTTTCTTGAGTCCCATCCTTCATAGAAGTTGGTCATGGCTGTTATTTGTAGTCTTTAGACTGGTTCGTTCTTCGTAAGCTTTTAGCCTACCCACAACTTCCTGGAATTTCACCGTTTTGAGATCAACCAGTTTTTCGATAGTGGCTGCCATATTTAAGAATTTTTCTGGTATGGCAGTTAATATTTTTCTCACCAACGTGGTTTCCTCAATGACGGTTCCAAGTGCAGCTGATTTTGAGGCAATTCCAGAAAGTTTTGCTGCAAAATCATCAATTTTTTCGTTATCTTTCATCCTTGCTGCTTCAAATTCAGCTTTAAGAGTTTGAAGCCTAGCCTCCATTACTCGTTCAACTCCAAGGTGACGGGTCTTGATTGCATCCCAGATTTCCTTCGCATGGGTGCAACTTGCAACTTGAAGAATCAAGTCTTCAGGTAAAGACTGATACAGATAAGCGATTGCAGCATTATCCTTTTTCTGATCGACATCAGTTCCAGGTTCAATTGATTCCCAGATTCCATGTGCCTTAAAAATCGCTTTGATCCTAAGCGACCAGATGGGATAATTGGTCGCAGTTAGGATAGGGCACTGGAACGTAAGATGGATGGTATCCTTGATTGCATCCGAGGTATTGATAATATATCCCCAATGAATCTAGTCTTCGATCGACGCTCGTATTTTTCTGTCTTAGAATCTGGTGATTGATCTAGTCCTTTTGATCAACAACACGATCCCTTTTGTAACTCAGCTCTGATACCAATTGAAGAAATTTGGTACCAGATTATAAGACAGAATAGTAAAATTTAAGAACAAGAACTTATTGGAAATCCTTCTCCAATTATAGAAAAACTCTTATTACAATCTCCTTATTACATCCCTATTTATAGTTGATTAACCTTATCCATTAAGTTAATCAAGTCTAGTCTAGAATAATCTAGGATAACCAAGTCTAGAATCATCTAGGATAGTCAAGTCTAGAATAAAGTAGAAAAGTCAAGGAAGAAGCAAAATTGAAAACAATGACGGCTAGCCCACTTGTTATGCGTTCACATGTTCCACCTCCTCAAATCCATTTGAGATATAATTTCACAAAATAAACCTCTAACTATTACTTTATGTCAAGATTGGTCCAACACCCATTTGAGTTATCTTAGCCCCTAGCCATGCTATTCAATAATATTATAAAAATGGCAGCGTAAGGTAACAACTAGTATTGAAAGCTGATTTATTTTTAAAAAAAAAATATATATTAATACAAAATAAATAAAATAAAATTCATTAATAATAAAAAAAAGTTATAATGTATAATTAAAAATTAAACTAGAAAATAAAAATACAATGCATAACTCAAGATTAAGACCACCCACATCGGCAACATCGTTGCCTCCGCCGTTGGGCCGTGGTTCTATGCCACCGATGCTAGCAACCGCGGTTGGGGCGCCGTTGCTAGCACCGTGGACCAAAATTCCATTCAACGACGATATATATCACGAGGTGGGGCCCGAAAAATAGATATATCCGTTGCATATTTTTAGTTTTCTTTTTTTTCTTTTTTTTTTCTCTTTTTCAAACTAGCAGTCTGTATTCATATGTGTGTATGTGTGTGTGTATATATATATATATATATATATATATATATATATATATATATATTTGGTTTAATGTAATGTAATGGCCAAATTTAATGCAATGTTTATTTTTCTAACAACACTTTTATTCAAAACACATTTTCAAACGATTACATTTTTTTGAAATACAAACAGAATTGAAGTAAACTTAAAAGACAAACACAAACACAAACACAAACGGTTACATGATACTTAATCTTCTTGGGATGTTGGAACATCCGACCAGAATTGCTCATCACTGTAGTAAGCAGAACTACAAGGAGGAGAGTAGTCTTCGTAAACCAAAATACAGAGAAATCACATTTGAACGCCATGAGAGAGTTCTTTGATCGACTCCCAAGCTTCTTCAGTCCGAAGACTCTTCGCAAACATTTCGAGAAGACAATCGTCTTCAAAGTACATAACATCATTGTGTTCGAAGGGTACGTTTTGCTTCAAGAAAGCTAATAAAATTTCTAACCCGATGTCACGAATGTCGATTTCGGCAAACGTAACATTTTTTCCGCTAGCGTAATCATACACTTTGTACTCCGAATCGAAACTACCATCGTAGTAAACGTTGAACGAAGCAATCATGGGGGGAGTAGTCAACATTTTTTTTGTTTGAGTTGTTTGAGAAAGAAGAAGATGAAGAATGGTGTATGAGGAGTTGTGAGTGGTTGTTTATATAGAGAGTGTAAAAACTAGCCGTTAAAAAAAAAACGGTTCATTTATAGCCGTTTGAGATTAATTTTTTTTATTTTAAAATATAAATAATAATAAATAATAATAATAATAGTAAATAAGAATAAAAAATAATTAATATTGGAAGTGGGGTCAATGTGGGGGGTGTGATGGATGTTAGTGAATGTGGTTGAAAGAAACTGCTGAGGTGGCGCTGATGTGGCATCAATGTGGTTCCATGACGGGTGTCATGGATAAGAGTGGTCTAAAACAACCTAAACAATCACTCCTCCTCCTCCTCCTCCTCCTCCTCATGTGGAATAGCCAAGAGATGTTCGACTTAGTCGCCTCGTAAACGTTCATGCACCTCCTGATCATGTAATTCCTTCGTCCTGGCTTTATACTCTTCACATCTCTGGTACCAAGTAGTTTGCATGTTAAGAACCAGTTCAGAAATGTTGAATCAATTATCTTCAATTATCATGTTATGCATTACGATACACACATACATAATCCTTTGAATAGCCTTCACCGAATAAGTCCTTGCAGGTTGTTGTAGTATATGCCAACGTCCTTGTAAAATACCAAAAGTCCTCTCAACATCTTTTCTTGCCTTAGATTGTTTGCGTGAAAAGTATTGTATAAGCCATTGTACTCGTCGTCGGAAGATGAATAAGCCATTGTATTTTATAACTATTTTTTTGATTGTATAAAAAAAGAGAGAAGTGAGATTTGTGTGAGTGTATTTTTAAAATTGTGATTTAAAATTGTGATATATATATATATATATATATATATATATATATATATATATATATATATATATATATATATAGGTAATATCCCTTTTATCTATTATTACAAAACTATAATTACATCACTCAAATTTAAAAAATCCTAGATGTCAAAACATGAACCATTAGATTAAGAAAACCGTTGAATCTCATCCGTTCGAAAAAATTAGGACAATGCTAAACGTAGCTCTTAGGATTACGTTTAAGCTTACTATAATTAGATTTGTAAAATCTCTTTAATTAATTACAAAGTATAATTATTCATTTTTTAATATTGACTTTCTTTATATAATTTTGACAATACTATTATTTATGGAGAATGGAGAATTATATTATTATTATTTATAGTATAGTATGCTAAACGTACACTCTTCTTCTCCAATTACACTAATAACCCTGAAATATGAAAACTCCTTTTTTTTCAACTCAATACACGCTCAAAATTTGTTCCAAAAAAAAGCTTTCACACCATAAAAAACCTTCCCGGTACAAACCCTTAGGTATACCAAATCGCTGATTTCTTTCAAAATAAATAGATGCTTCTGAACAAGAATTTTGATACGTTTACTAATCTGATTACGATAGGAGAAATATTAAAACCTAAGTTGGTTTCTTGCCCTAATTCCGATAATTAAACCTTCGATGTTTAATACAATGGTAAGGGTTTTTAAATTCCTTCGATGGGAGAAATCAGGCATATTGTAGACGTTTGTTCAACACCTTCGATGAAATCAATCAGACAACGGTAAGTAATTTTATGAATTAGGGTTCTTATTGGATTTTTTGAATTAATTCTACATTATGCTAATTTCTTACTGCTACTTTATTAAATTCCGGTCAACAGTAGTACCAAATGAATATGGATATCTTTGTTAAATTATTTTGACTTTATAAAAGTTAGCAATATGGTAAATTTTATTACTTGTTTTATGGACAGGAATTTATATACTTTACCACATACATGATAATTTTTGTATTGAATTTTTTATGTTAGATATAGCTGATCAGCTTACTAATATGGTATATTTTGCATATGTATGTTTATCTTTGATTGGATTATTGATCAATCCATAATTAATGATGCTAATTAATCACGGATCGAGTGCAATAAGATTGTAAGGGAGGATGGGATGTTTGATGATTATTTTGGGCCCGATGATCGTCTTTCACTTTAACTATCAAGTGATCAACCTCCCCGACCCGGTCTTGATTGTTAATTAGCTTAATTCACCTTTTCGCAATGTAAAAATCCCTTGGGCAAGATCACAAGTGGAAATTACAAAGGCTTAGGCAAAATGGCAGAGAATCAACAACCCATAAATGAGAGGCCAAGCTCCCTATTTATAGGAATCGAAATATCCGCGGTCTGCGAGTTGCTTAACTATCCGCGAAAACTCAGCGGATCAAACCGCACTCCTTGTATTAATGCGAAAACATAACCGCGGTACTCATTTTCAGCGAATATTGCACAGCTTTGCCTTATAATTCGCGTAGTTCTGCCTTTGGCTTTTAGCAAATAAAATATACATATACAATGCTATGTATATGAGCAAGTCCCCCCAGTTTATTATGATACATTTTCGCGAAGCTAATGCATCATGATAAACTCTAAAAATAAAGAAGTGTTTCTTAAAATATTTCGCAAACAATATTTTATAATTTTTACCGTCCATTTATTACCGTTGCTTTTATTAAGCCCAACGCGTAATTACAACGGTAACTTTTCGCCAATCTGTCAAATCAATACGCTGTGACGGCTACAAAATTACCGTTTACACGTCGCAGTAATTTTAGCCGTTTAAATGCAATGATTACCCTTTCAACTTGCTCGCCCTAATCCCAATTATAAATAACACAATAATCCGCATAAAAACTTTACGCTTTCTCTTTCAATTTCATCTGCAATTTAATTCATCAAATCACAATCGTACTGTGCAAATAACAATTCCAACCTTTAATTTCTTCAATTTTGTCATCCAATTATTCTTCCTTTTTGCAAATGGCGTCATCTTCTTCGATGCATACTCCCGGAGGCTATGTTTCTTATATGACGGAAGCAAAACTTCAAACCCTGTAAGAATGGTATCCGCCTCTTGCCCAATTTGTTCCTACCGCGCCTGCGGCAGAACAGCAAGCCGATACTCCCCTTAAAGGGATGATTTCTGTTTACGAGGCTGCCATTTCTCAAGGCAACCTTCGATTTCCACTTACCCGCTTTTTTCGCAGCGTTTGCGAATACTATAATATCGCTATGGCACAGTTGCATCCCAACGCGATTAACAAGATTGTGCTGTTCGAGATGTTTTGCAATGCCACCAACCAACCACTTCTGCTGAACGTTTTTCGTATGTGCAATAGCCTGGTGCTATATGATGTGGGGTGGTTTTCTTTCCGCAGTAAACTTGGCGTAATGACTTCACCAAAAGATTCAATTGGGAATTGGCGCAGTTCCTTCTTTTATATTAACGATACCGCGTATGTGAACAGCAACATACCGAAAACGTGGTGCACAGAGCTTAATCCCGACCTCAATGAGAGGCCTGTACTCGATGATCTTGAGAATGACACTCTCAAGATATTAAAAAACGCGGGCATATTTCTGCGTCCTTACTCGAATGTACCACTGTACATTGGCAAAGTGTCGATTCAATGGTCGTGGAGCGACCATGATGCGCTTTTGGTCGACCAGTCAAAAAATGGTATGCCGCTTAACTTTATCGCAGTGCATTAACGTACTTACATTTTTCGCAATATTTTTGCTTTGCATAACTCTATGCGCTTTTATTTTTTCAGCGGTTGCACTTGACCTTGTCATGAGGTCCGCTGATATAAGCAGGATTAGCCCCGCCCGTCGCCTAAAGAATGGCGACGGCGACATTATTATTATTGATGAACCGATCATCAATACATGCTTCATCGCTGGAGGCGAGGACCGCGGTAAGCGTAAGGTTGCGGAAACTACCCTACTCCACGCAAGAAACGTCTGCGCACTCATTCTGAACAAGAAGCAAGTAAGCAATTGCTATTTCACAGTATTTATTTGATTACGCATTGTTTGCTTTAGCATAAAAATGCTATATTTGCTTATCTGTTTATAGCTATTCTTCCAGGGTCATCCGCGGAAGCTACACCACTTTACAACATCAAAGGGAGAATCCCTACAGATGTTCTTAATGAACCCGGGAATGAAGATCTCTCACTTCCATCTGACGCAGAAGCGTCCAACCAGGAAGAGGAAGGAGAAGCCACTGTGGAAGAAACTGCCGCAGCAGATCGGGCCTTTAAACTACACCAAAGGCTTTATAAATTTGTTCCTGCAGAAACAAGAGAGCAATATCGCAAATTGTCTTACCCCGAGGCTGCCAGACAACGACTGCATAATTGCTACAATGCAATTTATCTGACAGTCGACAACATGGAGCGTTTCACGGAGATGTCAGACGAGTATGAGAAAGCAGTGAAAGCTGCCAATGCTCAAGAGAGAAGGGCGCGAAAGGCTGAATCGCGGCTTGAAAAGGTGATGGAAGAGAACGCCCGACTTAAAAGAAGGGCAGAGGTCGCGGAACACGAGTTCGCACAACTAGTCAAATATCTACCGACATTTGCGGATAAAGTGATGGACTCCGAGCCAGTCACTGAAAAATTTCAAACATATGCCCAAGCATCAAAGCTCGCCACTCGCTGCGAGTGGCACGATTTATTATGCCAACTTGGCGATCTTTCGCAACCTCTTCCCTCTGACATGGCGAAAGAAATTATCGCCACCGATGATGCTCGCGAAATACTTGAGAGGGCGAAGAAAGAGGTTGAGAAAATCAACATACCTGTTCTTGAGGAACTCAGTCAGCGGGAAGGCGTTACATTTGCGGATATCAAAGCATTAGAACTTTAGCTTTGCCTTAATTGTTTTTTGAATGTATTTTCGCAATTACAACTTGCGTTTGTTGTAAGAATCCGCGTTGCGTACGCGCTTAATATTAATTACTTTTTCACAGTTCGCAGTTGCAACTTCTTTTATTTATATAGCGCTTTATTATCAATATTCATAACACGGACTTGTCCTTTGCAATTTCCAACTTTTATTATTGTGCACATAATAAATGTGTACTTTTGCGAAACAATCTGTATGCGTATATACTTATACGTTATGAATCTATTAAGTCCGCCGTAACGATCCTTAGGCAAATTTAGCATTGCGAAGCATCTAAGTATTGGCAAAATCAAATACTTAGGAAATGTTATCCTTTCGCAATTATTTTCAAATTAACACAAGTGGGCAATTTCATCACTTTGTTTTTAACAAATTATTTCGCAATGCATTCTTGTATTATTATAACATTTAAATAGGCTATGTTTTGCGAAAATCATGCCACCTTACTTAAATTATCCGCAGAACAAACATTAACTTAGTGTTTGAAATAAACAAGTAATTGCATTCTGCGAAATAAGCACTACGCGTGGCCAAACGCAGTGTTTTCGCTTTGTAAAGAAACAATTACTAACACTGAAATTAACTTTGCTTTATTCATTATTATTTCGCATTCGAAACATAAACATAACATATCACGCATTAATGAAATTTGCCATAATATCTCATTACAACTTTATAAATTTTCGCACTATTCAGGATTAACTGATCATCCTTCAACACCCGAATTCACATTTGCCATAATCATAGCGCAGAATGGCTCCACTTCCGCAGAAATTAGCGTACCAATGCCCTTGTTGGCAGAAAATTTTAACATACCATGTATAGTAGATGGTATAGCACCAAACATACGCAAAGCTGTGCGCCCAAGTATCATATTGAACCGCGATTGATTTCGCATTATGTACAGATTCAATAAAGCTTGGCGCCTTAGCGACTCATCGCTGTCATCAACTAACTCCATCTGTAACTCCAACTGACCAACGGGCCAGGATGACTCTCCTGAGAACCCGGCAAGTGAAACCGCAGTAGGTTTCATCAAAGCTTGAATGTTCGCGGGCAACTTGCTAAAGCATTGTTCATACATGACGTCGACACTGCTACCAGTGTCCACATGAACCTTCATTATCATTATTCCAGTATTTGCAACGCGACATGAAACCACTACAGGCTTATCAACATCAGCGGTCAAATTTGCAGGAGGAAACGCGATAGAAGGACATTTTCAACTGACAACCTGTTCTGAAATTTGCAGTATCGACGCTTCGCCCTGCACTTCTACCACGTTGATCACCTGAATTCCGCGCTGATTTTCTTTTTTGCTCACCATTTTTACTCCCAGATTCTTTACTGCGGGAGCCTTTCGCTCAACCGCGCCTGACACATTCGAGGTGTTGGCTTCTGTAGGCATTATAACCGCATTCGTGGTGTGTTGTGCGATTAAATGGTCCAGCTTGCCTTGCTCGTACGCTTCTGCAATAAATTCCGCCAAATCTCTGCAACGATTGGTGTCATGGCCGTAATCATCATGGAAAACACAAAATTTTGATCTATCGCGCCTGCTATTTTCTCCCAAAGGCTGCGGATCAGGAAAAGACTTAGCAACTCTTTCTTGCAACAAAATTTCCTTAGGCGTTTTTGTTAGCATCTGAATGATGTTGAATGATTCATTGTTCCACTTTCGCGTAGAATAGCGATCACGGCGGCCATATCCATGGTTATCATTTTGGCCTTGAAACCTGTCATTTCGCGGGTATCCACCGCCGCCATTTCTTCGCGGAAAACCTGATCCGCGGTAATTATCATTGTTACCATCGCGAAAAGAGTCATTGTCATCTCGCCAACTTTTATCTCTACCCCATTCACACGCAGGGGTTATGCTGCTATCCTCTCCCCCGCGGAGATAATCATATGTTTCCTGTTGTACTTTTGCAAAAGTCAGCGGGACATCTCTTCGCAATCTCCGCAATCTCCGCACAAGAGTAGGATGTCGCTGTGGGTTAATCGCATGCAAAAATCCAGAGATTTTTTGATCTTCATGCAGGCTTGGAATCTTTTGACATTCATAGATGTACCGCGTAAGTAATGCGTTCAAAGTCTCTTTGTTGCCTTGCTTAATATCGTGACATTCTATGTGCGTCTTTTTCTGCGGTAACAGATTTTGAAACTGTAGCAAAAATTTTTCGCGCAAGTCTACAAAACCAACGATACTGCGAGATTGCAAACTATGAAACCATTCCCTTGCTGACCCTTGCAAGGCCATGGGGAATACTCTACAGGCGACTGGTTCATCCCAGTTATAAGTGCTTACTACACCTTCAAAGCGTTGCAGAAAATCCAAAGGATCAGTTAGACCCGAATAAACTCCCAGAGTTGCCGGCACAATCGGCGAAGAAACGATTGGATAGTCAGAAATATGCTGAGCAAACTTATCTGCAGCAGTAGTGATTTCTGTTGCCTTTTTTGTGCGAGTATCTGCATTCTCCGCACAAAACTTGGTAAGCATGTCTTGCAAAAAGTTTGGCTGATCAAACTTATGTTGCATTGACTTTGACGCAATGCTTCTGAAAGCATCCGCTAAAAAGTTCTGAGCATTTTCTCTGCGAGCAGCGTCAGATATGTCGCCCTCTTCCCCATAGCGAGGGAAAGGTGTTGGTGGTCGCTTTCGCTTAATTTGTGGATTTTTAACAAACTCTTCTACGCTGTCCGAATCATCAGAAAATTCGCAATCTTCTCTTGGCGTTTTTGCCATTTTTGATTTATACGCAGAGTTCAAATGAATGCGATCTTCTGCGTTATCGCTATCGCTATCATTATGCTCGATAACTAGACGATCAACTTGTGATCCTGAATCATTCAATGGCCATAAGTAAGTGCGCGGTATGCGAGATTCGCAATTACGCTTAGCATCTCGCTTAGCTTGCTCGATTGCAGTGCTGACAATTTTGTCAGTTCGCAAACTAGATTTTCCAGCCAAAGCTTTTGGTCGTTTCCCATCAGCGGTTATTTCACTGCGATTTTGAAGTAAATTTCTTCGCGCAATCATTTTCTCAGCAGCAACTTCTGGCTGCGAGTCACTAACATTGTTTTCAGCAGATGTTTTAACAATCGGCTCTTGAACCGATTTTCCCGCAGTTATATTAGCATTTGTTTGCAACGGAAATATTATAACGTTCTGCGAATCACCAGGCAGTGCATCAGCATTCGCAGAAATGCCAGTTTGCTTTGCATTTATCAATTATCATGTGTTTTGAATTTTGAAATCTGGAATGTGTGCATAGATGTTGCTTTTTTTTGAGACCGTTACTCATGTTTGCAGCTGGATTGAACATCTGGTATTAAGTGGAACTATGTGCATTATGGGTTTAGTTTAAAGTACCTCAAAATCTGTGACTTGTATATTATGTTGTAATTTTTCTTGAATGTGCAATGCTAGAATCCCTCTTGTAGTACTTATAAATGTCACTACAGCAACGTACAATGCTAGACCTGCACTAACACTCTAACATATAGTGTGCTTATAGTGTGTCATTGATAAATATTAGATAGTTGTGCTTAGAGTTGTTAGTTATATCTGCACCATGACTCTAATACTATTTGGTGAATAGAGACACTAGACAGAGAAAGGAAGGGAATTGTAAAAAATGTGATGAAGGGGATTCATGCATCATGCATAGTTAGGTAAAACTATATGACTCAATATTATTTTTTGTATTGCTTCATCTGGGTTTCTTATGGTTTTTTCACATCTTATTGTTGTTTAGTTAAACTTGGTGCAATAAAGATTGAATCTTTATATTTGTCAATATAGGGGGGTTTCAAGTATCGTTTGGGTAATGTGAATGCATTAGGAATACGTAGAAAATATGTTTATCAATTTCCCTAAGTTTCACACAATTAAACTTGTTAAGACTAATAGTAACAGTCTTGTGAGGATGCAGGCTCTAATCCCCTTTTCTTTGGTTTCTATGAAGTATGAAGTTTGGATATGTTACCTTTTGGATTTTTATAGATTTGGTTATGAATTTACTAATAACCATAAATATGTTATATGTACGAATCAGATCCTTCACATAGTCAACCATACACAATAAAGACAGTCTTGGTATGATTTATGAATGAGAGCTGATTGGAATCTATCATGACATGTATGTTTAACATATTATGTTTAATCATTAATATACGATCTTTGAAGATTAATATTTGATATTTATGTATAGTGTTGTAGGTTATTTTTATGTTTAATATCTTCATGCATTTTTTTAACCTTTTTTGTATACAAGGTGTTCGAAGCTTTTTGGAATCACACAGAGTGTTCGATGTAGTGTCAATGAGAATTCTAGGACCATGTTTAAAGAGTTGTGCTTGATCAAGCAGAAGGCTTTGCAGACTTGATAATTTTTTCTCCCACACAGCCTCGTCTATTTAAGGGTACTACTGTACTACTACTGTATTATACAGTACCCCTTTACTTTTTTGAACAGTGTTTTGGATTATAGCATACAACCATCCTAAGATCCATTAGAGTTGTCACCACTTACCATATGATCTGTTTCTTTTGTCCTGTACCGTCTTATTTCTCAAGGGTCCCCATCTTTCATGGTGCTAACCTTTAATTTTTATTTTTATTTTTTATTATCATTTGTGCTCTTACTAGTACTGTCCCTTTCCATTTAGCATACTGCATACATCGTTGCATAAGCCTGACCTCGTTGACCATTGACCATTGACCATTGACCATTGACCATTGACCATTGAGGTAATGTTTGAGCTCTGACCCACAACATAGGGCCTAAGTTTTTGTTAGGGTGGAGTAGGAGTAGGAGTTTGCTATAAATGGTCGCATTGTGACCGTTACAATAATGATGATTTAGCATCTTCACTGGTTTTTAACTTTCGTTTTACTTTTTCTACAAAGCAAATGATCCAATGTTTTTTTTTTTTTCAACTTAGTTGTTTTGGAGATTTTTAAAAAAAGAAAAGGATATGAAAATATAAATTTCTGGACACATAGCAAGTCATTCAGATCTACCTTCTTATGAACTGAGTTGTTACGAGGATTCTTTCCAAAAAGAAACGGATATGAACGGATGGCTTATTTGTTGTATAGTTTTTCTCAACAGATCTATATAATATGAGTTACGATACTAAGATCTCAATTATATATAACCAAATGAATCGTTGTTAACCAATTTTGAGCGACTTAGATGTGCTTGGTTGACTTTGTTTGTGTTTTATCCTGCTTTAAACATTAGATTTCTAGGTTATCAAAGTTAGGTGAGGATTATAATCTGTTTAACAGTAACTTGCTCTGCCGTAATTAACATTTTTTTTCATTAGTGATGATAAGATTCTACTTGACATTTTATTGTATTTGATTATCTTTTTTTCTTTTTTACATTTTTCTCTACTTGACAATTTTGACCATTAGTTGTTAATAGCAGATATTGAGCAATTACTTGCAGATAAAAGCATCGGTGGTTTGCAGAAATATGTGAGATTCTTCTAAATTTTAAGAATTATCAGATCGCCACAGAGCTTAAAAATAGGCTCCTAGGTAAGCTTAATTAAATCACGTGCTTGTTTTCAATGCCGCCTTTGTTTCTTTAATTTGTAAATTCTGTGAAGGGTTCAGTATTTCTCAAAATTTCTTTTGGTTTCATTATATCGATTTTGCCCAATTATTGTGCAGATGGCCGGAAAACGAATCACTTTTATACCAACTAATAAGTGGTACTAACTAATTACAACCATAGATTAAGAGCTTACAACTTTACAAACTACAGCATAATGCTCAAACTTATGCAAAAGCTACCCAGCTTCTGAAAACTAGACTACAACAGTACTATATCTAAAACCTAATAAAAAATCATTAGGCATGTAAATAATTTCATAAGTCCATTTGTAACTGTGGTTGGCGTTTCTTGCTCGTGTTTCTTGTTTTTTGTTCTTTTTTGATGACTATGACATGTTTCTTTTTTTAGTGGAGTAGTGGTGATGTTTCTTTTTTATGTTGGTTAGGATTTTTGTGATGATGTGTTAAAATATAATTGGGTTAAGTATTAAAAGGTGATAAAAATAATATTTTTAAATTAATAAAAAAATAAAAAAACAAGAAACACCATGTTTCTTCTCCCGTCACTTTCCAACTGACGCCAAGAAACACCACAAGTGACACCCTGTTACGCCGGATTTCGGCGTTTCTTCTCTGCTACATCACCAAGTGACGCCGTCACTTGGTACTGTTACAAATAGTCTAAAACACCTACATCAAGCCGGAATCATTGTTCTCTTACATTGTTAATTTGCTTATAAAGAAAATAACCATAAATTTTCACAGGTGTTTGCTATAAGTGCTTAAAGAGTGTGTAAAGTGTTTATCGTGAGAAAATTTATTGTCGAGTAAAGATTGATGCATCCTTAACATTTTTTTTCTTTGTTTTTGCCAATGTTTTCACAAATATTCTCCATGACATCCTGATCTTCCATATCATATAACCTTTCATTTGAAAAATAAAATATATATAGAAAAAATCAGTGTTCCAAAAAATTAGATAAATCCCCGATTAATCGCCGATTACTCCTTTTTTTGAAGTCTTCGACTAATCCTTCATATTAATTTAAGTCTTTATATCCAATTTTATTTCGACCGCTCATGCAACGACTTGGGAAACGAGAACCTACAAGGTGGTCATCTATTAATTGAAAATAGTCATCAAGCAACGACAATATAATGGAAATAGTCATTTCACTCGTATTATCATTCATTTCCATTCTCACTCCTTCCTTTGAACCAAACATACCCACTTGTTTATAATAACCTTATTATTATCTAATTAGAATTTTATACATTGTATGAAGTATTTTACTAGTGTAAAAAGTAGTTGATTAAATTAGATGCTATCTTTTACAAAATTACAAAATAATGAAGGAAGACAAAGTCCAAGCAAGAATAAAGAGTAGAAGAGGATAACGACTAACAAGCTTATTGTAGGGCCGGCGTTTATATCTTGTTTAGAGCAGACGCGAAGTTTACATCAAGAGTACACGAGCTAAACACTATCCATTGTTCAATTTGGCCAAAAATACAGAGTAAGCACTACAACCAAAGCTAATCTAACTTTTAAACTTTATTATACATAAAAATAAATTATAATTAGGTAAATCTATTCAATCTCAATCGTTTAAATAGTCATATTTGTCTTTCTCCCATTTTAAACAATTGATTTGCAATTTATCTACTAATTTGAATTGCAACCATTAAAAATAATTCCAACCAAAACCTTCACTATAGTTATTGGTCAAGCTCCTAATTAACTATTACTCGGTATTTATTACAAAATACTAATTAATTATTAATATTAATTTTTTACTCACCAAAGCGAACAATCGCATTACTTTGAAACACAAGTCTATAGGAAGTCTCGAGGAAAGAATACTACATTAACGATGTAAATGGTTTGTGAGGTGCCTTTGTAATAAAAATACACACACGTGATAAAGTTGTTGATTTTATGCCACAACAATAATAATAATGCTAGGGAAAAAACTTACATGACCAAGGGGGTTCATCTTGAGAAACTCGGGAGTCTTGACACGCCTATCCTAAAATTATCAAACATTTTGACTTCAACACAACGTATTCTGCGACAATTCGCACCTTAAAAACATTCTTCGTTTTCCTATCAGCATGCATAATCTGTGAACATTTAAAACTCAAACTATTTAGATAAATAACACAAGTGTTTAAATGCATAAAACATTTTCAGATGGTATGTAAGCAAGAGATAAACCTTTCTCAAAATCGAGGGAGAAATTGAGGGAGAAAGGTTTATCTTTTCCTTACATACCATATGTAGATGTTTTATGCATTTAAACGCTTGTGTTATTTATCTAAGTAGTTTGAGTTTTACATGTTTGCAGATTTTGCATGCTGATAGGAAAACGGAGAATGTTTATGAGGTGCGCATTGCTGCAGAATAAGAATATGCTGGTGCTGAAGTCAAAATGTTTGGTGATTTTAGATAGGCGTGTCAAACAAGTCTCCCGAGTTTCTCAAGATGAACCCCCTTGGTCATGCAAGTTTTTTCCCTAGCATTGTTATTATTCTTGTGGCATAAAATAAACAACTATATCACGTGTGTGTTTTTATTATAAAGGCACCTCACAAACCATTTACATCGTTGATGCAGTATCTTGTCTTAGAGATTCTCTATGGACCTGTGTTTCAGAGTAATGCGATTGCTCGCTTTGGTGAGTAACAAATTAATTTATTAATTAGTATTTAGTGTTCCCAGCGTCTCACTATAAGTGTCTACATTTGACTTTCAAAGTGTTTTGTTGTCAACTTTGACCGTAAATATCTTCATTTGTGTTATATATTATTTGATAAAAATTATATATATAAAATCGTGTTTATAAACCCATTCTATTCATATAAATCTTATCAAATATTATATAACAAAAATAAAGATATTTACGGTTAAAGTTGACAAAAAAGACTTTGAAAGTCAAATGTGGACATTTATTGGTTACATTGCAAAAAAACTGAGTAATAGTTAATTAGGAGAGAGAAAAATAACTATAGAAAAGGTTTTGGTTGGAATTATTTTCAATGGTTGAAATTTAAATTAGTGGTTACATTGCAAATCAGTTGTTTTAAATTGCAAATCTTAGGTGGTACAAGTGAAAGTTTTCATCAACTGGAAGAAGACTTATTTCAACAATTCTAACCAAGCTATTGTTAGAAATAGGGGTGTTCATGGTTCGGGTAGAACCGAAAAAAACTGAGGACCGAGTAGGAACCGAACCGAAACCGAAATACCCGAGAGTATTTGGTCCGGTCCTTGGTCCATATATTTTGTTAAGTTCGGGTTTCGGTCCGGTCCGGGTCATACCCGAAAAACCATGGTTTTGGACCGAACCGAATCAACCGATATAAATATGTACATAATCGTCTTCTGTGGATATATAACAACTTAATTCCATTGTAGAATTTGAACCAAATATAGATTCCTTAATATGTATAATTGGTGGCCTAAAAATATTTATATATACATGTTTTCTTCATAGAATTATTTTCTTAATAAATTAACATACTCCTTATAATTAATTTTCTTTGCTTCAATACTTGATTAAAAACTCTAAAGTTAGTATATATCTTCTCTTTTTTCAATATAACTGCGAATTAAAGTCTACGATTTCTTAATACTATATTACGGTTAGTATACATGTATATCTTGTATTCTTGTGTTTCTTGTTTTCTTCCTCATTTGCAAAACACCCCGTCTCGAGCCGTTACGATGGTTTGATGACTAGCTCATCCCGTCTCGAAGAAAACCGTCTAATATGGCAGTCATCGGTCAAATTAAAAAGGGTCAAAGTTGAAAAAAATCAGGTCAAAGTCTCTCAGAACTCGGAAAAGCCAAGGAAGTCGGTAAAATTGGTTAAATTTGTCGTATTTTAGTTTGAATTTTCTGTATTATATTAACGGTGATAGCGATTATGGGTACAAATTAGTCAATTAAAGTTTTTGACTTTAAAATATGAACACATATATACATTTATATACTTATATATTTAAAAGTCAACTTTAGTCAACGTCCGTCTCGACCCCCGTCTCGAACGTCTCGACCTTTTTAGGACCCGACCATCTCGACCCCGTCTCACGTCTTTTGCAACCTTGGTTTTATCTATATGTTGAGTTTTTTCATTTATGTATGTCATATATTGATAATTATACGAAGTGAGTCGTAAATATCGAAATAAAATAAAATAATATATATTATATTTTCAAAAGGATATAAACAGGTCGAGTTTTGACCCGAACCGTTTGGACCGACGCTTGAACCGGACCGAACCGAACCATATCTTTATGGTCCGGTCCTCGGTTCCTATTTTCATAAAAAATTGGGTTTCGGTCCGGTCCGGGTATTGACTGGTTCGGTCCGGGTATGGACCATGCACAACCCTAGTTAGAAATCGGGTATAAATTGACTGCCGGATTCGTTCTTGAATCGTGTAATCATTGTCTTCTATAAAGTATCTCGACCCTACGATTGCCTTGGTTGCACGAAATCTTTACAGGGATAGGACAAGAACGCAATCAGTGTTTTTGGCAATGAAATCACTGATCAAATTGTTAGAGAATATGTGTGTGTTTTCTGTTTGTTGATGAATGCAGAATGAACAATAATTCGTTCACAAAACTGTTATAGAAACAGTTAGAAAATGAAAGGGTGTAACCCTTCATTTATGGCGGGAAAAACTGTTGAATGACACCCTTTCAATAAAACGTATAGTAACAGATAGTGTCATTTCGGTTGAGGTTTCGGGGCGCTGCCCCGCTAGCGGGACCCCAGCCAGGGGCGCTGCCCCTTGGACCCCGCAAGGGGCGCAGGCCCCTTGACCCCCGCATTTTGCGCGACAGTTAGTAGCCAACTCTTACGGGCGTGTACTCCACACTCTCCAAACCTATAGCTAACTAGCACCTGCATTCAAGTAAATCACAACTAACTAAAAGTACGTTGGATGACACTAAATTCACCAACAGCTATGTCTTTTGAATTGATCTTAATCGACATCAAGGTATATCTGTTTCTCACCGATTTTGCATTACTATTTCTTACACTTTAATATTTATAGAATTTATTTCGCTTTGGTTGATAACTCTGTTCCATATTTTAATTTTATAAATTAACAGTACATAGATGTTTAAACCGCTTATCACATATGATTCCTATTCTATTTTAATTTATAGGGCAACAAGATTCAGGCTTCGATTGGCAAAAACTTGATCCACTTCTTTGAAGACACATTTAAAGAGGGAAGTTCTTTCCATCTATAAAATTTTGGTGTTACTGAATGCGATGACAAAGTAAAACTCAACTGAAGAAAACATTTATGGGAAGAAATACATTGCATGGATTTTATGTGCTTGTATTGATGCTGAATCCTTTGTCTAGGAAAATCTATATCTATACTGTATCTTGAATACAAACTGAAATAGATGGTTGAAGGTCGGGTACAGTTATGTTGGTTGCTATATTTTATGGCGAAGATCAAATAGCTTCTTATGATGCAAGGATGTTATTGGCTGGCTCTGTTACTCTACAAATATAATGCACTTCATATGATTTTGAAGAAGAATTCCGAAAAGGCAGCAAATGCTTGGTTATAATGGGTTGCTACTTGCTAGAGTAATATATATAATGTAGAAATAAATCTCAGGAAAAAATGTTGTTGCTTTAGTTCGAACCCACAACGATGCGTTAAACACTTACAGAACTTAACCATTTACCTAAACTTACATTTCTGTAATGATTTCCACCTGGTATTATTTTAACCCCTAAGTCGGTTGCATTTCTGAATTGATCAACAGATGCAATCAAATGACATAAAAGGTCTTCTCTGGGTAGAGGTCCAATCAAACCCTGTCAAAGTTTAATAAGGTTACCAAATCTACCATCTTTTAATGAACCACAAACATAATATGGCTATTGGTTTCTGCCACAAACTTCTATCTTTCAAATTGTTTTTGACTAATGATGAACTCGGAGTCAATTTGAGTACAGATGCACAAACATTCAAAGGCCTGTATAACCTAATTAAAATACATTAAACATATATTGATCAATTACTATATTCATCTTCACCCCCCGAGAATCTGGGAGACTGACCCAGCTTTTCATAACAATTTCAACAGATATACTCGGTTAAAGACTTACATATAAGTGTCCAATATACCTAACTTTTAAAAAATTTACAAACAAAACAACCTTAAATCTGCATTTATTTCATATGTTCAAGACAGAGACACATTGTGCGCGCATACATATACAATATATTTGATGACATAGACATGTTGTATATCCACCCTTCAACACATGCGTAGATGTTGATGCTTCAATGCCTTGGGCTTTGGTGCTTCCACCTCTTCTGCTACGTGAGGTTTCTTTTGAATAGCAAAAGAAATAGAAGCATCTACTTGCTTGACTTCACCAGTTATCTTGCTAAAATTTGGCTGATCGATCATCTTCCAAAAGTAGTTCTCAACATGTGGATACTCAGACGTGATGCTCTTGGGCGTCAAAAACTCAAAACCCAGAAGCAAGTTGCATGTGGTGATGATGTCAGCCAATGTCACAGAATCACCAACTAGAAAACTACGTGATGCAAGATGTCTGTTTAGAACACCAAGCCCTCTGTTCACGCCAGCAACAAAAACCTCCTTAGCCTTCAAATCATACACACATATCTATTATTAGTTGAAGCTTCCATGAAAATCAATTATTACAATGTAAATATCTAATTTAAAACAACACATACGAGTATAAAAGTAGAGTTATTACTTATAAAAAAAACAAAAATGTAAATGAATAAGCCTTTTCAATGTTATAGTCTAACTGTGATTCAATGAACTTGGCCAAAATTAGTGTGTAAGAATTCAAATTATCCAACACTAGTCATTACAAGCCACCAAGCTGACATTGTTTTTATAAAGCGTATGGAATAGTTTACCATTGTAGAAGGTTGTTGATTAAATATGTTTTACTAAAGAATAAAGGAAGGAAATGTCCAAGCAAAAATAAAAAATAAAGAGTCAGTAGGTGCTGTTTGTTTTTTAAGATATTTTTGTCTGAAAATCTGCGAACCACGTCTATAGAGAAGATGTGATCTGAAGGTCTGTAAGCTGAAAACAGAAGACTGTTTGTTTTTTAGTCTGCAAAAGTCAATCTTATTCTGAATTAATACAATTATGACGTTTTAACGAATAGTTAACAATTAACCAATATAAAATTACAACATTTACAACATTTAGTCCCGCTTTTTACATGTTTTCAGGGATGAGAATACACGCTGTTATAATTACATTATTAAATGCTTTTTGTATTGACACGAGTACTATATATGCATATTGAGTTTGTACACAAAGCCTCTAGCTTGAATACTTTAAATACCATCGGTGTAGGCACAATTTAGATGGACGGATCCGTTAGGTTGACAACCTCACCCGCTATAAAAACTGTGGTGCATTTACTTTGAACATAATACATTCGTACAAGTGTATAAAATTTTTATGAGGTAAAGGCGGGTATAGTGGATTCTATACTCGGGTCATTGCTAGTATTCAGGTGCTCATAGATTATGCAAACGTTTCGCAACTTGGAGTTGTACTTGTAAAATCTCGTGGTCAAGGAAACTAAACTATATTTCTGATAACTGTTTTTCAGATACTATACAACGTTATTTAAAACTGTGGTTTACGAACAAATGAGATAAAACTTGATATGGTATTGTCTACAAATGATTGAAACTTGACATGGTAGTGTCAACAAACTTTTGAAATGGGACACGGAGTTGTCTACAAACTTTTAACATTGAACCTTGGTGGTCTTCCACTAATAACCGTTTTCGAAATGTATTTCTTAAACATACTGTATTGTTTACCTAAAACCTGTAGATTCACTCAACATTGTTGTTGATCCGTTTTGCGTGTTTTATTCTCAGGTATTAATTGCTTCCGCTGTAGAATATTGCTGTTATGTAGAAGTCAAGCCAAGCACTGGGACCAGAGTTAACATTCCATTAAAGGGATTTTTGACGGGGTGTTACATGCATAATCTGTGAACATTTAAAACTCAAACTATTTAGATAAATAACACAAGTGTTTAAATGCATAAAACATTTTCAGATGGTATGTAAGCAAGAGATAAACCTTTCTCAAAATCGAGGGAGAAATTGAGGGAGAAAGGTTTATCTTTTCCTTACATACCATATGTAGATGTTTTATGCATTTAAACGCTTGTGTTATTTATCTAAGTAGTTTGAGTTTTACATGTTTGCAGATTTTGCATGCTGATAGGAAAACGGAGAATGTTTATGAGGTGCGCATTGCTGCAGAATAAGAATATGCTGGTGCTGAAGTTAAAATGTTTGGTGATTTTAGATAGGCGTGTCAAACAAGTCTCCCGAGTTTCTCAAGATGAACCCCCTTGGTCATGCAAGTTTTTTCCCTAGCATTGTTATTATTCTCATGGCATAAAATAAACAACTATATCACGTGTGTGTTTTTATTATAAAGGCACCTCACAAACCATTTACATCGTTGATGCGGTATCTTGTCCTAGAGATTCTCTATGGACCTGTGTTTCAGAGTAATGCGATTGCTCGCTTTGGTGAGTAACAAATTAATTTATTAATTAGTATTTAGTATTCCCAGCGTCTCACTATAAGTGACCATATTTGACTTTCAAAGTGTGTTGTTGTCAACTTTGACCGTAAATATCTTCATTTGTGTTATATATTATTTGATAAAAATTATATATATAAAATCGTGTTTATAAACCCATTCTATTCATATAAATCTTATCAAATATTATATAACAAAAATAAAGATATTTACGGTTAAAGTTGACAAAAAAGACTTTGAAAGTCAAATGTGGATATTTATTGTGGGACGAAGGGAGTAATAAATAAAATACTGAGTAATAGTTAATTAGGAGAGAGAAAAATAACTATAGAAAAGGTTTTGGTTGGAATTATTTTCAATGGTTGAAATTTAAATTAGTGGTTACATTGCAAATCAGTTGTTTTAAATTGCAAATCTTAGGTGGTACAAGTGAAGGTTTTCATCAACTCGAAGAAGACTTATTTCAACAATTCTAACCAAGCTATTGTTAGAAATAGGGGTGTTCATGGTTCGGGTAGAACCGAAAAAAACTGAGGATCGAGTAGGAACCGAACCGAAACCGAAATACCCGAGAGTATTTGGTCCGGTCCTTGGTCCATATATTTTGATAAGTTCGGGTTTCGGTCCGGTCCGGGTCATACCCGAAAAACCATGGTTTTGGACCGAACCGAATCAACCGATATAAATATGTACATAATCGTCTTCTGTGGATATATAACAACTTAATCCCATTGTAGAATTTGAACCAAATATAGATTCCTTAATATGTATAGTTGGTGGCCTAAAAATATTTATATATACATGTTTTCTTCATAGAATTATTTTCTTAATAAATTAACATACTCCTTATAATTAATTTTCTTTGCTTCAATACTTGATTAAAAACTCTAAAGTTAGTATATATCTTCTCTTTTTTCAATATAACTGCGAATTAAAGTCTACGATTTCTTAATACTATATTACGGTTAGTATACGTGTATCTTGTATTCTTGTGTTTCTTGTTTTCTTCCTCATTTGCAAAACACCCCGTCTCGAGCCGTTACGATGGTTTGATGACTAGCCCATCCCGTCTCGAAGAAAACCGTCTAATATGGCAGTCATCGGTCAAATTAATAAGGGTCAAAGTTGAAAAAAATCAGGTCAAAGTCTCTCAGAACTCGGAAAAGCCAAGGAAGTCGGTAAAATTGGTTAAATTTGTCGTTTTTTAGTTTGAATTTTCTGTATTATATTAACGGTGATAGCGATTATGGGTACAAATTAGTCAATTAAAGTTTTTGACTTTAAAATATGAACACATATATACATTTATATACTTATATATTTAAAAGTCAACTTTGGTCAACGTCCGTCTCGACCCCCGTCTCGAACGTCTCGACCTTTTTAGGACCCGACCATCTCGACCCCGTCTCACGTCTTTTGCAACCTTGGTTTTATCTATATGTTGAGTTTTTTCATTTATGTATGTCATATATTGATAATTATACGAAGTGAGTCGTAAATATCGAAATAAAATAAAATAATATATATTATATTTTCAAAAGGATATAAACAGGTCGAGTTTTGACCCGAACCGTTTGGACCGACGCTTGAACCGGACCGAACCGAACCATATCTTTATGGTCCGGTCCTCGGTTCCTATTTTCATAAAAAATTGGGTTTCGGTCCGGTCCGGGTATTGACTGGTTCGGTCCGGGTATGGACCATGCACAACCCTAGTTAGAAATCGGGTATAAATTGACTGCCGGATTCGTTCTTGAATCGTGTAATCATTGTCTTCTATAAAGTATCTCGACCCTACGATTGCCTTGGTTGCACGAAATCTTTACAGGGATAGGACAAGAACGCAATCAGTGTTTTTGGCAATGAAATCACTGATCAAATTGTTAGAGAATATGTGTGTGTTTTCTGTTTGTTGATGAATGCAGAATGAACAATAATTCGTTCACAAAACTGTTATAGAAACAGTTAGAAAATGAAAGGGTGTAACCCTTCATTTATGGCGGGAAAAACTGTTGAATGACACCCTTTCAATAAAACGTATAGTAACAGATAGTGTCATTTCGGTTGAGGTTTCGGGGCGCTGCCCCGCTAGCGGGACCCCAGCCAGGGGCGCTGCCCCTTGGACCCCGCAAGGGGCGCAGGCCCCTTGACCCCCGCATTTTGCGCGACAGTTAGTAGCCAACTCTTACGGGCGTGTACTCCACACTCTCCAAACCTATAGCTAACTAGCACCTGCATTCAAGTAAATCACAACTAACTAAAAGTACGTTGGATGACACTAAATTCACCAACAGCTATGTCTTTTGAATTGATCTTAATCGACATCAAGGTATATCTGTTTCTCACCGATTTTGCATTACTATTTCTTACACTTTAATATTTATAGAATTTATTTCGCTTTGGTTGATAACTCTGTTCCATATTTTAATTTTATAAATTAACAGTACATAGATGTTTAAACCGCTTATCACATATGATTCCTATTCTATTTTAATTTATAGGGCAACAAGATTCAGGCTTCGATTGGCAAAAACTTGATCCACTTCTTTGAAGACACATTTAAAGAGGGAAGTTCTTTCCATCTATAAAATTTTGGTGTTACTGAATGCGATGACAAAGTAAAACTCAACTGAAGAAAACATTTATGGGAAGAAATACATTGCATGGATTTTATGTGCTTGTATTGATGCTGAATCCTTTGTCTAGGAAAATCTATATCTATACTGTATCTTGAATACAAACTGAAATAGATGGTTGAAGGTCGGGTACAGTTATGTTGGTTGCTATATTTTATGGCGAAGATCAAATAGCTTCTTATGATGCAAGGATGTTATTGGCTGGCTCTGTTACTCTACAAATATAATGCACTTCATATGATTTTGAAGAAGAATTCCGAAAAGGCAGCAAATGCTTGGTTATAATGGGTTGCTACTTGCTAGAGTAATATATATAATGTAGAAATAAATCTCAGGAAAAAATGTTGTTGCTTTAGTTCGAACCCACAACGATGCGTTAAACACTTACAGAACTTAACCATTTACCTAAACTTACATTTCTGTAATGATTTCCACCTGGTATTATTTTAACCCCTAAGTCGGTTGCATTTCTGAATTGATCAACAGATGCAATCAAATGACATAAAAGGTCTTCTCTGGGTAGAGGTCCAATCAAACCCTGTCAAAGTTTAATAAGGTTACCAAATCTACCATCTTTTAATGAACCACAAACATAATATGGCTATTGGTTTCTGCCACAAACTTCTATCTTTCAAATTGTTTTTGACTAATGATGAACTCGGAGTCAATTTGAGTACAGATGCACAAACATTCAAAGGCCTGTATAACCTAATTAAAATACATTAAACATATATTGATCAATTACTATATTCATCTTCACCCCCCGAGAATCTGGGAGACTGACCCAGCTTTTCATAACAATTTCAACAGATATACTCGGTTAAAGACTTACATATAAGTGTCCAATATACCTAACTTTTAAAAAATTTACAAACAAAACAACCTTAAATCTGCATTTATTTCATATGTTCAAGACAGAGACACATTGTGCGCGCATACATATACAATATATTTGATGACATAGACATGTTGTATATCCACCCTTCAACACATGCGTAGATGTTGATGCTTCAATGCCTTGGGCTTTGGTGCTTCCACCTCTTCTGCTACGTGAGGTTTCTTTTGAATAGCAAAAGAAATAGAAGCATCTACTTGCTTGACTTCACCAGTTATCTTGCTAAAATTTGGCTGATCGATCATCTTCCAAAAGTAGTTCTCAACATGTGGATACTCAGACGTGATGCTCTTGGGCGTCAAAAACTCAAAACCCAGAAGCAAGTTGCATGTGGTGATGATGTCAGCCAATGTCACAGAATCACCAACTAGAAAACTACGTGATGCAAGATGTCTGTTTAGAACACCAAGCCCTCTGTTCACGCCAGCAACAAAAACCTCCTTAGCCTTCAAATCATACACACATATCTATTATTAGTTGAAGCTTCCATGAAAATCAATTATTACAATGTAAATATCTAATTTAAAACAACACATACGAGTATAAAAGTAGAGTTATTACTTATAAAAAAAACAAAAATGTAAATGAATAAGCCTTTTCAATGTTATAGTCTAACTGTGATTCAATGAACTTGGCCAAAATTAGTGTGTAAGAATTCAAATTATCCAACACTAGTCATTACAAGCCACCAAGCTGACATTGTTTTTATAAAGCGTATGGAATAGTTTACCATTGTAGAAGGTTGTTGATTAAATATGTTTTACTAAAGAATAAAGGAAGGAAATGTCCAAGCAAAAATAAAAAATAAAGAGTCAGTAGGTGCTGTTTGTTTTTTAAGATATTTTTGTCTGAAAATCTGCGAACCACGTCTATAGAGAAGATGTGATCTGAAGGTCTGTAAGCTGAAAACAGAAGACTGTTTGTTTTTTAGTCTGCAAAAGTCAATCTTATTCTGAATTAATACAATTATGACGTTTTAACGAATAGTTAACAATTAACCAATATAAAATTACAACATTTACAACATTTAGTCCCGCTTTTTACATGTTTTCAGGGATGAGAATACACGCTGTTATAATTACATTATTAAATGCTTTTTGTATTGACACGAGTACTATATATGCATATTGAGTTTGTACACAAAGCCTCTAGCTTGAATACTTTAAATACCATCGGTGTAGGCACAATTTAGATGGACGGATCCGTTAGGTTGACAACCTCACCCGCTATAAAAACTGTGGTGCATTTACTTTGAACATAATACATTCGTACAAGTGTATAAAATTTTTATGAGGTAAAGGCGGGTATAGTGGATTCTATACTCGGGTCATTGCTAGTATTCAGGTGCTCATAGATTATGCAAACGTTTCGCAACTTGGAGTTGTACTTGTAAAATCTCGTGGTCAAGGAAACTAAACTATATTTCTGATAACTGTTTTTCAGATACTATACAACGTTATTTAAAACTGTGGTTTACGAACAAATGAGATAAAACTTGATATGGTATTGTCTACAAATGATTGAAACTTGACATGGTAGTGTCAACAAACTTTTGAAATGGGACACGGAGTTGTCTACAAACTTTTATTATTAAAAGCTAGGCAGAAGGAAATCAATTCTAAATTTATATTTTAATTTACATTTTTAAAATAAAATGTCAACCAATATTATCTCTTATGATTGGATATGGATTGTTTAATATGCATTTTAGGTGTTTGATAAAATGTTCAGTCACGAGTTTCTTAGTCGGACTCTGTGATTCCACGGGTCATTAAACTAAATGACTTTAGCATTTACGTTCACTTAATACCTAAAACATATCATTAAACTGTTTCGTTTAAACAAACTCGTGGTTCCACGGATCATTTCACTAGTAATACTATTATATGTTTATAATAATAATGATTTTATTATTTGTTATTATCTTAATTCTTAATTCTTAAATATACATTATACAATTTATAACTGCATTAACTTTGCATAAATGAACTAAAACTACATAAAACAAAATGATTAACAGCCAAAAAAACTAACCAGCGCCATTGATTAAGGGATAAATGATCGCCTTTTTATACCGATCTGAACCGAATCTGAATTAAGATGTATAGATGAAAATCATATATATAATACATATACATATAATATTTAATATAACTAATTATATAATAATAATAATAATAATAATAATAATAATAATAATAATAATAATAATAATAATTAGTTACTTTATTCCTGCAGATGTGTTACTTTATTCCTGGGATTGTGGTCGCGATGTTTGTGTTGACTTGACAGGGTCTTCTCCTTTGACACAGTCTGGGCTTTCTGACTTTGTCCCTGGACGTGCTGTGATTAATGCGGCTCGTCGGAAGCGGGTCAAGTACGAATCTAGTTGTCTGGCGATTGGTTATGGTTTCATTCCTTTCTCATTTTCTTCCCTTGGGAAATTAGAGAAGGAGGCTGTTTCTTTGCTAAAGCGGGTTCAGAAGAGTTCGATGGCGCAAGATATTGGTGCCGGTGCTGCTAATCATATTTTTACTAGGATAGGTTTTGCTATTGCTAGAGGTGTGGGGGCCCAGATTGTCTCTAGGCTTCCCACTAATTTTTTGTAAGTTTTAAAACTTTTAAGTTTATTATTATTATTATTATAATAATAATAATAATATACAATGTTATACGAGTAATATAAGGCGTATAACTTAATCGCTACCTGATGCTGTTGCTGCGAGCCTTAATCTAGAGTTTACTTCAACGACAAATGTAAGTTTGGTCGAGTGCAAGAATTATGAAAGGCGAGTATATATCTGTCAAGTCAGGCCCATAATAAAATTATTTTGTCACGGCCTGTTAAGTAATTATATTTCACGGCCCAATATAATTTTATTAAAAATTATACGGAGTATTTGAGAACCCAATATGCTCCGTATAATTCTAAGGCAAATGACTCGAAAAAGTAACATAAGTTACTCAATTTAACAATAAAGTTAATACTGATTTTCTTAATACCAAAGAATTACGATTTTTAATTTGACACTACTTAGAACTACGAATTGAAAAAGTGTGAAATTGGGAGTAATACTTTGACGATCGTTAGTCAAAAATACACGGTTGGTCCCTGAAGGTACTTAAAATATTGCACCAAATGTCCTCTATATGTCTTCATTCCCACCACCACCACCACATATCATCGGAAACCACTACTGCCGCCACTAATCACGTCGAAACGTTAAGACCACCACCTCGGCCACTAATCACGTCAATTTTGACTTTTGTTGAGTTTGGGGTTTTGAAGATTTAGACCGATTCTGGAAAACCTAAAAATGTTGAAAGGTTGCCCTCAAAATCTTAGGTCATAATTCAAAGCATTGATTGAGATCTCACCATTTTTGTGTTAGAAAAAAAGTTTCTAAAATCGAGCATTTGGGTAGATTTTGTCATGCTTTTGTGAAATCTAAGAATGGAGAAAGATTGGTGATGGTAAACCGCTACAATCTGCACAATTTGGTGCATTTTTATCAAGTTTTGAGTTATGAGGTGGTTTCCATGTGAGCCGCCACCAACTATCACCTGTCGCCGCAACTCCCCGGAATCTGTAAAACGAATAACACATCTGCAACTCGCCGGATGAAAAGTTGTTCGATGATGATGAAGTTGTTCGATGATGGTGGTGATGAAGATGAGCGGTGCTGGGTTTTTTTTTTCAAGATTTGATAATGAAGAATGATAAAGAGGACGTTTGATGCAATCTTTTAAGAAACTTCGGGGACTAACGGTGTATCTTTGACTAACGATCGTTAATGAACTTGATGTTATCTCTAATTTCACACTTTTCCAAATTGTAGTTCTTTTTTGTGCCGAATTATAATCGTAATCCTTTTCGGGCATTAGCACCATATTAATTTTATTGTCAAATTGAGTAACTTAGGTTAACTTTTCGAGCCATTTGCCCATAATTTTATTGTTGTATATTGTAATGGCGAGAGGAATTAGGTTAGAAAATTTGCGGTTACAGGAAGTTTAAGAATTTTGCGGTTACAAGAAGTTTATGTGTGGAAGAATAGATAGAACTGCAATAACTTGAATGGTGTGTTTTAGGATGAGAGAGAGAATTCTTACCCACAATTTCTCTCCCTAAAATTCCCTCCGTACGTTCTAATATTATTAACCAGAATTTCACTTTATAAAATTCCATCAGTACATTCTAATCTTTTACCGATGGTGCCTTAACTCTTTTGAGCTGCCAGCTGCTTTCTCTTTTTAAATTAACCATTGACGCCTTGTAAATCATCTCCGGATTTCCTCACCGACCACCGATATCTCGCGGTGGTTCAATTTTATTGCTTTCTGCCTAAATATATCTTCAATCGATTATCCTCTTTGTTTGGCTCCGCCAGTCACCGTCATCATTTAGTCTTTTGGGGGTTGTAGGTGGCGAGTTTCTTTGCGAAACTCTACATTCTCCTTGGTCAGATTTCAGTCAGGTACAAGGTTGTGTTCATTTTGGCTGGCTGAAGGTTTTTTTGTGTTTGTTTGTTGAAGCCCGATGACTCTGGTGGTATGGCCGTCGAAAGCGCCTACTGTGGGTGGTTGGCATCTGCTGGTTGCCATGGATGGTTGATAGCGATTATAAAATTGCTCTTGGCGGCTGATGGTGGCGAAAATCAGTGATAACGAACGCTGATGGATATTGGGGGCTGTCTGGCGGCCATTGGTGGCTGCCGACGACAGACAACGACTCTCGTGGCTGATGATGTTGTTAGCGACCGCCAGTGGTTGTCGGGGGTCTACGATGGTGCTGGTGGTGGTTGGCTGTCCTTGGCGGCTGCCGGCGGTAGCAAACTACTGTTTTGTTACTTGCTAAGGGTTTTCGGGTTTGTAAATATTTTTAAAAACATGTGGAAATGGCCTGGTGTCTATATGGTGTGATTCTGTGTGTTGTTCTGTTTAGTTGCTGCTCGTCTGGTTCGTTCATTCAATTTATCCCGTCGTCGAGTCTACTCGGGTGGATTCAGTGTCGTTGCCGACTAAGTTGACTTGGTTGACGTTGGAAAATAGATGTTTGCTGGGGTGGTCTCTCGGGGTCTTTTCTCAGCCCGAACGGGGGTTGGTTTTTAATTGGTGGGCTCAGTGCTTCTGTGGGTTGTTGTTCGGAGTGGACTTGGTGTTTATCGGATACGAGAGACTTATTTGGTTTGCAGACCTCGGGCCAAATGTTCTTGGGATGCCCGGTGAACGTTTTGATTATGTGGTTTTTGAAGAGTGACGGATGCGGGATTGGATACAGGATCGGGTTTATATGTGTGTGATAGGCTAATGTTAGGTGGTTTATTTTATGCGTAATTTTTTGGCAATTTCAATAGTGCTCGCTCTCTTTCAATGTGTAGGACGCACTAAGCGACAATTAATGAGTTTTGTTCGTTTGTGACCTAGTATTTCTACAATATATCCGTATGATCTGCTCAATATATCACCACCGATCATTTGATCTATTATATATATATATATATATATATATATATATATATATATATATATATATATATATATATATATATATATATATATATATATATATATATTCAGAGAAATGAAAAGAAAATTCTTAGCTAAGAAAGAAATTAAATGGCGAGATTAGAACTAAAAAAATGGATTTATGGTGTGTTTGGATGAAACTAGCAGAAGCTGGAACTTATAGTTGGAGCCGGAGCTTATAGGCTAAAGATGGAGCTTGAACTTATATTTAAAGCTGGTAAATGGAGTTTATTATTTTTTATAAGTGTTTGATAAACTAGTTGGAGCTTATTTTCCAGTTCATAAGCTCTATTTTTTTTTCATAAGCTACTAGAGTTAACTTATTTTTTAAGAGCTTATGATTTTCATAAGTTCCATTTTTTATGTCTACCAAATAAAGCTTATGACTTAGAACTTATTAAAATCATAAGCTCAAGCTCCAATAAGCTTCCATAGCTTCAAGAAGCTGAGCTGTGTACCAAACACACCATTACGGGTGATATTCAACATTTTCAAGAGAGATTAACTAATTAGCTACGTAGTATTTCTTTTAATAGGCGGAAGAGAAGAGAGAGAGAAAGATAGATTGAGCTGTTAGAGTACGAGGAGTCGTAACACCGAACTAGGTGTTCAATTTTAGTAGGGGTGAGCAAAAAACCGCATTAACCGAACCATAACTATATTAACCGATAAAACCGCACCAAATTAACCAAACCAAATGGATAACCGCGGGTTTGGTTAACACTTTTGAATTAACCGCACTTTGTGGGTCGGTTACGGAAATAATAGGTACCCGCACCGAATTAACCGCACCCGTACCATTTAGTATTTTATATATGATCATTTTTATGGAAGATGATCAACATGTTAAAATATCTAACCTTTTAAATCAATGTGTAACATTATTTTGACGTTTAAGTTAGGAAAAGTTAATAGATATTAATTATACCAAATGGAAACACACTAATGAAAGACACTTTGATCTGCGACTTTCGGATGAAGGGAGAATAAAGTTTAAAGGAAAGTTTATTTATCAAGAACTTTACGTGAACTTATGTTTTGTCTAATTTATGGTCTTTTGCATCAATTTAGAGTGTAAAAACGACATTGATCTACTTTTATTTTCGATTAAAAATATGAGACAATGACTTAGTCTCATATTAAAATATTATTTATGTAGTATAGAAACAAACTTATTAAATTTATTTATTTTTTTCATAAATGATTAACCAAATTAACCGTTTTATAATTAATCATTAACCAATTTAACCATATTAACCAAACCGCTTTTAACCGCACCCAATGGTTAAGAAAATTAGTTAACCGCAATAATGGTTATGGGTGTGGTTTTGGGGTAAAACCGCCCCAACCCGCACTATGCTCACCCCTAAATTTTAGTATCATTCATAACACTGAGATTTAACACTGAAGTTAAAATAGGAGAAATCGTTCACATGATGAGGCCGAATGACGAGTTTTAACACCGGGAAAACGTCGGACGAAGTCGACACTCCCACCGTCCCCGGCGTCGGATTGTGGCAACGGCGAAAAAAGCCACGACTCGGTGTGCTCTTATAATTTCGTAATGGGGGTAAGGAGCCCGACTTAATAGCGTATACTCGCCTTGTATAATCCCTAAACTCAACCACTTACATGCCGTTAAAGTAAACCCTAAACTCTCCAGTATCAGGTACGGATTAGATTAAATTAAATATTTATTATATATACTGGTTTTCATCTAAATATCTCAATTCATATTCAGAATCAGGTTACGATTCATATCGGTATTGAAAGGCGATCTTTCTTTAAGCAATGGCGCTGGTTAGTTTTTATTGCTGTTAATCTTTAAGTTTAATTCATATATGCAAAGTTAATGCAATTATAAAAATGTATAATGTATAATTAAGATTAAGATAATAATAAAGATCACATAATATAATGTTTAATTCATTTTGTAATAACGAGATTAAATTGTTGAACACAGATGTTAATGTTTTCATCATTTGAGTACTTGTGTTATTTATTTAACTAGTCTGAGTTTAATCTGATGTAAATTTTAATTATAGAGTATTAACTAAGTTGGTTGTTTTTATAGTTGTCTTGTATATTGTTTTCGTGTATATGTTTAGTTCTATTTTATTATATCCATTCCATTTCCATCACATGTTTGCAGATTATGCATGCTGGAAGGCGAAATACGGATGCGTACAAGACACTGATTGCTGCAGAATATGTTGGTGTTGAAGTCAAATTGTCTGATATTTTTCATACTGGTGTTGAGAAACTCAGGATGAACCCCATTTGCTGTGTATGTTTTTCGTAGGATTATTGTGGTCTACTAAATCAAAAGCTACATTAAATAATTCCACTACGTCCCTAGGTTTATTACGTGGTTCTTAAAACTTAACTATTTACATCATTGATGCAGTTTCCTATCCTTGAGACTCCCGATGGACCTGTATTTGAGAGTAATGCAATTGCTCGCTATGGTGAGTAACAAATTAGCTTTTTATTGTCTATTTTTTTAGTTTTTGTTGTGGTTCTTACTTTGTCATTTTGGTTGTGGTGCTTATTTTGTGTTTTTGGTTGTTGCAGTTGCCCATGGAAGCCCTCTCTTTGGATCTTCACCCATAGAATATGCAAGTTTTTTTATTCTCTCTTTGTTGTGATGAAAAGAAATATTAGTACTTACAAATGTAACTTTTGTGTTCTCTAAACAACCTACAGGGCCAAATTGAGCAGTGGATTGATTTTTCTTCATCTACGCTGTTAGATTATGGAGACATTTATACAAAACGAGGAAGAAAAAAAACTGTTCCAGTGTTTCATAGTCGAACGAAACACATCAAGATAAGGTATCATTTTATTCGACAACATATAAATGATGGCACTTTATTCTTGGAGAAAATCCTTGGTACGAAGAATCCTGCCGATATGTTTACTAAGGTGGTTACGACGGAGAAATTGAGGTTTTGCATTACCTCAATTGGTCTTCTCATGTATTGATGAGAGAAGACCCCAGCTAGAGATGTGAATGGTGTTACAAGTTTAACAAGTAGTATTGAAGACCTTTTATCGAAAGTCTACTCATCCGAAGAATGTGTTGAGCGTGCGTGTCCCAAATGGTATTTGGCGGTAATCGAAGGTGGTTTAATGTTCTTGGTTAATTCATTGATATAATTGGAGTTTTGTTCAAAGTCTCCAAGTGGGAGATTTGTTAGATTATGGAGACATTTATACAAAACGAGAAAAAAAAAAAAAAAAAACTGTTCCAACACTTAAAGAGTGTGTAAAGTGTGTAAAGTGTTTATCGTGAGAAAATTTATTGTCGAGTAAAGATTGATGCATCCTTAACATTTTTTTTCTTTGTTTTTGCCAATGTTTTCACAAATATTCTCCATGACATCCTGATCTTCCATATCATATAACCTTTCATTTGAAAAATAAAATATATATAGAAAAAATCAGTGTTCCAAAAAATGAGATAAATCCCCGATTAATCGCCGATTACTCCTTTTTTTGAAGTCTTCGACTAATCCTTCATATTAATTTAAGTCTTTATATCCAATTTTATTTCGACCGCTCATGCAACGACTTGGGAAACGAGAACCTACAAGGTGGTCATCTATTAATTGAAAATAGTCATCAAGCAACGACAATATAATGGAAATAGTCATTTCACTCGTATTATCATTCATTTCCATTCTCACTCCTTCCTTTGAACCAAACATACCCACTTGTTTATAACCTTATTATTATCTAATTAGAATTTTATACATTGTATGAAGTATTTTACTAGTGTAGAAAGTAGTTGATTAAATTAGATGCCATCTTTTACAAAATTACAAAATAATGAAGGAAGACAAAGTCCAAGCAAGAATAAAGAGTAGAAGAGGATAACGACTAACAAGCTTATTGTAGGGCCGACGTTTATATCTTGTTTAGAGCAGACGCGAAGTTTACATCAAGAGTACACGAGCTAAACACTATCCATTGTTCAATTTGGCCAAAAATACAGAGTAAGCACTACAACCAAAGCTAATCTAACTTTTAAACTTTATTATACATAAAAATAAATTATAATTAGGTAAATCTATTCAATCTCAATCGTTTAAATAGTCATATTTGTCTTTCTCCCATTTTAAACAATTGATTTGCAATTTATCTACTAATTTGAATTGCAACCATTAAAAATAATTCCAACCAAAACCTTTACTATAGTTATTGGTCAAGCTCCTAATTAACTATTATTCAGTGTTTATTACAAAATACTAATACTAATTAAGTATTAATATTAATTTCTTACTCACCAAAGCGAACAATCGCATTACTTTGAAACACAAGTCTATAGAGAGGAAAGAATACTACATTAACGATGTAAATGGTTTGTGAGGTGCCTTTGTAATAAAAATACACACACGTGATAAAGTTGTTGATTTTATGCCACAACAATAATAATAATGCTAGGGAAAAAACTTACATGACCAAGGGGGTTCATCTTGAGAAACTCGGGAGTCTTGACACGCCTATCCTAAAATTATCAAACATTTTGACTTCAACACAACGTATTTTGCGACAATTCGCACCTTAAAAACATTCTTCGTTTTCCTATCAGCATGCATTGTAACAACCCGAGTTTTTTCGTTAAAACTTCCGTTAAATACTTGACGATCGTTAGTTAAATCATACAATTTTCATACGCCAATTTTTTTTCCAGAATAGTTAACAGTGGCTACGTGAAACTTTTTCGTATTTAAAGTAATTAAATGCGTACTTGATCCTTAGTGGATTACTTGAATTAATATGTTATATTAATTAGTGAACTTAATTTGAATGACGAATTAAACTGGAAACGATACGATTAAAGTTAATCGCCTAGAAAACTTTTCAGTTAACGGAACTCCGAAAAACGTTAGAATAATTATTCTTAATAATTATTGAACTTATGAAAGAAATTTAATTTATTATTTACTTAATGAATTAAAAACGGTGATTTTGTTTCAACGACTAGTTAACGTTCCGGAGCTTTATTCAAAGGTGAGTCTACAGTCCCGCTTTTTACATGTTTTCAGGGATGAGAATACACGCTGTTATAATTACATTATTAAATGCTTTTTGTATTGACACGAGTACTATATATGCATATTGAGTTTGTACACAAAGCCTCTAGCTTGAATACTTTAAATACCATCGGTGTAGGCACAATTTAGATGGACGGATCCGTTAGGTTGACAACCTCACCCGCTATAAAAACTGTGGTGCATTTACTTTGAACATAATACATTCGTACAAGTGTATAAAATTTTTATGAGGTAAAGGCGGGTATAGTGGATTCTATACTCGGGTCATTGCTAGTATTCAGGTGCTCATAGATTATGCAAACGTTTCGCAACTTGGAGTTGTACTTGTAAAATCTCGTGGTCAAGGAAACTAAACTATATTTCTGATAACTGTTTTTCAGATACTATACAACGTTATTTAAAACTGTGGTTTACGAACAAATGAGATAAAACTTGATATGGTATTGTCTACAAATGATTGAAACTTGACATGGTAGTGTCAACAAACTTTTAAAATGGGACACGGAGTTGTCTACAAACTTTTAACATTGAACCTTGGTGGTCTTCCACTAATAACCGTTTTCGAAATGTATTTCTTAAACATACTGTATTGTTTACCTAAAACCTGTAGATTCACTCAACATTGTTGTTGATCCGTTTTGCGTGTTTTATTCTCAGGTATTAATTGCTTCCGCTGTAGAATATTGTTGTTATGTAGAAGTCAAGCCAAGCACTGGGACCAGAGTTAACATTCCGTTAAAGGGATTTTTGACGGGGTGTTACATGTATAATCTGTGAACATTTAAAACTCAAACTATTTAGATAAATAACACAAGTGTTTAAATGCATAAAACATTTTCAGATGGTATGTAAGCAAGAGATAAACCTTTCTCAAAATCGAGGGAGAAATTGAGGGAGAAAGGTTTATCTTTTCCTTACATACCATATGTAGATGTTTTATGCATTTAAACGCTTGTGTTATTTATCTAAGTAGTTTGAGTTTTACATGTTTGCAGATTTTGCATGCTGATAGGAAAACGGAGAATGTTTATGAGGTGCGCATTGCTGCAGAATAAGAATATGCTGGTGCTGAAGTTAAAATGTTTGGTGATTTTAGATAGGCGTGTCAAACAAGTCTCCCGAGTTTCTCAAGATGAACCCCCTTGGTCATGCAAGTTTTTTCCCTAGCATTGTTATTATTCTCATGGCATAAAATAAACAACTATATCACGTGTGTGTTTTTATTATAAAGGCACCTCACAAACCATTTACATCGTTGATGCGGTATCTTGTCCTAGAGATTCTCTATGGACCTGTGTTTCAGAGTAATGCGATTGCTCGCTTTGGTGAGTAACAAATTAATTTATTAATTAGTATTTAGTATTCCCAGCGTCTCACTATAAGTGTCTACATTTGACTTTCAAAGTGTGTTGTTGTCAACTTTGACCGTAAATATCTTCATTTGTGTTATATATTATTTGATAAAAATTATATATATAAAATCGTGTTTATAAACCCATTCTATTCATATAAATCTTATCAAATATTATATAACAAAAATAAAGATATTTACGGTTAAAGTTGACAAAAAAGACTTTGAAAGTCAAATGTGGATATTTATTGTGGGACGAAGGGAGTAATAAATAAAATACTGAGTAATAGTTAATTAGGAGAGAGAAAAATAACTATAGAAAAGGTTTTGGTTGGAATTATTTTCAATGGTTGAAATTTAAATTAGTGGTTACATTGCAAATCAGTTGTTTTAAATTGCAAATCTTAGGTGGTACAAGTGAAGGTTTTCATCAACTGGAAGAAGACTTATTTCAACAATTCTAACCAAGCTATTGTTAGAAATAGGGGTGTTCATGGTTCGGGTAGAACCGAAAAAAACTGAGGATCGAGTAGGAACCGAACCGAAACCGAAATACCCGAGAGTATTTGGTCCGGTCCTTGGTCCATATATTTTGATAAGTTCGGGTTTCGGTCCGGTCCGGGTCATACCCGAAAAACCATGGTTTTGGACCGAACCGAATCAACCGATATAAATATGTACATAATCGTCTTCTGTGGATATATAACAACTTAATCCCATTGTAGAATTTGAACCAAATATAGATTCCTTAATATGTATAGTTGGTGGCCTAAAAATATTTATATATACATGTTTTCTTCATAGAATTATTTTCTTAATAAATTAACATACTCCTTATAATTAATTTTCTTTGCTTCAATACTTGATTAAAAACTCTAAAGTTAGTATATATCTTATCTTTTTTCAATATAACTGCGAATTAAAGTCTACGATTTCTTAATACTATATTACGGTTAGTATACGTGTATCTTGTATTCTTGTGTTTCTTGTTTTCTTCCTCATTTGCAAAACACCCCGTCTCGAGCCGTTACGATGGTTTGATGACTAGCCCATCCCGTCTCGAAGAAAACCGTCTAATATGGCAGTCATCGGTCAAATTAAAAAGGGTCAAAGTTGAAAAAAATCAGGTCAAAGTCTCTCAGAACTCGGAAAAGCCAAGGAAGTAAGTAAAATTGGTTAAATTTGTCGTTTTTTAGTTTGAATTTTCTGTATTATATTAACGGTGATAGCGATTATGGGTACAAATTAGTCAATTAAAGTTTTTGACTTTAAAATATGAACACATATATACATTTATATACTTATATATTTAAAAGTCAACTTTGGTCAACGTCCGTCTCGACCCCCGTCTCGAACGTCTCGACCTTTTTAGGACCCGACCATCTCGACCCCGTCTCACGTCTTTTGCAACCTTGGTTTTATCTATATGTTGAGTTTTTTCATTTATGTATGTCATATATTGATAATTATACGAAGTGAGTCGTAAATATCGAAATAAAATAAAATAATATATATTATATTTTCAAAAGGATATAAACAGGTCGAGTTTTGACCCGAACCGTTTGGACCGACGCTTGAACCGGACCGAACCGAACCATATCTTTATGGTCCGGTCCTCGGTTCCTATTTTCATAAAAAATTGGGTTTCGGTCCGGTCCGGGTATTGACTGGTTCGGTCCGGGTATGGACCATGCACAACCCTAGTTAGAAATCGGGTATAAATTGACTGCCGGATTCGTTCTTGAATCGTGTAATCATTGTCTTCTATAAAGTATCTCGACCCTACGATTGCCTTGGTTGCACGAAATCTTTACAGGGATAGGACAAGAACGCAATCAGTGTTTTTGGCAATGAAATCACTGATCAAATTGTTAGAGAATATGTGTGTGTTTTCTGTTTGTTGATGAATGCAGAATGAACAATAATTCGTTCATAAAACTGTTATAGAAACAGTTAGGAAATGAAAGGGTGTAACCCTTCATTTATGGCGGGAAAAACTGTTGAATGACACCCTTTCAATAAAACGTATAGTAACAGATAGTGTCATTTCGGTTGAGGTTTCGGGGCGCTGCCCCGCTAGCGGGACCCCAGCCAGGGGCGCTGCCCCTTGGACCCCGCAAGGGGCGCAGCCCCCTTGACCACCGCATTTTGCGCGACAGTTAGTAGCCAACTCTTACGGGCGTGTACTCCACACTCTCCAAACCTGTTGGTAAGTATAGCTAACTAGCACCTGCATTCAAGTAAATCACAACTAACTAAAAGTACGTTGGATGACACTAAATTCACCAACAGCTATGTCTTTTGAATTGATCTTAATCGACATCAAGGTATATCTGTTTCTCACCGATTTTGCATTACTATTTCTTACACTTTAATATTTATAGAATTTATTTCGCTTTGGTTGATAACTCTGTTCCATATTTTCATTTTATAAATTAACAGTACATAGATGTTTAAACTGCTTATCACATATGATTCCTATTCTATTTTAATTTGTAGGGCAACAAGATTCAGGCTTCGATTGGCAAAAACTTGATCCACTTCTTTACTGAATGCGATGACAAAGTAAAACTCAACTGAAGAAAACATTTATGGGAAGAAATACATTGCATGGATTTTATGTGCTTGTATTGATGCTGAATCCTTTGTCTAGGAAAATCTATATCTATACTGTATCTTGAATACAAACTGAAATAGATGGTTGAAGGTCGGGTACAGTTATGTTGGTTGCTATATTTTATGGCGAAGATCAAATAGCTTCTTATGATGCAAGGATGTTATTGGCTGGCTCTGTTACTCTACAAATATAATGCACTTCATATGATTTTGAAGAAGAATTCCGAAAAGGCAGCAAATGCTTGGTTATAATGGGTTGCTACTTGCTAGAGTAATATATATAATGTAGAAATAAATCTCAGGAAAAAATGTTGTTGCTTTAGTTCGAACCCACAACGATGCGTTAAACACTTACAGAACTTAACCATTTACCTAAACTTACATTTCTGTAATGATTTCCACCTGGTATTATTTTAACCCCTAAGTCGGTTGCATTTCTGAATTGATCAACAGATGCAATCAAATGACATAAAAGGTCTTCTCTGGGTAGAGGTCCAATCAAACCCTGTCAAAGTTTAATAAGGTTACCAAATCTACCATCTTTTAATGAACCACAAACATAATATGGCTATTGGTTTCTGCCACAAACTTCTATCTTTCAAATTGTTTTTGACTAATGATGAACTCGGAGTCAATTTGAGTACAGATGCACAAACATTCAAAGGCCTGTATAACCTAATTAAAATACATTAAACATATATTGATCAATTACTATATTCATCTTCACCCCCCGAGAATCTGGGAGACTGACCCAGCTTTTCATAACAATTTCAACAGATATACTCGGTTAAAGACTTACATATAAGTGTCCAATATACCTAACTTTTAAAAAATTTACAAACAAAACAACCTTAAATCTGCATTTATTTCATATGTTCAAGACAGAGACACATTGTGCGCGCATACATATACAATATATTTGATGACATAGACATGTTGTATATCCACCCTTCAACACATGCGTAGATGTTGATGCTTCAATGCCTTGGGCTTTGGTGCTTCCACCTCTTCTGCTACGTGAGGTTTCTTTTGAATAGCAAAAGAAATAGAAGCATCTACTTGCTTGACTTCACCAGTTATCTTGCTAAAATTTGGCTGATCGATCATCTTCCAAAAGTAGTTCTCAACATGTGGATACTCAGACGTGATGCTCTTGGGCGTCAAAAACTCAAAACCCAGAAGCAAGTTGCATGTGGTGATGATGTCAGCCAATGTCACAGAATCACCAACTAGAAAACTACGTGATGCAAGATGTCTGTTTAGAACACCAAGCCCTCTGTTCACGCCAGCAACAAAAACCTCCTTAGCCTTCAAATCATACACACATATCTATTATTAGTTGAAGCTTCCATGAAAATCAATTATTACAATGTAAATATCTAATTTAAAACAACACATACGAGTATAAAAGTAGAGTTATTACTTATAAAAAAAACAAAAATGTAAATGAATAAGCCTTTTCAATGTTATAGTCTAACTGTGATTCAATGAACTTGGCCAAAATTAGTGTGTAAGAATTCAAATTATCCAACACTAGTCATTACAAGCCACCAAGCTGACATTGTTTTTATAAAGCGTATGGAATAGTTTACCATTGTAGAAGGTTGTTGATTAAATATGTTTTACTAAAGAATAAAGGAAGGAAATGTCCAAGCAAAAATAAAAAATAAAGAGTCAGTAGGTGCTGTTTGTTTTTTAAGATATTTTTGTCTGAAAATCTGCGAACCACGTCTATAGAGAAGATGTGATCTGAAGGTCTGTAAGCTGAAAACAGAAGACTGTTTGTTTTTTAGTCTGCAAAAGTCAATCTTATTCTGAATTAATACAATTATGACGTTTTAACGAATAGTTAACAATTAACCAATATAAAATTACAACATTTACAACATTTAGTCCCGCTTTTTACATGTTTTCAGGGATGAGAATACACGCTGTTATAATTACATTATTAAATGCTTTTTGTATTGACACGAGTACTATATATGCATATTGAGTTTGTACACAAAGCCTCTAGCTTGAATACTTTAAATACCATCGGTGTAGGCACAATTTAGATGGACGGATCCGTTAGGTTGACAACCTCACCCGCTATAAAAACTGTGGTGCATTTACTTTGAACATAATACATTCGTACAAGTGTATAAAATTTTTATGAGGTAAAGGCGGGTATAGTGGATTCTATACTCGGGTCATTGCTAGTATTCAGGTGCTCATAGATTATGCAAACGTTTCGCAACTTGGAGTTGTACTTGTAAAATCTCGTGGTCAAGGAAACTAAACTATATTTCTGATAACTGTTTTTCAGATACTATACAACGTTATTTAAAACTGTGGTTTACGAACAAATGAGATAAAACTTGATATGGTATTGTCTACAAATGATTGAAACTTGACATGGTAGTGTCAACAAACTTTTGAAATGGGACACGGAGTTGTCTACAAACTTTTAACATTGAACCTTGGTGGTCTTCCACTAATAACCGTTTTCGAAATGTATTTCTTAAACATACTGTATTGTTTACCTAAAACCTGTAGATTCACTCAACATTGTTGTTGATCCGTTTTGCGTGTTTTATTCTCAGGTATTAATTGCTTCCGCTGTAGAATATTGCTGTTATGTAGAAGTCAAGCCAAGCACTGGGACCAGAGTTAACATTCCGTTAAAGGGATTTTTGACGGGGTGTTACATGCATAATCTGTGAACATTTAAAACTCAAACTATTTAGATAAATAACACAAGTGTTTAAATGCATAAAACATTTTCAGATGGTATGTAAGCAAGAGATAAACCTTTCTCAAAATCGAGGGAGAAATTGAGGGAGAAAGGTTTATCTTTTCCTTACATACCATATGTAGATGTTTTATGCATTTAAACGCTTGTGTTATTTATCTAAGTAGTTTGAGTTTTACATGTTTGCAGATTTTGCATGCTGATAGGAAAACGGAGAATGTTTATGAGGTGCGCATTGCTGCAGAATAAGAATATGCTGGTGCTGAAGTTAAAATGTTTGGTGATTTTAGATAGGCGTGTCAAACAAGTCTCCCGAGTTTCTCAAGATGAACCCCCTTGGTCATGCAAGTTTTTTCCCTAGCATTGTTATTATTCTCATGGCATAAAATAAACAACTATATCACGTGTGTGTTTTTATTATAAAGGCACCTCACAAACCATTTACATCGTTGATGCGGTATCTTGTCCTAGAGATTCTCTATGGACCTGTGTTTCAGAGTAATGCGATTGCTCGCTTTGGTGAGTAACAAATTAATTTATTAATTAGTATTTAGTATTCCCAGCGTCTCACTATAAGTGACCATATTTGACTTTCAAAGTGTGTTGTTGTCAACTTTGACCGTAAATATCTTCATTTGTGTTATATATTATTTGATAAAAATTATATATATAAAATCGTGTTTATAAACCCATTCTATTCATATAAATCTTATCAAATATTATATAACAAAAATAAAGATATTTACGGTTAAAGTTGACAAAAAAGACTTTGAAAGTCAAATGTGGATATTTATTGTGGGACGAAGGGAGTAATAAATAAAATACTGAGTAATAGTTAATTAGGAGAGAGAAAAATAACTATAGAAAAGGTTTTGGTTGGAATTATTTTCAATGGTTGAAATTTAAATTAGTGGTTACATTGCAAATCAGTTGTTTTAAATTGCAAATCTTAGGTGGTACAAGTGAAGGTTTTCATCAACTCGAAGAAGACTTATTTCAACAATTCTAACCAAGCTATTGTTAGAAATAGGGGTGTTCATGGTTCGGGTAGAACCGAAAAAAACTGAGGATCGAGTAGGAACCGAACCGAAACCGAAATACCCGAGAGTATTTGGTCCGGTCCTTGGTCCATATATTTTGATAAGTTCGGGTTTCGGTCCGGTCCGGGTCATACCCGAAAAACCATGGTTTTGGACCGAACCGAATCAACCGATATAAATATGTACATAATCGTCTTCTGTGGATATATAACAACTTAATCCCATTGTAGAATTTGAACCAAATATAGATTCCTTAATATGTATAGTTGGTGGCCTAAAAATATTTATATATACATGTTTTCTTCATAGAATTATTTTCTTAATAAATTAACATACTCCTTATAATTAATTTTCTTTGCTTCAATACTTGATTAAAAACTCTAAAGTTAGTATATATCTTCTCTTTTTTCAATATAACTGCGAATTAAAGTCTACGATTTCTTAATACTATATTACGGTTAGTATACGTGTATCTTGTATTCTTGTGTTTCTTGTTTTCTTCCTCATTTGCAAAACACCCCGTCTCGAGCCGTTACGATGTTTTGATGACTAGCCCATCCCGTCTCGAAGAAAACCGTCTAATATGGCAGTCATCGGTCAAATTAAAAAGGGTCAAAGTTGAAAAAAATCAGGTCAAAGTCTCTCAGAACTCGGAAAAGCCAAGGAAGTCGGTAAAATTGGTTAAATTTGTCGTTTTTTAGTTTGAATTTTCTGTATTATATTAACGGTGATAGCGATTATGGGTACAAATTAGTCAATTAAAGTTTTTGACTTTAAAATATGAACACATATATACATTTATATACTTATATATTTAAAAGTCAACTTTGGTCAACGTCCGTCTCGACCCCCGTCTCGAACGTCTCGACCTTTTTAGGACCCGACCATCTCGACCCCGTCTCACGTCTTTTGCAACCTTGGTTTTATCTATATGTTGAGTTTTTTCATTTATGTATGTCATATATTGATAATTATACGAAGTGAGTCGTAAATATCGAAATAAAATAAAATAATATATATTATATTTTCAAAAGGATATAAACAGGTCGAGTTTTGACCCGAACCGTTTGGACCGACGCTTGAACCGGACCGAACCGAACCATATCTTTATGGTCCGGTCCTCGGTTCCTATTTTCATAAAAAATTGGGTTTCGGTCCGGTCCGGGTATTGACTGGTTCGGTCCGGGTATGGACCATGCACAACCCTAGTTAGAAATCGGGTATAAATTGACTGCCGGATTCGTTCTTGAATCGTGTAATCATTGTCTTCTATAAAGTATCTCGACCCTACGATTGCCTTGGTTGCACGAAATCTTTACAGGGATAGGACAAGAACGCAATCAGTGTTTTTGGCAATGAAATCACTGATCAAATTGTTAGAGAATATGTGTGTGTTTTCTGTTTGTTGATGAATGCAGAATGAACAATAATTCGTTCACAAAACTGTTATAGAAACAGTTAGAAAATGAAAGGGTGTAACCCTTCATTTATGGCGGGAAAAACTGTTGAATGACACCCTTTCAATAAAACGTATAGTAACAGATAGTGTCATTTCGGTTGAGGTTTCGGGGCGCTGCCCCGCTAGCGGGACCCCAGCCAGGGGCGCTGCCCCTTGGACCCCGCAAGGGGCGCAGGCCCCTTGACCCCCGCATTTTGCGCGACAGTTAGTAGCCAACTCTTACGGGCGTGTACTCCACACTCTCCAAACCTATAGCTAACTAGCACCTGCATTCAAGTAAATCACAACTAACTAAAAGTACGTTGGATGACACTAAATTCACCAACAGCTATGTCTTTTGAATTGATCTTAATCGACATCAAGGTATATCTGTTTCTCACCGATTTTGCATTACTATTTCTTACACTTTAATATTTATAGAATTTATTTCGCTTTGGTTGATAACTCTGTTCCATATTTTAATTTTATAAATTAACAGTACATAGATGTTTAAACCGCTTATCACATATGATTCCTATTCTATTTTAATTTATAGGGCAACAAGATTCAGGCTTCGATTGGCAAAAACTTGATCCACTTCTTTGAAGACACATTTAAAGAGGGAAGTTCTTTCCATCTATAAAATTTTGGTGTTACTGAATGCGATGACAAAGTAAAACTCAACTGAAGAAAACATTTATGGGAAGAAATACATTGCATGGATTTTATGTGCTTGTATTGATGCTGAATCCTTTGTCTAGGAAAATCTATATCTATACTGTATCTTGAATACAAACTGAAATAGATGGTTGAAGGTCGGGTACAGTTATGTTGGTTGCTATATTTTATGGCGAAGATCAAATAGCTTCTTATGATGCAAGGATGTTATTGGCTGGCTCTGTTACTCTACAAATATAATGCACTTCATATGATTTTGAAGAAGAATTCCGAAAAGGCAGCAAATGCTTGGTTATAATGGGTTGCTACTTGCTAGAGTAATATATATAATGTAGAAATAAATCTCAGGAAAAAATGTTGTTGCTTTAGTTCGAACCCACAACGATGCGTTAAACACTTACAGAACTTAACCATTTACCTAAACTTACATTTCTGTAATGATTTCCACCTGGTATTATTTTAACCCCTAAGTCGGTTGCATTTCTGAATTGATCAACAGATGCAATCAAATGACATAAAAGGTCTTCTCTGGGTAGAGGTCCAATCAAACCCTGTCAAAGTTTAATAAGGTTACCAAATCTACCATCTTTTAATGAACCACAAACATAATATGGCTATTGGTTTCTGCCACAAACTTCTATCTTTCAAATTGTTTTTGACTAATGATGAACTCGGAGTCAATTTGAGTACAGATGCACAAACATTCAAAGGCCTGTATAACCTAATTAAAATACATTAAACATATATTGATCAATTACTATATTCATCTTCACCCCCCGAGAATCTGGGAGACTGACCCAGCTTTTCATAACAATTTCAACAGATATACTCGGTTAAAGACTTACATATAAGTGTCCAATATACCTAACTTTTAAAAAATTTACAAACAAAACAACCTTAAATCTGCATTTATTTCATATGTTCAAGACAGAGACACATTGTGCGCGCATACATATACAATATATTTGATGACATAGACATGTTGTATATCCACCCTTCAACACATGCGTAGATGTTGATGCTTCAATGCCTTGGGCTTTGGTGCTTCCACCTCTTCTGCTACGTGAGGTTTCTTTTGAATAGCAAAAGAAATAGAAGCATCTACTTGCTTGACTTCACCAGTTATCTTGCTAAAATTTGGCTGATCGATCATCTTCCAAAAGTAGTTCTCAACATGTGGATACTCAGACGTGATGCTCTTGGGCGTCAAAAACTCAAAACCCAGAAGCAAGTTGCATGTGGTGATGATGTCAGCCAATGTCACAGAATCACCAACTAGAAAACTACGTGATGCAAGATGTCTGTTTAGAACACCAAGCCCTCTGTTCACGCCAGCAACAAAAACCTCCTTAGCCTTCAAATCATACACACATATCTATTATTAGTTGAAGCTTCCATGAAAATCAATTATTACAATGTAAATATCTAATTTAAAACAACACATACGAGTATAAAAGTAGAGTTATTACTTATAAAAAAAACAAAAATGTAAATGAATAAGCCTTTTCAATGTTATAGTCTAACTGTGATTCAATGAACTTGGCCAAAATTAGTGTGTAAGAATTCAAATTATCCAACACTAGTCATTACAAGCCACCAAGCTGACATTGTTTTTATAAAGCGTATGGAATAGTTTACCATTGTAGAAGGTTGTTGATTAAATATGTTTTACTAAAGAATAAAGGAAGGAAATGTCCAAGCAAAAATAAAAAATAAAGAGTCAGTAGGTGCTGTTTGTTTTTTAAGATATTTTTGTCTGAAAATCTGCGAACCACGTCTATAGAGAAGATGTGATCTGAAGGTCTGTAAGCTGAAAACAGAAGACTGTTTGTTTTTTAGTCTGCAAAAGTCAATCTTATTCTGAATTAATACAATTATGACGTTTTAACGAATAGTTAACAATTAACCAATATAAAATTACAACATTTACAACATTTAGTCCCGCTTTTTACATGTTTTCAGGGATGAGAATACACGCTGTTATAATTACATTATTAAATGCTTTTTGTATTGACACGAGTACTATATATGCATATTGAGTTTGTACACAAAGCCTCTAGCTTGAATACTTTAAATACCATCGGTGTAGGCACAATTTAGATGGACGGATCCGTTAGGTTGACAACCTCACCCGCTATAAAAACTGTGGTGCATTTACTTTGAACATAATACATTCGTACAAGTGTATAAAATTTTTATGAGGTAAAGGCGGGTATAGTGGATTCTATACTCGGGTCATTGCTAGTATTCAGGTGCTCATAGATTATGCAAACGTTTCGCAACTTGGAGTTGTACTTGTAAAATCTCGTGGTCAAGGAAACTAAACTATATTTCTGATAACTGTTTTTCAGATACTATACAACGTTATTTAAAACTGTGGTTTACGAACAAATGAGATAAAACTTGATATGGTATTGTCTACAAATGATTGAAACTTGACATGGTAGTGTCAACAAACTTTTGAAATGGGACACGGAGTTGTCTACAAACTTTTATTATTAAAAGCTAGGCAGAAGGAAATCAATTCTAAATTTATATTTTAATTTACATTTTTAAAATAAAATGTCAACCAATATTATCTCTTATGATTGGATATGGATTGTTTAATATGCATTTTAGGTGTTTGATAAAATGTTCAGTCACGAGTTTCTTAGTCGGACTCTGTGATTCCACGGGTCATTAAACTAAATGACTTTAGCATTTACGTTCACTTAATACCTAAAACATATCATTAAACTGTTTCGTTTAAACAAACTCGTGGTTCCACGGATCATTTCACTAGTAATACTATTATATGTTTATAATAATAATGATTTTATTATTTGTTATTATCTTAATTCTTAATTCTTAAATATACATTATACAATTTATAACTGCATTAACTTTGCATAAATGAACTAAAACTACATAAAACAAAATGATTAACAGCCAAAAAAACTAACCAGCGCCATTGATTAAGGGATAAATGATCGCCTTTTTATACCGATCTGAACCGAATCTGAATTAAGATGTATAGATGAAAATCATATATATAATACATATACATATAATATTTAATATAACTAATTATATAATAATAATAATAATAATAATAATAATAATAATAATAATAATAATAATAATAATTAGTTACTTTATTCCTGCAGATGTGTTACTTTATTCCTGGGATTGTGGTCGCGATGTTTGTGTTGACTTGACAGGGTCTTCTCCTTTGACACAGTCTGGGCTTTCTGACTTTGTCCCTGGACGTGCTGTGATTAATGCGGCTCGTCGGAAGCGGGTCAAGTACGAATCTAGTTGTCTGGCGATTGGTTATGGTTTCATTCCTTTCTCATTTTCTTCCCTTGGGAAATTAGAGAAGGAGGCTGTTTCTTTGCTAAAGCGGGTTCAGAAGAGTTCGATGGCGCAAGATATTGGTGCCGGTGCTGCTAATCATATTTTTACTAGGATAGGTTTTGCTATTGCTAGAGGTGTGGGGGCCCAGATTGTCTCTAGGCTTCCCACTAATTTTTTGTAAGTTTTAAAACTTTTAAGTTTATTATTATTATTATTATAATAATAATAATAATAATAATAATAATATACAATGTTATACGAGTAATATAAGGCGTATAACTTAATCGCTACCTGATGCTGTTGCTGCGAGCCTTAATCTAGAGTTTACTTCAACGACAAATGTAAGTTTGGTCGAGTGCAAGAATTATGAAAGGCGAGTATATATCTGTCAAGTCAGGCCCATAATAAAATTATTTTGTCACGGCCTGTTAAGTAATTATATTTCACGGCCCAATATAATTTTATTAAAAATTATACGGAGTATTTGAGAACCCAATATGCTCCGTATAATTCTAAGGCAAATGACTCGAAAAAGTAACATAAGTTACTCAATTTAACAATAAAGTTAATACTGATTTTCTTAATACCAAAGAATTACGATTTTTAATTTGACACTACTTAGAACTACGAATTGAAAAAGTGTGAAATTGGGAGTAATACTTTGACGATCGTTAGTCAAAAATACACGGTTGGTCCCTGAAGGTACTTAAAATATTGCACCAAATGTCCTCTATATGTCTTCATTCCCACCACCACCACCACATATCATCGGAAACCACTACTGCCGCCACTAATCACGTCGAAACGTTAAGACCACCACCTCGGCCACTAATCACGTCAATTTTGACTTTTGTTGAGTTTGGGGTTTTGAAGATTTAGACCGATTCTGGAAAACCTAAAAATGTTGAAAGGTTGCCCTCAAAATCTTAGGTCATAATTCAAAGCATTGATTGAGATCTCACCATTTTTGTGTTAGAAAAAAAGTTTCTAAAATCGAGCATTTGGGTAGATTTTGTCATGCTTTTGTGAAATCTAAGAATGGAGAAAGATTGGTGATGGTAAACCGCTACAATCTGCACAATTTGGTGCATTTTTATCAAGTTTTGAGTTATGAGGTGGTTTCCATGTGAGCCGCCACCAACTATCACCTGTCGCCGCAACTCCCCGGAATCTGTAAAACGAATAACACATCTGCAACTCGCCGGATGAAAAGTTGTTCGATGATGATGAAGTTGTTCGATGATGGTGGTGATGAAGATGAGCGGTGCTGGGTTTTTTTTTTCAAGATTTGATAATGAAGAATGATAAAGAGGACGTTTGATGCAATCTTTTAAGAAACTTCGGGGACTAACGGTGTATCTTTGACTAACGATCGTTAATGAACTTGATGTTATCTCTAATTTCACACTTTTCCAAATTGTAGTTCTTTTTTGTGCCGAATTATAATCGTAATCCTTTTCGGGCATTAGCACCATATTAATTTTATTGTCAAATTGAGTAACTTAGGTTAACTTTTCGAGCCATTTGCCCATAATTTTATTGTTGTATATTGTAATGGCGAGAGGAATTAGGTTAGAAAATTTGCGGTTACAGGAAGTTTAAGAATTTTGCGGTTACAAGAAGTTTATGTGTGGAAGAATAGATAGAACTGCAATAACTTGAATGGTGTGTTTTAGGATGAGAGAGAGAATTCTTACCCACAATTTCTCTCCCTAAAATTCCCTCCGTACGTTCTAATATTATTAACCAGAATTTCACTTTATAAAATTCCATCAGTACATTCTAATCTTTTACCGATGGTGCCTTAACTCTTTTGAGCTGCCAGCTGCTTTCTCTTTTTAAATTAACCATTGACGCCTTGTAAATCGTCTCCGGATTTCCTCACCGACCACCGATATCTCGCGGTGGTTCAATTTTATTGCTTTCTGCCTAAATATATCTTCAATCGATTATCCTCTTTGTTTGGCTCCGCCAGTCACCGTCATCATTTAGTCTTTTGGGGGTTGTAGGTGGCGAGTTTCTTTGCGAAACTCTACATTCTCCTTGGTCAGATTTCAGTCAGGTACAAGGTTGTGTTCATTTTGGCTGGCTGAAGGTTTTTTTGTGTTTGTTTGTTGAAGCCCGATGACTCTGGTGGTATGGCCGTCGAAAGCGCCTACTGTGGGTGGTTGGCATCTGCTGGTTGCCATGGATGGTTGATAGCGATTATAAAATTGCTCTTGGCGGCTGATGGTGGCGAAAATCAGTGATAACGAACGCTGATGGATATTGGGGGCTGTCTGGCGGCCATTGGTGGCTGCCGACGACAGACAACGACTCTCGTGGCTGATGATGTTGTTAGCGACCGCCAGTGGTTGTCGGGGGTCTACGATGGTGCTGGTGGTGGTTGGCTGTCCTTGGCGGCTGCCGGCGGTAGCAAACTACTGTTTTGTTACTTGCTAAGGGTTTTCGGGTTTGTAAATATTTTTAAAAACATGTGGAAATGGCCTGGTGTCTATATGGTGTGATTCTGTGTGTTGTTCTGTTTAGTTGCTGCTCGTCTGGTTCGTTCATTCAATTTATCCCGTCGTCGAGTCTACTCGGGTGGATTCAGTGTCGTTGCCGACTAAGTTGACTTGGTTGACGTTGGAAAATAGATGTTTGCTGGGGTGGTCTCTCGGGGTCTTTTCTCAGCCCGAACGGGGGTTGGTTTTTAATTGGTGGGCTCAGTGCTTCTGTGGGTTGTTGTTCGGAGTGGACTTGGTGTTTATCGGATACGAGAGACTTATTTGGTTTGCAGACCTCGGGCCAAATGTTCTTGGGATGCCCGGTGAACGTTTTGATTATGTGGTTTTTGAAGAGTGACGGATGCGGGATTGGATACAGGATCGGGTTTATATGTGTGTGATAGGCTAATGTTAGGTGGTTTATTTTATGCGTAATTTTTTGGCAATTTCAATAGTGCTCGCTCTCTTTCAATGTGTAGGACGCACTAAGCGACAATTAATGAGTTTTGTTCGTTTGTGACCTAGTATTTCTACAATATATCCGTATGATCTGCTCAATATATCACCACCGATCATTTGATCTATTATATATATATATATATATATATATATATATATATATATATATATATATATATATATATATATATATATATATATATATATATATATATATTCAGAGAAATGAAAAGAAAATTCTTAGCTAAGAAAGAAATTAAATGGCGAGATTAGAACTAAAAAAATGGATTTATGGTGTGTTTGGATGAAACTAGCAGAAGCTGGAACTTATAGTTGGAGCCGGAGCTTATAGGCTAAAGATGGAGCTTGAACTTATATTTAAAGCTGGTAAATGGAGTTTATTATTTTTTATAAGTGTTTGATAAACTAGTTGGAGCTTATTTTCCAGTTCATAAGCTCTATTTTTTTTTCATAAGCTACTAGAGTTAACTTATTTTTTAAGAGCTTATGATTTTCATAAGTTCCATTTTTTATGTCTACCAAATAAAGCTTATGACTTAGAACTTATTAAAATCATAAGCTCAAGCTCCAATAAGCTTCCATAGCTTCAAGAAGCTGAGCTGTGTACCAAACACACCATTACGGGTGATATTCAACATTTTCAAGAGAGATTAACTAATTAGCTACGTAGTATTTCTTTTAATAGGCGGAAGAGAAGAGAGAGAGAAAGATAGATTGAGCTGTTAGAGTACGAGGAGTCGTAACACCGAACTAGGTGTTCAATTTTAGTAGGGGTGAGCAAAAAACCGCATTAACCGAACCATAACTATATTAACCGATAAAACCGCACCAAATTAACCAAACCAAATGGATAACCGCGGGTTTGGTTAACACTTTTGAATTAACCGCACTTTGTGGGTCGGTTACGGAAATAATAGGTACCCGCACCGAATTAACCGCACCCGTACCATTTAGTATTTTATATATGATCATTTTTATGGAAGATGATCAACATGTTAAAATATCTAACCTTTTAAATCAATGTGTAACATTATTTTGACGTTTAAGTTAGGAAAAGTTAATAGATATTAATTATACCAAATGGAAACACACTAATGAAAGACACTTTGATCTGCGACTTTCGGATGAAGGGAGAATAAAGTTTAAAGGAAAGTTTATTTATCAAGAACTTTACGTGAACTTATGTTTTGTCTAATTTATGGTCTTTTGCATCAATTTAGAGTGTAAAAACGACATTGATCTACTTTTATTTTCGATTAAAAATATGAGACAATGACTTAGTCTCATATTAAAATATTATTTATGTAGTATAGAAACAAACTTATTAAATTTATTTATTTTTTTCATAAATGATTAACCAAATTAACCGTTTTATAATTAATCATTAACCAATTTAACCATATTAACCAAACCGCTTTTAACCGCACCCAATGGTTAAGAAAATTAGTTAACCGCAATAATGGTTATGGGTGTGGTTTTGGGGTAAAACCGCCCCAACCCGCACTATGCTCACCCCTAAATTTTAGTATCATTCATAACACTGAGATTTAACACTGAAGTTAAAATAGGAGAAATCGTTCACATGATGAGGCCGAATGACGAGTTTTAACACCGGGAAAACGTCGGACGAAGTCGACACTCCCACCGTCCCCGGCGTCGGATTGTGGCAACGGCGAAAAAAGCCACGACTCGGTGTGCTCTTATAATTTCGTAATGGGGGTAAGGAGCCCGACTTAATAGCGTATACTCGCCTTGTATAATCCCTAAACTCAACCACTTACATGCCGTTAAAGTAAACCCTAAACTCTCCAGTATCAGGTACGGATTAGATTAAATTAAATATTTATTATATATACTGGTTTTCATCTAAATATCTCAATTCATATTCAGAATCAGGTTACGATTCATATCGGTATTGAAAGGCGATCTTTCTTTAAGCAATGGCGCTGGTTAGTTTTTATTGCTGTTAATCTTTAAGTTTAATTCATATATGCAAAGTTAATGCAATTATAAAAATGTATAATGTATAATTAAGATTAAGATAATAATAAAGATCACATAATATAATGTTTAATTCATTTTGTAATAACGAGATTAAATTGTTGAACACAGATGTTAATGTTTTCATCATTTGAGTACTTGTGTTATTTATTTAACTAGTCTGAGTTTAATCTGATGTAAATTTTAATTATAGAGTATTAACTAAGTTGGTTGTTTTTATAGTTGTCTTGTATATTGTTTTCGTGTATATGTTTAGTTCTATTTTATTATATCCATTCCATTTCCATCACATGTTTGCAGATTATGCATGCTGGAAGGCGAAATACGGATGCGTACAAGACACTGATTGCTGCAGAATATGTTGGTGTTGAAGTCAAATTGTCTGATATTTTTCATACTGGTGTTGAGAAACTCAGGATGAACCCCATTTGCTGTGTATGTTTTTCGTAGGATTATTGTGGTCTACTAAATCAAAAGCTACATTAAATAATTCCACTACGTCCCTAGGTTTATTACGTGGTTCTTAAAACTTAACTATTTACATCATTGATGCAGTTTCCTATCCTTGAGACTCCCGATGGACCTGTATTTGAGAGTAATGCAATTGCTCGCTATGGTGAGTAACAAATTAGCTTTTTATTGTCTATTTTTTTAGTTTTTGTTGTGGTTCTTACTTTGTCATTTTGGTTGTGGTGCTTATTTTGTGTTTTTGGTTGTTGCAGTTGCCCATGGAAGCCCTCTCTTTGGATCTTCACCCATAGAATATGCAAGTTTTTTTATTCTCTCTTTGTTGTGATGAAAAGAAATATTAGTACTTACAAATGTAACTTTTGTGTTCTCTAAACAACCTACAGGGCCAAATTGAGCAGTGGATTGATTTTTCTTCATCTACGCTGTTAGATTATGGAGACATTTATACAAAACGAGGAAGAAAAAAAACTGTTCCAGTGTTTCATAGTCGAACGAAACACATCAAGATAAGGTATCATTTTATTCGACAACATATAAATGATGGCACTTTATTCTTGGAGAAAATCCTTGGTACGAAGAATCCTGCCGATATGTTTACTAAGGTGGTTACGACGGAGAAATTGAGGTTTTGCATTACCTCAATTGGTCTTCTCATGTATTGATGAGAGAAGACCCCAGCTAGAGATGTGAATGGTGTTACAAGTTTAACAAGTAGTATTGAAGACCTTTTATCGAAAGTCTACTCATCCGAAGAATGTGTTGAGCGTGCGTGTCCCAAATGGTATTTGGCGGTAATCGAAGGTGGTTTAATGTTCTTGGTTAATTCATTGATATAATTGGAGTTTTGTTCAAAGTCTCCAAGTGGGAGATTTGTTAGATTATGGAGACATTTATACAAAACGAGAAAAAAAAAAAAAAAAAACTGTTCCAACACTTAAAGAGTGTGTAAAGTGTGTAAAGTGTTTATCGTGAGAAAATTTATTGTCGAGTAAAGATTGATGCATCCTTAACATTTTTTTTCTTTGTTTTTGCCAATGTTTTCACAAATATTCTCCATGACATCCTGATCTTCCATATCATATAACCTTTCATTTGAAAAATAAAATATATATAGAAAAAATCAGTGTTCCAAAAAATGAGATAAATCCCCGATTAATCGCCGATTACTCCTTTTTTTGAAGTCTTCGACTAATCCTTCATATTAATTTAAGTCTTTATATCCAATTTTATTTCGACCGCTCATGCAACGACTTGGGAAACGAGAACCTACAAGGTGGTCATCTATTAATTGAAAATAGTCATCAAGCAACGACAATATAATGGAAATAGTCATTTCACTCGTATTATCATTCATTTCCATTCTCACTCCTTCCTTTGAACCAAACATACCCACTTGTTTATAACCTTATTATTATCTAATTAGAATTTTATACATTGTATGAAGTATTTTACTAGTGTAGAAAGTAGTTGATTAAATTAGATGCCATCTTTTACAAAATTACAAAATAATGAAGGAAGACAAAGTCCAAGCAAGAATAAAGAGTAGAAGAGGATAACGACTAACAAGCTTATTGTAGGGCCGACGTTTATATCTTGTTTAGAGCAGACGCGAAGTTTACATCAAGAGTACACGAGCTAAACACTATCCATTGTTCAATTTGGCCAAAAATACAGAGTAAGCACTACAACCAAAGCTAATCTAACTTTTAAACTTTATTATACATAAAAATAAATTATAATTAGGTAAATCTATTCAATCTCAATCGTTTAAATAGTCATATTTGTCTTTCTCCCATTTTAAACAATTGATTTGCAATTTATCTACTAATTTGAATTGCAACCATTAAAAATAATTCCAACCAAAACCTTTACTATAGTTATTGGTCAAGCTCCTAATTAACTATTATTCAGTGTTTATTACAAAATACTAATACTAATTAAGTATTAATATTAATTTCTTACTCACCAAAGCGAACAATCGCATTACTTTGAAACACAAGTCTATAGAGAGGAAAGAATACTACATTAACGATGTAAATGGTTTGTGAGGTGCCTTTGTAATAAAAATACACACACGTGATAAAGTTGTTGATTTTATGCCACAACAATAATAATAATGCTAGGGAAAAAACTTACATGACCAAGGGGGTTCATCTTGAGAAACTCGGGAGTCTTGACACGCCTATCCTAAAATTATCAAACATTTTGACTTCAACACAACGTATTTTGCGACAATTCGCACCTTAAAAACATTCTTCGTTTTCCTATCAGCATGCATTGTAACAACCCGAGTTTTTTCGTTAAAACTTCCGTTAAATACTTGACGATCGTTAGTTAAATCATACAATTTTCATACGCCAATTTTTTTTCCAGAATAGTTAACAGTGGCTACGTGAAACTTTTTCGTATTTAAAGTAATTAAATGCGTACTTGATCCTTAGTGGATTACTTGAATTAATATGTTATATTAATTAGTGAACTTAATTTGAATGACGAATTAAACTGGAAACGATACGATTAAAGTTAATCGCCTAGAAAACTTTTCAGTTAACGGAACTCCGAAAAACGTTAGAATAATTATTCTTAATAATTATTGAACTTATGAAAGAAATTTAATTTATTATTTACTTAATGAATTAAAAACGGTGATTTTGTTTCAACGACTAGTTAACGTTCCGGAGCTTTATTCAAAGGTGAGTCTACAGTCCCGCTTTTTACATGTTTTCAGGGATGAGAATACACGCTGTTATAATTACATTATTAAATGCTTTTTGTATTGACACGAGTACTATATATGCATATTGAGTTTGTACACAAAGCCTCTAGCTTGAATACTTTAAATACCATCGGTGTAGGCACAATTTAGATGGACGGATCCGTTAGGTTGACAACCTCACCCGCTATAAAAACTGTGGTGCATTTACTTTGAACATAATACATTCGTACAAGTGTATAAAATTTTTATGAGGTAAAGGCGGGTATAGTGGATTCTATACTCGGGTCATTGCTAGTATTCAGGTGCTCATAGATTATGCAAACGTTTCGCAACTTGGAGTTGTACTTGTAAAATCTCGTGGTCAAGGAAACTAAACTATATTTCTGATAACTGTTTTTCAGATACTATACAACGTTATTTAAAACTGTGGTTTACGAACAAATGAGATAAAACTTGATATGGTATTGTCTACAAATGATTGAAACTTGACATGGTAGTGTCAACAAACTTTTAAAATGGGACACGGAGTTGTCTACAAACTTTTAACATTGAACCTTGGTGGTCTTCCACTAATAACCGTTTTCGAAATGTATTTCTTAAACATACTGTATTGTTTACCTAAAACCTGTAGATTCACTCAACATTGTTGTTGATCCGTTTTGCGTGTTTTATTCTCAGGTATTAATTGCTTCCGCTGTAGAATATTGTTGTTATGTAGAAGTCAAGCCAAGCACTGGGACCAGAGTTAACATTCCGTTAAAGGGATTTTTGACGGGGTGTTACATGTATAATCTGTGAACATTTAAAACTCAAACTATTTAGATAAATAACACAAGTGTTTAAATGCATAAAACATTTTCAGATGGTATGTAAGCAAGAGATAAACCTTTCTCAAAATCGAGGGAGAAATTGAGGGAGAAAGGTTTATCTTTTCCTTACATACCATATGTAGATGTTTTATGCATTTAAACGCTTGTGTTATTTATCTAAGTAGTTTGAGTTTTACATGTTTGCAGATTTTGCATGCTGATAGGAAAACGGAGAATGTTTATGAGGTGCGCATTGCTGCAGAATAAGAATATGCTGGTGCTGAAGTTAAAATGTTTGGTGATTTTAGATAGGCGTGTCAAACAAGTCTCCCGAGTTTCTCAAGATGAACCCCCTTGGTCATGCAAGTTTTTTCCCTAGCATTGTTATTATTCTCATGGCATAAAATAAACAACTATATCACGTGTGTGTTTTTATTATAAAGGCACCTCACAAACCATTTACATCGTTGATGCGGTATCTTGTCCTAGAGATTCTCTATGGACCTGTGTTTCAGAGTAATGCGATTGCTCGCTTTGGTGAGTAACAAATTAATTTATTAATTAGTATTTAGTATTCCCAGCGTCTCACTATAAGTGTCTACATTTGACTTTCAAAGTGTGTTGTTGTCAACTTTGACCGTAAATATCTTCATTTGTGTTATATATTATTTGATAAAAATTATATATATAAAATCGTGTTTATAAACCCATTCTATTCATATAAATCTTATCAAATATTATATAACAAAAATAAAGATATTTACGGTTAAAGTTGACAAAAAAGACTTTGAAAGTCAAATGTGGATATTTATTGTGGGACGAAGGGAGTAATAAATAAAATACTGAGTAATAGTTAATTAGGAGAGAGAAAAATAACTATAGAAAAGGTTTTGGTTGGAATTATTTTCAATGGTTGAAATTTAAATTAGTGGTTACATTGCAAATCAGTTGTTTTAAATTGCAAATCTTAGGTGGTACAAGTGAAGGTTTTCATCAACTGGAAGAAGACTTATTTCAACAATTCTAACCAAGCTATTGTTAGAAATAGGGGTGTTCATGGTTCGGGTAGAACCGAAAAAAACTGAGGATCGAGTAGGAACCGAACCGAAACCGAAATACCCGAGAGTATTTGGTCCGGTCCTTGGTCCATATATTTTGATAAGTTCGGGTTTCGGTCCGGTCCGGGTCATACCCGAAAAACCATGGTTTTGGACCGAACCGAATCAACCGATATAAATATGTACATAATCGTCTTCTGTGGATATATAACAACTTAATCCCATTGTAGAATTTGAACCAAATATAGATTCCTTAATATGTATAGTTGGTGGCCTAAAAATATTTATATATACATGTTTTCTTCATAGAATTATTTTCTTAATAAATTAACATACTCCTTATAATTAATTTTCTTTGCTTCAATACTTGATTAAAAACTCTAAAGTTAGTATATATCTTCTCTTTTTTCAATATAACTGCGAATTAAAGTCTACGATTTCTTAATACTATATTACGGTTAGTATACGTGTATCTTGTATTCTTGTGTTTCTTGTTTTCTTCCTCATTTGCAAAACACCCCGTCTCGAGCCGTTACGATGGTTTGATGACTAGCCCATCCCGTCTCGAAGAAAACCGTCTAATATGGCAGTCATCGGTCAAATTAAAAAGGGTCAAAGTTGAAAAAAATCAGGTCAAAGTCTCTCAGAACTCGGAAAAGCCAAGGAAGTAAGTAAAATTGGTTAAATTTGTCGTTTTTTAGTTTGAATTTTCTGTATTATATTAACGGTGATAGCGATTATGGGTACAAATTAGTCAATTAAAGTTTTTGACTTTAAAATATGAACACATATATACATTTATATACTTATATATTTAAAAGTCAACTTTGGTCAACGTCCGTCTCGACCCCCGTCTCGAACGTCTCGACCTTTTTAGGACCCGACCATCTCGACCCCGTCTCACGTCTTTTGCAACCTTGGTTTTATCTATATGTTGAGTTTTTTCATTTATGTATGTCATATATTGATAATTATACGAAGTGAGTCGTAAATATCGAAATAAAATAAAATAATATATATTATATTTTCAAAAGGATATAAACAGGTCGAGTTTTGACCCGAACCGTTTGGACCGACGCTTGAACCGGACCGAACCGAACCATATCTTTATGGTCCGGTCCTCGGTTCCTATTTTCATAAAAAATTGGGTTTCGGTCCGGTCCGGGTATTGACTGGTTCGGTCCGGGTATGGACCATGCACAACCCTAGTTAGAAATCGGGTATAAATTGACTGCCGGATTCGTTCTTGAATCGTGTAATCATTGTCTTCTATAAAGTATCTCGACCCTACGATTGCCTTGGTTGCACGAAATCTTTACAGGGATAGGACAAGAACGCAATCAGTGTTTTTGGCAATGAAATCACTGATCAAATTGTTAGAGAATATGTGTGTGTTTTCTGTTTGTTGATGAATGCAGAATGAACAATAATTCGTTCATAAAACTGTTATAGAAACAGTTAGGAAATGAAAGGGTGTAACCCTTCATTTATGGCGGGAAAAACTGTTGAATGACACCCTTTCAATAAAACGTATAGTAACAGATAGTGTCATTTCGGTTGAGGTTTCGGGGCGCTGCCCCGCTAGCGGGACCCCAGCCAGGGGCGCTGCCCCTTGGACCCCGCAAGGGGCGCAGCCCCCTTGACCACCGCATTTTGCGCGACAGTTAGTAGCCAACTCTTACGGGCGTGTACTCCACACTCTCCAAACCTGTTGGTAAGTATAGCTAACTAGCACCTGCATTCAAGTAAATCACAACTAACTAAAAGTACGTTGGATGACACTAAATTCACCAACAGCTATGTCTTTTGAATTGATCTTAATCGACATCAAGGTATATCTGTTTCTCACCGATTTTGCATTACTATTTCTTACACTTTAATATTTATAGAATTTATTTCGCTTTGGTTGATAACTCTGTTCCATATTTTCATTTTATAAATTAACAGTACATAGATGTTTAAACTGCTTATCACATATGATTCCTATTCTATTTTAATTTGTAGGGCAACAAGATTCAGGCTTCGATTGGCAAAAACTTGATCCACTTCTTTACTGAATGCGATGACAAAGTAAAACTCAACTGAAGAAAACATTTATGGGAAGAAATACATTGCATGGATTTTATGTGCTTGTATTGATGCTGAATCCTTTGTCTAGGAAAATCTATATCTATACTGTATCTTGAATACAAACTGAAATAGATGGTTGAAGGTCGGGTACAGTTATGTTGGTTGCTATATTTTATGGCGAAGATCAAATAGCTTCTTATGATGCAAGGATGTTATTGGCTGGCTCTGTTACTCTACAAATATAATGCACTTCATATGATTTTGAAGAAGAATTCCGAAAAGGCAGCAAATGCTTGGTTATAATGGGTTGCTACTTGCTAGAGTAATATATATAATGTAGAAATAAATCTCAGGAAAAAATGTTGTTGCTTTAGTTCGAACCCACAACGATGCGTTAAACACTTACAGAACTTAACCATTTACCTAAACTTACATTTCTGTAATGATTTCCACCTGGTATTATTTTAACCCCTAAGTCGGTTGCATTTCTGAATTGATCAACAGATGCAATCAAATGACATAAAAGGTCTTCTCTGGGTAGAGGTCCAATCAAACCCTGTCAAAGTTTAATAAGGTTACCAAATCTACCATCTTTTAATGAACCACAAACATAATATGGCTATTGGTTTCTGCCACAAACTTCTATCTTTCAAATTGTTTTTGACTAATGATGAACTCGGAGTCAATTTGAGTACAGATGCACAAACATTCAAAGGCCTGTATAACCTAATTAAAATACATTAAACATATATTGATCAATTACTATATTCATCTTCACCCCCCGAGAATCTGGGAGACTGACCCAGCTTTTCATAACAATTTCAACAGATATACTCGGTTAAAGACTTACATATAAGTGTCCAATATACCTAACTTTTAAAAAATTTACAAACAAAACAACCTTAAATCTGCATTTATTTCATATGTTCAAGACAGAGACACATTGTGCGCGCATACATATACAATATATTTGATGACATAGACATGTTGTATATCCACCCTTCAACACATGCGTAGATGTTGATGCTTCAATGCCTTGGGCTTTGGTGCTTCCACCTCTTCTGCTACGTGAGGTTTCTTTTGAATAGCAAAAGAAATAGAAGCATCTACTTGCTTGACTTCACCAGTTATCTTGCTAAAATTTGGCTGATCGATCATCTTCCAAAAGTAGTTCTCAACATGTGGATACTCAGACGTGATGCTCTTGGGCGTCAAAAACTCAAAACCCAGAAGCAAGTTGCATGTGGTGATGATGTCAGCCAATGTCACAGAATCACCAACTAGAAAACTACGTGATGCAAGATGTCTGTTTAGAACACCAAGCCCTCTGTTCACGCCAGCAACAAAAACCTCCTTAGCCTTCAAATCATACACACATATCTATTATTAGTTGAAGCTTCCATGAAAATCAATTATTACAATGTAAATATCTAATTTAAAACAACACATACGAGTATAAAAGTAGAGTTATTACTTATAAAAAAAACAAAAATGTAAATGAATAAGCCTTTTCAATGTTATAGTCTAACTGTGATTCAATGAACTTGGCCAAAATTAGTGTGTAAGAATTCAAATTATCCAACACTAGTCATTACAAGCCACCAAGCTGACATTGTTTTTATAAAGCGTATGGAATAGTTTACCATTGTAGAAGGTTGTTGATTAAATATGTTTTACTAAAGAATAAAGGAAGGAAATGTCCAAGCAAAAATAAAAAATAAAGAGTCAGTAGGTGCTGTTTGTTTTTTAAGATATTTTTGTCTGAAAATCTGCGAACCACGTCTATAGAGAAGATGTGATCTGAAGGTCTGTAAGCTGAAAACAGAAGACTGTTTGTTTTTTAGTCTGCAAAAGTCAATCTTATTCTGAATTAATACAATTATGACGTTTTAACGAATAGTTAACAATTAACCAATATAAAATTACAACATTTACAACATTTAGTCCCGCTTTTTACATGTTTTCAGGGATGAGAATACACGCTGTTATAATTACATTATTAAATGCTTTTTGTATTGACACGAGTACTATATATGCATATTGAGTTTGTACACAAAGCCTCTAGCTTGAATACTTTAAATACCATCGGTGTAGGCACAATTTAGATGGACGGATCCGTTAGGTTGACAACCTCACCCGCTATAAAAACTGTGGTGCATTTACTTTGAACATAATACATTCGTACAAGTGTATAAAATTTTTATGAGGTAAAGGCGGGTATAGTGGATTCTATACTCGGGTCATTGCTAGTATTCAGGTGCTCATAGATTATGCAAACGTTTCGCAACTTGGAGTTGTACTTGTAAAATCTCGTGGTCAAGGAAACTAAACTATATTTCTGATAACTGTTTTTCAGATACTATACAACGTTATTTAAAACTGTGGTTTACGAACAAATGAGATAAAACTTGATATGGTATTGTCTACAAATGATTGAAACTTGACATGGTAGTGTCAACAAACTTTTGAAATGGGACACGGAGTTGTCTACAAACTTTTAACATTGAACCTTGGTGGTCTTCCACTAATAACCGTTTTCGAAATGTATTTCTTAAACATACTGTATTGTTTACCTAAAACCTGTAGATTCACTCAACATTGTTGTTGATCCGTTTTGCGTGTTTTATTCTCAGGTATTAATTACTTCCGCTGTAGAATATTGCTGTTATGTAGAAGTCAAGCCAAGCACTGGGACCAGAGTTAACATTCCGTTAAAGGGATTTTTGACGGGGTGTTACATGCATAATCTGTGAACATTTAAAACTCAAACTATTTAGATAAATAACACAAGTGTTTAAATGCATAAAACATTTTCAGATGGTATGTAAGCAAGAGATAAACCTTTCTCAAAATCGAGGGAGAAATTGAGGGAGAAAGGTTTATCTTTTCCTTACATACCATATGTAGATGTTTTATGCATTTGAACGCTTGTGTTATTTATCTAAGTAGTTTGAGTTTTACATGTTTGCAGATTTTGCATGCTGATAGGAAAACGGAGAATGTTTATGAGGTGCGCATTGCTGCAGAATAAGAATATGCTGGTGCTGAAGTTAAAATGTTTGGTGATTTTAGATAGGCGTGTCAAACAAGTCTCCCGAGTTTCTCAAGATGAACCCCCTTGGTCATGCAAGTTTTTTCCCTAGCATTGTTATTATTCTCATGGCATAAAATAAACAACTATATCACGTGTGTGTTTTTATTATAAAGGCACCTCACAAACCATTTACATCGTTGATGCGGTATCTTGTCCTAGAGATTCTCTATGGACCTGTGTTTCAGAGTAATGCGATTGCTCGCTTTGGTGAGTAACAAATTAATTTATTAATTAGTATTTAGTATTCCCAGCGTCTCACTATAAGTGACCATATTTGACTTTCAAAGTGTGTTGTTGTCAACTTTGACCGTAAATATCTTCATTTGTGTTATATATTATTTGATAAAAATTATATATATAAAATCGTGTTTATAAACCCATTCTATTCATATAAATCTTATCAAATATTATATAACAAAAATAAAGATATTTACGGTTAAAGTTGACAAAAAAGACTTTGAAAGTCAAATGTGGATATTTATTGTGGGACGAAGGGAGTAATAAATAAAATACTGAGTAATAGTTAATTAGGAGAGAGAAAAATAACTATAGAAAAGGTTTTGGTTGGAATTATTTTCAATGGTTGAAATTTAAATTAGTGGTTACATTGCAAATCAGTTGTTTTAAATTGCAAATCTTAGGTGGTACAAGTGAAGGTTTTCATCAACTCGAAGAAGACTTATTTCAACAATTCTAACCAAGCTATTGTTAGAAATAGGGGTGTTCATGGTTCGGGTAGAACCGAAAAAAACTGAGGATCGAGTAGGAACCGAACCGAAACCGAAATACCCGAGAGTATTTGGTCCGGTCCTTGGTCCATATATTTTGATAAGTTCGGGTTTCGGTCCGGTCCGGGTCATACCCGAAAAACCATGGTTTTGGACCGAACCGAATCAACCGATATAAATATGTACATAATCGTCTTCTGTGGATATATAACAACTTAATCCCATTGTAGAATTTGAACCAAATATAGATTCCTTAATATGTATAGTTGGTGGCCTAAAAATATTTATATATACATGTTTTCTTCATAGAATTATTTTCTTAATAAATTAACATACTCCTTATAATTAATTTTCTTTGCTTCAATACTTGATTAAAAACTCTAAAGTTAGTATATATCTTCTCTTTTTTCAATATAACTGCGAATTAAAGTCTACGATTTCTTAATACTATATTACGGTTAGTATACGTGTATCTTGTATTCTTGTGTTTCTTGTTTTCTTCCTCATTTGCAAAACACCCCGTCTCGAGCCGTTACGATGTTTTGATGACTAGCCCATCCCGTCTCGAAGAAAACCGTCTAATATGGCAGTCATCGGTCAAATTAAAAAGGGTCAAAGTTGAAAAAAATCAGGTCAAAGTCTCTCAGAACTCGGAAAAGCCAAGGAAGTCGGTAAAATTGGTTAAATTTGTCGTTTTTTAGTTTGAATTTTCTGTATTATATTAACGGTGATAGCGATTATGGGTACAAATTAGTCAATTAAAGTTTTTGACTTTAAAATATGAACACATATATACATTTATATACTTATATATTTAAAAGTCAACTTTGGTCAACGTCCGTCTCGACCCCCGTCTCGAACGTCTCGACCTTTTTAGGACCCGACCATCTCGACCCCGTCTCACGTCTTTTGCAACCTTGGTTTTATCTATATGTTGAGTTTTTTCATTTATGTATGTCATATATTGATAATTATACGAAGTGAGTCGTAAATATCGAAATAAAATAAAATAATATATATTATATTTTCAAAAGGATATAAACAGGTCGAGTTTTGACCCGAACCGTTTGGACCGACGCTTGAACCGGACCGAACCGAACCATATCTTTATGGTCCGGTCCTCGGTTCCTATTTTCATAAAAAATTGGGTTTCGGTCCGGTCCGGGTATTGACTGGTTCGGTCCGGGTATGGACCATGCACAACCCTAGTTAGAAATCGGGTATAAATTGACTGCCGGATTCGTTCTTGAATCGTGTAATCATTGTCTTCTATAAAGTATCTCGACCCTACGATTGCCTTGGTTGCACGAAATCTTTACAGGGATAGGACAAGAACGCAATCAGTGTTTTTGGCAATGAAATCACTGATCAAATTGTTAGAGAATATGTGTGTGTTTTCTGTTTGTTGATGAATGCAGAATGAACAATAATTCGTTCACAAAACTGTTATAGAAACAGTTAGAAAATGAAAGGGTGTAACCCTTCATTTATGGCGGGAAAAACTGTTGAATGAGACCCTTTCAATAAAACGTATAGTAACAGATAGTGTCATTTCGGTTGAGGTTTCGGGGCGCTGCCCCGCTAGCGGGACCCCAGCCAGGGGCGCTGCCCCTTGGACCCCGCAAGGGGCGCAGGCCCCTTGACCCCCGCATTTTGCGCGACAGTTAGTAGCCAACTCTTACGGGCGTGTACTCCACACTCTCCAAACCTATAGCTAACTAGCACCTGCATTCAAGTAAATCACAACTAACTAAAAGTACGTTGGATGACACTAAATTCACCAACAGCTATGTCTTTTGAATTGATCTTAATCGACATCAAGGTATATCTGTTTCTCACCGATTTTGCATTACTATTTCTTACACTTTAATATTTATAGAATTTATTTCGCTTTGGTTGATAACTCTGTTCCATATTTTCATTTTATAAATTAACAGTACATAGATGTTTAAACCGCTTATCACATATGATTCCTATTCTATTTTAATTTATAGGGCAACAAGATTCAGGCTTCGATTGGCAAAAACTTGATCCACTTCTTTGAAGACACATTTAAAGAGGGAAGTTCTTTCCATCTATAAAATTTTGGTGTTACTGAATGCGATGACAAAGTAAAACTCAACTGAAGAAAACATTTATGGGAAGAAATACATTGCATGGATTTTATGTGCTTGTATTGATGCTGAATCCTTTGTCTAGGAAAATCTATATCTATACTGTATCTTGAATACAAACTGAAATAGATGGTTGAAGGTCGGGTACAGTTATGTTGGTTGCTATATTTTATGGTGAAGATCAAATAGCTTCTTATGATGCAAGGATGTTATTGGCTGGCTCTGTTACTCTACAAATATAATGCACTTCATATGATTTTGAAGAAGAATTCCGAAAAGGCAGCAAATGCTTGGTTATAATGGGTTGCTACTTGCTAGAGTAATATATATAATGTAGAAATAAATCTCAGGAAAAAATGTTGTTGCTTTAGTTCGAACCCACAACGATGCGTTAAACACTTACAGAACTTAACCATTTACCTAAACTTACATTTCTGAAATGATTTCCACCTGGTATTATTTTAACCCCTAAGTCGGTTGCATTTCTGAATTGATCAACAGATGCAATCAAATGACATAAAAGGTCTTCTCTGGGTAGAGGTCCAATCAAACCCTGTCAAAGTTTAATAAGGTTACCAAATCTACCATCTTTTAATGAACCACAAACATAATATGGCTATTGGTTTCTGCCACAAACTTCTATCTTTCAAATTGTTTTTGACTAATGATGAACTCGGAGTCAATTTGAGTACAGATGCACAAACATTCAAAGGCCTGTATAACCTAATTAAAATACATTAAACATATATTGATCAATTACTATATTCATCTTCACCCCCCGAGAATCTGGGAGACTGACCCAGCTTTTCATAACAATTTCAACAGATATACTCGGTTAAAGACTTACATATAAGTGTCCAATATACCTAACTTTTAAAAAATTTACAAACAAAACAACCTTAAATCTGCATTTATTTCATATGTTCAAGACAGAGACACATTGTGCGCGCATACATATACAATATATTTGATGACATAGACATGTTGTATATCCACCCTTCAACACATGCGTAGATGTTGATGCTTCAATGCCTTGGGCTTTGGTGCTTCCACCTCTTCTGCTACGTGAGGTTTCTTTTGAATAGCAAAAGAAATAGAAGCATCTACTTGCTTGACTTCACCAGTTATCTTGCTAAAATTTGGCTGATCGATCATCTTCCAAAAGTAGTTCTCAACATGTGGATACTCAGACGTGATGCTCTTGGGCGTCAAAAACTCAAAACCCAGAAGCAAGTTGCATGTGGTGATGATGTCAGCCAATGTCACAGAATCACCAACTAGAAAACTACGTGATGCAAGATGTCTGTTTAGAACACCAAGCCCTCTGTTCACGCCAGCAACAAAAACCTCCTTAGCCTTCAAATCATACACACATATCTATTATTAGTTGAAGCTTCCATGAAAATCAATTATTACAATGTAAATATCTAATTTAAAACAACACATACGAGTATAAAAGTAGAGTTATTACTTATAAAAAAAACAAAAATGTAAATGAATAAGCCTTTTCAATGTTATAGTCTAACTGTGATTCAATGAACTTGGCCAAAATTAGTGTGTAAGAATTCAAATTATCCAACACTAGTCATTACAAGCCACCAAGCTGACATTGTTTTTATAAAGCGTATGGAATAGTTTACCATTGTAGAAGGTTGTTGATTAAATATGTTTTACTAAAGAATAAAGGAAGGAAATGTCCAAGCAAAAATAAAAAATAAAGAGTCAGTAGGTGCTGTTTGTTTTTTAAGATATTTTTGTCTGAAAATCTGCGAACCACGTCTATAGAGAAGATGTGATCTGAAGGTCTGTAAGCTGAAAACAGAAGACTGTTTGTTTTTTAGTCTGCAAAAGTCAATCTTATTCTGAATTAATACAATTATGACGTTTTAACGAATAGTTAACAATTAACCAATATAAAATTACAACATTTATTTTACATTTACGTATATAATTAAATAAATCTAGTGAGTCATAAATAAATAATTAAAGACGAGATGAAGTAGAATAACTTAACTTATTTATAATTTATATTTATAGTTTATTTATAATTATAAAGGATGCTAAAAACCAAATCTATAAGAATAAATAAAGAAAAAAACAAAGCTACTTTGACAAAGTTATTTGTGGCACGTAATACACATTTCATCCACATATCATCCACCTGTATATATTAATATCTAATTTGTATCTGTCTCATCGGTTCATTCTAGATCAACTACTCATTCTCGTTCGTTCAAAATTCACTCCAGATTGTCAAATACTCCGATCAAGATACTGGTTAGTCATCAAAATCTCAAACTCAAACAAAAAAAATATCGTTTTGATCGATTAGTGAAAAAAACATAGATCTCAAACCCAACCATGATTAGTCACATCTCAACAAATTTGGTTAAACAGAGATACTACAACAATCGTACCTACACCCAGAGATGTTATTCCAAACAAGAAATTAAAACCCAAAAACAATTTAAGATTAATCAAAAGAAAATGTGAAAGAATTATATACCAATTTAGTGGGCTGGAGGTAGAGCAACAGGGAGTGTTACGGCCGGAGGTGTTGCCGCCGGAGAGGCTGCCGTCGTCGCCGGAAGGGGTGCGGCCAAAATGGTATCGACACTAGAGGTGGAGTTGGGTTGGTGGGAGGTGAAGGAATCAAAAGAATGTATGAAGGTTTTACGGAGTATATCAAAATGTCTTCTAAGTTTGGAAGCACTAATTTAGAGCTGCAAGTTTGAAGATGTTCGCAGACGTTATTTTGTCTTATGTCTTCAGAAAAACAAACCGTCTTCGATAGAAATGTCTGCCCGCCTGCAGACATAAGACATAATAAGGTCTTCAATCATAAAAACAAACACCACCTAAAGAGAAATAAGTGACTAACAGATTCGATGTGGGGCCCATGTACAATTCTTGGTTTCAGCAAACGCCTAAAGTTTGCATCAAGCGTCGATGAAGAAAACTCAATCCACTGCTCAATTTGGCCCTGTAGGTTTTTTAGAGACAACAAAAGTTTCATTTTAAGTACTAATATTCATTCATCACAAGATAAAGATAGAGAAAGAGAAAACTTGCATATTCTATGAGTGAAGATCCAAATAGAGGGCTTCCACGAGCAACTGCAGCAACAAAAAAAAAACTACGTAAGCACCACAACCAAAACTAAAAAGACAGGCAAGGAAAGGCTAATTTGTTACTCACCATAACGAGCAATTGCATTACCCTCAAATACAGGTCCATCAGGAGTCTCGAAGACAGGAAACTGCATCAATGATGTGAATAGTTAAGTTAAAAAAAACCACGTGATAAATCAAAGGGACACTGACCTAGCTACGTGAAGGTAAAGAATATGTACATACTTGTGGGATAAAAAATCTTATTGAGGTTCGTGAGTTGTCTTTCTAGTTAGAAAGAAAACCACATGATAAAGTTGTTGATTTTATAGTAGACCACAATAATGCTACAAAAAAACATACATTTCCAGTAGGGTTCATCTTGAGAAACTCAGGAGACTTGTTTGACACACCTATCCTAAAATTATCAAACATTTTGACTTCAACACCGACATATTCTGCAACAATTAGTGTCTTATAAACATCCATGCTTTGCCTTCCAGCATGCATAATCTGCAAACATGTGATGGAACAGATAAAACAAAAAAGGAACCTAATAAATAAAAACACGAAACAATATACAATACAACTATCAAAACGGCAAATCAATATGAATTTAGTTAATAAAAGATTCCCACACAAACTAAGTGTAACTAAAACTATTAGAGTTAATTTTACATCTAAAAGTTTAAACTCTTATCGTAACTATACATTTTCATAACCACCTTAACTTTATTAAAAGCTAATTAGAATACTCCATATAATCAAAAATCAAGTTCTTTACTTGTATAGGTATAATAACTAACTCGGTCAACAGATTCATTTAATCACTATAACTACAACGCCAAATCACGATCCATAATCCATAACACTATATATTCAAAAATACAGTCAACTATATGCAAGAAAGTCGCATGAAAACATAATAATGGCACTAATTCAAATTAAGTGATAGAAGACCGATTCGAGAGGACCAATCTCCCACGAACAATAGATTAAGAGGAGAGACTTTTGGACTTAACCAAGCTTTTAATTCATATCTTTTAACAAAACAAACTACATATTTATAATAGAACAACACTAACTGCTACAGCTACGTCACTACGTGAATGTATGAAAAACTAAGAAATAAAATACCAACTTTCAATGGGGAAATACGAGAACATGGGAACATGACTGAAACATGGACATAAAGTAACCACATATGCAGGTTCATTTTTACTAACTTTCTACTTGACTAATTGCAACTACCTAACTGCAAATCGACGTATCAATACCCACGTACTATACATCATACCCACGTAAAAATCCATGCTCGTATCAGAACGCTTACTATGAATCAAATACAGTACAACCGGTGGTGGATCCACACATTTTTTTCAACAGATGCAAAATGTTAAAAATTTTATAGAAAATAAAATGGCAGGGGCAAATGTCGAAATTTAACAAAAAAATTATACTAAACTTCGAACATTAACGTATAATTAGACTAAAAAAGTTTGGTGATAGGGGGTGGATGACCCCGGTTACCCCTTAATATATCCTCCCCTGAGTACAACTATTAGATCATCAAATCAGTACAAATTTAGTTAATACGGAGTAAATCATTATCCTATTTAGAATACATCTAATAGAGTCAACTAGGCTAATCAAATAAATAACAAAAGTATTCAAATGCATAAAATATTAACACGTGTTAAACAATTTGATCTCATTAGTAATTATCTATAGTTTCTACTAGTGTCTGGGGCGCGCGTTCCCGCATCATTTTGTAGACATTTTTGGGCAATGTGATGAAGTCGTTGGCGAAAGTGTCGAAAAAATTGTAGGAAAAAAGAAGAGGAAAAATTTTTTTATCGTCTTATTTTTTTGAAGAAAATTAGTTTAAAAAAAATGCGCCAACGTCCATATGAAGTCCTTTAGTAAAATTTTTAGGGGAGAATGAGAGGGACAATTTAAAAAAAATAAATAAATAAATAAAAAACTGTAGATGAATAGTGCAGTACTCCTTGTGAGTACAACTTACCTCTGCACAACGTACAAGTCATTAAAGCACAAAATGTGTCGCTTTCGATGAATAGTAAGTGAATAGTAGTCCACTATGTGTATTAGTATATAGGTATAATTAAAATTCTATAATGATGATGTTATTATTAGGCTAATTACTTTGTTAAAAAGATTAAAAAACAAAAGAAAAAAATCTAGCCAATGATAGGTGATGTCATTAATCTAAATAATTTTGAATTAAAATTAGATCTTATTAATTAATTATTATTATGAAATCTTATTAATAATTATTTTAGATATTAAAATTAAATAATTTTGAATTATTTTAATTAATTATTTTGAATTGAGTACGAGAAGTTATAAAAGCTAGGCAGAAGGAAATCAATTCTAAATTTATATTTTAATTTACATTTTTAAAATAAAATGTCAACCAATATTATCTCTTATGATTGGATATGGATTATTTAATATGCATTTTAGGTGTTTGATAAAATGTTCAGTCACGAGTTTCTTAGTCGGACTCTGTGATTCCACGGGTCATTAAACTAAATGACTTTAGCATTTACGTTCACTTAATACCTAAAACATATCATTAAACTGTTTTGTTTAAACAAACTCGTAGTTCCACGGATCATTTCACTAGTAATACTATTATATGTTTATAATAATAATGATTTTATTATTTGTTATTATCTTAATTCTTAATTCTTAAATATACATTATACAATTTATAACTGCATTAACTTTGCATAAATGAACTAAAACTACATAAAACAGAATGATTAACAGCCAAAAAAAACTAACCAGCGCCATTGATTAAGGGATAAATGATCGCCTTTTTATACCGATCTGAACCGAATCTGAATTAAGATGTATAGATGAAAATCATATATATAATACATATACATATAATATTTAATATAACTAATTATATAATAATAATAATAATAATAATAATAATAATAATAATAATAATAATAATAATAATAATAATAATATATACAATGTTATACGAGTAATATAAGGCGTATAACTTAATCGCTACCTGATGCTGTTGCTGCGAGCCTTAATCTAGAGTTTACTTCAACGACAAATGTAAGTTTGGTCGAGTGCAAGAATTATGAAAGGCGAGTATATATCTGTCAAGTCAGGCCCATAATAAAATTATTTTGTCACGGCCTGTTAAGTAATTATATTTCACGGCCCAATATAATTTTATTAAAAATTATACGGAGTATTTGAGAACCCAATATGCTCCGTATAAGTCTAAGGCAAATGACTCGAAAAAGTAACATAAGTTACTCAATTTAACAATAAAGTTAATACTGATTTTGTTAATACCAAAGAATTACGATTTTTAATTTGACACTACTTAGAACTACGAATTGAAAAAGTGTGAAATTGGGAGTAATACTTTGACGATCGTTAGTCAAAAATACACGGTTGGTCCCTGAAGTTACTTAAAATATTGCACCAAATGTCCTCTATATGTCTTCATTAACATCTTCATTCCCACCACCACCACCGCCACATATCATCGGAAACCACTACTGCCGCCACTAATCACGTCGGAAACGTTAAGACCACCACCTCGGCCACTAATCACGTCAATTTTGACTTTTGTTGAGTTTGGGGTTTTGAAGATTTAGACCGATTCTGGAAAACCTAAAAATGTTGAAAGGTTGTCCTCAAAATCTTAGGTCATAATTCGAAGCATTGATTGAGATCTCACCTTTTTGTGTTAGAAAAAAAGTTTCTAAAATCGAGCATTCGGGTAGATTTTGTCATGCTTTTGTGAAATCTAAGAATGGAGAAAGATTGGTGATGGTAAACCGCTACAATCTGCACAATTTGGTGCATTTTTATCAAGTTTTGAGTTATGAGGTGGTTTCCATGTGAGCCGCCACCAACTATCACCTGTCTCCGCAACTCCCCGGAATCTGTAAAACGAATAACACATCTGCAACTCGCCGGATGAAAAGTTGTTCGATGATGATGAAGTTGTTCGATGATGGTGGTGATGAAGATGAGCGGTGCTGGTTTTTTTTTTTAAGATTTGATAATGAAGAATGATAAAGAGGACGTTTGATGCAATCTTTTAAGAAACTTCGGGGACTAACGGTGTATCTTTGACTAACGATCGTTAATGAACTTGATGTTATCTCTAATTTCACACTTTTCCAAATTGTAGTTCTTTTTTGTGCCGAATTATAATCGTAATCCTTTTCGGGCATTAGCACCATATTAATTTTATTGTCAAATTGAGTAACGTAGGTTAACTTTTCGAGCCATTTGCCTATAATTTTATTGTTGTATATTGTAATGGCGAGAGGAATTAGGTTAGAAAATTTGCGGTTACAGGAAGTTTAAGAAATTTGCGGTTACATGAAGTTTATGTGTGGAAGAATAGATAGAACTGCAATAACTTGAATGGTGTGTCTTAGGATGAGAGAGAGAATTCTTACCCACAATTTCTCTCCCTAAAATTCCCTCCGTACGTTCTAATATTATTAACCAGAATTTCACTTTATAAAATTCCATCAGTACATTCTAATCTTTTACCGATGGTGCCTTAACTCTTTTGAGCTGCCAGCTGCTTTCTCTTTTTAAATTAACCATTGACGCCTTGTAAATCGTCTCCGGATTTCCTCACCGACCACCGATATCTCGCGGTGGTTCAATTTTATTGCTTTCTGCCTAAATATATCTTCAATCGATTATCCTCTTTGTTTGGCTCAGCCCGTCGCTGTCATCATTTAGTCTTTTGGGGGTTGTAGGTGGCGAGTTTCTTTGCGAAACTCTACATTCTCCTTGGTCAGATTTCAATCAGGTACAAGGTTGTGTTCATTTTGGCTGGCTGAAGGTTTTTTTGTGTTTGTTTGTAGAAGCCCGATGACTCTGGTGGTATGGCCGATGGAAGCGCCTACTGTGGGTGGTTGGCATCTGCTGGTTGCCATGGATGGTTGATAGCGATTATAAAATTGCTCTTGGCGGCTGATGGTGGCGAAAATCAGTGATAACGAACGCTGATGGATATTGGGGGCTGTCTGGCGGCCATTGGTGGCTGCCGACGGCAGACAACGACTCTCGTGGCTGATGATGTTGTTAGCGACCGCCAGTGGTTGTCGGGGGTCTACGATGGTGCTGGTTGTGGTTGGCTGTCCTTGGCGGCTGCCGGCGGTAGCAAACTACTGTTTTGTTACTTGCTAAGTGTGATGACCCGGAAATTTCCGATCAAATTTAAACTTTAATCTTTATATGTTTCCGACACGATAAGCAAAATCTGTAAATGTTGAGTCTCGAAAGTTTTGAAATCTATATTCATGTAATCAATTACCCTTTGACCATGCCTGACGATTCACGAACAAGTATGTGTAAATAGATATGTATGAATATATACATATGTGTGATAGTTAATTTGAGAAATATTAATAAAACATTAAACGGTTTGATTGACATGTAAACATATTAGGAAATCTATTTTATGACTTGTAAACGTTAGCAAAATATTAAACGTATGACGTTATACTTATTCGTTATAGATAAACGATTACGTGATAAAACGTGTTATGTGAATTATGTATATATGTACATAGACAAAGTATATTGAACTTATATATTGAACGGTTTCGAATACAACTAATAGATATAGTAACACTTGATTGTTATTAAACAAGTTAACACAAACTTATAAGGATTTAAGATAAAAATAAGTTCTAGTAATTAATTATGTGATCTGAATATAATTAGTTTTAGAAGGATAAACTCTATAATAGTTATCTGATTTAATTTCAAAAGTACTATGATATATTTCGAGAGGTTTGTACATCTTACAACATGTCAAGAAGTAGATTTTTAAAGTTATTATCATTATCTTTTATTGTTCTAAATCTTAGGAATTATATATAACTAATAGAGTGTCACGTCTTCTTTAAAAATAAATATAACTTTATAAATACCTAGAACCACTTTTGACAATTCATTATTAAGCCATTATAATAAAGATAAAGGTTTTAACGTTATCCTGAATTTCAGAATCTTTCTAGAAACCTTTTGACAAACTATCCATAACAATGGTCCGTGATTCAATAAGATATAGACAGCTATAACGAGAAATAAAAACGTGTTTTAAATCTAGTAAGATATTAAAAATAAACGTTGGCGCATAAATGGATTATATGAAAATAAGTTTAAAGAGTAAACGTTACGTGCTATAATAATTTCTAAACGAATTCAAAACGAACCTAGAGATATAATTGGTTTTGTAAAATTTAATATGATATTATTACATAAATATTTCTATTACATACAATAAGTATAAGTTTATTTTGTTAATAAAAAAATATATATATATATATGTGACGATCGTTCCAAATCCATATGGATGAACACGTCATTCATCGATTTCATTGCGAGGTATTTGACCTCTATATGATACGTTTTGTAAACATTGCATTCTTTTGAAAAGGCACACCATAAATGAATATTTAAATCAAAGGTTTTCGACATCTGATGATTTCTACATATAGACAATCACCGTAAATAATAGTTTACAATAGTAATTCCTTTGACAATGCAGTCAAAATAAGATACATGGTGATGATTTGGTGAATGCAACATTTCCTTGATAAATATGCCATGTAAGACTCCATGCACATAGCTTGTCTAACATATAAGCAAACAGCGGAAGACTTCTAGGGAACCTGAGAATAAACATGCTAACAAATGTCAACACAAAGGTTGGTGAGTTCATAGTTTTAGTGTTTCGCATAATCTGTATATAAAGGTGGATCACAAGATTTCAGTTGTTTCATCCGAAACGTTTATCAAAATATTCTACGAAATTGAGCACCCTGGTAACTAAACTTAACGTATATATAATTTATACCCTTTGTATAATCATCTTAATAATACACGCAAACCAACGTGTACGCTTTTCAAATAGCATACGTCTGTTAAAAGGCTAGTGCTCTAGCTCAGACGGGGATATCAAGCCCTATGGATCCATATACTACTACTCGCGCCCACCAGTTCTTATAACTGGCAGTTAACAGTTACCAAAGCTAAGGGATTTTTGGTTCAAACTCAGTGTAGAATTTAGTATGTACTTGTATCCATTGCGTTTAAAATAAAGTGCATGTATTCTCAGCTCAAAAATATATATTGCAAAAGCAATTAAAAAGGGAGCAAATGAAACTCACCTTAGCCGCATATAAAGTCGTTCACCAAAATGTGACCGAAACTCGGATTACCAAATAACTGTAGATCTCAACCTAGAGAACATATGTTGGTCAATAATTGTTTATCAAGCTAGGTCGGGTCATAGTGTATCACAATCCTAATGCTCGAGATCGACATACAATAGTTATCAAAAGTCATTTCAAAAAGTCAATTTTGACAATTGTTCAACAAAACGAGACGTGCCTTATATAAGGATTCATTTACTTAGCTAGTAGTATTTTATCAATCTCATAAACAGGTTGTTTAAATATTAATTGCAGATTCAAAAGCAATTCCAATTAACGTCAATTATAATTCAGTTGACCATATCTTTTGATTCGTTCATCGAAATTACGCGATTTCTAAATGAAAAGTTATTGATTTTTCGCCAGCTTTCCGAAAACATGTATATCATATACCTTTTACCAGTAATATATGTATTTAATTCGTGATTCATTATAAACTGTTTAACGACGAAATTTAGCATACAAGCATGTATAAATATATACTCGAGCACTAGACATGTATACACTATTAATATATAAAAGATAAGATATGAATGCTCACGTATCAATATTGAGATTCAATATTGCAGGAAAGTACGTAGACACAACAGAGATGATAAATACTACGTTTGACTTGCGAACAATACCCATGAACATTACCCATAACCTCCATAGCTATAACCCATAATTTCCTTAGTTCTATCCCGTTTGAAGCTTGTTTTGAAAGTGACACGCTCATGACCTCGTCGTAATATTTTATGTATAATATTACTAAAAATATTAAGATTAATAATAATAATAATCTTAATAATAATAATAATATAATAATAATAATAATAATAATAATAATAATAATAATAATAAATAAATACTTACATAGTAATAGGTGTAAAAAAACATGCGCAAGAAACCTGATATTTATAGCCATAATTCCTGATTCTGATGCCCATGCGATCGCATGGGTTTTATGCCTATTTCTCATGCGATCGCATGGCCGTCAGATCCAGCTCACAAATTTTTTTGTTTTCTTGTTTATCGACATAATTAAATATAATATATATAATATATATAATTTAAATAATTAATTATATATTATATTAAATTCATGTGCATAGTTGACTTGTAATTTTCGTTCCGATGACTCGTACGTTGTCACTCGACTTATGTCCCAGTTCCGGTTTCTCGAACGCACTTTCGTACGCTTAGAAAACTCGCAATTTACGTTTTGTGACTCGTACTTTTGTCAAAATATAGTCTTAAATTATCAATAAACTATATCATTCAAAGTGTATCTTAAACTTTCGAGTGTTTTGATCATTTACTTCTATAAATCATTGTCTCGCTATTTGTTAATATATATATATAATAACAAATCATTTTATGACCAAGTTAATATATATTTTCAACATTCATAAACACGCTTTAAATATACGTCGTAAGTTATTTATACAATTAATATTCCAACTTATCATATATATTCAAATAAATATTTAAACCAATAAGTTTAATGTACGGTATCAAAAAAATTAATACATTGTTATGTTTTCAAGTTATAGTATATATATATATGTATCTATATACATATAATTGTTCGCGAATCGTCGAGAACAACCTAAAGGTATTTGAATATATGAAAATAGTTCAAAAATTTTGAGATTCAGTTTTACAGACTTTGTTTATCGTGTCGAAAATATTACTCATACAAAGATTAAGTTTAAATTTGGTCAGAAATTTCCGGGTTATCACAGTACCTACCCGTTAAAGAAATTTCGTCCCGAAATTTGAGTGAGGTCGTCATGACTAACAATAAAAATGTTTTCATGCCGTATATATGTTGATAAATAGAGTTTTATCACCGTTGAATAATATGGATAAAACAATCCGATTATTCGAAGCGTATGAGAGAAGTTATCGTAAAAGAGTGAAATGGAGAATAGAGATTCGTCTTAACTCTTGACGTATTAACGATTGATTTCCGTAATTTAAGGAATAGAAAATCTTCATAATCTAAATAAGATTTGATTCTTCAGAATTTAAGGAAATTAAGATTTCTTTTGATTAAATGCGTAATTTGCCTCGATTGTTATGTTTGATATTTCGCTATAAATTGACCTCTTCCGTTTCATTATTTTCATCACTCTTACATCTTCTTCCTCATTTTCTATTTTCAAAAGATTGTAAAAATGCTTCATCCAGTTCTGATTCTTGATATACTCCTAACTTTCATATCTGTCATTCTTCTTTTTCATCTACCACCGGAGGAAGTTATTTTCTTCTACCATTACCTTGGGGTTATAGTGTTTTTCATTCTCCCGTGTCTTTATATTGCTATACGCATTGATATACACGGTTTGTAATTTCTAGGTGGTTGTTGGGTTTTATATCTTCCCTTATATTTCGATGTCTCTGCTTCTGTCTTTCCATAATTATTGACATCCACAGTTAATACTCTCTCCAATTTACTGTGATTTATATATACTCCCATTGATATTTTGAAGCTTCATGCTTTTGTTTTATCTTCCCGACTTTAAATCAAGCGAATAATGGTCCAGAATTCGTAGGTATGAATTTCGGAATGAACATAATTAATGTTCTAAAAAAACGGTAATAGCACAATCTGACTTGTCAAATTACCAGAATACCTCGAAAAAGACCGAATCATTAAGAAAATATTTTCTTGATAGTTTAGAGGTTAAATAGAATGAAAGAGTTATGTAACATGGTTTATAATGAGGGTATGATCTGTGAACCTTTATCACGTTCCATTAGAAACTCAGCATGACTTACTGTAATATAATCATGTTGATCAAGTGTCATTATATTATAATAACTCATGCTTCAGTTCCCAACACCACTTCAAAAATATTCATATTTTAAACTCGAAGGTTTCAGAATTTAGAAACTAAAATAGTTTCTTTTATGATGTTACACAGATATCGCAAGGAGAAAATTGATTTCCGATGAGAATGATTATGGAATTATCTCCAGAAATATGGAGGATATTTATAATGAAAGATGCGATGATATCTTAGAATTTCTAATATCAGAGGATGATGAAGAATATTGTCCGCAAGAGTTTAGATTCGGAAGCAAGGTATTCGTTAATGGCTTCAGCAGATACTAAATAATTTGGATTCTTTGAAGGTAGGTTTAGTCTTTGTGATTTATCCACAGCCTCCTTCATACTTTGCTCAATCTGTTTTCCAGTTCCAAACCTTCTCTTTTTCTGAGCTTTACCAACACACTATTCTTTATCATCAAACTTTTGGCTATTAAGGTCGTTTACAGTTTTTGCTGCTTTATCAGCATTCAAAGTTATCATAACCGAATAGTTGGTTATCAATCCGAGGTGTTTTCAAAAGTTTGAAGGGTTTGCATGAAGATTGTAATTGTCAAGATACATATGATGTTCTAGAATTTTGAACGATACAATTTTTTTTTTCTTTTTTTTCTGGGTTTATGAATAGAAGTGATGTTTGTAGTGACCCGAACTTTTCCATGTTTATATATATTAATTGAGATTGATATTTACATGATTAAATGTTTCCAACATGTTAAGCAATCAAACTTGTTAAGACTTGATTAATTGAAATATGTTTCATATAGACAATTGACCACCCAAGTTGATCGGTGATTCACGAACGTTAAAACTTGTAAAAACTATATGATGACATATATATGGATATATATATAGTTAACATGATACTATGATAAGAAAACATATCATAAAGTATATTAACAATGAACTACATATGTAAAAACAAGACTACTAACTTAATGATTTTTAAACGAGACATATATTTAACGATTATCGTTGTAAAGACATTTAATGTATATATATCATATTAAGAGATATTCATACATGATAATATCATGATAATATAATAATTTAAAATCTCATTTGATATTATAAACATTGGGTTAACAACATTTAACAAGATCGTTAACCTAAAGGTTTCAAAACAACACTTACATGTAACGACTAACGATGACTTAACGACTCAGTTAAAATGTATATACATGTAGTGTTTTAATATGTATTTATACACTTTTGAAAGACTTCAATACACTTATCAAAATACTTCTACTTAACAAAAATGCTTACAATTACATCCTCGTTCAGTTTCATCAACAATTCTACTCGTATGCACCCGTATTCGTACTCGTACAATACACAGCTTTTAGATGTATGTACTATTGGTATATACACTCCAATGATCAGCTCTTAGCAGCCCATGTGAGTCACCTAACACATGTGGGAACCATCATTTGGCAACTAGCATGAAATATCTCATAAAATTACAAAAATATGAGTAATCATTCATGACTTATTTACATGAAAACAAAATTACATATCCTTTATATCTAATCCATACACCAACGACCAAAAACACCTACAAACACTTTCATTCTTCAATTTTCTTCATCTAATTGATCTCTCTCAAGTTCTATCTTCAAGTTATAAGTGTTCTTCATATATTCTACAAGTTCTAGTTACATAAAATCAAGAATACTTTCAACTTTGCTAGCTCACTTCCAATCTTGTAAGGTGATCATCCAACCTCAAGAAATCTTTGTTTCTTACAGTAGGTTATCATTCTAATACAAGGTAATAATCATATTCAAACTTTGGTTCAATTTCTATAACTATAACAATCTTATTTCAAGTGATGATCTTACTTGAACTTGTTTTCGTGTCATGATTCTGCTTCAAGAACTTCGAGCCATCCAAGGATCCGTTGAAGCTAGATCCATTTTTCTCTTTTCCAGTAGGTTTATCCAAGGAAATTAAGGTAGTAATGATGTTCATAACATCATTCGATTCATACATATAAAGCTATCTTATTCGAAGGTTTAAACTTGTAATCACTAGAACATAGTTTAGTTAATTCTAAACTTGTTCGCAAACAAAAGTTAATACTTCTAACTTGACTTTTAAAATCAACTAAACACATGTTCTATATCTATATGATATGCTAACTTAATGATTTAAAACCTGGAGACACGAAAAACACCGTAAAACCGGATTTACGCCGTCGTAGTAACACCGCGGGCTGTTTTGGGTTAGTTAATTAAAAACTATGATAAACTTTGATTTAAAAGTTGTTATTCTGAGAAAATGATTTTTATTATGAACATGAAACTATATCCAAAAATTATGGTTAAACTCAAAGTGGAAGTATGTTTTCTAAAATGGTCATCTAGACGTCGTTCTTTCGACTGAAATGACTACCTTTACAAAAATGACTTGTAACTTATTTTTCCGACTATAAACCTATACTTTTTCTGTTTAGATTCATAAAATAGAGTTCAATATGAAACCATAGCAATTTGATTCACTCAAAACGGATTTAAAATGAAGAAGTTATGGGTAAAACAAGATTGGATAATTTTTCTCATTTTAGCTACGTGAAAATTGGTAACAAATCTATTCCAACCATAACTTAATCAACTTGTATTGTATATTATGTAATCTTGAGATACCATAGACACGTATACAATGTTTCGACCTATCATGTCGACACATCTATATATATTTCGGAACAACCATAGACACTCTATATGTGAATGTTGGAGTTAGCTATATAGGGTTGAGGTTGATTCCAAAATATATATAGTTTGAGTTGTGATCAATACTGAGATACGTATACACTGGGTCGTGGATTGATTCAAGATAATATTTATCGATTTATTTCTGTACATCTAACTGTGGACAACTAGTTGTAGGTTACTAACGAGGACAACTGACTTAATAAACTTAAAACATCAAAATATATTAAAAGTGTTGTAAATATATTTTGAACATACTTTGATATATATGTATATATTGTTATAGGTTCGTGAATCAATCAGTGGCCAAGTCTTACTTCCCGACGAAGTAAAAATCTGTGAAAGTGAGTTATAGTCCCACTTTTAAAATCTAATATTTTTGGGATGAGAATACATGCAGGTTTTATAAATGATTTACAAAATAGACACAAGTACGTGAAACTACATTCTATGGTTGAATTATCGAAATCGAATATGCCCCTTTTTATTAAGTCTGGTAATCTAAGAATTAGGGAACAGACACCCTAATTGACGCGAATCCTAAAGATAGATCTATTGGGCCTAACAAACCCCATCCAAAGTACCGGATGCTTTAGTACTTCGAAATTTATATCATATCTGAAGGGTGTCCCGGAATGATGGGGATATTCTTATATATGCATCTTGTTAATGTCGGTTTAACAGGTGTTCACCATATGAATGATTTTTATCTCTATGTATGGGATGTGTATTGAAATATGAAATCTTGTGGTCTATTATTATGATTTGATATATATATATAGGTTAAACCTATAACTCACCAACATTTTTGTTGACGTTTTAAGCATGTTTATTCTCAGGTGATTATTAAGAGCTTCCGCTGTCGCATACTTAAATAAGGACGAGATTTGGAGTCCATGCTTGTATGATATTGTGTAAAAACTGCATTCAAGAAACTTATTTTGTTGTAACATATTTGTATTGTAAACCATTATGTAATGGTCGTGTGTAAACAGGATATTTTAGATTATCATTATTTGATAATCTACGTAAAGCTTTTTAAACCTTTATTGATGAAATAAAGGTTATGGTTTGTTTTAAAATGAATGCAGTCTTTGAAAAACGTCTCATATAGAGGTCAAAACCTCGCAACGAAATCAATTAATATGGAACGTTTTTAATCAATAAGAACGGGACATTTCAGTTGGTATCCGAGCGTTGGTCTTAGAGAACCAGAATTTTGCATTAGTGTGTCTTATCGAGTTTGTTAGGATGCATTAGTGAGTCTGGACTTCGACCGTGTTTACTTGAAAAATGATTGCTTAACAAATTTTGTTAGAAACTATATATTTTTAACATGTGAATATTATGTGATATATTAATCTCTTAACGCGTTTGATATTATGTGATAGATGTCTACCTCTAGAACAAGTCCCATTGACTCACCTAATAATAATGAAGAGTCAAATGTAAATTGGAATGATTCGTGGACTGATTCACAAGTTCCCGAAGAGGAACCGAAAGAAGAGTCGGAACCGGAAGAAGAATCGGAACCGGAAGAAGAATCGGAACCGGATGAAGAAATAGAACCGGTGGGGGAAATAATAAAACGGTTAAGTAAAAGAAAATCCTCAACCAACCGACCAAGGTTAATTATGGTCAATGGTGTTTCCGCCAAGGAAGCGAAATATTGGGAGGATTACCAATTCTCCGATGAATCGGATTCCGACGAGAATTCCGATGATGTTATAGAAATTACCCCAACTGAATTTAAAAAGGCAAAAGAAAATAATAAGGGAAAGGGCATAAAAATAGAGAAATCTAATTTCAACCCCGATGAACTTTATATGTATCGTCAACCCCCGAAGTCCTTAAGTTGTAACAATGACCCGGGAACCTCTAAACCACCAGGTTTTTCTAAACCAATGTGGACAACGACGGCTCGTATTAGGGGAACATCATATATCCCTAGAAACTTGGCAAAACGAACCAAAACCGAACAAGAAGAAACGAGCGAGTCGGAATAAGATAGTTGTATTCGTGTGGTGTAATATATGTAATATAGTGTGCTTATGCTTTATGATATATGTAAAAATTGCTTGTATTAATAAGTATTTTTTTTATGAATCTAACTCTTGTCTATTTTACAGTATAAAAACACAAAATGGATAGACAACCCAATATTTTAAGAGACCTACCCGGAGACATGATTGATGAAATCTTGTCTAGAGTCGGTCAGAATTCCTCGGCACAACTATTTAAGGCGAGATCAGTTTGTAAGACATTCGAAGAACGTTCCAAGAATGCCTTGGTTTATAAAAGGCTTTCGTTCGAAAGATAGGGGATATCACATTGGGAAATCCATAAGTTACGATGTGTTTACTTTGACGCATATATTGCGGGAAACCCAAATGCTATTTTACGCAATGGGTTAAGAAATTATTTTGACTCAAAATATCCGAATACTGGACTTCGTGATTTAGAAAAAGCGGCTAATATGCAACATAAAGAAGCATGTTATACTTACGGATTAGTAATGTTCGCTTCTCACCAAAGTGAGAACAAGAACATTGGGCTACAACTATTAAACAAAACGTTCCCACAAGTGACGGAGTCGGTAATTGGGGTAAGAAATGAGGTTTTTAGATTGTTACGGGACTGTTGGACATTACGTAACCCTCGTCCCTTTGACGACGTTACAACACGCTGTCTTATCAACGGCCATAACGGTTATGTTCCACAAGACCAAGGATGGGAAGTAATCCTAGTAAAACCAGAATGCATGACTTGTTTCTGGACGTATGAATTACGTGTCTTTATTGCCTTTGCTGAACGACATGTGTACTAGCTAGAATTATCTTCACAACCATCTTGTATCAAATTTATTGTGTGCTATATTTCATGCTATATGTAAAATAAGCGGTATTGTAAGTTTGTAAAATATTGTGAAAAAGTTTGAACGCGAAATATTATTATAATCAGTTTTTCATATAGAATTGTAGTAGTTGAATTGTATATTAGCTACTAAGTATGAACTTAACGGGTAGGTACTACCCGAATTTAAACTTATAAAACGCTAATATGAAGAAAAAGCTTTTATAAATGAGTTCATATTATGCTACGAAATACTATTAACTACTCTTAATATTCTCTATGATTAACTTGTTCCATTTGACTATTTTGAAGGAAATGGCACCGACTACTCGACACACCGTGAATATGAATGAAGAGGAATTCCGTACTTTTCTAGCTTCAAACATAGCCGCAGTACAGGCTGCGCTACATACCAACAATAACCTTGGATCTAGCAGTACAGGAAATCGTGTAGGATGCACCTACAAAGAATTCACTGCCTGCAAACCTTTGGAATTTGATGGAACCGAAGGACCGATCGGATTGAAACGGTGGACCGAGAAGGTCGAATCGGTGTTTGCCATAAGTAAGTGTACTGAAGAGGACAAAGTGAAGTACGCTACGCATACCTTCACAGGTTCTGCGTTAACATGGTGGAATACCTATCTAGAGCAAGTGGGACAAGACGATGCGTACGCACTACCGTGGTCAGCATTCAAGCACTTGATGAACGAGAAGTACCGTCCCAGAACCTAGGTCAATAAGCTCAAGACAGAACTTAGAGGGTTACGAACCCAAGGATTTGATATTACCACGTACGAAAGACGATTCACAGAATTGTGCCTATTGTGTCCGGGAGCATTCGAAGATGAGGAAGAGAAGATCGACGCGTTTGTGAAAGGATTACCGGAAAGAATCCAAGAAGATATAAGTTCACACGAGCCCGCCTCCATACAACAGGCATGTAGAATGGCTCACAAACTAGTGAACCAGATTGAAGAAAGAATTAAAGAACAGACTGCTGAAGAGACCATTGTGAAGCAAGTCAAAAGAAAGTGGGAGGAAAACGGTGATAAGAATCACCAATACAACAACAACAGCAATTACAACAATAATCGCAACAATTATCCCAGCAATCGCAACATCAATCGCAACTACAACAAATGGCCCAACAACAACAACAACAACAACAACAGCAGCAGCAACTACAACAATCATCCCAACAACAATAATAACCGCAACAACAACAACAATCAGAAGCAGCTATGCCAAAGGTGTGAAAAGTATCACTCGGGGTTCTGCACCAAATTTTGCAACAAGTGTAAAAGAAATGGTCATAGCGCGGCGAAGTGTGAGGTCTACGGACCAGGGGTTAATAGAACGAAAGGAACAAATGGTGTCAGAACGAGTAATGGCGGAGCAAGTAGTGTCGGAGCAAGTTATGCCAATGTAGTTTGTTATAAATGTGGAAAACCAGGCCACATTATTAGAAATTGCCCGAACCAGGAGAACACGAATGGACAAGGCCGCGGAAGAGTTTTCAATAATAATGCGGCAGAGGCACAGGAAGACCCGGAGCTTGTTACGGGTACGTTTCTTATTGACAATAAATCTGCTTACGTTTTATTTGATTCGGGTGCGGATAGAAGCTATATGAGTAGAGATTTTTGTGCTAAATTAAGTTGTCCATTGACGCCTTTGGATAGTAAATTTTTACTTGAATTAGCAAATGGTAAATTAATTTCAGCAGATAATATATGTCGGAATCGAGAAATTAAACTGGTTAGCGAAACATTTAAGATTGATTTGATACCAGTAGAGTTAGGGAGTTTTGATGTGATAATCGGTATGGACTGGTTGAAAGAAGTGAAAGCAGAGATCGTTTGTTACAAAAATGCAATTCGCATTATACGAGAAAAAGGAAAACCCTTAATGGTGTACGGAGAAAAGGGCAACACGAAGCTACATCTTATTAGTAATTTGAAGGCACAAAAACTAATAAGAAAAGGTTGCTATGCTGTTCTAGCACACGTCGAGAAAGTACAAACTGAAGAAAAGAGCATCAATGATGTTCCCGTCGCAAAAGAATTTCCCGATGTATTTCCGAAAGAATTACCGGGATTACCCCCACATCGATCCGTTGAATTTCAAATAGATCTTGTACCAGGAGCTGCACCAATAGCTCATGCTCCTTACAAACTCGCACCCAGCGAGATGAAAGAACTGCAAAGCCAATTACAAGAACTTTTAGAGCGTGGTTTCATTCGACCAAGCACATCACCGTGGGGAGCTCCTGTTTTGTTTGTCAAGAAGAAAGATGGTACATTCAGGTTGTGTATCGACTACCGAGAGTTGAACAAACTTACCATAAAGAACCGCTACCCACTACCGAGAATCGATGACTTATTTGATCAACTACAAGGCTCGTCTGTTTATTCAAAGATTGACTTACGTTCCGGGTATCATCAAATGCGGGTGAAAGAAGATGATATTCCAAAGGCTGCTTTCAGAACACGTTACGGTCATTACGAGTTTATGGTCATGCCGTTTGGTTTAACTAATGCACCAGCTGTGTTCATGGACCTTATGAACCGAGTGTGTGGACCATACCTTGACAAGTTTGTCATTGTTTTCATTGATGACATACTTATTTACTCAAAGAATGACCAAGAACACGGTGAACATTTGAGAAAGGTGTTAGAAGTATTGAGGAAGGAAGAATTGTACGCTAAGTTTTCAAAGTGTGCATTTTGGTTGGAAGAAGTTCAATTCCTCGGTCACATAGTGAACAAAGAAGGTATTAAGGTGGATCCGACAAAGATAGAAACTGTTGAAAAGTGGGAAACCCCGAAAACTCCGAAACACATACGCCAGTTTTTAAGACTAGCTGGTTACTACAGAAGGTTCATCCAAGACTTTTCCAGAATAGCAAAACCCTTGACTGCATTAACGCATAAAGGGAAGAAATTTGAATGGAATGATGAACAAGAGAAAGCGTTTCAGTTATTGAAGAAAAAGCTAACTACGGCACCTATATTGTCATTGCCTGAAGGGAATGATGATTTTGTGATTTATTGTGACGCATCAAAGCAAGGTCTCGGTTGTGTATTAATGCAACGAACGAAGGTGATTGCTTATGCATCTAGACAATTGAAGATTCACGAACAAAATTATACGACGCATGATTTGGAATTAGGCGCGGTTGTTTTTGCATTAAAGACTTGGAGGCACTAATTATATGGGGTCAAAAGTATTATATATACCAACCACAAAAGTCTTCAACACATATTTAATCAGAAACAACTGAATATGAGGCAGCGTAGGTGGATTGAATTATTGAATGATTACGACTTTGAGATTCGTTACCACCCGGGGAAGGCAAATGTGGTAGCCGATGCCTTGAGCAGGAAGGACAGAGAACCCATTCGAGTAAAATCTATGAATATAATGATTCATAATAACCTTACTACTCAAATAAAGGAGGCGCAACAAGGAGTTTTAAAAGAGGGAAATTTAAAGGATGAAATACCCAAAGGATCGGAGAAGCATCTTAATATTCGGGAAGACGGAACCCGGTATAGGGCTGAAAGGATTTGGGTACCAAAATTTGGAGATATTAGAGAAATGGTACTTAGAGAATCTCATAAAACCAGATACTCAATACATCCTGGAACGGGGAAGATGTACAAGGATCTCAAGAAACATTTTTGGTGGCCGAGTATAAAAGCCGATGTTGCTAAATACGTAGGAGAATGTTTGGCGTGTTCTAAGGTCAAAGCTGAGCATCAGAAACCATCAGGTCTACTTCAACAACCCGAAATCCCAGAATGGAAATGGGAAAACATTACCATGGATTTCATCACTAAATTGCCAAGGACTGTAAGTGGTTTTGATACTATTTGGGTAATAGTTGATCGTCTCACCAAATCAGCACACTTCCTGCCAATAAGAGAAGATGACAAGATGGAGAAGTTAGCACGACTGTATTTGAAGGAAGTCATCTCCAGACATGGAATACCAATCTTTATTATCTCTGATAGGGATGACAGATTTATTTCAAGATTCTGGCAGACATTACAGCAAGCATTAGGAACTCGTCTAGACATGAGTACTGCCTATCATCCACAAACTGATGGGCAGAGCGAAAGGACGATACAAACGCTTGAAGACATGCTACGAGCATGTGTTATTGATTTCGGAAACAGTTGGGATCGACATCTACCGTTAGCAGAATTTTCCTACAACAACAGCTACCATTCAAGCATTGAGATGGCGCCGTTTGAAGCACTTTATGGTAGAAAGTGCAGGTCTCCGATTTGTTGGAGTGAAGTGGGGGATAGATAGATTACGGGTCCGGAGATTATACAAGAAACTACCGAGAAGATCATCCAAATTCAACAACGATTGAAAACCGCCCAAAGTCGACAAAAGAGCTACGCTGACATTAAAAGAAAAGATATAGAATTTGAAATTGGAGAGATGGTCATGCTTAAAGTTGCACCTTGGAAAGGCGTTGTTCGATTTGGTAAACGAGGGAAATTAAATCCAAGGTATATTGGACCATTCAAGATTATTGATCGTGTCGGACCAGTAGCTTACCGACTTGAGTTACCTCAACAACTCGCGGCTGTACATAACACTTTCCACGTCTCGAATTTGAAGAAATGTTTTGCTAAAGAAGATCTCACTATTCCGTTAGATGAAATCTAAATCAACGAAAAACTCCAATTCATCGAAGAACCCGTCGAAATAATGGATCGTGAGGTTAAAAGACTTAAGAAAAACAAGATACCAATTGTTAAGGTTCGATGGAATGCTCGTAGAGGACCCGAGTTCACCTGGGAGCGTGAAGATCAGATAAAGAAGAAATACCCGCATCTATTTCTAGAAGATTCGTCAACACCTTCAACAGCTTAAAATTTCGGGACGAAATTTATTTAACGGGTAGGTACTGTAGTGACCCGAACTTTTCCATGTTTATATATATTAATTGAGATTGATATTTACATGATTAAATGTTTCCAACATGTTAAGCAATCAAACTTGTTAAGACTTGATTAATTGAAATATGTTTCATATAGACAATTGACCACCCAAGTTGATCGGTGATTCACGAACGTTAAAACTTGTAAAAACTATATGATGACATATATATGGATATATATATAGTTAACATGATACTATGATAAGAAAACATATCATAAAGTATATTAACAATGAACTACATATGTAAAAACAAGACTACTAACTTAATGATTTTTAAACGAGACATATATGTAACGATTATCGTTGTAAAGACATTTAATGTATATATATCATATTAAGAGATATTCATACATGATAATATCATGATCATATAATAATTTAAAATCTCATTTGATATTATAAACATTGGGTTAACAACATTTAACAAGATCGTTAACCTAAAGGTTTCAAAACAACACTTACATGTAACGACTAACGATGACTTAACGACTCAGTTAAAATGTATATACATGTAGTGTTTTAATATGTATTTATACACTTTTGAAAGACTTCAATACACTTATCAAAATACTTCTACTTAACAAAAATGCTTACAATTACATCCTCGTTCAGTTTCATCAACAATTCTACTCGTATGCACCCGTATTCGTACTCGTACAATACACAGCTTTTAGATGTATGTACTATTGGTATATACACTCCAATGATCAGCTCTTAGCAGCCCATGTGAGTCACCTAACACATGTGGGAACCATCATTTGGCAACTAGCATGAAATATCTCATAAAATTACAAAAATATGAGTAATCATTCATGACTTATTTACATGAAAACAAAATTACATATCCTTTATATCTAATCCATACACCAACGACCAAAAACACCTACAAATACTTTCATTCTTCAATTTTCTTCATCTAATTGATCTCTCTCAAGTTCTATCTTCAAGTTCTAAGTGTTCTTCATATATTCTACAAGTTCTAGTTACATAAAATCAAGAATACTTTCAAGTTTGCTAGCTCACTTCCAATCTTGTAAGGTGATCATCCAACCTCAAGAAATCTTTGTTTCTTACAGTAGGTTATCATTCTAATACAAGGTAATAATCATATTCAAACTTTGGTTCAATTTCTATAACTATAACAATCTTATTTCAAGTGATGATCTTACTTGAACTTGTTTTCGTGTCATGATTCTGCTTCAAGAACTTCGAGCCATCCAAGGATCCGTTGAAGCTAGATCCATTTTTCTCTTTTCCAGTAGGTTTATCCAAGGAAATTAAGGTAGTAATGATGTTCATAACATCATTCGATTCATACATATAAAGCTATTTTATTCGAAGGTTTAAACTTGTAATCACTAGAACATATTTTAGTTAATTCTAAACTTGTTCGCAAACAAAAGTTAATCCTTATAACTTGACTTTTAAAATCAACTAAACACATGTTCTATATCTATATGATATGCTAACTTAATGATTTAAAACCTGGAGACACGAAAAACACCGTAAAACCGGATTTACGCCGTCGTAGTAACACCGCGAGCTGTTTTGGGTTAGTTAATTAAAAACTATGATAAACTTTGATTTAAAAGTTTTTATTCTGAGAAAATGATTTTTATTATGAACATGAAACTATATCCAAAAATTATGGTTAAACTCAAAGTGGAAGTATGTTTTCTAAAATGGTCATCTAGACGTCGTTCTTTCGACTAAAATGACTACCTTTACAAAAACAACTTGTAACTTATTTTTCCGACTATAAACCTATACTTTTTCTGTTTAGATTCATAAAATAGAGTTCAATATGAAACCATAGCAATTTGATTCACTCAAAACGGATTTAAAATGAAGAAGTTATGGGTAAAACAAGATTGGATAATTTTTCTCATTTTAGCTACGTGAAAATTGGTAACAAATCTATTCCAACCATAACTTAATCAACTTGTATTGTATATTATGTAATCTTGAGATACCATAGACACGTATACAATGTTTCGACCTATCATGTCGACACATCTATATATATTTCGGAACAACCATAGACACTCTATATGTGAATGTTGGAGTTAGCTATACAGGGTTGAGGTTGATTCCAAAATATATATAGTTTGAGTTGTGATCAATACTGAGATACATATACACTGGGTCGTGGATTGATTCAAGATAATATTTATCGATTTATTTTTGTACATCTAACTGTGGACAACTAGTTGTAGGTTACTAACGAGGACAGCTGACTTAATAAACTTAAAACATCAAAATATATTAAAAGTGTTGTAAATATATTTTGAACATACTTTGATATATATGTATATATTGTTATAGGTTTGTGAATCAATCAGTGGCCAAGTCTTACTTCCCGACGAAGTAAAAATCTGTGAAAGTGAGTTATAGTCCCACTTTTAAAATCTAATATTTTTGGGATGAGAATACATGCAGGTTTTATAAATGATTTACAAAATAGACACAAGTACGTGAAACTACATTCTATGGTTGAATTATCGAAATCGAATATGCCCCTTTTTATTAAGTCTGGTAAACTAAGAATTAGGGAACAGACACCCTAATTGACGCGAATCCTAAAGATAGATCTATTGGGCCTAACAAACCCCATCCAAAGTACCGGATGCTTTAGTACTTCGAAATTTATATCATATCCGAAGGGTGTCCCGGAATGATGGGGATATTCTTATATATGCATCTTGTTAATGTCGGTTACCAGTTGTTCACCATATGAATGATTTTTATCTCTATGTATGGGATGTGTATTGAAATATGAAATCTTGTGGTCTATTATTATGATTTGATATATATATAGGTTAAACCTATAACTCACCAACATTTTTGTTGACGTTTTAAGCATGTTTATTCTCAGGTGATTATTAAGAGCTTCCGCTGTCGCATACTTAAGTAAGGACGAGATTTGGAGTCCATGCTTGTATGATATTGTGTAAAAACTGCATTCAAGAAACTTATTTTGTTGTAACATATTTGTATTGTAAACCATTATGTAATGGTCGTGTGTAAACAGGATATTTTAGATTATCATTATTTGATAATCTACGTAAAGCTTTTTAAACCTTTATTGATGAAATAAAGGTTATGGTTTGTTTTAAAATGAATGCAGTCTTTGAAAAACGTCTCATATAGAGGTCAAAACCTCGCAACGAAATCAATTAATATGGAACGTTTTTAATCAATAAGAACGGGACATTTCAATGTTCTAGCACAGTTTTGAAGTCAAAGTATAGCATTTGAAAGATGTAAGAATCTAAGAGAGATGTTTTCTGTTAAATCTTGGCTTGGATTCTGATTTTTCAAAATCAGAATATGTAATTGAATTTGTATGGAAACGATTGTATATCGCTGTGAACATAGTTAATAATATTTGAATCAAAGTTGAAGAATGTACAGTATAACATATTAATTGTGAACTTATATATTTCCCGAGTATTACCTACCCGTTAAAGATTTCACAATTAATACTTTGTAAAAAAGAATTTTTTTATTACCGTCTTTATGAAAATATATGTATGTATATTTTCTTCAGATGTAATACAGATTTGATGAGTTAATATCATATTAAGCTCATTTGATTTTTGAATTGAATGAATAATCTCTAAAACATTAAAGATTACATAATCTTCGCGGAGTATTTCACTAATGAAATCAATACTTCATTATTTATTCTTATTCCTCGGTGAAGGATGTTGATGCTCGAGGAATTCTTATGAACTTCATAAGATATAAATGATGTTTTCTAGAAAGTTTCGAGTACATCGAAGATAAAAGTGTAAAATCAAACATGTAATTGATTAATACACTAAGTTCATTATGAAATGGAATTCATTGAGTTGAAACAGATATTTGTAGTTAACGATGGTTAAGTTGTTAACGAAGGATGTACATCATAGCATATTAGTAATATGAATTAACCGAGTAGTATCTACCCCTTAAAATTCACACGTAATAGCTTAGTACGAAAAGATTCATGATGGTTTTAAAATTTATATATATAAGATATACATATAAATTCTTTAGATGAATTGAGTTATTACTTCATAACTCATTGATACAATATACTCGTTGTTGACTCGTAATGATGTCCACGGTGCTTTCTTGAACTGACGGAGCTTGTGATGTTAGAGGTGCTGCTGATTCTGACGATGTTGACAGCACTGACTGTGCTGGTGAGGCTAAAGGTACTGTTGATGCTGTTGGTAAAACAAGTCTAGCTTGTATCTTACACCATTCGAATAAGGGTTTCTACTCTATCTGATTTAGGGTTAAGGCTAGAATAGATAATCTCTAAACTTTAGAAATTACATAATCGCCGTAGAATGTTTCTCCGATGAAGTTATGAATCCATACTTCATCGTTTGTCGTTTCTGGTACTTCTTGGTACGTATGGTGCGTATGATGTTGATATCCGAGGTACAAATCGTGATGTTGAGGCGTGTGATACGGATGTGGTTGTTTGTGGTGGTAATGATCCTGTTGGTGTGGATGATGGTGGTACCGGTTATGCTGCGGGTGCTGCTGCTGGTGTTCGTAACCCTTGCACCATATTCTCCAAAGCCACTACCCGAGCACGAAGCTCGTTGACTTCTTCTATTATACCGGGATGATCGGTGGTTCGGACGATCGGATAAATAAGATTTATAATATGGGATAGTATATAATCATGATGAGATACTCTGGAAATGAGAGAGAAAATAGTATTACGAATAGGTTCACCGGTAAGTGCTTCAGGTTCTTCGCCAAGAGGTGAATGTGGTGGATGGAAGGGATCACCTTCTTCTTGTCTCCAATAATTAAGTAGGCTACGAACCCATCCCCAATTCATCCAGAATAGGTGATGGCTGATTGGTTGATCCATTCCGATTACACTTTCTTCAGAGTTCAGGTGAATATCCATATCAGAATAGCTATCGGAGTTTAAGGAATTTGAACTAGATACGGGATCCATCTTGTATAATTAGAGAAATGATTTTTGATATGAAATAGATTATAGAATTTACATTGGTACTGTTCAATACATAATTTACATACGTATGTATAATACCAAAATCCCGTAAATTACGGAGAAATTTTCGAAAGATGGCAGTCAAAGTTTACTGTAACAGATACGCTAAGATATGAATTTTTTCTATACACTATCTATGCAATCAATGCAATAAGACGCGTTTAGACTTAAGATGATAAAAATGTAATTTCCGACAAGAAATGATAAGCAAAACTTTTAACATGCAGACACGGTCGAAGTCCAGACTTACTAATGCATCCTAACCACTATCAGTTAGATACACTCATGCAAGACCTGGTTCGCTAGGACCAATGCTCTGATACCAACTGTGACGATCGTTCCAAATCCATATGGATGAACACGTCATTCATCGATTTCATTGCGAGGTATTTGACCTCTATATGATACGTTTTGTAAACATTGCATTCTTTTGAAAAGGCACACCATAAATGAATATTTAAATCAAAGGTTTTCGACATCTGATGATTTCTACATATAGACAATCACCGTAAATAATAGTTTACAATAGTAATTCCTTTGACAATGCAGTCAAAATAAGATACATGGTGATGATTTGGTGAATGCAACATTTCCTTGATAAATATGCCATGTAAGACTCCATGCACATAGCTTGTCTAACATATAAGCAAACAGCGGAAGACTTCTAGGGAACCTGAGAATAAACATGCTAACAAATGTCAACACAAAGGTTGGTGAGTTCATAGTTTTAGTGTTTCGCATAATCTGTATATAAAGGTGGATCACAAGATTTCAGTTGTTTCATCCGAAACGTTTATCAAAATATTCTACGAAATTGAGCACCCTGGTAACTAAACTTAACGTATATATAATTTATGCCCTTTGTATAATCATCTTAATAATACACGCAAACCAACGTGTACGCTTTTCAAATAGCATACGTCCCTTAAAAGGCTAGTGCTCTAGCTCAGACGGGGATATCAAGCCCTATGGATCCATATACTACTACTCGTGCCCACCAGTTCTTATAACTGGCAGTTAACAGTTACCAAAGCTAAGGGATTTTTGGTTCAAACTCAGTGTAGAATTTAGTATGTACTTGTATCCATTGCGTTTAAAATAAAGTGCATGTATTCTCAGCTCAAAAATATATATTGCAAAAGCAATTAAAAAGGAAGCAAATGAAACTCACCTTAGCCGCATATAAAGTCGTTCACCAAAATGTGACCGAAACTCGGATTACCAAATAACTGTAGATCTCAACCTAGAGAACATATGTTGGTCAATAATTGTTTATCAAGCTAGGTCGGGTCATAGTGTATCACAATCCTAATGCTCGAGATCGACATACAATAGTTATCAAAAGTCATTTCAAAAAGTCAATTTTGACAATTGTTCAACAAAACGAGACGTGCCTTATATAAGGATTCATTTACTTAGCTAGTAGTATTTTATCAATCTCATAAACAGGTTGTTTAAATATTAATTGCAGATTCAAAAGCAATTCCAATTAACGTCAATTATAATTCAGTTGACCATATCTTTTGATTCGTTCATCGAAATTACGCGATTTCTAAATGAAAAGTTATTGATTTTTCGCCAGCTTTCCGAAAACATGTATATCATATACCTTTTACCAGTAATATATGTATTTAATTCGTGATTCATTATAAACTGTTTAACGACGAAATTTAGCATACAAGCATGTATAAATATATACTCGAGCACTAGACATGTATACACTATTAATATATAAAAGATAAGATATGAATGCTCACGTATCAATATTGAGATTCAATATTGCAGGAAAGTACGTACACACAACAGAGATGATAAATACTAGGTTTGACTTGCGAACAATACCCATGAACATTACCCATAACCTCCATAGCTATAACCCATAATTTCCTTAGTTCTATCCCGTTTGAAGCTTGTTTTGAAAGTGACACGCTCATGACCTCGTCGTAATATTTTATGTATAATATTACTAAAAATATTAAGATTAATAATAATAATAATCTTAATAATAATAATATAATAATAATAATAATAATAATAATAATAATAATAATAAATAAATAAATACTTACATAGTAATAGGTGTAAAAAAACATGCGCAAGAAACCTGATATTTATAACCATAATTCCTGATTCTGATGCCCATGCGATCGCATGGGTTTTATGCCTATTTATCATGCGATCGCATGGCCGTCAGATCCAGCTCACAAATTTTTTTGTTTTCTTGTTTATCGACATAATTAAATATAATATATATAATATATATAATTTAAATAATTAATTATATATTATATTAAATTCATGTGCATAGTTGACTTGTAATTTTCGTTCCGATGACTCGTACGTTGTCACTCGACTTATGTCCCGGTTCTGATTTCTCGAACGCACTTTCGTACGCTTAGAAAACTCGCAATTTACGTTTTGTGACTCGTACTTTTGTCAAAATATAGTCTTAAATTATCAATAAACTATATCATTCAAAGTGTATCTTAAACTTTCGAGTGTTTTGATCATTTACTTCTATAAATCATTGTCTCGCTATTTGTTAATATATATATATAATAACAAATCATTTTATGACCAAGTTAATATATATTTTCAACATTCATAAACACGTTTTAAATATACGTCGTAAGTTATTCATACAATTAATATTCCAACTTATCATATATATTCAAATAAATATTTAAACCAATAAGTTTAATGTACGGTATCAAAAAAATTAATACATTGTTATGTTTTCAAGTTATAGTATATATATATATGTATCTATATACATATAATTGTTCGCGAATCGTCGAGAACAATCGAAAGGTATTTGAATATATGAAAATAGTTCAAAAATTTTGAGATTCAGTTTTACAGACTTTGTTTATCGTGTCGAAAATATTACTCATACAAAGATTAAGTTTAAATTTGGTCAGAAATTTCCGGGTTATCACAATATATTTATAATATTAACCTTGTCACAAAACGTTGATTTAAAATAATATATTTTGATAAACAATGAGCCACTGATTTATAGAAGTAAATGACTACAACGCTCAATTATATAAGTCACATTTTTCATAAAGTAATTTATTGATGAGTAAGTTAAATTATTTATAAAGGTACACGTCGCGTAATGAAAAAGGCTAGTTTTCTACACATACGAAAGTGCAATCGAAAAACCGAAAGTGGTACATAAGTTGAGTGACAACGTACGAGTCATTTTTGTAAAAATTACATTTTTACCATGAACGTAAATATAATATAATATATAAGTAATTATGTAAATTAAATATAATATATATATATATATATATATATATATATATATATATATATATATATATATATATATATATATATATATATATATATATATATATATATAATATCAATTTATCTATGTCGGCAAGAAAATTTATGGTTACCAGCTTGTCAAAGTTTTCATGTGTTTGCATGAATTGTCTCGTAGTTGGCCAAAAGTTGTATAAAATGAGACTAGTTGCTCGACTTCTCCATCCCTTCATCATTCCTCTGTATCTTCTTCTATATATTTATATTTATATTATTATTATTATTATTATTATTATTATTATTATTATTATTATTATTATTATTATTATTATTATTATTATTATTATTATTATTATTACTACTATTATTATTATTATAATAATAATTAGGAGTATTATTATTAGTATTATTTATACATAAAATATTACGACAAGGTCTTGAGCGCATGATTTTCAAAATAAGTTTTTGAGAGGGATAGAGCTAAGGAAATTATGGGTTATAGCTATGGAGGTTATGGGTAATGTTCAGGGGTATGCTCGTGAGGTCAATCTAGTGTTTATCGTCTCCGTTGCATCTACGTACCTTTCCTGCAACATTGAATCTCAATATTGATATGTTCGTGAATCCAAGGCCAACCTTACACTTGTTCAATGATGTTATATGTATTTCTACTACAAAATACAGTATGGTGAGTTTCATTTGCTCCCTTTTTATATATATTTTTGGGCTGAGAATACATGCGCTCATTTATAAATGTTTTACGAAATAGGCACAAGTATTAAAACTAATTATATGTGGGTTTAAACCAGAAATATACCCTTAGCTTGGTAACATTAAACTACTTGTCTATGTACGGTAGGCGCGAATCCTAAAGATAGATCTATCGGACCTGACAAACCCCATCCTGACTATGGGATGCTTTAGTACTTCGAGGTTATTTTAAACACACCTGATATGGTGTACTTCAGAGGGTAAAACATGAACGTTAAGGCTTGTTACCGGGTGCCTACAACTTATAGAATACTTTTATACACTTGCGAGTGTACATATATTTATAAACGGAAATCTTGTGGTCTATTAATATATTGAAATGATTGTCATGATAAACCTATGAACTCACCAACCTTTTGGTTGACACTATAAAGCATGTTTATTCTCAGGTATGAAAGAAATCTTCCGTTGTGCATTTGCTCATATTATATGGAGTCGTTCATGGTATATAGAGGTCAGAACCTCGCAATGGGACCAACTGTTGAAGACTTCGTCCAGATGGATTAGGACGGGTCGCTTCACTAAGGGTTTTCGGGTTTGTAAATATTTTAAAAACATGTGGAAATGGCCTGGTGTCTATATGGTGTGATTCTGTGTGTTGTTCTATTTAGTTGCTGCTCGTCTGGTTCGTTCATTCAATTTATCCCTTCGTCGAGTCTACTCGGGTGGATTCAGTGTCGTTGCCGACTAAGTTGACTTGGTTGATGTTGGAAAATTGACGTTGGAAAATTGATGTTTGCTGGGGTGGTCTCTCGGGGTCTTTTCTCAGCCCGAACGGGGGTTGGTTTTTAATTGGTGGGCTCAGTGCTTCTGTGGGTTGTTGTTAGGAGTGGACTTGGTGTTTATCGGATACGAGAGACTTATTTGGTTTGCAGACCTCGGGCCAAATGTTCTTGGGATGCCCGGTGAACGTTTTGATTATGTGGTTTTTGAAGAGTGACGGATGCGGGGTTGGATACAGGATCGGGTTTATATGTGTGTGATAGGCTAATGTTAGGTGGTTTGTTTTATGAGTAATTTTTTTGCAATTTCAATAGTGTCTTTCAATGTGTAGGACGCACTAAGCGACAATTAATGAGTTTTGTTCGTTTGTGACCTAGTATTTCTACAATATATCCGTATGATCTGCTCAATGTATCACCACCGATCATTTGATCTATTATATATATATATATATATATATATATATGTGTGTGTGTGTGTGTGTGTGTGTGTGTGTATATATATATATATATATATATATATATATATATATATATATATATATATATATATATATATATATGTGTGTGTGTATATATATATATGTATTCAGAGAAATGAAAAGAAAATTCTTAGCTAAGAAAGAAATTAAATGGCGAGATTAGAACTAAGAAAATGGATTTATGGTGTGTTTGGATGAAACTAGCAGAAGCTGTAACTTATAGCTGGAGCTGGAGCTTATAGGCTAAAGATGGAGCTTGAACTTATATTTAAAGCTGGTAAATGGAGTTTATTATTTTTTATAAGTGTTTGATAAACTAGTTGGAGCTTATTTTCCAGTTCATAAGCTCTATTTTTTTTCATAAGCTACTAGAGTTAGCTTATTTTTTAAGAGCTTATGATTTTCATAAGTTCCATTTTTTTATGTCTACCAAATAAAGCTTATGACTTAGAACTTATTAAAATCATAAGCTCAAGCTCCAATAAGCTTCAATAGCTTCAAGAAGCTGAGCTGTGTACCAAACACACCATTACGGGTGATATTCAACATTTTCAAGAGAGATTAACTAATTAGCTACGTAGTATTTCTTTTAATAGGCGGGAGAGAAGAGAAAGAGAAAGATACATTGAGCTGTTAGAGTACGAGGTGTCGTAACACCGAACTAGGTGTTCAATTTTAGTAGGGGTGAGCAAAAAATTGCATTAACCGAACCATAACTATATTAACCGATAAAACCGCACCAAATTAACCAAACCAAATGGATAACCGCGGGTTTGGTTAACACTTTTGAATTAACCGCACTTTGTGGGTCGGTTATGGAAATAATAGGTACCCGCACCGAATTAACCGCACCCGTACCATTTAGTATTTTATATATGATCATTTTTATGGAAGATGATCAACATGTTAAAATATCTAACCTTTTAAATCAATGTGTAACATTATTTTGACGTTTAAGTTAGGAAAAGTTAATAGATATTAATTATACCAAATGGAAACACACTAATGAAAGACACTTTGATTTGCGACTTTCGGATGAAGGGAGAATAAAGTTTAAAGGAAAGTTTATTTATCAAGAACTTTACGTGAACTTATGTTTTGTTTAATTTATGGTCTTTTGCATCAATTTAGAGTGTAAAAACGACATTGATCTACTTTTATTTTCGATTAAAAATATGAGACAATGACTTAGTCGCATATTAAAATATTATTTATGTAGTATAGAAACAAACTTATTAAATTTATTTATTTTTTTCGTAAATGATTAACCAAATTAACCGTTTTATAATTAATCATTAACCAATTTAACCATATTAACCAAACCGCTTTTAACCGCACCCAATGGTTAAGTAAATTAGTTAACCGCAATAATGGTTATGGGTGTGGTTTTGGGGTAAAACAGCCCCAACCCGCACCATGCTCACCCCTAAATTTTAGTATCATTCATAACACTGAGATTTAACACTGAAGTTAAAATAGGAGAAATCGTTCACATGATGAGGCCGAATGACGAGTTTTAACACCGGGAAAACGTCGGACGAAGTCGACACTCCCACCGTCCCCGGCGTCGGATTGTGGCAACGGCGAAAAAAGCCACGACTCGGTGTGCTCTTATAATTTCGTAATGGGGGTAAGGAGCCCGACTTTATAGCGTATACTCCCTAAACTCAACCACTTACATGCCGTTAAAGTAAACCCTAAACTCTCCAGTATCAGGTACGGATTAGATTAAATTAAATATTTATTATATATACTGGTTTTCATCTAAATATCTCAATTCATATTCAGAATCAGGTTACGATTCATATCGGTATTGAAAGGCGATCTTTCTTTAAGCAATGGCGCTGGTTAGTTTTTATTGCTGTTAATCTTTAAGTTTAATTCATTTATGCAAAGTTAATGCAATTATAAAAATGTATAATGTATAATTAAGATTAAGATAATAATAAAGATCACATAATATAATGTTTAATTCATTTTGTAATAACGAGATTAAATTGTTGAACACAGATGTTAATGTTTTCATCATCTGAGTACTTGTGTTATTTATTTAACTAGTCTGAGTTTAATCTGATGCAAATTTTAATTATAGAGTATTAACTAAGTTGGTTGTTTTTATAGTCGTCTTGTATATTGTTTTCGTGTATATGTTTAGTTCTATTTTATTATATCCATTCCATTTCCATCACATGTTTGCAGATTATGCATGCTGGAAGGCGAAATACGGATGCGTACAAGACACTGATTGCTGCAGAATATGTTGGTGTTGAAGTCAAATTGTCTGATATTTTTCATACTGGTGTTGAGAAACTCAGGATGAACCCCATTTGCTGTGTATGTTTTTCGTAGGATTATTGTGGTCTACTAAATCAAAAGCTACATTAAATAATTCCACTACGTCCCTAGGTTTATTACGTGGTTCTTAAAACTTAACTATTTACATCATTGATGCAGTTTCCTATCCTTGAGACTCCCGATGGACCTGTATTTGAGAGTAATGCAATTGCTCGCTATGGTGAGTAACAAATTAGCTTTTTATTGTCTATTTTTTTAGTTTTTGTTGTGGTTCTTACTTTGTCGTTTTGGTTGTGGTGCTTATTTTGTGTTTTTGGTTGTTGCAGTTGTCCATGGAAGCCCTCTCTTTGGATCTTCACCCATAGAATATGCAAGTTTTTTTATTCTCTCTTTGTTGTGATGAAAAGAAATATTAGTACTTACAAATGTAACTTTTGTGTTCTCTAAACAACCTACAGGGCCAAATTGAGCAGTGGATTGATTTTTCTTCATCTACGCTTGATGCAAATTTCAGGTGTCTGGTCGCATCAAGAATGGAATATGGGTCACACATCAAATCTGTAAGTCACTTATTATGCCTTTTTTATTCTTTCGTCAAACGTATTTAATCAACAACCTTATACATAGTGACGGAACTTGAACCCAACTACAAGGGGGTAAATTTGTGACATGAGGGGTAAAAACTAAAAAAAAACTTATTGTTTGGATATAAAAAAAAATTTGTAGTGTAATTTTATTTTTTCTGAAAAAACCAGATGGGGCTTATGTTCCGCCTGTGCTTATACACTAGTAAACTCCATTCAAATCTGTAAGTGTTGAAAAAGTTTTTAGTGACACTTTTTCCAGTTTTGTTTAAATGTCTCCACACTCCAACAATCTCCCACTTGGAGACTTTGAACAAGCTCCATTCATATCAATGAATTTACCAAGAACATTAAACCACCTTCGATTACCGCCAAATATCATTTGGGACACGCACGCTCAACACATTCTTCGGATGAGTAGACTTTCGATAAAAGGTCTTCAATACTACTTGTTAAACTTGTAACACCATTCACATCTCTAGCTGGGGTCTTCTCTCATCAATTCATGAGAAGACCAATTGAGGTAATGCAAAACCTCAATTTTTCGGTCGTAACCACCTTAGTAAACATATCGGCAGGATTCTTTGTACCAAGGATTTTCTCCAAGAATAAAGTGCCATCATTTATATGTTGTCGAATAAAATGATACCTTATCTTGATGTGTTTCGTTCGACTATGAAACACCGGATTCTTCCCAAGATGAACCGCACTTTGATTATCACAATACAAGACGCAATAGTCTTGTCTTTTACCCAACTCGCCTAAGAAGTTCTTCAACCACACTAGCTCTTTAGAAGCTTCCGCAATAGCCATGTATTCGGCTTCGGTGGTTGACAAAGCAACACTCTTTTGCAATCGAGATAACCAACTAATCGCCGTCTTCCCCATTGTGAAAACATAACCCGTAGTGCTTTTTCCCGAATCATCACATCCACCCAAATTAGTATCCGCATAACCTCTAAGTATGAGATTGTTTTTGGAGAAACACAATCCCATATTAGAAGTACCTTTCAAATAACGAAGCAACCATTTGACCGCTTCCCAATGCTCTTTTCCCGGATTAGACATATAACGACTTACAACTCCCACTGCTTGAGCAATATCGGGTCTTGTACAAACCATGGCATACATAATACTACCCACGGCTGATGCATATGGAACCTTTTCCATATCCTTCTTGTCTCTTTCCGTCTTTGGTGATTGACTTTTCGATAACTTTAAGGTGCTTCCCAAAGGCATAGAACGAGCCTTTGAATCTTCCATGTTGAACCTCTCTATTACTTTCTCAATATATTTGGATTGAGACAATTATAGAGTACCCTTCACACGATCACGCACAATACTCATGCCAAGTATTTGCTTAGCACCGCCAAGATCTTTCATCTCGAATTCTCGGGAAGTAATCCCTTCAACTTGTTAATTTCGGACATGTTTGAACCTGCAAGTAACATGTCATCAACATACAACAATAAGATTATGTAAGAAGACTTGAATTTCTTCAAGTAGCAACAGTGATCCGCTTCACATCTTAAGAAACCAATCTTCTTCATAAACTCGTCAAACTTCAAGTACCATTGCCGAGGTGCTTGCTTCAACCCATACAAACTTTTCTTTAGCTTACAAACCCACTTCTCTTTACCCTTTACCTTAAAGCCCTCGGGTTGCCTCATGTAGATCTCTTCAACAAGATCACCATGTAAGAATGCAGTTTTTACATCTAGTTGCTCAAGATGTAAGTCTTCGGATGCAACCATAGAAAGTACCAAACGGATAGTAGTCATTTTAACTACCGGTGAAAATATCTCTTTGTAGTCAACCCCTTCCTTTTGTTGAAAGCCTTTGACTTTTTCCAGTTTTGTTTAAATGTCTCCACACTCCAACAGATATAGGACAGGTTTCACAAGATGCGTGGTTACATGTTTCACCGTCTTGAAACACATAAAAAGTGGCAGTCTGTATATTCACTTTAAAAGGAATTTACTTTGGATAAAACATGTGTTAGTACGTAAGTAATTGAAGTAAATGTGTTGATATAAATTTCAATGTCATGGTATGTAATTAGAGTAAATGTGTTGATATACTCGGTAAATTATGATTATATCGTATAAATTTTAATGGATTATATAGTAAACGGTATGGTGATTGATTAGTTTCATGTGGGATGTTTGTTTATTACCAAATATGACGAAGATCTAGGTACAGGGCATGATAGTTCTTTGCTAACGCTTTGATAGTTTTTTAATAAAATTTCAGCTTAAAAAAAATGTAGAAAATAGCAAAGAAAAACATGAAATGGAACAAAAATTTGTTGTTAAAGATTTAAGTGACATCGGAGTAATATTTTGTAAGATTCACTGAAGTAATCGATAATGTCAACCATGCATTTTGAGTCTAGTATATTGAATAATTGATTTCATGTATATTACTGTAGAAAATAAAATAATTAACAAACGATGCTGTTAGTGTTTGGGGCTCCACAAGTTCTTTGGTTGATATCCCTGTTATGGATGGAGAGCCAAATGTTTGCTCGGAAAAGGCCCCGGTTCCATCTGTGTGTTGATTTTGACTCTAACGTTACTAATAACAATAAGTCGAGAGTGGTGGTGAATGGTGATTGAATCACAGATGGATCCTCAGAATTTGTTATCCGAATGATGGAGGTGATGTACCGGATATAGGGACATCGAGAAAAAATTTGTTCAAAAAGAATGATGAGAAGACCGGTGCGGTTGATGGTGCTTTTCAATCGCGGGACGAGAACGTGGAGGATCCTACAGAAAATAAATGCTAAAGGATTTTGTTCAAGGATAGGTTGATTGCGGATTCGTCGGGCACTCTTATTAGTAGCAAATCGTCAAACACCATCTCTTATTCTTTTAAGCCTCAGAGTGGAAAGGATGCATGTGCTTGTCGAAAATGTTGATGAGAAATCGTCTAGACCAGATTACAGAAGCCGGTAGAGTTTGTCCAAAGAGGTTCAGTTCAACTGGGTGTGTTTTGTTCCGATTGTTTAAATGTTTGTTTCTCTTGCGTTGTGTTCATCTTTGGTTAGAGTTGTTTGTAGTTTCTTGTTTTTCCCCCGTCGAGAGTTAGGATAGCGTTTTGCAATGATTTGGCGTGGTTTTGGTTAGCTAGCAGTGTTTGTTTACTATTCTGGAGCTGTATCGTTTTGTTTGTTTCATAGTATCGGTTTTAGGTTCCTTCATTTTTCGATGAAGGTATTAGTTAGCTAATAGTTTTTATTTTCCGTTTTATTTGTCACTAAAATTCCTATCCACCTAATCATTCTACTAATCCACATCACTAATTGAATTAAATAAAGACAAAGTTGTGCCATTAGTCACTAATCTTTGCTAAAAGTATCATTGATGAACTTAAAGTTTTTTTAACGTGGATGGTCCTTAATATTTCAAAACGTTTCGTTATTGGTCCTTCAGGTTAACATACGTGAAACTTCCTCCGTTAGTCTTCAACACGTGAGCAGCATACAAGGGTGCTTTACAACTGGCCAGAATGGGTTTGTCTTCATGAATTGTTGAAGATAGTGAATGTTCCTTGCAATGTATTTATGTGTGGCACACCTTTTTGGCCTTGGTTGTGTAACTATTGGCTTAAATGTTTACAAAATTAGTAATTAGTAATTAATAATTTGTATTATAGCATTATAAATGTAATAGTGACCTATCATACCATTATCAATGTTTTAAGGTGACCTATTACAAATAACAGACATGATTTAAAACCCATGGAAATTTGATTTTACCATTTTCATGGCGTCTCAATTTTATTTTATTTTTAGAAAAAAAAATTTCCTACTTATTGGCCGGAGGTCCACTCGGAAGCAATCTCTCTATCCGTCGAATAGAGAGACGGACGACTTTCTCTACTTTTGTGAGTGTTTTCACTCTGGGTGGAGAAATGACTTGTCTTTGTTCTCGGATAGGGGAAGGATTGTCTACATCTCACCTCCTCCATACACCACTTATGTGGGTATTGAGTTTTGTTATTGTTGTTGTTGTTGTTGTTGTTGTTGTTTTATTACAAATAACAGTGACCCATTAAAGCATTTAACTTTTTTTTTCCCCATTTCACTTAATAGTGCCCCATATAAATTATAAATCTTTAATTGACACATTTGAAGTTTTATTAGCACTTAATTGACATTTCAGTTTGAAAGGTACTCAAATTATTGATGTCAAATTTTTTTATTAGTAGTATGTCTGGCAAAAAAATCGTGTTAATTGGGTTGCGACAGGTAAATATTGACCCAAATGCGTAACTGGGTTGGGTCACTTAAATATTGACCCGTTACTTCAACAGGTGCCAATTCTGACCCATTCAATCAACACGTGCCTATTCTGACCCATTCATTCAACAGGTGGCAATTCTGACTCATATCATGAAAGATTACACAACAACAGCTGCAGGTGCCAATACAACAACACTTAGCATTCTTAATTATTGCTGAATATAGAACCTGCATCTATCTATAATCTGACTTAAATACAGAATAGAATAGAACCAACAACTTCTTTTAAAATAGCAGCAACAAAATTTTAAATTCCAATGCAAAGGAAGTATTCAAAGCTGACATTTTCAATCCAAATCATTCTAATAACAAATAACCATGTATACCAAACTGTTCAAATACCAAATAGCAGAAGTACCAAACATTTCAAATAACAAGTGATAGCAGTACCAAACCATTTAAATAACAGAACATAACCTAAAACAGAAATAACTAGTTCATCATTTTCTCTTCCGCTTATTCTTAACACGACTTCCAGGTGTAGTACCACTTCTAGATGCTTGATCAGCATTTAAGACTTCATTTCTACAACCACACACTGATCGTGGTTTAACACATTAACTTGGTACTAAATATTCAAATTCCATTGCACAGAAAACTTTGATGAATCTTTTTAAATACCTTCAAATACTCTAGTTGCTGTTGGTGTTAGTGGACCTTCACGCTTTGATTGCACATTGATAACATTGACAATTCTCTTCGCTAGGTACTCCCTTATAAATTTCAAACAAGTAATGATTGGTTTATCTTACTATAAACCAACCACCTATTCAAGACCTCGCACATATTATTGAGCATTACATCTGATAATGGTCTACCTGAAAATGGTTTGCAATTGAATAAGCATTGTTTATATAAACATAGCATACCTGTAAAATGACTTTTTGTCCAATGTTGAGGGGGAATCTTTGTCAAGTGTTGAGAGAATTGGTTAAGTGTGTGTTAGTGAAGTGAACTTGTTGGTGTAATTGTGAGGGAAGGGTTATGCGTGGGGATAGTGTTTATACTCCATATTATCCCCACTTACATCACATAGTATTTATACTCCATATCATTACCACTTACATCACATATTCTCATCACAACATACATCATTATTTTAGTCTTAACAAAGAGCAATCGGCATACTCTTTAAGTTGTTAGTTGTTTGATTTTTGATTATGTTCGACTAGTTATTTGAGTGCTTCAAGACTCTTGTTTTATGTCCTTCATTGTAATATTCTTTCATTATTTATTAATAATATTTACCGGGGTGCTCCCAACACCTAAAAAAAAACTCAGTTACAACCATCTTCTTGTAATTATAATTATGAATAGCGGATCAAGGGTTTATTCCTCTACTTCGTCACGCACCTTGATAGGTGACGAATCTTCAAATGTGCTCTCTTTCAAAATTGAGAATCGATCCGGTAAAAATATATTCGACGGGAAATCTATGACGGTAAATCAGTTGAGGTCGATCATTAGAGGTTTTGTGTTTGTTAGTTATGATTGTCTTTTGTGGGCTTTGATGAGCCTAGTTTGGACTTTAGTTGTCTTTTTTAGTTTTAGTTGGCCTTTTTTTTTTAGTTGGTATACGTTTCGATAGATGAGGCTCGGTATAGATAGTCCGTTTTGTAGTACCGCTCTCTAGGTGCGAGCCATCGGGGTTCTCCGGTTGTATTCTTCGTTCAAGACGTTTTCTTTTCGAGAACGTTTTCCGTTTTCTATTAAAATTTTCGTTATTTTTGCCAAAAAAAAAGTCAACGGATGCAATCAAATGACATGAAAGGTCTTCTCTGAGTAGAGGTGCAATCAAACCCTGTCAAAGTTTAATAAGGTTGCCAAATCTACCATCTTTTGATGAATCACAAAGATAATATGGCTATTGGTGTCTGCCACAAACTTCTATAACCCAATTGAAACTCTGACCCACCTTTTCATATCAAATGACAACAAATATACTAGGTCATAGACTTTATATATAAGTGTTCCATATATACCTATTTTTAATGAATTTACAAACAAAACAACCTTAAATCTGCATTTATTTCATATGTTCAAGACAGAGACACATGCAATGAAACATCGTATTTGATGACATGACATCAACGCCCTATGCATTTATATCCACCCTTCAACACATGCGTAGATGTGGATGCTTCAATGCCCTAGGCATTGGTGCTTCTGCTACCCGAGGTTTGTTTGCAAGAGCATAAGGAATAGAACCATCTACTTGCTTGACTTCACCAGTTATCTTGCTAAAATTTGGCTGATCGATCATCTTCCAAAAGTATCTCTCAACATTTGGATACTCACACGTAAAGCTCTTGGGCAGCAACAACCAAAAACCCAGAAGCAAGTTGCATGTGGTGATGATGTCAGCCAATGTCATTGAATCACCAACTAGAAAACTATGTGATGCAAGATGTTTGTTTAGAGCAACAAGACCTCTCTTCACGTTATAGATATATACCTCCTCAGCCTTCAAATCACACACATATTTATTATTAGTAGGAATCAATTATTACAATGTAGATGGATAAGCCTTTTCAATGTTAGTCATTTTGATTATTTCAAACTGTGATTCAAAAAACTTGACAATAATTAGTGTGTAAGAATTAAAATTATAGTCATTTCAAACCACCAAACGGACATTGCTTTGTATGATATAGTTTACTACTGTATAAGGTTGTTAATTAAATATGCTTACGAAATAATAAAGGATGGCAAAATCCAAGAAGAAAATAAAGAGTCAGTAGAGAGAAGTAAGTGACTAACAGATTCGATTTGGGGCCCATATCCAATCCTTGGTTTGAGCAAACGCCTAAAATTTGCATCAAGCGTCGATGAAGAAAACTCAATCCACTGCTCAATTTGACCCTGTAGGTTTTTTTAGAGAAAACAAAAGTTTCATTTGTAAATACTAATATTCCTTCATCACAAGAGAAAGATAGAGAAAAAAGAAAACTTGCATATTCTATGAGTGAAGATCCAAAGAGAGGGCTTCCACGGGCAACTGCAATGACCAAAAACACAAAGTAAGCACCACAACAAAAACTAAAAAGATAGACAAGGAAAAGCTAAATTGTGACTCACCATAACGAGCAATTGCATTACCCTCAAATACAGCTCCATCCGGAGTCTCGAGGACAGGAAACTGCCTCAATGATGTGAATAGTTAAGTTTTTAAAAAACACGTGATAAATCAAAGAGACAATGACCTAGATACATGAAGGTACACAATGTGTATATATTTGTGGGGGAAAAAATCCAATTGAGATTTGTGAGTTGTCCTTCTAGTTAAAAAGAAACCACATGATAAAGTTGTTGATTTTATAGTAGACCAATAATAATGCTTAAAAAAAACATACAGTTCCAGTGGGGTTCATCTTGAGAAACTGATGCATATCCGTATGATTCAGGTGGACCTTGTGTTCTTAATAAAGTAGGCTACGAGCGTTTGGGGCCAACAAATGCAAGATGGGTCGTTAAATTAAAATACGAGTTGGAAGCATTTTTGAAAGTGGACGATTGGATAACAATTGGATAACAAGTCAGGATATTAATTGGAAATGAACGTACTAGAAACAAGTAACCAAATTGGAAGGGAGTCTAATATTGAGTTTAAATAAATTGTTCTTATCTATAGTTGTACTTATCTTTAGTTCTTATCTTTACTTTTCGTTAGTTTATTTAAAGCCACAATAGCTTTAGTTTTTAGTCAGTTGATATTTTGATATTTAATAAAATAGCCTACGGCTTTTGTTTTGTGTTACGTATACACAATCCATTTATCTGTTGTTATTTCTGTTTGGCCACGATTCAATTCATTATTTGGTAGCCGAGCTCAGGTTTTGGCCAAACAATGTTTCGTGGAGTTTATCGAGGAAGCTATTGCAGAACCGCCGACCGAGGCAGCGATGGAGATAATCGTAGACACGCCGAAAGAGGCAACGAAGACCCTCGAGACACAGAAATTGAACGATTATATAAGCGAATCGCCGAGTTGGAACTGAACCAACAACGATTTTCTGCGCGCTACGATTCGGAAAGAATCGATTCAGAATCCATTTATGATACTGAACCCATCTATGATACAGATGGTGAAGATGGAGAATCCATCTATGATACCGAACCCATCTATGATACTGATAGGGAGGAATTTTTTGATATTGAAGAAGAGGAAATTGTTGGGTATGATGTGGTTGTTCAAGGTGCTATATTAACCGGTGACAACAACCAAAAGAAGCAAGTTTTCACAACCTATTTTGATGATCAACCTGGTATTTTGGTTCAAGTATTCGAAGGTCAGAGACACAAAAGTCCTATTGCTAATAATAAGGGAAGGTTATCAAAGAAAGACACTAAAAAGATAGTGCAAGAACCTGAGGAATTTGAAGCCAAGTTGAAGGAGCTAGAGGGTATTTTCTCTACTGATGCGTGTTACGTTTTCTTAGACTCGAGGACGAGTCTTTTCGAAGAAGGGGAGGATGATGCATATCCGTATGATCCAGGTGGACCTTGTGTTCTTAATAAAGTAGGCTACGAGCGTTTGGGGCCAACAAATGCAAGATGGGTCGTTAAATTAAAATACGAGTTGGAAGCATTTTTGAAAGTGGACGATTGGATAACAATTGGATAACAAGTCAGGATATTAATTGGAAATGAACGTACTAGAAACAAGTAACCAAATTGGAAGGGAGTCTAATATTGAGTTTAAATAAATTGTTCTTATCTATAGTTGTACTTATCTTTAGTTCTTATCTTTACTTTTCGTTAGTTTATTTAAAGCCACAATAGCTTTAGTTTTTAGTCAGTTGATATTTTGATATTTAATAAAATAGCCTACGGCTTTTGTTTTGTGTTACGTATACACAATCCATTTATCTGTTGTTATTTCTGTTTGGCCACGATTCAATTCATTATTTGGTATCCGAACTCAGGTTTTGGCCAAACAATGTTTCGTGGAGTTTATCGAGGAAGCTATTGCAGAACCGCCGACCGAGGCAGCGATGGAGATAATCGTAGACACGCCGAAAGAGGCAACGAAGACCCTCGAGACACAGAAATTGAACGATTATATAAGCGAATCGCCGAGTTGGAACTGAACCAACAACGATTTTCTGCGCGCTACGATTCGGAAAGAATCGATTCAGAATCCATTTATGATACTGAACCCATCTATGATACAGATGGTGAAGATGGAGAATCCATCTATGATACCGAACCCATCTATGATACTGATAGGGAGGAATTTTTTGATATTGAAGAAGAGGAAATTGTTGGGTATGATGTGGTTGTTCAAGGTGCTATATTAACCGGTGACAACAACCAAAAGAAGCAAGTTTTCTCAACCTATTTTGATGATCAACCTGGTATTTTGGTTCAAGTATTCGAAGGTCAGAGACACAAAAGTCCTATTGCTAATAATAAGGGAAGGTTATCAAAGAAAGACACTAAAAAGATAGTGCAAGAACCTGAGGAATTTGAAGCCAAGTTGAAGGAGCTAGAGGGTATTTTCTCTACTGATGCGTGTTACGTTTTCTTAGACTCGAGGACGAGTCTTTTCGAAGAAGGGGAGGATGATGCATATCCGTATGATCCAGGTGGACCTTGTGTTCTTAATAAAGTAGGCTACGAGCGTTTGGGGCCAACAAATGCAAGATGGGTCGTTAAATTAAAATACGAGTTGGAAGCATTTCTGAAAGTGGACGATTGGATAACAATTGGATAACAAGTCAGGATATTAATTGGAAATGAACGTACTAGAAACAAGTAACCAAATTGGAAGGGAGTCTAATATTGAGTTTAAATAAATTGTTCTTATCTATAGTTGTACTTATCTTTAGTTCTTATCTTTACTTTTCGTTAGTTTATTTAAAGCCACAATAGCTTTAGTTTTTAGTGAGTTGATATTTTGATATTTAATAAAATAGCCTACGGCTTTTGTTTTGTGTTACGTATACACAATCCATTTATCTGTTGTTATTTCTGTTTGGCCACGATTCAATTCATTAGAAACTCAGGAGACTTGTTTGACACGCCTGGCCTAAAATTTTCATTCATTTTGACTTCAACACCAACATATTCTGCAGCAATTAGTGTCTTATAAACATCCGTGTTTCCCCTTGCAGCATGCATAATCTGCAAACATGTGATGGATCAAATAAAAAAAAAAAGAAACCTACTAAATAAATACACGGAAACAATATACAATACAACTATCGAAACGGTTAATCAGTATAAATTTAGTAAATAAAAGATCCAGCACAAACTAGCGTATATGAACTAAAACTATTTAGAGTTAATTCTACATCTAAAAGGTTAAACTCTTATTGTAACTATAGATTTTCATAACCATCTTAGCTTTATTGAAAGCTAATTAGAATACTCCATATAATCAAAAATCAAGTTCTTTAATTGTATAAGTAAAATCAAATAACTCGGTAAACAGATTCATTTATAACTATGAAGCCAAATCACGCTCCATAGTCCATAACACTGTATATTCAAAAATTAAGTCAACTATATGCAACAAAGTCACCTGAAAACATAATAACAAACGTCACTAATTCAAATGAAGTTAAGAGCATAGATTAAGAGCAGAGACTTTTGGACTTGACCAAACTTTTCATTCATATCCTTTAACAAAAGAAACTACATATTTATAATAGAACAACACAAACATGCAACATGACTGAAACATGGACATAAAGTAACCACTTATGAACGTTCATTTTTACTAACTTCTACTTGACCAATTGCAACTAGCTAACTGCAAATCGGACGTACCCACGTAAAATATCGATGTTCGTATCAGAAAGCTTACTACTGCTGATGAATCAAATACAGTACAACTATTAAAACATCAAATCAGTGCAAATTTAGTTAATCAATCATGATCCTATTTAGAATAAAATTTTACATCTAATAGAGTAAACTAGGCTAACTAAATAAATAACAGATACTCCAACACAAGTATTCAAATGCATAAAACATTAACACATGTTAAACAATTTGATCTCATTACTAATTATATTATATTTTTTTATACGTTTGTGATTATAATAATGATTTTATTATTATCTTAATTCTTTATTCTTTATGAATGATTAATGATACAAGATACAAATCAAACTGCAATAACTTAGCCTAAATGAATTGATCAACTAAAACTACATAAGATGAAAATGATTAACAGCAAAAAAAAAGGAAAAAAAAAAAAAACTAACCAGCGCCATTGATCAAAGAACAAACGATCGCCTTTCAATACCGTTCTGAATCTGAATTAAGATATGTAGATGAAAATTAAATGTTCCAGGGGTATATATTTGGGAAGTCAGGCCCATTACAAAGTTTATTTTCACGGTCTATTAATAAATATATTTCACGGCCCAATATAATTTTCTTTTCTGAGCTCAATATAATTTTATTAAAAAATATATTTCACAGCCCAATATATAATTTAACTAGTTAAAGACCCGCGAATCGCGGGGTTTTTGAAACGTGAAATAATTATCCTAATTTTCTTTCCCCAATCATCTATGCTTAACAAAAGCATCATCCAAAAACAGCCGTTTTTTATAGTTGTTTGTTATTGTTAGTCTGAATGAATATATCAATGGTTAACAACCGAAACTAGTTTTGAAGTGTAACGATTTCGTTATGGCTATGCTTAATTGATTTTATTAGAAGTTATGGTTTTCCATTTGTATGAAGTTGATGTTTCCATAACAATAACAATACTATTTGTAATATGTTTATTCAAACATAAGATCATACATTTTAATTGTTTAGTTGATACTCGTTTATAATGATAATATATGTAGCATATCAAAATTATTATCATTGATCGATTGGCTATCATAAATTTCAATTACATGTCAAACTATTCATTGGTTACAAGCTTCCATAAGTTATAAGCTAAAGTTTTTAATCATTACATACTAAAGACACACGGTTTCGCGGGTTTTATGAAATGATAATATTATAAGACAATATTTAATCATGATAACACAAATAAACAATATAATATTTTGAAAGTTCAAATGTAAAAAAATGATGTTCAAATTAAAGTAACGGACTTAATAACAACTCAATAATCAAACACACGATGTCTTGTAGTTGTTATATATATATATATATATATATATATATATATATATATATATATATATATATATATATATATATATATATATATATATATATATATATATATATATATATATATATATATATATATCACATAAAATATAAAGTTACAAAGTACCTGCTTTAGAAAGTTCATTTTTAGTTGTATTTTTTTGTTAAGTTGTGTCACTTTGTGTTCCAATTTCGATAATCACGTATACAAATTAACATACATATGAGTATGTTTAATACCGGCGAATTCTCAGAATTAAGAAATTAAAATCCTAATAACGATGTACTTAAATCTAGTGGTGTAATAAAAACATCTCACAAGTAGGTTTGGAATAATTTGTTTAAGAATAGTTCAAGTAGCACTTCATTATCACAAATAGTCCATGATGACATCTCATGTGTGTTTTATAATTCCACTGCAAATCAAGTTATAATCCAAACCCATTTGGGATACCAACAATTTTAGAAACGTAAATAAGAAGCAACGTCTTTGTTCTGATTTACCCACAAAAACACAAACATGTCCCTTTAAGTCTTTGTTGCTATAGTGATTAATTTTCACACTCACTACCGATCTTCCTGTAAATATCCAAATCGTCATTCATTATATCAGGAATACAAAACTAAACATGAAGTATCTTTTAGAATATAATGAAATACTACAACTTATAATAATAGTAGGATTAGTATTAGTATTGGTAAAGCTATTAAATCATTTGTTTTAAAACTAAACCTAAAGCCTAACCCCAAACCCTAAGTCCTAAAATCTAAACCCTAAAATCCAAACTCTAACCTAAACCGTAAATCTAAACTCAAAACCCTAAACCTAAACCCTAAAATCTAAACCCTATACCCTAAACCTAAACTCTAAACCCTAAATCTAAACCCTAACACTAAGCCCTAAAATCTAAACCCTGAAATCTAAACCCTAAACCCTAACCTAAACCCTAAATCTAAACCCAAAACCCTAAACCTAAACTCTAAATCCTAAACCTGAACTACCCTAAGATATAAACCCTAAATTTAAACCCTCCACCCTAAACTAAACCCTAAACCCTAAACCCTAAACCTAAACTCTAAACCCTACACCCTAAACTCTAACCTAACCCCTATAAACTCTAAACCCTAACCATAAACCCTAGAATCTAAACCCTAAACCTAGACCCTAAATTTAAACCCAAAACCCTACACCCTACAATGTAAACCCTAAATCTAAACCCAAAACCATAAACCTAAACCCTAAATCTAAACCCTAAACCTAAACTCTACACCCTAACCCCTAAAAACTCTAAACCTAAACCCTAATGCCTAAAATATAAACCATAAATCCTAGAATCTAAACCCTAAACCATAAATCTAAACCCTAAACCCTAACCTAAACCCTAAACGCTAAATCTAAACCCTAAACCTAACCTCTAAACCCTACACCCTAAATCTAAACCCTAAACCCTGAACCATAACCTAAACCCTAAAAACACTACACTAACCCTAAACCCTAAGCCCTAAAATATAAACCCTATACTCTAGAATCTAAACCTTAAACCCTAAACCTAAACCCTAAAATATAATCGTCATACCTGAGGTTATAGTCGATCCTATGAACCCTAAATTCATATGAAAAAAAGATAAATCAAATTTGACATACCTGAAATTCATGGTGAACAAATCAATTTCATAGAAGCAACAAATGAAAATAAACAAAATTGAATGTTGATCAAATGTTTTAAACACTAAATCAGCAAATTGAATGTTTGACATGATTCGAAAGTGATTTTTCATATACCAATGGAGTGTATAACCCTATCCAATTTGTGACTGTGATATGACTCGATCACCGATGTTGTTATGAATAGGGCTAGAGAATTAACTTTTCAGATAGCGAAATAGATCAATCGCTGGATTATGCATAGGTCTCTTGACCATCACCCCTAAAAATGAACATGCACATTTTTATCCTCAATCAACAGTAGTTATAAATTGTAATACTTTCATGTCTAATAACATAATACTATGCTAGAATTATGCTTTAAATTGAATCATGATACTCAAACGCATTACTAATCAAAATAGTATAACATCATACATCAAATCCATATCTCTACCTTATGGAGCAAAATCGAAAAAAATTAAAACTATTAATCAATAAAAATTCCATAATACACAAAAAAAAAAAAAAAAAAAAAAAACTGACCTAAAAGTCATATAACAAAAAAAATCATAGATCAAAGTGAAGGGAAAATCTGACCTTATCCATAAAGTATTGTTAACTAATTAAGAGAATGAATGGTGAGATTTGAATCAAGTGAAATCATCTAACGTCTATGTCTGATATCGATAAATTTCTATATTGATTAGCTAATTTTCACTTTCTTTTACTATCACGTAGAAGGTAGATATTAGGATAATTCAAGATGAGTCATGTCCTTAACTCACTTTGATTGTTAATCACAACCCGGACAGCCTTTCTTAACTGATGGACACCAAAGATCCCATACATGCTCATATTGGTCATCCATGCATGAGCAAATTAATACTCATTCCTCAAATGCCATGCTAAATCTTCTACAACACCATCATGAACCTAGGCATTAGCAAAAAGAAAGAACAGGGAAAAGATTTATAAAAGTAGGCTATGTAATTCTTGCACATGCACTATTTATTTTTGTAAAATTAGCTTGACAGTTTTATCCACTAACCTGTTAGCAAGGTTAAATTACCGAGAATGCGTGAATTATACACCCGTGTTCTCTCGAAAAAGGTCACATGACTGAAAAAGGAAACTATAAACAAATTTGAAATGTTTAGTGGCTGTTATAGAGCATACGATTAAAGGTTCACATATAAGCACACTTTAATACTTGAAACTGCTAAAAATTCAAAAATATTATATAGAGTTATAAAATTAGAAATTAAAGAGTTACATAGAGTTATAAAATAAGAAATTAAATACAAACTTTTAGAGGATGAATTTTTTCTTACCTATGAGTATAGTGACTTTTATATATTATATCTCCATTGTTGTTGAACTTTTGGCAAGAATATAGAGCAACTGTTTTAAATAGCCATCTCAATTTTTGATACTTCCTTAACATCTGATAACATATACCTGGAAAAAAAAATATATAAACTGGGTATGTACCACATATATGGTCCTAGAACGTAACAACTGCCACATAAAAAAATAGAATACATTAGTAACGATACAACATATATGCAGCAGCAACTAAATTAAACTTGATACTTATATGCAGCAGCTAAAATTAAAATATACCTCCGCAAATAAAGAAGCATCACGAGAAGATACAATCAAATTATTGACATAATTATTATTTTTATTGGTAAAATTGTAATAGAAAAATGACCTTTTAGGACGAAGTGTTTCCGATAAGGCGGGAATGAATTGCTTCAACCAAGTTCACATAGGCCGCCCATTTTGACACCTACACAAGATGAAAATATGTAAAACAGATCAATACACGGAATGAACCTTAGCTACCACTAATTTAAAAGAAAAATCATCACACTTAGTGTGATGACCCGTCCTAATCCATCCGGACGAAGTCTATATCGATTATAAACGATTCACAACAGTTGATTACATCGCGAGGTACTTGACCTCTATATGATACATTTTACAAACATTGCATTCGTTTTTGAAAAGACAATCTTTCATTACATCGAAAGTTGACAACATGCATACCACTTCGTAGTATATATTACTATAATGCACTTAATAATAATCTTGATGAACTCAATGACTCGAATGCAACGTCTTTTGAAATATGTCATGAATGACTCCAAGTAATATCTCTAAGATGAGCAAATGCACAGCGGAAGATTTCTTTCGTACCTGAGAATAAACATGCTTTAAAGTGTCAACCAAAAGGTTGGTGAGTTCATTAGTTTAACATAAATAATCATTTCATAATTTTAATAGACCACAAGATTTCATATTTCCATTTCTCATAAACATACGTCCCATGCATAGAGACAAAAATATCATTCATATGGATTGAACACCTGGTAACCGACATTAACAATATGCATATAAGAATATCCCCATCATTCCGGGATCCTCCTTCGGACATGATATAAATTTCGAAGTACTAAAGCATCCGGTACTTTGGATGGGGCTTGTTGGGCCCGATAGATCTATCTTTAGGATTCGCGTCAATTAGGGTGTCTGTTCCCTAATTCTTAGATTACCAGACTATAAAGGGGTATATTCAGTTTAATAATCCAACCATAGAATGTAGTTTCATTTACTCGTGTCTATTTCGTAAAACAGTTATAAAAGTAGCGCATGTATTCTCAGCCCAAAAATGTAAATTGCAAAGCAATTAAAAAGGGAGTAATGAAACTCACACATATAATTATTGTAAAACAATTACTAAAGCATTTGCATGTATTCTCAGCCCCAAAAATATAAAGAGTAAAAGGGGATCAATGAAACTCACCTAATGTATTTTGTAGTAAAAATACATATAACGATATTGAACAAATGCAGGGTTGACCTCGGATTCACGAACCTATATTATTCATATATTTATTAAAATTCAAAGTTGTAATTGAACACACTTATATATATATATATTTAGTTATGTATTATGATTAATATTTATATACGATTTTTATTAATACTTATAATGTATTATAATGCTTCTTTGATATATAATAAAACATATTATTATGAAATTGTAATATACTTATATATATATATATATATATATATATATATATATATATATATATATATATATATATATATATATATATATATATATATATATATATATATATATATATATATCTTTTGTTTACAAAACAATAATAATTAATATTTCTGATTTAAGGATAATAATAATAGTGATAGTGTTAATAATTATATATATGATATTATTAATGATAGTTTTTATAATGAATCTCATAACAATGATAATAGTATTACTAATTCTATAAATGATAATATCGATGATAATTTTTATAATAAGTTTCATAATAATGATAATAATAATAGTAGTTTTTAATAAAGTGAACAATTTAATAGTATTGGTAATGAGAATAATGATTTTGATAATAATGACACTTTTGTTTAGTAATAATAATAACTATACTATTGGTTACGAAATGATACTAATACTAATATTAATGAAAATAACGATAACGTCAGTAATGATTCTTGTTACAATTACTTTTGTTGATAATAACCATAATAATACTATCAATTTATAAAACGATACTAATAATAATATTTATATTGGTAATTGGTATTAGGTTCAAAATAATGATAATACTAATAATAATAGCAATGATCATAACTTTTAATAATAATAATACCTATGTAATAATTAGTAATAACATTAGTAATTAATAATTTTTGACAATACAACTAATATTATCAATAACAATAACAATAACAATAATAATAACAATAATAATAATAATAATAATAATAATAATAATAATAATAATAATAATAATAATAATAATAATAATAATAATAATAATAATAATAATAATAAATAAAAGGGCTACCTAAAAAAAAATGTGTTTCAAAAAGATAACAGACCACACCCGGGCTCGAACCCGCAACCTCTAGCTAAACCCGAAACACCATTAACCATTGCACCAATGTAGTTTTTCTGAATTAAATTGATTTTAAATAATTATAACCCGTATGAATAACCTGTTCTTCTTCTCCACAACCCAATCTAACCAGAACCAAAATCATACTAGTAAATAAATTAACGATTTAGTTTAAGGATTTTTCAAACGAACTTTTGAGCTATCATTTGTGACGTTTTGCATTTAACAAATAAAAGAAATAGAAATAAATTAAAACCGCTATAACAGCTCGACATGGATTTGATAAACTCAATACCTTATTTTTAATTTCAGTCCGTTTCATACAATACTCTCAACATGAAAAGGGTTTCAAATCGTTCCTTAAAACTTTCTGATTCATCAATTGCTCAAAAATCTTTCAAACAAAGTCGAATTTTTATCAAGAACATAACCTTTAACTTTTGGATTCTAAACTTTGACTCGTAAATTGAAATTCAATAGATAAAATTGGATCCTAAAACTTTCCAGATAGTTTTTAGTAAAGTTTCCTAACAATATGGCATTAACACTTTTTGAAATTCGTTAAGAAATCAAGTTGTTTGAAAATTGAATTAAAACAGGGTCGTTCGACTGGGTTTCTTAAATTTTGATTTAATTTGACATAAATAAAAGCTGTATGTGATAATTGGAGTTGAAAAATGATAATGTAAGTCTGTTGAGTACTCCTACATCACCAATTGATTAGGTTTTATGGATAAGTCGATTTTTTAACAGTTTAATTCAAGGACATGAATAAATATAAAAATATAAAAGTTGCTATCGATTCCTAACCAATTTTGTTGTTACTGATGTTGTTTGAGAATCAAATTGTACGAATTTTGGATATTTAAAACAGTAAGATAGCAACCTGTGACTGATTTTTGATTCCTACTTTATATAATACATATACTTATATAATTAGTATAAGTTAATAAATACATTATTAATAATATCAAAGTAAATACAAAATATAATAATAATAGACTTAATAATAATAATAATATTACTAATACTAATAATACTAATTGTAATTATATTAATTATAATAAGAATAAATAATGATACAATAGCAATAATAAATTACATTTATCATATTTCATATTTATATATATTAAAAATAATAATATTAATAATACCAACATTAATATTAATATTAACCTTAGTGAAAGTAGTGATCATAATACAACATTTATACTTTAACTTGTATTTACATATAATATATTAACTTTACATTTATTATTTATGTAATACTTATTCTATATAATAATGTATCAACATTTATATATATATATATATTCTATATACATTACATTATAATAACTATTACTAACAATCATATATATGTTTATATATAAATTCATTTTAATTTATACTTAATTATTTTATATCTTATTTTACATATTTAATTCTAATGTTTAATTTATATTATATAAATTTCAATTTATAATCACATTCTTATACACATATTCCTTTACAAACAATTGTTCGTGAATCGCCTGGAAAGGTCAAAAGTTAAATGGTTGTATGAAAACAGTTTAAAATTTTTAGACTCAACAATATAGACTTTGCTTATCGTCTCGAAATCATATAAAGATTAAGTTTAAATTTAGCCAGTGGTTGTCGGGGGTCTACGATGGTGCTGGTGGTGGTTGGCTGTCCTTGGCTGCTGCCGGCGGTAGCAAACTACTGTTTTGTTACTTGCTAAGGGTTTTCGGCTTTGTAAATATTTTTAAAAACATGTGGAAATGGCCTGGTGTCTATATGGTGTGATTCTGTGTGTTGTTCTGTTTAGTTGCTGCTCGTCTGGTTCGTTCATTCAATTTATCCCGTCGTCGAGTCTACTCGGGTGGATTCAGTGTCGTTGCCGACTAAGTTGACTTGGTTGACGTTGGAAAATTGATGTTTGCTGGGGTGGTCTCTCGGGGTCTTTTCTCAGCCCGAACGGGGGTTGGTTTTTAATTGGTGGGCTCAGTGCTTCTGTGGGTTGTTGTTCGGAGTGGACTTGGTGTTTATCGGATACGAGAGACTTATTTGGTTTGCAGACCTCGGGCCAAATGTTCTTGGGATGCCCGGTGAACGTTTTGATTATGTGGTTTTTGAAGAGTGACGGATGCGGGGTTGGATACAGGATCGGGTTTATATGTGTGTGATAGGCTAATGTTAGGTGGTTTGTTTTATGCGTAATTTTTTTTGCAATTTCAATAGTGCTCGCTCTCTTTCAATGTGTAGGACGCACTAAGCGACAATTAATGAGTTTTGTTCGTTTGTGACCTAGTATTTCTACAATATATCCGTATGATCTGCTCAATATATCACCACCGATCATTTGATCTATTATATATATATATATATATATATATATATATATATATATATATATATATATATATATATATATATATATTCAGAGAAATGAAAAGAAAATTCTTAGCTAAGAAAGAAATTAAATGGCGAGATTAGAACTAAAAAAATGGATTTATGGTGTGTTTGGATGAAACTAGCAGAAGCTGGAACTTATAGCTGGAGCTGGAGCTTATAGGCTAAAGATGGAGCTTGAACTTATATTTAAAGCTGGTAAATGGAGTTTATTATTTTTTATAAGTGTTTGATAAACTAGTTGGAGCTTATTTTCCAGTTCATAAGCTCTATTTATTTTTTTTCATAAGCTACTAGAGTTAGCTTATTTTTTAAGAGCTTATGATTTTCATAAGTTCTATTTTTTATGTCTACCAAATAAAGCTTATGACTTAGAACTTATTAAAATCATAAGCTCAAGCTCCAATAAGCTTCCATAGCTTCAAGAAGCTGAGCTGTGTACCAAACACACCATTACGGGTGATATTCAACATTTTCAAGAGAGATTAACTAATTAGCTACGTAGTATTTCTTTTAATAGGCGGGAGAGAAGAGAGAGAGAAAGATAGATTGAGCTGTTAGAGTACGAGGAGTCATAACACCGAACTAGGTGTTCAATTTTAGTAGGGGTGAGCAAAAAACCGCATTAACCGAACCATAACTATATTAACCAATAAAACCGCACCAAATTAACCAAACCAAATGGATAACTGCGGGTTTGGTTAACACTTTTGAATTAACCGCACTTTGTGGGTCGGTTACGGAAATAATAGGTACCCGCACCGAATTAACCGCACCCGTACCATTTAGTATTTTATATATGATCATTTTTATGGAAGATGATCAACATGTTAAAATATCTAACCTTTTAAATCAATGTGTAACATTATTTTGACGTTTAAGTTAGGAAAAGTTAATAGATATTAATTATACCAAATGGAAACACACTAATGAAAGACACTTTGATCTGCGACTTTCGGATGAAGGGAGAATAAAGTTTAAAGGAAAGTTTATTTATCAAGAACTTTACGTGAACTTATGTTTTGTCTAATTTATGGTCTTTTGCATCAATTTAGAGTGTAAAAACGACATTGATCTACTTTTATTTTCGATTAAAAATATGAGACAATGACTTAGTCTCATATTAAAATATTATTTATGTAGTATAGAAACAAACTTATTAAATTTATTTATTTTTTTCGTAAATGGTTAACCAAATTAACCGTTTTATAATTAATCATTAACCAATTTAACCATATTAACCAAACCGCTTTTAACCGCACCCAATGGTTAAGAAAATTAGTTAACCGCAATAATGGTTATGGGTGTGGTTTTGGGGTAAAACCGCCCCAACCTGCACTATGCTCACCCCTAAATTTTAGTATCATTCATAATACTGAGATTTAACACTAAAGTTAAAATAGGAGAAATCGTTCACATGATGAGGCCGAATGACGAGTTTTAACACCGGGAAAACGTCGGACGAAGTCGACACTCCCACCGTCCCCGGCGTCGGATTGTAGCCACGACTCGGTGTGCTCTTATAATTTCGTAATGGGGGTAAGGAGCCCGACTTAATAGCGTATACTCGCCTTGTATAATCCCTAAACTCAACCACTTACATGCCGTTAAAGTAAACCCTAAACTCTCCAGTATCAGGTACGGATTAGATTAAATTAAATATTTATTATATATACTGGTTTTCATCTAAATATCTCAATTCATATTCAGAATCAGGTTACGATTCATATCGGTATTGAAAGGCGATCTTTCTTTAAGCAATGGCGCTGGTTAGTTTTTATTGCTGTTAATCTTTAAGTTTAATTCATATATGCAAAGTTAATGCAATTATAAAAATGTATAATGTATAATTAAGATTAAGATAATAATAATAAAGATCACATAATATAATGTTTAATTCATTTTGTAATAACGAGATTAAATTGTTGAACACAGATGTTAATGTTTTCATCATTTGAGTACTTGTGTTATTTATTTAACTAGTCTGAGTTTAATCTGATGTAAATTTTAATTATAGAGTATTACTAAGTTGGTTGTTTTTATAGTTGTCTTGTATATTGTTTTCGTGTATATGTTTAGTTCTATTTTATTATATCCATTCCATTTCCATCACATGTTTGCAGATTATGCATGCTGGAAGGCGAAATACGGATGCGTACAAGACACTGATTGCTGCAGAATATGTTGGTGTTGAAGTCAAATTGTCTGATATTTTTCATACTGGTGTTGAGAAACTCAGGATGAACCCCATTTGCTGTGTATGTTTTTCGTAGGATTATTGTGGTCTACTAAATCAAAAGCTACATTAAATAATTCCACTACGTCCCTAGGTTTATTACGTGGTTCTTAAAACTTAACTATTTACATCATTGATGCAGTTTCCTATCCTTGAGACTCCCGATGGACCTGTATTTGAGAGTAATGCAATTGCTCGCTATGGTGAGTAACAAATTAGCTTTTTATTGTCTATTTTTTTAGTTTTTGTTGTGGTTCTTACTTTGTCGTTTTGGTTGTGGTGCTTATTTTGTGTTTTTGGTTGTTGCAGTTGCCCATGGAAGCCCTCTCTTTGGATCTTCATGTTGGGAAATTACGGTCTCACTAATTCCCACCACCCAGGCCAACAATAATAGTAAAGAAATAAAAACAATACACAACACAAGATTTAACGTGGAAACTCCAAAATAGGAGAAAAACCACCGGCCCCCAAAGAGAGAAATACACTATATCACAAATTGTTACAATGATATAGACGACTCTCTTAAGCCAACTACACTCTCCAAAATATTTAACTAATACAACTCTCAAACAAGGGTAAGAAAGAAAGAAATAATCAAATACTTAAAGTGTATTGATTGGTGCAATTTGGAATGAAGACTTAGCCCCTCTTATATAACCAAGTCACTCACCCCTCACATCTTCCTCCCACATATGTGGGATACACATATCTTCTACCAGCCAAAATAAACCAACAAATCTCCACCTTTTGGATAGAAGAAGATAACCATACTTCCACATTGCGAAGATAACCGACGTAGATGCTTCCTCGACGACAACTTCAAGATCCTCATCTTCATGCCGTTGACATTATCTCTAACCCAAGAAATAAAATTTGCATCTTCATCAAACATTGTCAATACCCGACAATCATTGTCATCACAGACAATCATAACTCTTAACAGAATTATCATACTCCACCATTAAGAGTATAGCACTTAGAATATCACATTCCAAGCATTTTACCTCGGCACATGTTGTTGAACAACCAGCTGAAACTTTATGGTGCAACTTCCCTGTTTGGCTTTCCCGAAAGTCCCATCAGCTACAACATCAGTTTCCACCACACAACCTGCATAAATGCCAAACCAATGCCCATGTGTAATTGTGGAACCGCTAACAAACATCCCTTTCCACAGTGGCGCGGACACACCATGAGGATGATGTGACTTCAGAAGAATTCGTCACTCTCCGTAACGACGGAGATCTTGTTAGCATCTTTGGAGCCATTTGCCGGATTAGCTCCACCTGGACAATTAACCCTTACATGCCCAGTCTTCCCGCACTTCCAGCATGTCAGATTCTTTCTAGAGTTTCTCTTCTGCCTATCCGAACACAACACTATATCTCCTGATGACGAGACCCCGTTACCTTCCAGTCTTTTCTCCTCGGATAGGAGCTTGCTAGTAACGTCTTCAAACTTCAGAGTTTTCTTCCCATACATCAAAATAGGTTTCATGTGTTCATAAGACGATGATAAAGATAATATCAACCTCAAAGCTTTATCTTCATCATCCGTTTTAACTCCAATAGCCTCCAGTTCTGAAACAATACCGTTAAGAATACTTAGATGATCTGAAATCTTTGAACCCCCATCCATACGCAGAGTATGAAATTGTTCTTTAAGACACAATCGATTTGAGATGCCCTTGCCCTGGTACAACTGCTCTAGTTTAACCCAAAGCTCCTTTGCCGTTGATAACCCGTGCACATTTGCAAGCACGTTCTTTGCAAGACACAAACGAATCGCACTTGCTGCCCTCAAATCCATATCATCCCATTCTTCTTCATCGAACTTACTGCTAGAATCACTGCCGGGAACAAAGGTGGGTTTACCTTTCAATGCCTTGTGTAACCCGGACTGAATCAACACATCCTTGACTTGAACCTGTCATAAGCCAAAATTGATCATCCCATCAAATTTCTCAACATCAAACCTCATTGGACTAAACTTCGACATCGTATCCGTATCCTATAAACAACACTTTCTCTGATTTTGCCCACGTTTCGAATAACCAAAAGATGTAGCAGGTAGTCAGGACCCTTTAAATCGGAAATCCACAACTAGGCCACTAACAAATCCAACTATTACTACGAATCAGAAAAATATTGTCTAACCAGATACCCTATACGATCAATAGAACTCGTTTCTGATGTGGACGATCCACTCCCGTGGCAACCACAGAGCATACTCCGACTCCTATAACCGAGACCCCCGTCAAACCTGACGCTCTGATACCAGTTGTTGGAAAATTACGGTCTCACTAATTCCCACCACCCAGCCCAACAATAATAGTAAAGAAATAAAAACAATACACAACACAAGATTTAACGTGGAAACTCCAAAACAGGAGAAAAACCACCGGCCCCCAAAGAGATATATACACTATATCAAATACTTAAAGTGTATTGATTGGTGCAATTTGGAATGAAGACTTAGCCCCTCTTATATAACCAAGTCACTCACCCCTCACATCTTCCTCCCACCTATGTGGGATACACATATCTTCTACCAGTCAAAATAAACCAACACTTCACCCATAGAATATGCAAGTTTTTTTATTCTCTCTTTGTTGTGATGAAAAGAAATATTAGTACTTACAAATGTAACTTTTGTGTTCTCTAAACAACCTACAGGGCCAAATTGAGCAGTGGATTGATTTTTCTTCATCTACGCTTGATGCAAATTTCAGGTGTCTGGTCGCATCAAGAATGGAATATGGGTCACACATCAAATCTGTAAGTCACTTATTATGCCTTTTTTATTCTTTCGTCAAACGTATTTAATCAACAACCTTATACATAGTGACGGAACTTGAACCCAACTACAAGGGGGTAAATTTGTGACATGAGGGGTAAAAACTAAAAAAAAACTTATTGTTTGGATATAAAAAAAAATTTGCAGTGTAATTTTATTTTTTCTGAAAAAACCAGATGGGGCTTATGTTCCGCCTGTGCTTATACACTAGTAAACTGTCATATACACCGTCTAAAACTACATCTGTTTGGTAGTTTGAAATGACTATTGTAGCATATTCAAGTTTCACACACTAATTATTGTCATGTTCATTGAATCACGGCTTGAATTAATTTATAACTCTATAAGACTATAACATGGAAAAGCTGAGCCATTTTACAGTTTTGGTTTTCTTGTAACTTAACGTTCGTACTTGTTTTTTAGATATTTATTACAGTTTAATAATTGATTTATGAAAGCTCCAACTAATAAATATGCGTGTTTTTGAAGGCTGATGCATTTTTTATTGATGGCGTGAAGAAAGCTCTCGGTACTCTAAACAAACATCTTGCATCACATACATTTCTAGTTGGTGATTCAGTGACATTGGCTGATATCATCACCACATGCAACTTGTTGGTGGGGTTTCGGTTGTCGATGCCTAAGAGTTTCACATCTGAGTATCCACATGTTGAGAGGTATTTTTGGAACATGATCAAAGAACCAAATTTTAGCAAGATAATTGGTGAAGTCAAGCAAGCAGGAGCTACACAAGCCGAGGTAGTAGAGTAGGAGCATTGAAGCATGTTGTGACTTCAGATATAGGACAGGTTTCACAAGATGCGTGGTTACATGTTTCACCGTCTTGAAACACATAAAAAGTGGCAGTCTGTATATTCACTTTAAAAGGAATTTACTTTGGATAAAACATGTGTTAGTACGTAAGTAATTGAAGTAAATGTGTTGATATAAATTTCAATGTCATGGTATGTAATTAGAGTAAATGTGTTGATATACTCGGTAAATTATGATTATATATCGTATAAATTTTAATGGATTATATAGTAAACGGTATGGTGATTGATTAGTTTCACGTGGGATGTTTGTTTATGTTAAAATGTTAATGTTTTTCAAGAAATAATCTAGATTAGTCTAGAATTAATTAGTAAGTAATAGATATTTAATAGATATTTAGTAGGTACTTGCTAGAAGTAAGTAGAAATATAGCTAGTCAAAATAATCAAGAAGATGCTAGAGGTGATTGATCACCGACATATTAGGCCTATAAATAGGCAATTGATGTTCCAAGTTGTAGGTACCAAAACAAAAAGCAATAAAATCATTCCCTTAAAAACACTAAGTCTTCATATCCTACAAAACATCCCCTCACTTACAACAACAATTAAACTAATCAATCACATTCAACTAAATCAAAACACTACAACTAATTCTAACAAGTGGTATCAAGAGCCATATTGGGCGTTGTTCGAATACACCATGACTACCGTTGGTGCATACAATATTCCCGTCCCCATCTTTGATGGCGACAACTATGATTTTTGGAGTATCCGAATGAAGACATATTTCCAAGCACAAAGCTTGTGGGATATTGTCGAAGTCGGGTTTACAACTCCAAAAGACGTCGAAACTCTGTCCGCAGAAGAACAAGAAAAATACAACAAAAATGTTGTAAGAAATGCTGCTGCTCTAGGCTACATTCAACAAGCCTTGACACCGTCTATCTTTCCACGAATCATGGGAGCTACGACAGCCAAAGAGGCGTGGAAGATCCTTCAAGAAGAATTTCAAGGAAATGTCAAGGTGAGATCTGTTAAACTACTAACTCTAAGACGAGATTTTGAAAATTTAAATATGAAAGACACCGAGACCGTAAAAGATTACTATTCTAGAATTAAAGAAATAGTAAATCAAATGAGAGCCTATGGAGATAACATAACTGATAAGAGGATCGTAGAAAAGATACTTATCAGTATGACCGAAAAATACGATCATGTCATTACCGCTATTGAAGAGTCAAAAAACATTGAGACTCTGTCAGTAACAGAATTAATTGGCTCTCTTGAAGCATATGAGGCTAGACTGAGTCGGCGTAGTGAAAACTCACTAGAAAGTGCCTTTCAGTCTAAACTCAAAATAAGGTCTCAGAAATCTAATAATGAGGGGAAAAGAAATCTCGAAGAAAAGTCGAGAGGAGGAGAAAAACCCAGAATCGGGTTTGATCAGAGAAGAAAAAACTATCCTCCATGTGGTATCTGCAAAAAGACAAACCACTTGGAGAAAGATTGTTTCCACAAAGGGAAGCCACAATGCAATAATTGCAAAAGATTTGGGCATATAGAAAAAGATTGCCGATTAAAACAAAATCATCGAGCTAACTTCACGGAAGAAAGTGAAGATATTCCGGAGAACAAAAATCAGCTATTCTATGCCTGTCATGTCGCAAATAAACAAAGGGACGATACTTGGTTGATCGACAGTGGGTGCAGCAATCACATGACAGGAGATGAGAAGCTATTTCAGAGTATCAACACCTCCGTAAAGTCCCGTGTCAAGTTAGGGAATGGAGAACTCGTGGATACTAAAGGCAAAGGTACTATTACTGTTCAAACTAATAACGTCACTCGATCTATCAATGACGTTCTTCTAGTACCAAGCCTAGCAAGTAACTTGTTAAGTGTTGGTCAAATGATGGAGCACGGATACTCTTTACTCTTCGAAGACAAATCATGCGTTATTCGTGACAAGAAAAATAACTATAAATTAATAGCCGAAGTGCCAATGGAGAACCGCAACTTTCCGCTTCGTTGGCAGTATATCCAAGACACAGCCATGAAAGTTCAAGTTGAAGAATCATGGCTATGGCATCGAAGATTTGGCCACTTTAACTTTCACGCACTAAAAATCCTCCAACAGAAGAATATGATGAGAGACTTGCCTAACATAGAAGAAATCACTAACACGTGTGAAAGCTGTATGATGGGCAAGCAACATCGAAAACCTTTCCCTCGTGACAAAGCTTGGAGAGCGAAAGGTATACTGGAGCTGGTGCACACCGACGTTTGTGGACCAATGAGGACCCCGTCACTTAACCAAAACAGGTACTTTATTCTCTTTATCGATGACTATTCTAGAATGACGTGGGTGTACTTCATGCGTGAAAAATCTGAAGTATTTACTATATTCAAGAAGTTCAAGAATTACGTAGAAAAGACTAGTGGCCATTATATAAAAACACTAAGAAGTGATAGAGGAAAAGAATACACCTCTACACAGTTTAATAAATTCTGTGAAGATGAAGGAGTTAAGCGTCAACTCACTGTTGGTTACGCTCCTGAACAAAATGGCGTCTCTGAACGCAAAAACAGAACTGTAATGGAAATGGCCAAAACAATGATACATGAAAAAGGCCTTCCAAACAGTTTCTGGGCTGAAGCTGTATACACATCTGTATATATACTAAATCGATGTCCCACGAAAGCCGTCAAAAACAAGACTCCGATAGAGGCATGGAGTGGAAGGAAACCGTCGGCGAAACATCTGCGAGTATTTGGATCTATCTGCTACATCCATATTCCTAAGGAGAAACGTCACAAGCTCCAAGAAAAATCAGAAAAAGGAATATTCTTGGGCTACACCACACAGTCTAAAGGATACCGAGTCTATAACCCAAAGACTAATAACATCGTGATCAGCCGAGACGTGGAGTTTGATGAAGACGCTTCTTGGAACTGGGAAAAGGACAAAGTTGAAAAACAAACATATCTGCCACGGATATCTATAGACACTCCAGCTCAACAACCACTACAAATGGAGCAGTCTGAACAAGATGAAAGTACCGGAGAAACGAGCCCTGCTACTCCAACTTCTCCGACGGCAACATTACCATTAACACAAGACGAATCAAGTCCAGAGTCAACACCTGGAAGAGTCAAAAAGTTAACAGAGGTATACGAGACTTGCAACTTCACAACTATAGAACCTGAAAGCTATGAAGTTGCAGCCAAAGATGAAAAATGGGTGACTGCTATGAACGAAGAAATAAGAATGATCGAGAAAAACAACACATGGGAGTTAGTTGATCCTCCAGAAAATAAAGAAATCATTGGAGTAAAGTGGGTTTACAAAACAAAGCTCAATCCTGATGGTTCTATACAAAAACATAAAGCAAGGCTAGTAGCTAAAGGCTATTCACAACAGCCTGGAGTAGACTACAACGAAACTTTCGCACCCGTAGCACGACTGGATACTATAAGAGCACTTGTGGCGTTAGCAGCTCAACGAAGGTGGAAGATTCACCAACTAGATGTGAAATCAGCCTTTCTAAATGGGTTTCTAGAAGAAGAAATATACGTCGAGCAACCACAAGGGTTCATTCAAAAAGGAAAAGAAGAAAAAGTCCTAAAGCTCAAGAAAGCCTTATATGGACTTAAACAAGCGCCACGTGCTTGGTATAGCCGCATTGATAGCTACTTCACAAGTTCAGGTTTCAGGAGGAGTCAAAGTGAGCCTACACTCTACATCAAAACCCAAGGTAACTCTGACACTCTCATTATTTCCTTGTATGTTGATGATCTTATATATACGGGAAACAATGAGAGAATGATACAAGAGTTTAAGGAAGACATGATGAAAACGTTCGAGATGAGTGACCTTGGATTGATGCGCTATTTTCTTGGCATCGAAATCAGTCAAGAAAATGAAGGCATCTTCATATGCCAAAAGAAATACACAGAAAATCTCCTGAAAAAGTTTAAACTATACGGTTGTAAAACCGTCACCACACCTCTAGTTGCCAATGAGAAGATGAGACAAGAAGATGGATCGGAGAAAGCGGATGCTTCAAGATTCAGAAGTCTCATAGGAAGTCTGCTATATCTAACAGCAACAAGACCAGACATCATGTACGCAACGAGTCTGCTATCCAGGTACATGAAAAACCCTACTCAAATACATTACGGAGCTTCTAAAAGAATACTACGATACTTGCAAGGTACCATGGACTACGGAATATGGTACAAGCCCACTATAGACTTGAAGCTTCAGGGATACACAGATAGTGATTGGGCCGGATCGGTGGATGACATGAGAAGTACTTCTGGATACACATTCTCACTTGGATCTGGTGTCTTCTCATGGGCATCAAAGAAACAAGAAACGGTGGCACAATCATCAGCTGAAGCCGAGTACGTCGCAGCCGCAAACTCAGCTAATCAAGCTATATGGCTAAGAAGAATACTAGAAGATATGGGCGAGAAACAAGACGAAGCTACAAAGATATATTGCGATAACAAGTCTGCAATCGCGATGGCAAAGAATCCAGTTTTCCATGGTAGAACAAAACACATTGATATCAAATATCACTTTTTGCGAGAAGTCTACGCCAAGAAAGATATTGAATTAAAATACTGCAAGACCGAAGAGCAGATTGCAGACATATTCACCAAAGCACTACCAAGACCAAAGTTCGAGTTCTTACGTAACATGCTCGGAGTAACCTCGAAAACATTAAGGAGGAGTGTTAAAATGTTAATGTTTTTCAAGAAATAATCTAGATTAGTCTAGAATTAATTAGTAAGTAATAGATATTTAATAGATATTTAGTAGGTACTTGCTAGAAGTAAGTAGAAATATAGCTAGTCAAAATAATCAAGAAGATGCTAGAGGTGATTGATCACCGACATATTAGGCCTATAAATAGGCAATTGATGTTCCAAGTTGTAGGTACCAAAACAAAAAGCAATAAAATCATTCCCTTAAAAACACTAAGTCTTCATATCCTACAAAACATCCCCTCACTTACAACAACAATTAAACTAATCAATCACATTCAACTAAATCAAAACACTACAACTAATTCTAACAGTTTATTACCAAATATGACGAAGATCTAGGTACAGGGCATGATAGTTCTTTGCTAACGCTTTGCTAGTTTTTTAATAAAATTTCAGCTTAAAAAAATGTAGAAAATAGCAAAGAAAAACATGAAATGGAACAAAAATTTGTTGTTAAAGATTTAAGTGACATCGGAGTAATATTTTGTAAGATTCACTGAAGTAATCGATAATGTCAACCATGCATTTTGAGTCTAGTATATTGAATAATTGATTTCATGTATATTACTGTAGAAAATAAAATAATTAACAAACGATGCTGTTAGTGTTTGGGGCTCCACAAGTTCTTTGGTTGATATCCCTGTTATGGATGGAGAGCCAAATGTTTGCTCGGAAAAGGCCCCGGTTCCATCTGTGTGTTGATTTTGACTCTAACGTTACTAATAACAATAAGTCGAGAGTGGTGGTGAATGGTGATTGAATCATAGATGGATCCTCAGAATTTGTTATCCGAATGATGGAGGTGATGTACTGGATATAGGGACATCGAGAAAAAATTTGTTCAAAAAGAATGATGAGAAGACCGGTGCGGTTGATGGTGCTTTTCAATCGCGGGACGAGAACGTGGAGGATCCTACAGAAAATAAATGCTAAAGGATTTTGTTCAAGGATAGGTTGATTGCGGATTCGTCGGGCACTCTTATTAGTAGCAAATCGTCAAACACCATCTCTTATTCTTTTAAGCCTCAGAGTGGAAAGGATGCATGTGCTTGTCGAAAATGTTGATGAGAAATCGTCTAGATTACAGAAGCCGGTAGAGTTTGTCCAAAGAGGTTCAGTTCAACTGGGTGTGTTTTGTTCCGATTGTTTAAATGTTTGTTTCTCTTGCGTTGTGTTCATCTTTGGTTAGAGTTGTTTGTAGTTTCTTGTTTTTCCCCCGTCGAGAGTTAGGATAGCGTTTTGCAATGATTTGGCGCGGTTTTGGTTAGCTAGCAGTGTTTGTTTACTATTCTGGAGCTGTATCGTTTTGTTTGTTTCATAGTATCGGTTTTAGGTTCCTTCATTTTTCGATGAAGGTATTAGTTAGCTAATAGTTTTTATTTTCCGTTTTATTTGTCACTAAAATTCTTATCCACCTAATCATTCCACTAATCCACATCACTAATTGAATTAAATAAAGACAAAGTTGTGCCATTAGTCACTAATCTTTGCTAAAAGTATCATTGATGAACTTAAAGTTTTTTTAACGTGGATGGTCCTTAATATTTCAAAACGTTTCGTTATTGGTCCTTCAGGTTAACATACGTGAAACTTCCTCCGTTAGTCTTCAACACGTGAGCAGCATACAAGGGTGCTTTACAACTGGCCAGAATGGGTTTGTCTTCATGAATTGTTGAAGATAGTGAATGTTCCTTGCAATGTATTTATGTGTGGCACACCTTTTTGGCCTTGGCTGTGTAACTATTGGCTTAAATGTTTACAAAATTAGTAATTAGTAATTAATAATTTGTATTATAGCATTATAAATGTAATAGTGACCTATCATACCATTATCAATGTTTTAAGGTGACCTATTACAAATAACAGGCAGGATTTAAAACCCATGAAAATTTAATTTTACCATTTTCATGGCGTCTCAATTTTATTTTATTTTTAGAAAAAAAAATTTCCTACTTATTGGCTGAGGTCCACTCGGAAGCAATCTCTCTATCCGTCGAATAGAGAGACGGATGACTTTCTCTACTTTTGTGAGTGTTTTCACTCTGGGTGGAGAAATGACTTGTCTTTATTCTCGGATAGGGAAAGAATTGTCTACATCTCACCTCCTCCATACACCACTTATGTGGGTATTGAGTTTTGTTGTTGTTGTTGTTGTTTTATTACAAATAACAGTGACCCATTAAAGCATTTAACTTTTTTTTTACCCATTTCACTTAATAGTGCCCCATATAAATTATAAATCTTTAAGTGACACATTTGAAGTTTTATTAGCACTTAATTGACATTTCAGTTTGAAAGGTACTCAAATTATTGATGTCAAAATTTTTTATTAGTAGTATGTCTGGCAAAAAAATCGTGTTAATTGGGTTGCGACAGGTAAATATTGACCCAAATGCGTAACTGGGTTGGGTCACTTAAATATTGACCCGTTACTTCAACAGGTGCCAATTCTGACCCATTCAATCAACACGTGCCTATTCTGACCCATTCATTCAACAGGTGGCAATTCTGACTCATATCATGAAAGATTACACAACAACAGCTGCAGGTGCCAATACAACAACACTTAGCATTCTTAATTATTGCTGAATATAGAACCTGCATCTATCTATAATCTGACTTAAATACAGAATAGAATAGAACCAACAACTTCTTTTAAAATAGCAGCAACAAATTTTTAAATTCCAATGCAAAGGAAGTATTCAAAGCTGACATTTTCAATCCAAATCATTCTAATAACAAATAACCATGTATACCAAACTGTTCAAATACCAAATAGCAGAAGTACCAAACATTTCAAATAACAAATGATAGCAGTACCAAACCATTTAAATAACAGAACATAACCTAAAACAGAAATAACTAGTTCATCATTTTCTCTTCTGCTTATTCTTAACACGACTTCTAGGTGTAGTACCACTTCTAGATGCTTGATCAGCATTTAAGACTTCATTTCTACAACCACACACTGATCGTGGTTTAACACATTAACTTGGTACTAAATATTCAAATTCCATTGCACAGAAAACTTTGATGAATCTTTTTTAATACCTTCAAATACCTAGTTGCTGTTGGTGTCAGTGGACCTTGACACTTTGATTGAACATTGATAACATGGACAATTCTCTTCGCTAGGTACTTCTTTATAAATTTCAAACAAGTAATGATTGGTTTATCTTACTATCAACCAACCACCTATTCAGGAGCTCACACATATTATTGAGCATTACATCTGATAATGGTCTACCTGAAAATGGTTTGCAATTGAATAAGCATTGTTTATATAAACATAGCATACCTGTAAAATGACTTTTTGTCCAATGTTGAGGGGGAATCTTTGTCAAGTGTTGAGAGAATTGGTTAAGTGTGTGTTGGTGAAGTGAACTTGGTGGTGTAATTGTGAGGGAAGGGTTGTGAGGGAAGGGTTATGTTAATGATCGTATAGCCCAAACACAATGTCCTGCAATATAAGCCCAAGAGTCCACCCTTTTCTAAAACCAATTGATGATAGAGGGACTTCCCCTTAGACTTATATACATACATTTGTTTTATCTCATGACCGATGTGGGACTTTGATTTGCACCCTTACAAACCTCCCCTCAAACCTAAGTCCATCTAGGCCTCCCCTCCAACGATAGTCTGGATCCAACCTTTACCGCCGCCAACTCGGAACTCTCAACCTGGTGGGAGGGCAAGGAGATTTCGATACAAGGCTTCCAGGATCAACTCATCTCGTGCCAGGGTCCCCCTCGAACGAGAGCTGGGTCCACTCATCGCTGCTCAAGACCGAGGGGTGCGCCACGTCGCTGCGTGCGCTCAGGGGTGCGCCCTACTGCGCCGTCCACCACATCGGGGCTATAGCCTAGCTCTGATACCACTTGTTAATGATCGTATAGCCCAAACACAATGTCCTGCAATATAAGCCCAAGAGTCCACCCTTTTCTAAAACCAATTGATGATAGAGGGACTTCCCCTTAGACTTATATACATACATTTGTTTTATCCCATGACCGATGTGGGACTTTGATTTGCACCCTTACAGGTTATGCGTGGTGATAGTATTTAAACTCCATATTATAACCACTTACATCACATAGTATTTTATACTCCATATTATTACCATTTACATCACATATTCTCATCACAACATACATCATTATTTTAGTCTTAACAAAGAGCAATCGGCATACTCTTTAAGTTGTTAGTTGTTTGTTTTTTGATTTTGTTCGACTAGTTATTTGAGTGCTTCAAGACTCTTGTTTTATATTGTCCGTCATTGTAATATTCTTTCATTATTTATTAAAAATATTTACCGGGGTGCTCCCATTACCTCAAAAAAAAAAAAAAAGAGTCAGTTACAAGCATCTTCTTGTAATTATGAATAGCGGATCAAGGGTTTATTCTTCTCCTTCGTCGGGCACCTTGATGGGTGACGAATCTTCAAATGTGCTCTCTTTCAAAATTGAGAATCGATCCGGTAAAAATATATTCGACGGGAAATCTATGACGGTAAATTAGTTGAGGTCGATCATTAGATGTTTTGTGTTTGTTAGTTATGATTGTCTTTTGTGGGCTTTGATGAACCTAGTTTGGACTTTAGTTGTCTTTTTAGTTTTAGTTGGCCTTCTTTTTGTTTTTAGTTGGTATACGTTTCGATAGATGAGGCTCGGCATAGATAGTCCGTTTTGTAGTACCTCTCTCTAGATGCGAGCCTCATCGGGGTTCTCCGGTTGTATTCTTCGTTCAAGACGTTTTCTTTTCGAGAACGTTTTCCGTTTTCTATTAAAATTTTCGTTATTTTTGCCAAAAAAAAAAAGTCAACGGATGCAATCAAATGTCATGAAAGGTCTTCTCTGAGTAGAGGTGCAATCAAACCCTTCCAAAGTTGAATAAGGTTGCCAAATCTACCATCTTTTAATGAACCACAAAGATAATATGGCTATTGCTGTCTGCGACAAACTTCTATCTTTCAAATTGTTTTTGACTAATGAACTCAGAGCCAATTTGAGTACAGTTGTACAAACATTCAAAGGACTATATAACCCAATTGAAACTCTGACCCACCTTTTCATATCAAATGACAACAAATATACTCGGTCATAGACTTTATGTATTAGTGTTCCATATATACCTATTTTTAATGAATTTACAAACAAAACAACCTTAAATCTGCATTAATTTCATATGTTCAAGACAGAGACACATGCAATGAAACATCGTATTTGATGACATGACATCAACGCCCTATGCATTTATATCCACCCTTCAACACATGCGTAGATGTGGATGCTTCAATGCCCTAGGCATTGGTGCTTCTGCTACCCGAGGTTTGTTTGCAAGAGCATAAGGAATAGAAGCATCTACTTGCTTGACTTCACCAGTTATCTTGCTAAAATTTGGCTGATCGATCATCTTCCAAAAGTATCTCTCAACATTTGGATACTCACACGTAAAGCTCTTGGGCAGCAACAACCAAAAACCCAGAAGCAAGTTGCATGTGGTGATGATGTCAGCCAATGTCATTGAATCACCAACTAGAAAACTATGTGATGCAAGATGTTTGTTTAGAGCAACAAGACCTCTCTTTACGTTATAGATATATACCTCCTCAGCCTTCAAATCACACACATATTTATTATTAGTAGGAATCAATTATTACAATGTAGATGGATAAGCCTTTTCAATGTTAGTCATTTTGATTATTTCAAACTGTGATTCAAAAAACTTGACAATAATTAGTGGGTAAGAATTAAAATTATAGTCATTTCAAACCACCAAACGGACATTGCTTTTATTCATTGTATGATATAGTTTACTACTGTATAAGGTTGTTAATTAAATATGCTTACGAAAGAATAAAGGATGGCAAAATCCAAGAAGAAAATAAAGAGTCAGTAGAGAGAAGTAAGGGACTAACAGATTCGATTTGGGGCCCATATCCAATCCTTGGTTTGAGCAAACGCCTAAAATTTGCATCAAGCGTCGATGAAGAAAACTCAATCCACTGCTCAATTTGACCCTGTAGGTTTTTTTAGAGAAAACAAAAGTTTCATTTGTAAATACTAATATTCCTTCATCACAAGAGAAAGATAGAGAAAAAGAAAACTTGCATATTCTATGAGTGAAGATCCAAAGAGAGGGCTTCCACGGGCAACTGCAATGACCAAAAACACAAAGTAAGCACCACAACAAAAACTAAAAAGATAGACAAGGAAAAGCTAAATTGTGACTCACCATAACGAGCAATTGCATTACCCTCAAATACAGGTCCATCCGGAGTCTCGAGGACAGGAAACTGCCTCAATGATGTGAATAGTTAAGTTTTTAAAAAACACGTGATAAATCAAAGAGACAATGACCTAGATACATGAAGGTACACAATATGTATATATTTGTGGGGGAAAAAATCCAATTGAGATTTGTGAGTTGTCCTTCTAGTTAAAAAGAAACCACATGATAAAGTTGTTGATTTTATAGTAGACCAATAATAATGCTTAAAAAAAACATACAGTTCCAGTGGGGTTCATCTTGAGAAACTCAGGAGACTTGTTTGACATGCCTGGCCTAAAATTTTCATTCATTTTGACTTCAACACCAACATATTCTGCAGCAATTAGTGTCTTATAAACATCCGTGTTTCCCCTTGCAGCATGCATAATCTGCAAACATGTGATGGAGCAAATAAAAAAAAAAAAGAAACCTACTAAATAAATACACGGAAACAATATACATTACAACTATCGAAACGGTTAATCAGTATAAATTTAGTAAATAAAAGATCCAGCACAAACTAGCGTATATGAACTAAAACTATTTAGAGTTAATTCTACATCTAAAAGGTTAAACTCTTATTGTAACTGTTAGAATTGTTGTAGTTTTAGTTTAGATTAATTAGTAGTTGATTAATATTGATTTAAATTTATGAGGGGATGTTTAGTTAAAGAAATATGAAGAGTTGGTATTTAGAAAGTTTGAATCTTTATTGAGAATTGTTGATTTGTTTGTGTGTTGAGTGTATACAATTTGGAACACCATTTGCCTATTTATAGGCCATGTATGTTGGTTGTGATGCATCTAGCATTTGCTAGAATTTTTACTAGTCAACCCATCTACTTACTTCTAGTAAGTACTTCTTAAATATCTATCAATTAATATCAAATGACTTCTAAATAATGCTAAACTAATCTAGATTTTTCTAGAAAAACATTAATATTTTAACACTCCTCCTTAATGTTTTTCGATGTTACTCCAAGCCTGTTGCGTAGAAACTCGAACTTTGATCTTGGCAACGCTTTGGTGAAAATATCTGCAATCTGCTCTTCGGTCTTGCAGTATTGTAATTCAATATCTTTCTTAGCGGTGACTTCTCGTAAGAAGTGATATTTGATATCAATGTGTTTTGTTCTACCATGAAACACAGGATTCTTTGCCATTGCAATTGCAGACTTGTTGTCGCATAATATTTGAGTAGCTTCATCTTGTTTTTCACCCATGTCTTCAAGTATTCTTCTTAGCCATTTAGCTTGATTAGCTGAGTTAGCGGCTGCGACGTACTCGGCTTCGGCTGACGATTGTGCCACCGTTTCTTGTTTCTTTGATGTCCATGAGAATACACCAGATCCAAGTGTGAATGCGTATCCGGAAGTACTTCTCAGTACTTCTCATGTCATCCACCGATCTGGCCCAATCGCTATCTGTGTATCCATGAAGCTTCGCATCTATAGTGGGCTTGTACCATATTCCATAGTCCATGGTACCTTGCAAGTATCTTAATATTCTTTTAGAAGCTCCATAATGTATTTGAGTTGGATTTTGCATGTACCTGGATAGTAGACTGGTTGCGTACATGATGTCTGGTCTTGTTGCTGTCAGATAGAGTAGGCTTCCAATGAGACTTCTGAATCTTGAAGCGTCTGCTTTCTCAGATCCATCTTCGTGTCTCATCTTCTCATTGGCAACTAGTGGCGTGGCTACGGTTTTACAACCGTATAGTTTAAACTTTTTCAGGAGATTTTCTGTGTATTTCCTTTGGCATATGAAGATGCCTTCCTTTTCTTGACTGATTTCGATGCCAAGAAAATAGCGCATCAAACCAAGGTCGCTCATCTCGAACGTTTTCATCATGTCTTCCTTAAACTCTTGTATCATTCTCTCATTGTTTCCCGTATATATAAGATCATCAACATACAAGGAAATAATGAGAGTGTCAGAGTTACCTTGGGTTTTGATATAGAGTGTGGGCTCACTTTGACTCCTCCTGAATCCTGTACTTGTGAAGTAGCTGTCAATGCCGCTATACCAAGCACGTGGTGCATGTTTAAGTCTATATAGAGCTTTCTTTAGCTTCAGGACTTGGTCTTCTTTTCCTTTCTGAATGAACCCTTGTGGTTGCTCGACGTATATTTCTTCTTCGAGAAATCCATTTAGAAAGGCTGATTTTACATCTAGTTGGTGAATCTTCCACCTTCGTTGAGCTGCTAATGCCACAAGTGCTCTTATAGTGTCTAGTCGAGCTACTGGTGCAAAAGTTTCGTTGTAGTCGACTCCTTGTTGTTGTGAGTAGCCTTTAGCTACTAGCCTTGCTTTGTGTTTTTGTATAGAACCGTCAGGGTTGAGCTTTATTTGGTAAACCCATTTAACTCCAATGATTTCTTTATTTTCTGGAGGATCAACTAACTCCCATGTGTTGTTTTTCTCAATCATTCTTATTTCTTCATTCATAGCAGCCACCCACTTTTCATCTTTTGATGCAACTTCATAGCTTTCAGGTTCTATAGTTGTGAAGTTGCAAGTCTCATACACCTCTGCTAACTTTTTAACTCTTCCCGGTGTTGATTCCGGACTTGATTCTTTTTGCGCTGAAGGTAATGTTGCTGAAGGAGAACTTGGCGTAGCAGGGCTCGTTTCTCCTGTGCTTTCGTGACCAGAATGCTCCATTTGTAGTGGTTGTTGAGCTGGAGTTTCTATAGATATTCGTGGTAGATATGTTTGTTTTTCAGCTTTGTCTTTCTCCCAGTTCCAAGAAGCATCTTCGTCAAACTCCACGTCTCGGCTGATTACAATGTTATTGGTCTTCAAGTTATAGACTCGGTAACCTTTTGATTGTGTGCTATAGCCCAAGAATATTCCCTTCTCTGATTTTTCTTGGAGCTTGTGACGTTTCTCTTTTGGAATATGGATGTAGCAGATAGATCCAAAAACTCGTAAGTGTTTTGCTGATGGTTTCCTTCCACTCCATGCCTCAATTGGAGTCTTGTTTTCTACGGCTTTCGTTGGACATCGATTCAATATATATACAGCCGTGTATACAGCTTCAGCTCAGAAACTGTTTGGAAGGCCTTTTTCGTGTATCATCGTTTTGGCCATTTCCATTACAGTTCTATTTTTACGTTCAGAGACGCCATTTTGCTCAGGGGCGTAACCAACAGTAAGTTGGCGTTTAACTCCTTCATCTTCACAGAATTTGTTAAACTGTGTAGAGGTGTATTCTTTTCCTCTATCACTCCTTAGCGTTTTTATATAACGGCCACTACTTTTTTCTACGAAGTTCTTGAACTTCTTAAATATCGAAAATACTTCTAATTTTTCACGCATGAAATAAACCCACGTCATTCTAGAATAATCATCGATGAAGAGAATAAAGTACCTGTTTTGGTTAAGTGACGGGGTCCTCATTGGTCCACAAATGTCGGTGTGCACCAGCTCCAGTATACCTTTCGCTCTCCAAGCTTTGTCACGATGGAAAGGTTTTCGATGTTGCTTGCCCATCATACAGATTTCACACGTGTCAGTGATTTCTTCTATGTTAGGCAAGTCTCTCATCATATTCTTCTGTTGGAGGATTTTTAGTGCGTGAAAGTTAAAGTGGCCAAATCTTCGATGCCATAGCCATGATTCTTCAACTTGAACTTTCATGGCCGTGTCTCTGATATACTGCCATCGAAGCGGAAAGTTGCGGTTCTCCATTGGCACTTCGGCTATTAATTTATAGTTATTTTTCTTGTCACGAATAACGCATGATTTGTCTTCGAAGAGTAAAGAGTATCCTTGCTCCATCATTTGTCCAACACTTAGCAAGTTACTTGCAAGGCTTGGTACTAAAAGAACGTCATTAACAGAGCGAGTGACGTTATTAGTTTGAACAGTTATCGTACCTTTGCCTTTAGTGTCAACAAGAGCTCCATTCCCTAGTTTAACGCGGGACTTTACGGAGGTGTTGATACTATCAAATAACTTTTCATCTCCTGTCATGTGGTTGCTGCACCCACTGTCGATCAACCAAGTATCGTCCCTTTGTTTATTTGCGACATGACAGGCATAGAATAGCTGATTTTTGTTCTCCGGAATATCTTCACTTTCTTCCGTGAAGTTAGCTCGATGATTTTGTTTTAATCGATAATCTTTTTCTATATGCCCAAATCTTTTGCAATTATTGCATTGTGGCTTCCCTTTGTGGAAACAATCTTTCTCCAAGTGATTTGTCTTTTTGCAGATACCACATGGAGGATAGTTTTTTCTTCTCTGATCAAACCCGGTTCTGGGTTTTTCTCCTCCTCTCGACTTTTCTTCGAGATTTCTTTTCCCCTCATTATTAGATTTCTGAGACCTTATTTTGAGTTTAGACTGAAAGGCACTTTCTAGTGAGTTTTCACTACGCAGACTCAGTCTAGCCTCATATGCTTCAAGAGAGCCAATTAATTCTGGTACCGACAGAGTCTCGATGTCTTTCGACTCTTCGATAGCAGTAATGACATGATCGTATTTTTCTGTCATACTGATAAGTATTTTTTCTACGATCCTCTTATCAGTTATATTATCTCCATAGGCTCTCATTTGATTTACTATTTCTTTAATTCTAGAATAGTAATCTTTCACGGTCTCAGCCTCTTTCATATTTAAATTTTCAAAATCTCGTCTTAGAGTTAGTAGTTTGACGGATCTCACCTTGACATTTCCTTGAAATTCTTCTTGAAGGATCTTCCACGCCTCTTTGGCTGTCGTAGCTCTCATGATTCGTGAAAAGATAGACGGTGTCAAGGCTTGTTGAATGTAGCCTAGAGCAGCAGCATTTCTGACTACATTTTTGTTGTATTTTTCTTGTTCTTCCGCGGACAGAGTTTCGACGTCTTTTGGAGTTGTAAACCCGACTTCGACAATATCCCACAAGCTTTGTGTTTGAAAATATGTCTTCATTCGAATACTCCAAAAATCATAGTTGTCACCATCAAAGATGGGAACGGGAATATTGTACGCACCAACGGTAGTCATGGTGTACTCGAACAAACGCCCAAACTAGCTCTTGATACCACTTGTTAGAATTGTTGTAGTTTTAGTTTAGATTAATTAGTAGTTGATTAATATTGATTTAAATTTATGAGGGGATGTTTAGTTAAAGAAATATGAAGACTTGATATTTAGAAAGTTTGAATCTTTATTGAGAATTGTTGATTTGTTTGTGTGTTGAGTATATACAATTTGGAACACCATTTGCCTATTTATAGGCCATGTATGTTGGTTGTGATGCATCTAGCATTTGCTAGAATTTTTACTAGTCAACCCATCTACTTACTTCTAGTAAGTACTTCTTAAATATCTATCAATTAATATCTAATGACTTCTAAATAATGCTAAACTAATCTAGATTTTTCTAGAAAAACATTAATATTTTAACAGTAACTATAGATTTTCATAACCATCTTAGCTTTATTGAAAGCTAATTAGAATACTCCATATAATCAAAAATCAAGTTCTTTAATTGTATAAGTAAAATCAAATAACTCGGTAAACAGATTCATTTATAACTATGAAGCCAAATCACGCTCCATAGTCCATAACACTGTATATTCAAAAATTAAGTCAACTATATGCAACAAAGTCACCTGAAAACATAATAACAAACGTCACTAATTCAAATGAAGTTAAGAGCATAGATTAATAGCAGAGGCTTTTGGACTTGACCAAACTTTTCATTCATATTCATATCCTTTAACAAAAGAAACTACATATTTATAATAGAACAACACTAACATGCAACATGACTGAAACATGGACATAAAGTAACCACTTATGAACGTTCATTTTTACTAACTTCTACTTGACCAATTGCAACTAGCTAACTGCAAATCGGACGTACCCACGTAAAATATCGATGTTCGTATCAGAAAGCTTACTACTGCTGATGAATCAAATACAATACAACTATTAAAACATCAAATCAGTGCAAATTTAGTTAATCAATCATGATCCTATTTAGAATAAAATTTTACATCTAATAGAGTAAACTAGGCTAACTAAATAAATAACAGATACTCCAACACAAGTATTCAAATGCATAAAACATTAACACGTGTTAAACAATTTGATCTCATTACTAATTATATTATATTTTATTATATGTTTATGATTATACTAATGATTTTATTATTATTATCTTAATTCTTTATGAATGATTAATGATACAAGATACAAATCAAACTGCAATAACTTAGCATAAATGAATTGATCAACTAAAACTACATAAAATGAAAATGATTAACAGCAACAAAAAAAAAAGGAAAAAAAAAAACTAACCAGCGCCATTGATCAAAGAACAAACGATCGCCTTTCAATACCGTTCTGAATCTGAATTAAGATATGTAGATGAAAATTAAATGTTCCAGGGGTATATATTTGGGAAGTCAGGCCCATTACAAAGTTTATTTTCACGGTCTATTAATAAATATATTTCACGGCCCAATATAATTTTCTTTTCTGAGCTCAATATAATTTTATTAAAAAATATATTTCACAGCCCAATATATAATTTAATTGTTGGAATTGTAACGTCGAGAGGAATTAGGTTTGAAAATTTTCAGACAGAAAGTTTAAGAAATTTGCAGTTACAGGAAGTTTGTGTGGAAGAATAGATAGAACTGCAATAGCTTAAATGGTGAGTATTAGGTTGAGAGGGAATTTTTATCTAAGACGGAAATTGAATGGTGAGATTAAAACTGAAAAAATCGATCTAATAAGGCTGCTATTATCCAGCTCGCCATTGAAGCTCCCTTGCTCCAAGTCCTTGAAGACTCCAATACTAGCAAGCTTTCTTGGCATGTCGTTGAATGACCGTGCTTCACTAAGTCGTTGTTGAGCATATTCAATCACGAAGAATTTTGGCATATTTTTGTTATACATTACCTATTATGAGTGGTACATTATATTAATTACGGAGTAATTAATTTAGGTGGGTCTATTTGATGGTAAAACAGTATGTCATGGATACTAGTGTTAAGTAATGGGTAAGTTGAGGTGGGATGTGACACAATGTGAATGTTTGACAAGTGTCATGGAATTAGTGTACTTTAGTGTAATGGCTTATATTTTGCATTTTCAAGAGAGATTAACTAATTAGCTTTCGGACCTTCTTTACAAACTATAAACGAAGAAGACGATTTTGATGTATTCAATGATGTAATATCAACGCACAAAAAAACTAAACCAATTGGTAATTTGGTCAATCCTAACAAGCAGATTATAAATATAAAAAGTTACGATAACTTTATAAGCGGGACGCGCAAATATGGTGAAACACCTACTCCCCCCAAAAAAAAAGCTTGCGGATGAGGTTAGTTTCATGAATTTTGAGGGGGCATGGTTAAAAGGATATGTGTAGTATGTTTGGTGCCTTCAATATGTGGCCATCCACGAAACTAGTGAATGATGTTCGGGCTCCGGTTATGAACGAAACTTGATTGTATCATGTTTATAGAGACGTACAAGTAAGTTACATAGGTAGATCGGGTGGGTTATTTCTATAGGAAGGATAATTACTTCAAGCTTATCGAAGTTACTTTCGGCCAAGCATGGATAAAACCATTATGATTCAAAACAAGATCGAGTTTTAGTCTTTTGAATCATCCGTTGGAGCTAAATTGTGTTACTCTCATCAATCATGTGTCTTTGATACAATCCCTTGGATATTGTTCGGTTTGAGGTGTACGAGTTTAAATGTCTTATGTTTTTGTACGTCATTTAGAGGCTTCAGTTTAAGTTTTTATTTGTATTAATGGGCCTTATGATCGGTTGGGTTTAATGATCATGAATGTGTCTTGTTTTGTAATTGAACTAAATCATCATTTTGATAGTTGATCTTTTATTTTTATTTTTTTTATCGTGTTTTTGTGAAAAAAAAAAAAAAAAAAAAAAACTAATTAATGTAGCTCTTCCTTTAATATGGGGAGGGAGGGAGAGAGAGAGAGAGAGAGAGAGAGCGAGAGAGAGAGAGAGAGAGAGAGCTATGAATATTTAAGTCAATCAGTTCCTATAACATGTCAACTCTTTTCAAGTTAAATTTCAGGCTTCCGAAGCTTTGCCGCTTTTTATCGCATTGTGTCAACTTTCATGTATGTTATGATTAAAACCCTTTCTAATAAGGGTTTCGGCTTGGTATCGCTCCATTCCCGTACTATTCCTCCCCACTAAAAAAAGTTACAGGACCATTGCGACAGTTGTTGATACCGACTTCATAACGGAAGTGAAGAAGTGTCTTATGTATTAAATGCTTTAAGAGTTGTAAATTATTACTATTCATAACAACTTTGTCAATTGTCAATTAGATATATTAGATGGGGTAATTTGCAAATTTGGTAACGGGGGGTGATGAGCCCGACTTAACAGCGCATACTCGCCTTGTATAATCCCTAAACGCAACCACTTACACGCCGTTAAAGTAAACCCTAAACTCTTCAGTATCAGGTACTGAAAGGCGATCTTTCTTTAAGCAATGGCGCTGGTTAGTTATTTATTTATTTTTTATTTTTTTATTTTTTTGCTGTTCATCGTTTTGATTTTATGCAGTTTTAATTAAGATAATAATAAAGATCACATAATAATAATTGTTAAAAACATATAATATCCTTAGTATTTTGTAATAACGAGATCAATTTGTTGAACACGGATGTTAATGTTTTTTTCATTTGAGTGCTTGTGTGTTGTTTATTTAACTAGTCTGAGTTTAAGTTGATGCAAAGTCTAATTATTTGTAATTATAGTTCATATAAGCATAGTATTTTGCTGGATCTCTTATTAACTAAGTTTAGTTCTTGTTTGTTATATCCATTCCATCACATGTTTGCAGATTATGCATGTTGGAAAGCAAAATGCGAATGCTTTTAAGACACTGATTGCTGCAGAATATGTTGGTGTTGAAGTCAAAATATCTGATATTTTTCAGAATGGCGTGCTAAACATGTCTTCTGAGTTCAGGATGCACCCCATTGGTCGTGTATGTTTTTCGTTGCGTTATTGTGGTCTAGTTATTAACTACATTACATTTTTCTTTTCACAATGACAGCTAGGTCCCTTTGGTTTATCACGTGGTTTTTTAAACTTAACTATTCACATCATTGATGCAGTTTCCTGTCCTCGAGACGCCAGATGGACCTGTATTTGAGAGTAATGCAATTGCTCGCTATGGTGATTAACAAATTAGCCTTTCATTGTCTATGTTTTTAGTTTTGGTTGTGGTGCTTACGTCTTGTTTTTGGTCGCTGCAGTTGCCTATGGAAGCCCTCTCTTTGGATCTTCACCCATAGAATATGCAAGTTTTTTTATTCTATCTTTCTCTTGTGATGAAGGAATATTAGTACTTACAAATGTAACTTTTGTATTCACTATAAAACCTACAGGGCCAAATTGAGCAGTGGATTGATTTTTCATCATCTACGCTCGATGCAAATTTGAGACGTGTGATCGCACCAAGAATGGGATATGGGTTACAAATTAAATCTGTAAGTCAATTATTTTGCCTTTTTTATTCTTTCGTAAAACATATTCAATCAACAACCTTATACAGTACTAAACTATTTTCTGTTGTTTGGTGGTTTGAGATGACTATTGTAGCATAGTCATGTTTTACACACTAATTATTGTCAAGGGCTAGAACTAATCTATAACATTAAAAATGCTGGGCCATTTATAAGTCTGCTTTTCTTAAAACTTAACTTTCATACTCGTTATTTTAGATGTTTATTACATTTTAATAATTGTTTTTTTTTTTATGAGCCTACCAACTAATAAATATGTGTGTGATTTGAAGGCTGATGCGGTTTTTACTGATGCCTTGAAGAAAGGTCTTGGTGTTCTGAACACACATCTTGCATCACGTACTTTTCTAGTTGGTGATTCAGTGACATTGGCTGATATCATCACCACATGCAACTTGTTGTTAGGGTTTCGGATGTTGATGACTAAGAACTTCACATGTCAGTTTCCAAATGTTGAGAGGTATTTCTGGAACATGATTAGTCAACCAAATTTCAGCAAGATAATTGGTGAAGTCAAGCAAGTTGAAGCTAAACCTAAGGTAGCAGAGGAGGGGGAGGCATAGAAGCATCTGCATTGAAGCATGTAGTTTTTGTTATTTGCGCTGGAATACGTTTACAAGATGCTTGGTTACATGTTTCAGTCGGTATATTAACTTCAAAAAGAAACATGTGTCAATAAGCAAATTATAGCTATGGTATGTAGTTAGAGTAAATGTGTCGATATACTTAGAGTAAATTATATCGTATAAATTCCAATGGATATGATTATTATATCATAAAGGGTATTAGTTGTACGTGGGATGTTTGTTTATAAACAGAGATGATGAAGGTGTAGTTGCAGGTCATGATAGTTCATAGACTTTTTGCATCTTTCACGGAAACACAAATACACGAGGGAAAAAACATGAAATAGAACAAAGATTTGTTTTTTTAGAGTTAAGTTACATTGGAGTTATAGTTTGTATCACTTGTTCTTAATGATTCACGGAAGTAATCGATAATGTCAATACAAGCATTTTGAGTCTAAAATTAAATGATTGATTACATGTATAATACTGTAAATATTAATTAATAACTAACGTTGTTTTGTGTTTCGGGCTCCACGAGTTCTTTGGTTGATATCCCTGTGGATGGGGGCCATATGTTTGCCCGGAAAAGCTCTCGGTTCCATCTGTGTGTTGATTTTCGCCCTAACGGTATTAATAACAATAAGTCGAGGGTGGTGGTGATTGAACCTCAGGTGATCCTCTTAATTTGTTTTCTTATCCGAATGATGGAGGTGATGTAGGCGATACAAGGACATCGAGAGAAAACTTGTTCAAAAAGAATGATGCGAAGACCGGTGCGGTTGATGGTGTGTTCAATTGCGGGACGAGGATGTGGAGGATCCTACAGAAAATAATGCTAAAGGATTTTTTCAAGGATTGGTTGATCGCGTAGTGTGTCGGGTACTCTTATTAGTAGCAAATCGTCAAACGTCCTCTCTTATTCTTTTAAGTCTTGGATTGGAAAGAAAGTGCTTGTCAAAAAGGTGGATGAGAAAGCGTCTAGACCAGATTATAGAAGCTGGTAAAAAGAGTTTGTCCAAAGAAGTTTAGTTCGGTTGGGTGTGTTTTGTTTCGTTTGTTTAAGTGTTTCTTGCTCTTACGTTGTGTTCATCTTTGGTTAGGGTTGGTTGTAGTTTTGTGTTTCGTTTTCCTGTCGGGAGTTGAGATCGCGTTTTGCCATGGTTTGGCTCGGTTTTAATTAGCTAGTAGTGTTTGTTTTTCGATAAAGGTCTTAGTTTTTATTTAGCTTTTATTGCAAGCGTTAATTTATCGCAATAAAAAGAAGAAAAAAATGTGGGTTATTTGTTATTTTCTCCTTAATTCTCACATAATTGTGCTTATATGTCACTAAAATATCCTATCCACCTAATCATTTTAATAATCCACATCACTAATTATATTAAATTAAATAAATTAAAAACCTCATAAATTAACAACAAATAGGGTAGGGTCGGATTTCGTTTTCATTATTTTACAACTTCCTTTGCATTCCATCACTTCCTATTACATCATTATGTATAGAATTAGTTGCTTGATGCAGTGGATTAGGTAATTCAGTGGCTACTGCTAAATTAGCCGACTACCAGTTTAAAAGTGTTAGTCAAGGCGTCTCGACAATTTTGAATGCTCCGTCGAAATATAAACAAGGACACCTATAGACATTACTGTTAGGATATTAGGATCCAAACAACGCTAATAATTCTACAAGACTACTAGCCGAGTAGTGATACTATCAAGATCACTCAACCCACTTAATGAACGAAAGATTAAAATGCAAGAAATGTAAGAACGACACAAGATATAACGTGGTTATATGCAATCGTTGTGATTGCTTTAGTCCACGGACCAAGTTTATTTACTGAATTTTTGAGAGTGGTGTGTTACAATTGCATACAATGAGTTCTATATATAGGAGAAAACAAGAACACCATGACAACTAGCTAGGAATCTTCATCATGTCAAGTAATCATCTTGTTTACCAACTAGTCATGCTTTCCACCTTGTAATGGCAAGATCACAGTCCTAATTTTAGGTGTAAAGTATCAAACTTTGCACCAAAAGTGAAAGGTAGGCTAAGCATGCTCGGATGTCAAGTGTGCAAGTTGACAACTTGCTGACAGGCAGGCAATGCGCCACATCACCATGGAATGCGCCGCATCCCTTTGCTTCCCACGACTGCAGATTCAAGAACCAGCTCCAGATGCACCGCATCTGAATGAGATGCGCCGCATCTGAATGAGATGCGCCGCATCTCTGCCCTTTGATGCGCCATATCAGCTCAATGCTCCGCATCTAAAACCTTCGGACAATTTTGCTCTATGAATGCGCCGCATCCACCCTTGGATGCGCCGCATCGATGCCCAGTTTCAGTTTTCTTGTTTGTTTAACGACTCCATACTCTAACAAATCTCCCACTTGGAGGCTTTGAACAAACTCCATTCATATCAATGATTTTAACCAAGAACATTAAACTACCTTCGATTACCGCCAAATACCATTTGGAACACGCACGCTCAACACATACTTCGGATGAGTAGACTTTCGATAAAAGGTTTTCAATACTACTTGTTAAACTTGTAACACCATTCAAATCTCTAGTTGGGATCTTCTCTCATCAATTCGTGAGAAAACCAATTGAGGTAATGCAAAACCTCAATTTCTCCGTCGTGACCACCTTAGTAAACATATCGGCAGGATTCTTCGTACCAAGGATTTTCTCCAAGAATAAAGTGCCATCATTTATATGTTGTCGAATAAAATGATACCTTATCTTGATGTGTTTCGTACGACTATGAAACACCGGATTCTTCCCAAGATGAACCGCACTTTGATTATCACAATACAAGACGCAATAGTCTTATCTTTTACCCAACTCACCTAAGAAGTGCTTCAACCATACTAGCTCTTTAGAAGCTTCCGCAATAGCCATGTATTCAGCTTCGATGGTTGACAAAGCAACACTTTTTTTTGCAATCGAGATAACCAACTAATCGCCGTCTTTCCCATTGTGAAAACATAACCTGTAGTGCTTTTCCCCGAATCATCACATCCACCCAAATTAGCATCCGCATAGCCTCTAAGTATGAGATTGTTTTTAGAGAAACACAATCCCATATTAGAAGTACCTTTCAAATAACGAAGCAACCATTTGACCGCTTCCCAATGCTCTTTCCCCGAATTAGACATATAACGACTTACAACTCCCATTTCTTGAGCAATATCGGGTCTTGTACAAACCATGGCATACATAATACTACCCACGGCCGATGCATATGGAACCTTTTCCATATCTTTCTTGTCTCTTTCCGTCTTTGGTGATTGACTTTTCGACAGTTTTAAGGTGCTTCCCAAAGGCATAGAACGAACCTTTGAATCTTTCATGTTGAACCTCTCTACTACTTTCTCAATATATTTAGATTGAGACAAGTATAGAGTAACCTTCACACGATCACGCACAATACTCATGCCAAGTATTTGCTTAGCACCACCAAGATCTTTCATCTCGAATTCTCGGGAAAGTAATCCCTTCAACTTGTTAATTTCGGACATGTTAGAACCTGCAAGCAACATGTCATCAACATACAACAATAAGATTATGTAAGAAGACTTAAATTTCTTCAAGTAGCAACAGTGATCCGCTTCACATCTTAAGAAACCAATCTTCTTCATAAACTCGTCAAACTTCAAGTACCATTGCCGAGGTGCTTGCTTCAATCCATACAAACTTTTCTTTAGCTTACAAACCCACTTCTCTTTACCCTTTACCTCAAAGCCCTCGGGTTGCCTCATGCAGATCTCTTCAACAAAATCACCATGTAAGAATGCAGTTTTTACATCTAGTTGCTCAAGATGTAAGTCTTCGGATGCAACTATAGAAAGTACCAAACGGATAGTAGTCATTTTAACTACCGGTGAAAATATCTCTTTGTAGTCAACCCCTTCCTTTTGTTGAAAGCCTTTGACTACCAAATGAGCCTTGTACCTTTTCTTGCCATCTAACTCATTCTTGATTCTATACACCCATTTGCTTTGCAATGCCCTTTTATCATGAGGTAACTTCACTAGTGACCAAGTCTTGTTCTTCTCAAGTGATCCCATCTCTTCTTTCATGGCAAGCTCCCATTGTATGGATTCTTTTGTCTTCCTTGCCTCAAAGTAACTTTCGGGTTCACCATTCTCGGTATAGAGCAAGTAGTTTGCTGATGGAGAATACCTAGGATTAGGTTTGGGCAATCTAGTCGAGCGTCTTGGTATAGGAGTATCCGGAATGGTTGGACCGGTTTCATTTGTGTCCTCCTCATCACTAGAACTCGCACTATGTTCGGAATCATCACCGCTTTTCGAATCATTCCCATCATTAGCATTTTCCGACGCCTCACCGTCATTCGGCAATTCATTGTTTCCCAAACTCCCACTAGAACCTGCAAGATCATCAATAGAAACATCGTCAAAAGTAACTTGACTCGGTTTAGGACTCCCCGTTTCCGGTTTGCCATAGACCGAATCTTCATCAAAAGTAACATCTCGCGAACGAATTACTTTTCTAGCTTCGTTGTCCCAACAACGATAACCCATTTCATTCGATCCGTAGCCTATGAAAATACACTTCTTTGACTTAGCTTCAAGCATGTCTTTATCCGCATCTTTGGTCTTCACATATGCATTACACCCAAAGATCCTAAGGTGACCATAACTCACCTTCTTACCTTGCCATTCTTCCTCGGGAATTCGGAAACCCAACGGTGTTGAGGGTCCCCTATTTATCAAATAAGCCGCCGTATTAACCGCATCTACCTAAAACATCTTAGGCAAACTGGCATGTAGTCTCACACTCTTAGCCCTTTCATTTAACGTACGATTCATACGTTCGATGACCCCATTGTGTTGCGGTGTCTCCGGTACCGTTTTCAACATTCTAATACCGAGCTTTGCACAATGGTCTTTAAACTAAAGACTACCATATTCCCCTCCATTATCCGACTTCAAGCACTTGACCTTCAAGTTAGTTTCATTTTCCTCCATAGCTTTCCACTTCACGAAAGTATCAAACACGTCAGATTTAGCTTTAAGAAAGTAAACCCATACCTTTCGTGTGGAGTCGTCAATGAAGGTGACATAATAGTGAGAACCTCCATGTGATTCTACATTTGTTGGACCAAACACGTCCGTATGAACTAGCTCCAATTTCTCCAACTTTGGTGCATTCCCTGACTTCCCGAAAGTAACCTTCTTTTACTTCCCATAAACACATGGTTCGCAAAACTCAAGTTCTACCTTTTTCACATCCGGAATTATCCCACTCGAAACAAGCATCTTCATACCCTTCTCACTCATATGCCCGAGTCTTCAGTGCCATAGAGTTGATTCGGACTCAACATTAACCGTAGCAACCACCGTGTCTTCATCAAACACTTCAACCATATAAAGAGTTCCCTTTTTATGTCCACGAGCCACTACACAACTACCCTTAACCACCTTCCATTGGCGGTTTTCAAAAGTAACCGCGTTACATTCATCATCTAATTGACCAACTAAAATAAGTTTCATTTTCAATTTAGGAATGTACCTTACGTTCTTCAAAGTCCAATTAGAACCAAGAGTAGTCTTCAAAACAACATCTCCAATGCCCTCTATGTTGAGTTGCTTGTTGTCCGCCAATCTCACCTTGCCTTGATATGAACGAAAATTCTTCATCATGCTTTTGACATGAGTAGCATGAAACGAAGCTCCCGAATCCAAAATCCAAGACTCTATAGAATTTTCAACACTACACAAAAGTGCATCATCACTTTCCCCTTCGGCCAAGTTTACACCTTTCGCGGAACCATTTTTGCAATTCCTTTAAAAGTGCCCTTTTTGATTGCATCCCCAACAAGTAACTTCACTTCTATCTTTTGATGGATTCCTCTTCTTAGACTTCTTCCTACCCTTCTTGTCACCGCGTTCAAATTTCCTACCCCGGTTGTCGGTACTTAACAAAGAACCGGACGTTGATTCTCCCGAGTTTCTCCTACGAGTATCTTCACCAAGAATCAAATCCCTTATAGCTTCAAATGCTAGCTTAGTAGTTCCCGTAGAGCTACTAACCGCGGTAACCGTACCCGACCAACTTTCCGGTTATGATGAAAGCAAGATAAGTGCTTTTAGTTCATCATCAAACTTAATCTCTACCGATTCAAGTTTTGAAACGATATTATTAAATTCATTGATATGATCCGTTGCACTCGTACCTTCCTTCATCTTAGTATTGAACAATTGATGCATGAGAAATACCTTATTTGCAGCGGTAGGTTTCTCATACATGTTAGAGAGTGCTTTCAAGCAAGCAAACGTTGTCTTCTCATTCACAACGTTGTATGCAACGTTCTTAGCAAGTGAAAGACGAATAGCACCCAAATCTTGACGATCTAAAAGCGTCCAATCGGCATCGTCCATGCTTTCGGGCTTAGTCTCTAACAAGGGTTGGTGTAGCTTCTTTTGATACAAGTAATCTTCAATTTGTATCTTCCAAAAGCCAAAGTCTCTCCCATCGAATCGGTCGATTCTAAACTTTCCATCTTCCGCCATCGTTCCCTTAACGAAACCTTGTGCTCTGATACCAGTTGTTAGGATATTAGGACCCAAACAACGCTAGTAATTCTACAAGACTACTAGCCGAGTAGTGATACTATTAAGATCACTCAACCCACTTAATGAACGAAAGATTAAAATGCAAGAAATGTAAGAACGACACAAGATATAACGTGGTTATATGCAATTGTTGTGATTGCTTTAGTCCACGAACCAACTAGAGATCGTTTATTTACTGAATTTTTGAGAGTGGTGTGTTACAATTGCATACAATGAGTTCTATATATAGGAGAAAACAAGAACACCATGATAACTAGCTAGGAATCTTCATCATGTCAAGTAATCATCTTGTTTACCAACTAGCCATGCTTTCCACCTTGTAATGGCATGATCACAGCCCTAATTTTAGGTGTAAAGTATCAAACTTTGCACCAAAAGTGAAAGGTAGGCTAAGCATGCTCGGATGTCAAGTGTGCAAGTTGACAACTTGCTGACAGGCAGGCGATGCGCCGCATCACCATGGAATGCGCCGCATCCCTTTGCTTTCCACAACTGCAAATTCAAGAACCAGCTCCAGATGCGCCGCATCCCACCTCTTTGATGCGCCATATCCTTCGAAAACGCCGCATCTAAAACCTTCGGACAATTTTGCTCTATGAATGCGCCGCATCCACCCTTGGATGCGCCGCATCGATGCCCAGTTTCAGTTTTCTTGTTTGTTTAACGACTCCATACTCTAACAGTTACAATTTTCAATACATCTTCTCTCTTCTCTATCTATAATAAGGAAACTTTTAATATGTCACTAATTTTTAAAAAAATTTAGCTGACATAACAAACACCTTTTAATGAAAAAGTCTTTATGTATGGATTATAAAACAGTAAAACGTTTCACTCTTTAAAACACAAGGTTTATGGTCGCTTTCTAGTCTAGCCCGAGGGACTTTTTCGTAACTTTGCACATGATGTGGTATTTAATTTCAACTATAAAGAGTTCAGACTGCGTGTTGTGGCGGTTGCATTTGAATATACATTGTTTGGTATATGTTTTTAGTATCAGACGATATTTATGTATAAACTGTCTACGCAGTTACTACTTATTACGTAGTACATACATACATAATGTTGTACATTTAAAAATTTTGAAAACGCGATATTTAAAGAAAACATGATATTTTTAAAAATAACGTTATTTTTGCTGATTTTTTTTTGAAGAAGCGAGAAAACCCTCATATGAACGAGCACATTGGCTCCCCCATAGAAGGTAAAACCTCGGGTAATCAAGTCCCCCGAGCGCGAGACCTGGTATCGGGTGAATTGCGCATTATGTGCACTCTCTAGTCATACTCTCCTTTTGAAGAATTTGGCATAGCCAAAGATTGAACCCGGGTGGTGCGCTTCATTGGGCAAATCGGTGACCACTTAGACAACTAATTTTTTCATTTCTTTATTTATATCAAAACCAAATACTAACATCATGATGCATTATAGTGTTTTATTTAACTCTCCCCAAAAAACAAATATATCTATTGGCACGCGCGTTGCATTGCAACATTTAACGTCTTTAGTGAAACGTCTTTATCCAGGTAAAAAGCTCTGTTTCGTATATAATTAATTGCGTGTTGTTCGTAAAATAATTTTGAATTCAACGGTGATGACAGGGAAACGTAACTCGTGGCGAAAAAAATCCTATCAAAAAATGTAGTGAGTCTTATTCAATAATTATTAATAATTATTATATTATATCTATATATCTAAATGAGAGAGTGTAAATGTTACATTTTAAATTTTAACCCTCAAATTACGTTATCTATATATAACTAAATATTGACTCCCACCTCCATTAATTAGTTTATTAACTCCATGAATTTAACTTTTTTTTTTACCCATCTTCACCACTTAACTCCATGGTAATTCAATTATATTAAAAAAATCTATAATACAGGTGGTAAAAGTCACTCGGTAATTGAAAAATTATTTATAATATTAATCAATTTTTTTTTTATCTATATACAAGTACATCTATATTACTTCCGGAAGTCATTAAAGGTATTTGTACTTAGGTTTGTTTTTTAAAAATCAAAATCAATTGTCATAATCTATCACTGTATAACCGCCACGTTCATCTCCTACCTTCAATGACGTGTGCCGACGCCGGCAAATGGGCTCGCAACCTACATGCAATCGGCCGCCGGGTCTCCTCCTCTAAGGATGCAATTGTAGGTTACATTCCCTTCAATTCCGGTGACGGTCCGTTCGCCTTCCTCATAGATCTGACCCGCCATTATTAATTCCGGTAATTAATACGATTCTGTTTGTAGAATTAAATTTTGATTCGTAACTCCCTTAAATTAAGTTGGGAATTTGTTATGAAAGCCCTTTCAAATGCCTTTTCAATTATGATTTTCAGGTCTGATGCTGTTCATCGTGTTCCATCTAGGCCTATAAATTGTTATCATATATAGTAGTATTATCCCTTATCAAGCACAATCCATATTGCATTATTATACATTATTAAGCACAACCCATCTTCAAATGGCACTACCTACTGAAAACTCCATTGCCCAGGCCGTTCAGCGCACTTATGTTTACCTTGATGAATTGCAGGTAGGTCAGGACGCGGTCGTTAAGGTCATGATCTGTAGGACATGGGATACGCACACAGTCTACGGCAAATATCTCAGCACTGATTTTATAGCTTCTGATGAGAAGGTGCATTTTCCCAGTTACATTGTTTATTATTTTGTATATAATCATATTTATCTATATGTATAGAATAGTTATCCTCTGGCTGTTATCTCCATGTCCCCATGTATTTGTGTTGGTTAATTTTCAAAAGCACCATATACTACATTTATACAGGCTGGTGCTGTCCATTAGTAGTGTTTCATTTTTTGCCCGCTATATAATACATCAAACATGTTTTACATATATGTGTGTCTATATATATATATATATATATATATATATATATATATATATATATATATATATATATATATATATATATATATATATATATATATATATATTTGGGTAGGTTTCTTTGTTTATAAATACATATATGTGTGCACATATACATCAGAAGTAGATGTTTATTTTAAGATACAATTGCCTGCCATTACATGTTTCACAATTCTTCCTGTTTCTAACAGTTTGTGGTTGTTGCCTATAAAAAAATATGTATTAGACAAACGCAGCTGCTAGAGTAGGGCTGTCTTATTTTTTCTTTATTTTGAAAAATGTGTCACTCTAGGCCCTCATTTTATATGTATAATGCTGACATGTATCCCATGTTGTTTAGGGGAATGTTGTTCAGTTGACTGCCAAAAACACTGTAGCCCATTGTTTTATTCCAAGGCTCAAAGAGGGCTCAGTGTATTTGTTAAAGAATTTTGAAGTGATTTCGAATAGAGACACTTACCGTATACTGAAGGACAACAAGTTCCTTATCCAGTTGCAGGGATCCACCTTTCTCAGGAGACAAGCAATCGAAGGTTTATCCGGGTTCATCCGCCATCCTTTCAAGTGCATTGCATTTGACGCCTTGGAACCTACCGAGGGAAAATACTTGATTGGTATGCCTTTTAAAGTTTCCTCACCTACTTCTGTTAAAAGTTTACTCCACAGACAGTAGACCCTAACTTATCAAATTTGACATAGATGCTGTTGGATGTGTTCTTAATGTGGGCTCACCCCAGAACCCTAAACAGGGCACCAGCGCTCTAGAATTCGAGCTTGCAAACGAACGGTACTTAACACATGCAGCTGGCTATTTGATTACTAAACATACTACTTACATATTATTCCCTAATTTGATGTTACCCCTTCTTTGGGTTTGCAGGGGTCAACGAGTAAGGGTCACATTGTGGGGAAACCTTGGGAGTTCTTTCCTGCAGAAGAAGCCACCGTCACCCGGCCAATATTGCATCATTTTGAGCTCCGTTTCCGTGAAACAAAACCACTACGGTATTCTCCACTTCTAAGTCCATTCCTCGATGTACTATTACATTGCAAATACTCATCCATTGCCGGCCTACCTCTGCAGGTACTAAGGCACTCTCAAGCACATAGTCCACTATGATTCTAGATGACGCCGAAATACCAACCCTCACTGATTTCATCAACAAAATAAGGTTTATGTCGGTTCATTACGTAACATATTGTTTGCATAACAAATCTAAAAATGCTACTAAACACAAGAAAATATTTTGTTCAGCGGAGTCCAGCTATATGATGATGAGGAAGAACCACTTGCCGGGCACCATTACTCGCCCCTCAAAGAGGATACGCTTGCTGATCTCCTCGCGCTAGCCCGGAAAGGGAAACACAATTCCGTAAGCTTACCTACAAATGCCGTCTCCCCTATTGTTATCATCCACTTTTGTTTACCCACATATAATATAAGCAAGTTGACTTCTTAAATTGTAGGCTGACGTTTTCAAGTGTAAAGTTGAACTCATGAATATTCGCATGAAGAACGGGTGGCATTACACCACCTGCAGTATTTGTCAGGCGAAAAAGGGCATAACGCAGCAGTTTGGTGGCTATTGGTGTGAATCATGCGCCAAGCTTGTCCCTGAGCCAATTACACGGTATTTAATATCTAAACCTATCCTCCTATCAACAACTCGAGCAACGCTTTCCCGCTGGTTAATTATTCAATGGTAAACGTTACATTCGGCTTCATGTAACATTTCCAGGTTCAGGGTACAATGCGAAGTCCGCGATGCGACTGCGGAAACTGTTATTGTTTTCTTCGATGAAACCGCTGAACAGTTGACTCAGACTACAGCACCATGTTTGATGGCTGAACAAGACGAAGTAAGAGCCTGCTTTTTCGCCTCTTATTTTTCTTTGTTACTAACCCCATCTTATTTTTGCATAAACATAGGAAACCTGCACAACCGTGTTACCAAATGCACTCGCAAATCTATTGGGCACCACACAGGTTGTATTGATAAAGACAGGCTCCCATTATGAGCATGGGATGTTTAAAAGTTTCAATTGCATTAAGGTTTACTTGGATGAGCCGGTACCCGAAATCCCACCTACTTTGGATGTTACAGAGGATACCATACCTGCAGTTGCTGAATCCGTTGCTGAATCGAGCACTCCACTTCATTCAACCTCAAAGGGGGTTAAGCGTGAAATCGATGTGCCTACTCCACCCAAGGATTCGGAGCGTCCAAGCGGTCGAAGGTAACCAACTACTTAATTTGGTTATGCACACCCATACACAAATCTACAGCCACGCGTCAAAAATTGTGCATGTGCTTTCCCAGTATCGGTCTCAGTGTTATACTAATTATTGTATTGACCTACAGGTTTATTGTAACGTCTAATTCGGAAGACGAGCATCCCCCCAAAATAGCAACCGGTGAAGACAAGGAGGTCCAGAAAAATGAATAAAAAGGGAGATGCACCCCTAAAATAAATGACTCCACAAACAGAGTTATAATTTGATGCTTTTACGTTTGTAAGCACAATTTCGTTTTCCGTTATGTTCTTGGCGTGTTTCGCCTGCAACAAATAACATTATCCCCCCTGGTTTTGAATGTTTTCAATAAAATTTGTATTGGTACAATTTTCCATTATGTTTGTGATGTTGTTTTTTATCTCTTTGCATTATGGTTACCTTTGTGTATCGCATGCTCATTGTTCAGTTGCCCAACTACTAATAATAAGTACCTATCTCTTTAGAATGCGAACGTGTATCCATGCATTGTACACATATTGATTTCACCATATATGGCATTTGTTTGTTTGCGGTTATTCTGATCCCGTTATCGACTCAAGGCCCTTATATAGCTGTGTATGCTCAGCTAGCTAATAAAGGCCGAAGTAAATATCAGATGTGAATCAAAACCAACTGGTTTTTATCCATGTATGCATGTTTTATAGGATTGGTTTGTTTGCGTTGGATTTAGCCATGTTTATTTTGAACATGGTTAACTTAAATATATAAATGGCCGTGTAGAGGCAACGACCCACATAACCTGACCACACGGCATTCTCATACTTCAGTTTATGATGGGCTGAACCTTTAGGGTTTCGTGTAGAACATACATCGGCGCCACACTTGACAGATCACATGATTTCTCAGATTATTAAAGAGCTAAATCTCCACTTCTCCAGCTACCAATGGCTTACATTGCCCTATTCTTCCAAGGTATGCCCTCCAACCTATATATTCAGTTAACTCGGGGCTATTTTCTAAATCTATATATATAATTCCTGAAGTGATTAAATGTATTTGTATAATTCCTAAATGTATATGTATAATATTTTTACAAAGCAGCTGGCTAATTGTGGTTTCTATGCTTACAGTTACTTTACACAACTGGACGTGGGAAGATAATATGATGCCTCATGGTCCCCTTTTCCAACCCTTGGTATCCTTTTCACCCTTTGCATTAATAACCTCCCCTCCTATTAAATGTGAAAAGGAAAATGAAAGACCATATGGAAAGGAGAAGTCTCTACTCATATTTAATTCTCACTATATATAAGTCTAAGTTTGCAGAAGTATCACCCAATGTGATGACCCGGAAATTTCTGACCAAATTTAAACTTAATCTTTGTATGATTAACATTTCCGACACGAAAAGCAAAGTCTGTAAAACTGAATCTCAAAATTTTTGAACTACTTTTATATATTTAAATACCCTTCGATTGTTTTCGATGATTCGCTAACAATTATATGTAAATAGATACATATATACTATAACTTGAAAAGGTAACAATGTATTAATTGTTTGATACCGTACATTAAACTTATTGGTTTAAATAACTATTTGAATATATATATGATAAGTTGAAATATTTATCATTAAAATTTATTTATAAATAACTTCCAATGTGTATTTAAAAACTGATTTATGTATATTAAAAAGATATATACATATATATAATTTCAAGTTATTTAGTAAACGATAGTAACATTCGTTTATTGATTCGATTGATATTTAGATAAGTTAACTAAAGCATTTAAGATGAACTAGTAAAACACTAACTTGCTACAGTATTTTCAAATTGCTACAGTACCCAAAATGCTACAGTGTTTTCGAAAATCACTATTTGCTACAGTGAAATTGACTTGCTATAGTGACTTGCTACAGTGAAAACACTATTTTAAAATGTATTTCAACAAATAGTGAGACGATGATTTATAGAAGTAAATGACCAAAACACTCAAATGTATAAGTTATATTTTGAGAGGTATAATTTAGGGATAATCTAAGTCTATATTTTGACAAGTGTACGTGTTACAAAACGTAAAATGCTAGTTTTCTAAGCGTACGAAAATGCGTTCGAAAAACCGAAACCGGGACATAAGTCACGTAATGACGTACGATTTATCGGAACAAAAATTACAAGTCAACTATGCACGTGAATTTAATATAATATATAATTAATTATTTAAATTAAATATATTATATATATTATAATATTATGTCGACAAGCAAGAAAACAAGCAACTTTGAGCTGTCACCAGGGGCCATGCGATCGCATGGGTTCCCCTCACATATGCCATGCGATCGCATGGCAAGGATTTCCAGGAGACATTATAAAGCTCGATCATTTGGCCAATATATATCCTCAATCTATCTTTTTTTTTTTACTCCGTATTATTATTATTATAATTATTATTATTATTATAATAATAATAATTATTATTATTATTATTATTAAGATTATTATTATTATTAATCTTATTATTATTAGTAGTATTATTATACATAAAATACTACGACGAGGTCTTGAGCGTGTCACTTTCAAAATGGGTTTTGAGCGGGATAGAGCTAACAAAATTATGGGTTATTGCCAAGGAGGTTATGGGTAATGTTCGGGGGTATATTTGTGAATCAAATCTAGTATTTATCATCTCCCTTACGTCTACGTACTTTTCTGCAATATTGAATCACAATATTGATACGTTGAGATCTACGGTTATTTGATACTCTGAGTTTCGATCACATTTTGGTGAACGACTTTATATGCTGCTAAGGTGAGTTTCATAAGATCCCTTTTACTCTCTACATTTTTGGGCTGAGAATACATGCAAATGCTTTATTAACCGATATACAATATTTATATGTGTGAGTTTCATTGATCCTTTTTTTAATTGCTTTCGCAATATATATTTTTGGGCTGAGAATACATGCACTTTATTTTAAACGCAATGGATACAAGTACATACTAAATTCTACACTGAGTTTGAACCAAAAATCGCTTAGCTTTGGTAACTGTTAACTGCCAGTTATAAGAACTGGTGGGCGCGAGTAGTAGTATATGGATCCATAGGGCTTGATATCCTCGTCCGAGCTAGAGCGCTAGCCTTTTAACGGACGTATGCTATTTGAGAAGCGTACACGTTGGTTGGCGTGTATTATTAAGATGATTATACAAAGGGTACAAATTATATATACGTTAAGTTTAGTTACCAGGGTGCTCAATTTCGTAGAATATTTTGATAAACGTTTCTGGATTGAACAACTGAAATCTTGTGATCCACCTTTATATACAGATTATGCGCAACATTAAAACTATGAACTCACCAACCTTTGTGTTGACACTTGTTAGCATGTTTATTCTCAGGTTTCCTAGAAGTCTTCCGCTGTTTGCTTAGATGTTAAACAAGCTATGTGCATGGAGTCTTACATGACATATTTTTCAAGGAGACGTTGCATTCACCAAATCATCACCATGTATCTTATTTTGACTGCATTGTCAACGGAAATACTGTTGTAAACTATTATTTATGGTGATTGTCTATATGTAGAAATTATCAGATGTCGAAAACCTTTGATTTAAATATTCATTTATGGTGTGCCTTTTCAAAAGAATGCAATGTTTACAAAATGTATCATATAGAGGTCAAATACCTCGCAATGAAATCAATGAATGACGTGTTTGTCCATATCGATTTGGAGCGATCGTCACACCCAATATCTCACATGGCAGGCAACCAATTTGGATCCTCCCACACACACATGACTTCAGGTACGATATACATTCCTCAAAAGGTTTAATCAATTTTCTCGCATTTGATACATATGAATTCCTCATTTGTTATTTCATTGTGATTATCAGGCTCTAGCACCCGTCTAACACATACAGGATTTGCTAATTGCTCACTATTGATTTACTCATCGGAAACCAGAACAGGAGTAGGAAAAACACAACCGTATTGCGTTCTCAAATTAACTGAACCATTCGTTCTAGAATCAGGTTACTTCTAAACATTGTAAAAATATATTTTGATGGCATATAATATGGCTCTGGTCAGCCACCATTGCTTTCAAATTAACCATTTCCCGCGCAGGGAACCCCATAGCCACCGAAGAGCTCCTATCCTTCTCCAACATTCTAGACCATTCTATCAATATAGTATCCATCAGCCCGCCTAAGCATGGTCACGTACAGAGTTTTGTTGGCCTTCGATATATTGACCCGGCAGTCCCTACGCACCCCGGTAAGTCTAAATGAAAGGAGTCCATATTCTGGGTATTTGTAAATCATGTCAAAGTATTTCAGCACACATTGTTCGCTTCTACTAACACGAACCCTGCATTTGATCTATGCATTTATCGCGTAGGACAACTAAAAGCCAACGACAGATTACTATCGTTCTCTGATTTCCTTCACCATAACCTCATTATAGAATCATCCAACACGAGGATGCATGGCCATATTCAGAGTTTTGTTGGTCTGAAAATTATTGACCGCCCTGTTCCGCCTTACGCTGGTGATTCTATATTCTAGGCTACAACTTTTAAAGTTAAAAAGTTTACACATATTGTGCATATAGGAATTATAGATATTCAGCCTTTTTATAAATGATGTTAACGTATTCCAACACACAGCATTCACTTACAACAACGCAAGCCCTACATTTGATCTGCGTATTACTCCTGCAGGAAAACTTAAGACCAACGAAAGCTTGCTATCTTTTTCCGATATCCTTCACCATAGCCTCATTATAGAAGCAGCCAACACAAAGATTGTAGCGACCCCGACAAATCGTCAAATGACGGCGTCATCTACGTATGGTCCCATTTCATGGTCGTAAGTCTTTATAACAAAGTTTGACCGAAAAGTATGTCGCATTCATTTCATAAATAAGGGTGTTTCAAAGTTTACAAAAGTAGTTTCCATAACAAGTACATAACAATGTTTAAAGTTTGTATGAAACACGTGTGACACGATTAAAAGTAGTCAAAAAGACGCTCCACGTATGCAAGTATACTCGACATCCAATGCAAGTATCAAAAAGTATGAGCGGAAGCATATATCACCTAAGTTCAAGGACCTGAGAAGAACATAGAGAATCTGTCAACGAAAACGTTGGTGAAATCATAGGTTTAAATAAGTAAGTGAGTAAAAGTAAGTTGAACCACAAGATTTGCAACATCGATAAAGTCATAGTACATTCTAAAAGTTAATATTCACGAGCACTCAATTATCAAAGCTTAACATTCCATCCGTTGAACCCCGTAATAATAGTGTTAGAACATACACTGTTTCCCGAAAATATATTTCACCCGTAGACGGTAGCGAACCGTCCGAAGTGAGGGTTTGTCAAACCCATATGGCCATATAACATAAGTTCTCGCTTACACCATTTGATGTAACTAATGATAATCGAATTGAGGATTTGTGTTCAAACTCGTATGTAGAATGTTTGTTTTCCCTGTACTTGTGTTCACGTAGTTTAAAAGAACGTTTATGTTTTCTCATCCCAAAAGTAAGTTCAAAAAGAGTAAAAGTGGGACTATGATCTCACCTTGTATGCACGAACCAAAAAGTACTTCGACAAGTAACGTGTGCAAAGAACAATGCTAGTCTTGACCTAAACAAATAGGTTGTATCAATAACGATAGTCACGAAGGGTCAAAGATGTTCAATTAGTCCTATGGCTCGTTACGACTCGATTATATTAGCATGTGAATCAACTAGTCAAGTTTCATGCAAGATACAAGTAAATAATCATGTTAGAAAGGTTGTATAAGTATTTGGTTAAGTTTGACAAAAAGTCAAACTTGGTCGGGTCAAAGTCAACGGAAAGGTCAACATGGTCGGGTCGGGTCTCGGACAAATTTTCTATGCTAGTTATTCATATATAAGCATGTTAAAACAAGTTGCACGTGAATTTGAGGTCTAGAACATGCCAAACATTTTTCGTCAAAAGACTAAGCGAACAGCCAGTTTTAGGCCATTAGGACGGCGTCCCAGATGACTGGACGGCGTCCTATATTGAAGAGTGGGACGGCGTCCTGAGAACCTAGACGGCGTCCAGGTATTAGAAGTGGGACGGCGTCCTGAGTTTCTGGACGGCGTCCTGGTTGGTTTCCAGGCCCTGTTTGCTGCAACTCTAAGTGCACGAACCAACAATCAAACCAACCCAAATTACAAACCGCAAACAATTAGAACATGTATTTTATATCACCGGAAAGGTAATTTGACGAGGAAAACACCTAGACACATTTCATCAAGCAATTCAACACTTACACACCCCAAAACCGCATTTAAACGTCCATAATCAAAGTTCAAGTTCCAAATATGCATTTCATGATTCGGGCAACCGTTTTACATGTATGATATGCCGTTTCGAAGGTGATCAAACACACATTGCAACAAAACACTTAACAACAATATCTCATAGCATTTGACGCATCAAAAGTTCATGTAAAGCATATCAAACCCTAATCCAAGTCACAAAATCACTAATCATGTTCTTGGAGTTTCCTTAATCAACCTATACATCAACATGAAGCTAATGATGCTAGTAACACTTTTAAAACATGCACTTTAACAATCTAACAACATTTGATCATCCAAAATCAAGGATTTAGCAAGCAATTTTCATAATGAACTAGTTACACCAAAAACAACAAATCGAGCATACAAATTACATACACGACATCACAATGAGCCATAGACACTAATTAACATACTTTTAAGTCAAGAACACGAATTTAAAGAAATCTAGTGTTTTAGAAATGTTACCCAAAAGTGATGAAGTTGGTATCAAATCGAAGAGGATGAAGAGAGGATCACGAATATGTATTTTGTTTTGTTGCTAGCTCCTTATTCCGGATTTAGATGATGAATTTGTGTTTGAATGTTGAGAGGATTTGAAAGTAGTAAAAAGAGGAAGAGGAGGTGAAATGAATGGATGAAAAGGGGTTGACTCTTTGACCTAGTCAAATGTTTCAACCTTTGGCAAGTTTGGTCCCTCAACTTTAAACCGGGTGCGGGAATTACCTAAACGAGATAATTCAACGCATATTAACGGGATGTGTTATAAACATATAACGGAATTTAAATAGTTAAACGGAAAAGTAAACGGAAAAAGGCGGGATGTTACATTACCTACACCTTAAAAGAAATTTCGTCCCGAAATTTAGGTAGGCGTAGTAGTCGTTGTTTCTTCCTCGGAATCTGACGTTTCCGGGACCGGGAATAGATGAGGGTGTTTCTTTCGCATTTGATCTTCCCTTTCCCAAGTAAACTCGGGTCCTCTTTTGGCGTTCCATCGGACCTTAACAATCGGGATCCGGCTTTGTTTTAATTCCTTCTCGACGTAGTCCACAATTTCAACCGGTTCCTCCACAAAATGGAGTTTGTCATTAATAGTAAGTTCCTCGAGAGGGACGACGATATCGGGCTCGGCGAGACACTTCTTCAAGTTAGATACATGAAAAGTAGGATGGACGGAGCTTAGTTGAGGCGGAAGGTTTAAACGATAAGCAACGGTTCCAATACGCTCTAAGATTTCGAAAGGACCAACGTACCGCGGATTTAGTTTCCCACGTTTCCCAAAACGGATGACACCTTTCCAAGGTGCGACTTTTAACATGACGCGGTCACCGACTTGAAATTCGAGGTCCTTGCGTCTTTTGTCGGTATAGCATTTTTGACGACTCCGGGCCGTCCGAAGCCTATCTCGGATTTGAAGAATCTTTTCGGTTGTTTCGTGAATGAGTTCGGGCCCGGAAATTTGCACGTCACCCACTTCGGCCCAACAAAGAGGAGAGCGACATTTTCGACCATATAACGCTTCAAAAGGTGCGGCCTTAATACTCGCGTGATAACTATTATTGTAAGAGAATTCGGCGAGAGGTAAGTGATTGTCCCAAGCTTTTCCAAAATCAACAACGCAGGCTCGTAACATATCCTCTAAGGTTTGTATTGTACGTTCACTTTGCCCATCGGTTTGGGGATGATATGCGGTGCTCATGTCCAAACGCGTTCCCAACGCTTCTTGTAACGTACGCCAAAATCTAGAAACGAAACGACCATCTCGGTCGGAGATAATCGATAACGGTACTCCGTGTCGGGCTACAATCTCTTTAATGTAAAGTCGTACAAGTTTCTCCATTTTGTCGGTTTCTTTCATGGCGAGAAAGTGCGCGGATTTGGTGAGACGGTCAACAATGACCCAAATTGTATCATAACCGCCCGACGTTTTCGGTAGTTTGGTGATAAAATCCATCGTGATCCTTTCCCACTTCCATTGCGGGATCTCGGGTTGTTGAAGTAACCCGGACGGTCTTTGGTGTTCGGCTTTGACTTTAGCGCAAGTCAAACAATTGGCGACGTATCTAGCAACCTCCTTTTTGATGTTCGGCCACCAATATTGTTCTTTAAGGTCATGGTACATCTTATTGGCGCCGGGATGAATCGAGTATCGTGATTTGTGGGTTTCGTCTAGGATGAGGTTTCGTAGATCGCCATATCTAGGCACCCAAATTTTTCCGGCGTAATATCGAAGTCCGGTCTCCTTAACTTCGAATCGGGAGACGAGAATGTTTAAAAGTTCGCGTGCGATGTTGTTGTCCTTAAGAGCTTCATCTTGGGCTACCCGAATTTGGCTATTAAGGTTGGAGTGGATGGTGATATTCAAAGCTCGGACACGAAGAGGCACCGCTCTTTCCTTTCGACTTAAGGCATCGGCCACTACATTTGCCTTCCCGGGGTGGTAACGAAGCTCGCAATTATAATCGTTCAAGGTCTCAATCCACCTTCGTTGTCTCATGTTTAGTTGCTTTTGATCGAAGATATGTTGGAGACTTTTGTGATCGGTAAAGATAGTACTCTTGGTACCAAGAAGATGATGTCTCCATAGCTTAAGTGCAAAGGTGACGGCACCGAGTTCAAGATCATGTGTCGTGTAGTTTCGTTCGTGAACCTTGAGTTGTCGAGAGGCATAAGCAATGACTTTCTTTCGTTGCATTAGTACACACCCATAACCGTTTTTCGAGGCATCACAATATACAACAAAATCGTCATTGCCTTCGGGAAGTGACAAGATAGGAGCGGTGGTTAGTTTAGTTTTCAAGATTTGGAAAGCGGTTTCTTGTTCGGATGTCCAAACGAATTTTCGTTCCTTGTGAGTTAACGCGGTTAAAGGACGAGCGATTAGGGAGAAGTCCTTGATGAATTTACGATAGTATCCGGCGAGACCCAAGAATTGACGAATTTGAGTAGGAGTAGTAGGAGTCTCCCATTTACTAATGGCTTCGATTTTTGCGGGATCGACTTTAATGCCTTGATCACTTACAACATGACCAAGAAATTGAACTTCCTTTAACCAAAATTCACACTTGGAGAACTTGGCATATAGTTGCTCTTTTCTCAAGAGCTCGAGCACGAGTCGGAGATGTTCTTTGTGTTCCTCTTCGTTTTTAGAATAGATCAAAATATCATCAATGAACACGATAACGAATTTGTCGAGGTAAGGTTTGCACACGCGGTTCATGAGATCCATGAACACCGCCGGTGCGTTAGTGAGACCGAAAGGCATGACAAGGAATTCATAACTACCATAACGAGTCCGGAAAGCGGTTTTGGAGACATCTTCCCCCTTAACCCTTAGTTGATGATAACCCGAGCGGAGATCGATTTTCGAATATACACAAGACCCTTGTAGTTGATCAAAGAGGTCATCGATGCGAGGAAGAGGATATCGGTTCTTAACCGTCAATTTATTTAGTTCACGATAATCAATGCACATTCGTAGGGATCCGTCTTTCTTCTTGACGAACAAAATCGGAGCGCCCCATGGTGAATGGCTAGGTTGAATGAAACCACGGTCAAGTAGCTCTTGGATTTGACTTTGCAATTCTTGTAATTCGGATGGAGCGAGTCTATACGGTGCACGCGCTACGGGTGCGGCTCCTGGAATAAGATCGATTTGAAATTCAACCGGTCGATGAGGTGGAAGACCCGGTAATTCGTCGGGAAATACATCGGAAAAGTCACTAACAATTGGCACATCTTCGATGCGCTTTTCGTCGGCCTCGACTTTCTTAACGTGAGCAAGAATCGCGAAACAACCCTTGCGAAGTAGCTTTCGAACTTTAAGGCACGAAACGAGATTGAGTCCGGTGCAATTTTTGTCGCCATAGACAATCAATGGTTCACCATTCTCGATAGGAATTCGGATTGCGTGAAGATCGCAAAGAATGTGAGATTTATTTTTGACCATCCAATTCATACCGATTATTACATCAAAACTCCCTAATTCCATGGGTATCAAGTCAATTTCAAATTCCTTACCCAAAATGTTCAAAGTACACCCCCGGTAATATGTGTCGGCACTTAAGAGTTTTCCGTCGGCCACTTCGATGGAATAAGTAGTATCTAAAGGGTGTGGTGGAGTGCAAAGGGTAGGAGCCAAAGTCTTAGACACAAAACATTTATCGGCACCCGAATCGAATAAGCAAGTAACATAAGAGTTGTTGAGAAGAAACATACCCGTGACTAGTTCATTGTCATCTCGGGCTTCCTCGGTGTTGATGTTAAAGGCTCGGCCTCCGTTGTTGGGGTTGGCTTTCTTTTTCGGGCATTCGTTCTTATAATGGCCCGTTTGGCCACATTCGTAACAAGTGACCGTTTTTGGAGGATTGGGCCCCTTTCGAGCAACGGGGGCGGCGCTTGTGCAATTGTTGGCCCTATGACCAACACCTTGGCAACGGTGACAAACTAGCTTGTTACATTCGCCGTGATGATGCTTGTGGCATTTGTTGCAAAAAGGTAAGTTTCCGACATAACCCTTCTTGCCGTCGTTGTTGAAAGGCTTTTTGGTGAAGGTGTTGTTGTAGTTGGTTGATGGAGTGGCTTCCCATTTCCTTTTGTTGCCACCCGACTTGTCCTCGGCCTTAGGAGCCGGCACTACGATTTCGTCAACCGTTTCAATTAGTTGGCGAGCCATGTTCATAGCGGCTTGATGAGTAGCGGGTTTGGATGACATCACCCCTTGTTTGATGCTTTTTGGAAGACCGAGCATGTAGAGCTCAATCCTTTGAGATTCGGGGTTAACAAGATTAGGACACATCAAGGATAGTTCGGCGAAGCGTTGATTATAAGCTTTAAGATCGTTTCCGACCGCTTTCAAAGCTCTTAGTTCTTCCTCAAGCTTTCGGGTTTCTTCGCGCGGAAAATATTCAACAATCATCTTTTCCCTTAGATCGGCCCAAGAGAGGGCATGAGCTTCATCGGTACCCACCGATTGAACATAGGTGTTCCACCATGTTAGAGCAATTCCGGAGAAAGTGTGGGTGGAGTATTTGACCTTGTCTTGATCCCGACAACCGCTTATGCTAAAGACGGCCTCGGTTTGTTCAAACCAACGAGTAAGCACAACCGGTCCCCCGGTTCCATCATAAGTGTGAGGTTTGCACCCCATGAAAGCTTTGTAGGAGCACCCTTCGCTAGAGTTACCGGCTCCTTGGTTATTGTTGTTGTGGTTGGTGTTATTGTTGTTGTTAGACGAGTGACCGGCCATGGCCGCATCCACGGCGGTGGCTATCATGCGTTGTAAGGCTTGTTCGGGAGTTTCATTGCGTCGTACACGGCGAGGAGCCATTGTTCCTTCAAAACAAAAGAATACCGTTGGTTAGTATTCTAAATAATACTAACCGTGATATGGGATAAAGATAGAGAGAAAATTATCCTTGACCCGCCTTAAATTCTTTATGTCATAATGTCGGTATGTTCATATGAGTCACCGTAATATAATTTCCGGGAATTATATTACCCTAATTCATATGTGCATTTGACATTACATCATATAGTCAAGGTGGCGTGTCAATTAAATTATATAACGCAAGATTTAGATAGAATAAGAGTAGATATGAGTAGAAGAGTTAGAGTATAAATGCACAATTTGTCAAGTAATTCCTATGTCAAGTCTATATGCCGGTTGTAGTCTAGAATCACCAATGTACCCTATGACTCGGGGTTGACACCAATGAACTCTAAATCCCTACAACCAAAGCTCTGATACCACTTGTAGCGACCCCGACAAATCGTCAAATGACGGCGTCATCTACGTATGGTCCCATTTCATGGTCGTAAGTCTTTATAACAAAGTTTGACCGAAAAGTATGTCGCATTCATTTCATAAATAAGGGTGTTTCAAAGTTTACAAAAGTAGTTTCCATAACAAGTACATAACAATGTTTAAAGTTTGTATGAAACACGTGTGACACGATTAAAAGTAGTCAAAAAGACGCTCCACGTATGCAAGTATACTCGACATCCAATGCAAGTATCAAAAAGTATGAGCGGAAGCATATATCACCTAAGTTCAAGGACCTGAGAAGAACATAGAGAATCTGTCAACGAAAACGTTGGTGAAATCATAGGTTTAAATAAGTAAGTGAGTAAAAGTAAGTTGAACCACAAGATTTGCAACATCGATAAAGTCATAGTACATTCTAAAAGTTAATATTCACGAGCACTCAATTATCAAAGCTTAACATTCCATCCGTAGAACCCCGTAATAATAGTGTTAGAACATACACTGTTTCCCGAAAATATATTTCACCCGTAGACGGTAGCGAACCTTCCGAAGTGAGGGTTTGTCAAACCCATATGGCCATATAACATAAGTTCTCGCTTACACCATCTGATGTAACTAATGATAATCGAATTGAGGATTTGTGTTCAAACTCGTATGTAGAATGTTTGTTTTCCCTGTACTTGTGTTCACGTAGTTTAAAAGAACGTTTATGTTTTCTCATCCCAAAAGTAAGTTCAAAAAGAGTAAAAGTGGGACTATGATCTCACCTTGTATGCATGAACCAAAAAGTACTTCGACAAGTAACGTGTGCAAAGAACAATGCTAGTCTTGACCTAAACAAATAGGTTGTATCAATAACGATAGTCACGAAGGGTCAAAGATGTTCAATTAGTCCTATGGCTCGTTACGACTCGATTATATTAGCATGTGAATCAACTAGTCAAGTTTCATGCAAGATACAAGTAAATAATCATGTTAGAAAGGTTGTATAAGTATTTGGTTAAGTTTGACAAAAAGTCAAACTTGGTCGGGTCAAAGTCAACGGAAAGGTCAACATGGTCGGGTCGGGTCTCGGACAAATTTTCTATGCTAGTTATTCATATATAAGCATGTTAAAACAAGTTGCACGTGAATTTGAGGTCTAGAACATGCCAAACATTTTTCGTCAAAAGACTAAGCGAACAGCCAGTTTTAGGCCATTAGGACGGCGTCCCAGATGACTGGACGGCGTCCTATATTGAAGAGTGGGACGGCGTCCTGAGAACCTAGACGGCGTCCAGGTATTAGAAGTGGGACGGCGTCCTGAGTTTCTGGACGGCGTCCTGGTTGGTTTCCAGGCCCTGTTTGCTGCAACTCTAAGTGCACGAACCAACAATCAAACCAACCCAAATTACAAACCGCAAACAATTAGAACATGTATTTTATATCACCGGAAAGGTAATTTGACGAGGAAAACACCTAGACACATTTCATCAAGCAATTCAACACTTACACACCCCAAAACCGCATTTAAACGTCCATAATCAAAGTTTAAGTTCCAAATATGCATTTCATGATTCGGGCAACCGTTTTACATGTATGATATGCCGTTTCGAAGGTGATCAAACACACATTGCAACAAAACACTTAACAACAATATCTCATAGCATTTGACGCATCAAAAGTTCATGTAAAGCATATCAAACCCTAATCCAAGTCACAAAATCACTAATCATGTTCTTGGAGTTTCCTTAATCAACCTATACATCAACATGAAGCTAATGATGCTAGTAACACTTTTAAAACATGCACTTTAACAATCTAACAACATTTGATCATCCAAAATCAAGGATTTAGCAAGCAATTTTCATAATGAACTAGTTACACCAAAAACAACAAATCGAGCATACAAATTACATACACGACATCACAATGAGCCATAGACACTAATTAACATACTTTTAAGTCAAGAACACGAATTTAAAGAAATCTAGTGTTTTAGAAATGTTACCCAAAAGTGATGAAGTTGGTATCAAATCGAAGAGGATGAAGAGAGGATCACGAATATGTATTTTGTTTTGTTGCTAGCTCCTTATTCCGGATTTAGATGATGAATTTGTGTTTGAATGTTGAGAGGATTTGAAAGTAGTAAAAAGAAGAAGAGGAGGTGAAATGAATGGATGAAAAGGGGTTGACTCTTTGACCTAGTCAAATGTTTCAACCTTTGGCAAGTTTGGTCCCTCAACTTTAAACCGGGTGCGGGAATTACCTAAACGAGATAATTCAACGCATATTAACGGGATGTGTTATAAACATATAACGGAATTTAAATAGTTAAACGGAAAAGTAAACGGAAAAAGGCGGGATGTTACAAAGATGCATGGTCAAATTCAGAGTTTTGTCGGTCTGAGGATTATTGAGCGTCCCGCTCCGCCTATCACTGGTAATTCTGCATTTTACGATACAAGTTGTCACGCAAAACAGTTTATATGTATTGTTCAAAAGTGTACATATATTGTCTATTTAGGAATTATAACCATCCCTCATGCTGAACATAATTCAATAGGCACACCCCACCCATCAGGCCCTCAAAAGACACCCTCCACAGTAACAGGTTGCTTCCATCTTTAAATTGTACCCTTTCCCCCGATCCCGATTATCATCATCTAAAATCCACTTTCTCTTAAACAGGAATAAAACATGGCGATCCCACCGCTCATCAAAGGGGCACTATAAAGCGTGCGGCTATGTCTTCAGGTAATTTGTTTTGTGTTATCACCACTAATTGCCACACTAGCTTTAAAATTAAATTACATTCGTCAAACACACCCACCCGTTATTGGCGATTACCAACACCACTGCTCAGCTTATAATACTTATTAAGCCATCTAAAAAAGTACTTAATTTATATGGCAGGTTCACAAGTGTCTTACTATAACCACGGACCACCTACATTTAAATGCATACATTGCAATGCAACAATGTGGTATGAAGAGAGGAGTAATAAACCCAAAAAAACCGCCAACCCGACTTTCTCCCTTTGTTGTCAAGATGGAAAACTGCTTCTACCCAAGCTCAAGGACCCTCCTATGTTGTTGAAGACATTGCTGGACTATACAGCCACTTCGACAGCAAAATTTAGAGAGCAAATACGCATTTACAACAGCATGTTCTCTTTTACATCGTTCGGTGCACGAATTGACCATTCAGTCAATCATGGGCAAGGCCCTTATAAATTTAGAATAAGCGGTCAAACATATCATAAAATTGGATCCCTTTTGCCCGCAGAAGGAGGACATTCACGATATGCACAACTATATTTTTTTGATACAGAACACGAGGCGAGGAACCAGATGTCTGCCTTTGTAAGTTCCGAGACCCGACACTCGCTTGACGAAAACATAACCAACAACCTAATCAACATGCTGAATCAATACAGTGCTGTTGCTCAAGCATTTCGGATGGCACGCGATTGGTCTACTAACAATAGATCATCGGAATTTCAGCTGTGGTTGCTTGCTAAGGTGACACACTCACGGCAATATAACACCCCTACCATAGCTGAGGTGGCCGCATTGATAACAAGTGACTTTGGGCAGTGTACGGCTTCAAGGGATAACATTGTGCAGGAAAAAAATTGCCCGCCGAAAAGGATATCAGAACTGTACCAACTATATATGGCGTTGCAGTACCCTTTATTATTTCCATATGGTGAAACAGGGTATCACGAAGAAATCCCCTATCGTAATAACAATGGACGACGGAAAACTAATAGAGAGTTTGTCACCATGCGCGAGTTCTATTGCTATATGATTCAGCAATGTGAAAATGAAGGCACCACCCTACTTAGAGGTGGACGTTTATTTCAACAATATTTAGTCGATGCATACACAGCTGTAGAAGAACAAAGGCTTAAATGGCTAAGGAATCACCAAAATGAGCTACGCCTCGACCTATATAATAATGTGTGTGACGCTGTTACGCGCGGCGACACGAAGGCGATGTCAATAGGAAAAAGAATCATTCTACCAGCTTCACATACCGGTAGCCCACGATATATGGTTCAGAACTACCAAGACGCAATGGCACTTTGTCGAGAGTTTGATAATCCAGATTTGTTCATCACCTTTACATCTAACCCTAAATGGCCAGAAATTGAAGGCATGCTGTCTTATATAGAAGGTCAGCGACCACCGGATCGGCCAGACATTGTTGCAAGAATGTTCAAGCAAAAGCTTGACTCGCTCATGAATGATATAATGAAAGCTCGTATATTTGGCACAACAGAAGCATGTATCACCTCTAGATCCTTACGTACACAATTAAACCTTTTTACCTTTTAAACTCCCCGTTAGGACGACATTTTGTTTACATACCCTGCTTCACAGACCTGCCATGAGCCTGTATTTAATTTAGAAGGCCTGCTAATTATTAAACATATTACAATTTTCCCCTTTATTCTTAGTTTCTGGTAAGCAGCAAAACCATCATGAAAAAATAAACTCACGAATTAACAAAACTTCTAAATAATGGAGACATTAACCAAATTGCCCTACACTTTAGTAAACGTCTGACCACCTACTATTAGCACGAAAATATACACCATACACAGTTTCTTTAACTACCTTCATTCTAATACTATTTGTGTAGTGACCCGAACTTTTCCATGTTTATATATAATAATTGAGATTGATGTTTACATGATTAAATGTTTCCAACATGTTAAGCAATCAAACTTGTTAAGACTTGATTAATTGAAATAGGTTTCATATAGACAATTGACCACCCAAGTTGACCGGTGATTCACGAACGTTAAAACTTGTAAAAAAACTATATGATGACATATATATGGTTATATATATAGTTAACATGATATTATGATAAGTAAACATATCATTAATTATATTAACAATGAACTACATATGTAAAAACAAGACTACTAACTTAATGATTTTGAAACGAGACATATATGTAACGTTTATCGTTGTAACGACATTTAATGTATATATATCATATTAAGAGATATTCGTACATCATAATATCATGATAATATAATAATTTAAAATCTCTTTTGTTATTATAAACATTGGGTTAACAACATTTAACAAGATCGTTAACCTAAAGGTTTCAAAACAACACTTACATGTAACGACTAACGATGACTTAACGACTCAGTTAAAATGTATATACATGTAGTGTTTTAATATGTATTTATACACTTTTGAAAGACTTCAATACACTTATCAAAATACTTCTACTTAACAAAAATGCTTACAATTACATTCTCGTTCAGTTTCATCAACAATTCTACTCGTATGCACCCGTATTCGTACTCGTACAATACACAGCTTTTAGATGTATGTACTATTGGTATATACACTCCAATGATCAGCTCTTAGCAGCCCATGTGAGTCACCTAACACATGTGGGAACCATCATTTGGCAACTAGCATGAAATATCTCATAAGATTACAAAAATATGAGTAATCATTCATGACTTATTTACATGAAAACAAAATTACATATCCTTTATATCTAATCCATACACCAACGACCAAAAACACCTACAAACACTTTCATTCTTCAATTTTCTTCATCTAATTGAACTCTCTCAAGTTCTATCTTCAAGTTCTAAGTGTTCTTCATAAATTCCAAAAGTTCTAGTTTCATAAAATCAAGAATACTTTCAAGTTTGCTAGCTCACTTCCAATCTTGTAAGGTGATCATCCAACCTCAAGAAATCTTTGTTTCTTACAGTAGGTTATCATTCTAATACAAGGTAATAATCATATTCAAACTTTGGTTCAATTTCTATAACTATAACAATCTTATTTCAAGTGATGATCTTACTTGAACTTGTTTTCGTGTCATGATTTTGCTTCAAGAACTTTGAGCCATCCAAGGATCCATTGAAGCTAGATCCATTTTTCTCTTTTCCAGTAGGTTCATCCAAGGAACTTAAGGTAGTAATGATGTTCATAACATCATTCGATTCATACATATAAAGCTATCTTATTCGAAGGTTTAAACTTGTAATCACTAGAACATAGTTTAGTTAATTCTAAACTTGTTCGCAAACAAAAGTTAATCCTTCTAACTTGACTTTTAAAATCAACTAAACACATGTTCTATATCTATATGATATGCTAACTTAATGATTTAAAACCTGGAAACACGAAAAATACCGTAAAACCGGATTTACGCCGTCGTAGTAACACCGCGGGCTGTTTTGGGTTAGTTAATTAAAAACTATGATAAACTTTGATTTAAAAGTTGTTATTCTGAGAAAATGATTTTTATTATGAACATGAAACTATATCCAAAAATTATGGTTAAACTCAAAGTGGAAGTATGTTTTCTAAAATGGTCACCTAGACGTCGTTCTTTCGACTGAAATGACTACCTTTACAAAAACGACTTGTAACTTATTTTTCCGACTAGAAACCTATACTTTTTTTGTTTAGATTCATAAAATAGAGTTCAATATGAAACCATAGCAATTTGATTCACTCAAAACGGATTTAAAATGAAGAAGTTATGGGTAAAACAAGATTGGATAATTTTTCTCATTTTAGCTACGTGAAAATTGGTAACAAATCTATTCCAACCATAACTTAATCAACTTGTATTATATATTATGTAATCTTGAGATACCATAGACACGTATACAATGTTTCGACCTATCATGTCGACACATCTATATATATTTCGGAACAACCATAGACACTCTATATGTGAATGTTGGAGTTAGCTATACAGGGTTGAGGTTGATTCCAAAATATATATAGTTTGAGTTGTGATCAATACTGAGATACGTATACACTGGGTCGTGGATTGATTCAAGATAATATTTATCGATTTATTTCTGTACATCTAACTGTGGACAACTAGTTGTAGGTTACTAACGAGGACAGCTGACTTAATAAACTTAAAACATCAAAATATATTAAAAGTGTTGTAAATATATTTTGAACATACTTTGATATATATGTATATATTGTTATAGGTTCGTGAATCAACCAGTGGCCAAGTCTTACTTCCCGACGAAGTAAAAATCTGTGAAAGTGAGTTATAGTCCCACTTTTAAAATCTAATATTTTTGGGATGAGAATACATGCAGGTTTTATAAATGATTTACAAAATAGACACAAGTACGTGAAACTACATTCTATGGTTGAATTATCAAAATCGAATATGCCCCTTTTTATTAAGTCTGGTAATCTAAGAATTAGGGAACAGACACCCTAATTGACGCGAATCCTAAAGATAGATCTATTGGGCCTAACAAACCCCATCCAAAGTACCGGATGCTTTAGTAATTCGAAATTTATATCATATCCGAAGGGTGTCCCGGAATGATGGGGATATTCTTATATATGCATCTTGTTAATGTCGGTTACCAGGTGTTCACCATATGAATGATTTTTATCTCTATGTATGGGATGTGTATTAAAATATGAAATCTTGTGGTCTATTATTATGATTTGATATATATAGGCTAAACCTATAACTCACCAACATTTTTGTTGACGTTTTAAGCATGTTTATTCTCAGGTGATTATTAAGAGCTTCCGCTGTCGCATACTTAAATAAGGACGAGATTTGGAGTCCATGCTTGTATGATATTGTGTAAAAACTGCATTCAAGAAACTTATTTTATTGTAACATATTTGTATTGTAAACCATTATGTAATGGTCGTGTGTAAACATGATATTTTAGATTATCATTATTTGATAATCTACGTAAAGCTTTTTAAACCTTTATTGATGAAATAAAGGTTATGGTTTGTTTTAAAATGAATGCAGTCTTTGAAAAACGTCTCATATAGAGGTCAAAACCTCGCAACGAAATCAATTAATATGGAACGTTTTTAATCAATAAGAACGGGACATTTCAGTTGGTATCAGAGCGTTGGTCTTAGAGAACCAGAAAATTTGCATTAGTGTGTCTTATCGAGTTTGTTAGGATGCATTAGTGATTTTGGACTTCGACCGTGTTTTCTTTAAAAATGATTGCTTAACATTTTTGTTGGAAACTATATATTTTTAACATATGAATATTATGTGATATATTAATCTCTTAACGTGTTTGATATTATGTGATAGATGTCTACCTCTAGAACAAGTCCCATTAACTCACCTAATAATAATGAAGAGTCAAATGTAAATTGGAATGATTCGTGGACTGATTCACAAGTTCCCGAAGAGGAACCGGAAGAAGAGTCGGAACCGGAAGAAGAATCGGAACCGGAAGAAGAATCGGAACCGGAAGAAGAATCGGAACCGGTGGGGGAAATAATAAAATGGTTAAGTAAAAGAGAATCCTCAACCAACCGACCAAGGTTAATTATGGTCAATGGTGTTTCCGCCAAGGAAGCAAAATATTGGGAGGATTACCAATTCTCCGATGAATCGGATTCCGACGAGAATTCCAATGATGTTATAGAAATTACCCCAACTGAATTTAAAAAGGCAAAAGAAAATAATAAGGGAAAGGGCATAAAAATAGAGAAATATAATTCCAACCCCGATGAACTTTATATGTATCGTCAACCCCCGAAGTCCTTAAGTTGTAACAATGACCCGGGAACCTCTAAACCACCAGGTTTTTCTAAACCAATGTGGACAACGACGGCTCGTATTAGGGGAACATCATATATCCCTAGAAACTTGGCAAAACGAACCAAAACCGAAGAAGAAGAAACGAGCGAGTCGGAATAAGATAGTTGTATTCGTGTGGTGTAATATATGTAATATAGTGTTCTTATGCTTTATGATATATGTAAAAAAAATTGCTTGTATTAATAAGTATTTTTTTATGAATCTAACTCTTGTCTATTTTACAGTTTAAAAACACAAAATGGATAGACAACCCAATATTTTAAGAGACCTACCCGGAGACATGATTGATGAAATCTTGTCTAGAGTCGGCCAGAATTCCTCGGCACAACTATTTAAGGCGAGATCAGTTTGTAAGACATTCGAAGAACGTTCCAAGAATGTCTTGGTTTATAAGAGACTTTCGTTTGAAAGATGGGGGATATCACATTGGGAAACCCATAAGTTACGATGTGTTTACTTTGACGCATATATTGCGGGGAACCCAAATGCTATTTTACGCAACGGGTTAAGAAATTATTTTGACTCAATATATCCGAATATTGGACTTCGTGATTTAGAAAAAGCGGCTAACATGCAACATAAAGAAGCATGTTATGCTTACGGATTAGTAATGTTCGCTTCTCACCAAAGTGAGAACAAGAACATCGGACTACAACTATTAAACAAAACGTTTCCACAAGTGACGGAGTCGGTAATTGGGGTAAGAAATGAGGTTTTTAGATTATTACGGGACTGTTGGACATTACGTAACCCTCGTCCCTTTGACGACGTTACAACACGCTGTCTTATCAACGGCCATAACGGTTATGTTCCACAAGACCAAGGATGGGAAGTAGTCCTAGTAAAACCAGAATGCATGACTTGTTTCTGGACGTATGAATTACGTGTCTTTATTACCTTTGCTGAACGACTTGTGTACTAGCTAGAATTATCTTCACAACTATCTTGTATCAAAGTTATTGTGTGCTATATTTCATGCTTTATGTAAAATAAGCGGTATTGTAAGTTTGTAAAATATTGTATAAAAGTTTGAACGTGAAATATTATTATAATCAGTTTTTCATATAGAATTGTAGTAGTTGAATTGTATATTAGCTACTAAGTATGAACTTAACGGGTAGGTACTACCCGAATTTAAACTTATAAAACGCTAATATGAAGAAAAAGCTTTTATAAATGAGTTCATATTATGCTACGAAATACTATTAACTACTCTTAATATTCTGTATGATTAACTTGTTCCATTTGACTATTTTGAAGGAAATGGCACCGACTACTCGACACACCGTGAATATGAATGAAGAGGAATTCCGTACTTTTCTAGCTTCAAACATAGCCGCAGTACAGGCTGCGCTACATAGCAACAATAACCTTGGATCTGGCAGTACATGAAATCGTTTAGGATGCACCTACAAAGAATTCACTGCCTGCAAACCTTTGGAATTTGATGGAACCGAAGGACCGATCGGATTGAAACGGTGGACCGAGAAGGTCGAATCGGTGTTTGCCATAAGTAAGTGTACTGAAGAGGACAAAGTGAAGTACGCTACGCATACCTTCACAGGTTCTGCGTTAACATGGTGGAATACCTATCTAGAGCAAGTGGGACAAGATGATGCGTACGCACTACCGTGGTCAGCATTCAAGCACTTGATGAACGAGAAGTACCGTCCCAGAACCGAGGTCAATAAGCTCAAGACAGAACTTAGAGGGTTACGAACCCAAGAATTTGATATTACCACGTACGAAAGACGATTCACAGAATTGTGCCTATTGTGTCCGGGAGCATTCGAAGATGAGGAAGAGAAGATCGACGCGTTTGTGAAAGGATTACCGGAAAGAATCCAAGAAGATATAAGTTCACACGAGCCCGCCTCCATACAACAGGCATGTAGAATGGCTCACAAACTAGTGAACCAGATTGAAGAAAGAATTAAAGAACAGACTGCTGAAGAGGCCAATGTGAAGCAAGTCAAAAGAAAGTGGGAGGAAAATGGTGATAAGAATCACCAATACAACAACAACAGCAATTACAACAATAATCGCAACAATTATCCCAACAATCGCAACATCAATCGCAACTACAACAAACGGCCCAACAACAACAACAACAACAACAACAACAACAACAACAACAACAGCAACTACAACAATCATCCCAATAACAATAATAACCGCAACAACAACAACAATCAGAAGCAACTATGCCAAAGGTGTGAAAAGAATCACTCGGGGTTCTGCACCAAATTTTGCAACAAGTGTAAAAGAAATGGTCATAGCGCGGCGAAGTGTGAGGTCTACGGACCAGGGGTTAATAGAACGAAAGGAACAAATGGTGTCGGAACGAGTAATGGCGGAGCAAGTAGTGTCGGAGCAAGTTATGCCAATGTAGTTTGTTATAAATGTGGAAAACCAGGCCACATTATTAGAAATTGCCCGAACCAGGAGAACACGAATGGACAAGGCCGTGGAAGAGTTTTCAATATTAATGCGGTAGAGGCACAGGAAGACCCGGAGCTTGTTACGGGTACGTTTCTTATTGACAATAAATCTGCTTACGTTTTATTTGATTCGGGTGCGGATAGAAGCTATATGAGTAGAGATTTTTGTGCTAAATTAAGTTGTCCATTGACGCCTTTGGATAGTAAATTTTTACTCGAATTAGCAAATGGTAAATTAATTTCAGCAGATAATATATGTCGGAATCGAGAAATTAAACTGGTTAGCGAAACATTTAAGATTGATTTGATACCAGTAGAGTTAGGGAGTTTTGATGTGATAATCGGTATGGACTGGTTGAAAGAAGTGAAAGCAGAGATCGTCTGTTACAAAAATGCAATTCGCATTATACGAGAAAAAGGAAAACCCTTAATGGTGTACGGAGAAAAGGGCAACACGAAGCTACATCTTATTAGTAATTTGAAGGCACAAAAACTAATAAGAAAAGGTTGCTATGCTGTTCTAGCACACGTCGAGAAAGTACAAACTGAAGAAAAGAGCATCAATGATGTTCCCATTGCAAAAGAATTTCCCGATGTATTTCCGAAAGAATTACCGGGATTACCCCCACATCGATCCGTTGAATTCCAAATAGATCTTGTACCAGGAGCTGCACCAATAGCTCGTGCTCCTTACAGACTCGCACCCAGCGAGATGAAAGAACTGCAAAGCCAATTACAAGAACTTTTAGAGCGTGGTTTCATTCGACCAAGCACATCACCGTGGGGAGCTCCTGTTTTGTTTGTCAAGAAGAAAGATGGTACATTCAGGTTGTGTATCGACTACCGAGAGTTGAACAAACTTACCATCAAGAACCGCTACCCACTACCGAGAATCGACGACTTATTTGATCAACTACAAGGCTCGTCTGTTTATTCAAAGATTGACTTACGTTCCGGGTATCATCAAATGCGGGTGAAAGAAGATGATATTCCAAAGACTGCTTTCAGAACACGTTACGGTCATTACGAGTTTATGGTCATGCCGTTTGGTTTAACTAATGCACCAGCTGTGTTCATGGACCTTATGAACCGAGTGTGTGGACCATACCTTGACAAGTTTGTCATTGTTTTCATTGATGACATACTTATTTACTCAAAGAATGACCAAGAACACGGTGAACATTTGAGAAAGGTGTTAGAAGTATTGAGGAAGGAAGAATTGTACGCTAAGTTTTCAAAGTGTGCATTTTGGTTGGAAGAAGTTCAATTCCTCGGTCACATAGTGAACAAAGAAGGTATTAAGGTGGATCCGGCAAAGATAGAAACTGTTGAAAAGTGGGAAACCCCGAAAACTCCGAAACACATACGCCAGTTTTTAGGACTAGCTGGTTACTACAGAAGGTTCATCCAAGACTTTTCCAGAATAGCAAAACCCTTGACTGCATTAACGCATAAAGGGAAGAAATTTGAATGGAATGATGAACAAGAGAAAGCGTTTCAGTTGTTGAAGAAAAAGCTAACTACGGCACCTATATTGTCATTGCCTGAAGGGAATGATGATTTTGTGATTTATTGTGATGCATCAAAGCAAGGTCTCGGTTGTGTATTAATGCAACGAACGAAGGTGATTGCTTATGCGTCTAGACAATTGAAGATTCACGAACAAAATTATACGACGCATGATTTGGAATTAGGCGCGGTTGTTTTTGCATTAAAGACTTGGAGGCACTACTTATATGGGGTCAAAAGTATTATATATACCGACCACAAAAGTCTTCAACACATATTTAATCAGAAACAACTGAATATGAGGCAGCGTAGGTGGATTGAATTATTGAATGATTACGACTTTGAGATTCGTTACCACCCGGGGAAGGCAAATGTGGTAGCCGATGCCTTGAGCAGGAAGGATAGAGAACCCATTCGAGTAAAATCTATGAATATAATGATTCATAATAACATTACTACTCAAATAAAGGAGGCGCAACAAGGAGTTTTAAAAGAGGGAAATTTAAAGGATGAAATACCCAAAGGATCGGAGAAGCATCTTAATATTCGGGAAGACGGAACCCGGTATAGGGCTGAAAGGATTTGGGTACCAAAATTTAGAGATATGAGAGAAATGGTACTTAGAGAAGCTCATAAAACCAGATACTCAATACATCCTGGAACGGGGAAGATGTACAAGGATCTCAAGAAACATTTTTGGTGGCCGGGTATGAAAGCCGATGTTGCTAAATACGTAGGAGAATGTTTGACGTGTTCTAAGGTCAAAGCTGAGCATCAGAAACCATCAGGTCTACTTCAACAACCCGAAATCCCAGAATGGAAATGGGAAAACATTACCATGGATTTCATCACTAAATTGCCAAGGACTGCAAGTGGTTTTGATACTATTTGGGTAATAGTTGATCGTCTCACCAAATCAGCACACTTCCTACCAATAAGAGAAGATGACAAGATGGAGAAGTTAGCACGACTGTATTTGAAGGAAGTCGTATCCAGACATGGAATACCAATCTCTATTATCTCTGATAGGGATGGCAGATTTATTTCAAGATTCTGGCAGACATTACAGCAAGCATTAGGAACTCGTCTAGACATGAGTACTGCCTATCATCCACAAACTGATGGGCAGAGCGAAAGGACGATACAAACGCTTGAAGACATGCTACGAGCATGTGTTATTGATTTTGGAAACAGTTGGGATCGACATCTACCGTTAGCAGAATTTTCCTACAACAACAGCTACCATTCAAGCATTGAGATGGCACCGTTTGAAGCACTTTATGGTAGAAAGTGCAGGTCTCCGATTTGTTGGAGTGATGTGGTGGATAGACAGATTACGGGTCCGGAGATTATACAAGAAACTACCGAGAAGATCATCCAAATTCAACAACGGTTGAAAACCGCCCAAAGTCGACAAAAGAGCTACGCTGACATTAAAAGAAAAGATATAGAATTTGAAATTGGAGAGATGGTCATGCTTAAAGTTGCACCTTGGAAAGGCGTTGTTCGATTTGGTAAACGAGGGAAATTAAATCCAAGGTATATTGGACCATTCAAGATTATTGATCGTGTCGGACCAGTAGCTTACCGACTTGAGTTACCTCAACAACTCGCGGCTGTACATAACACTTTCCACGTCTTGAATTTGAAGAAATGTTTTGCTAAAGAAGATCTCACTATTCCGTTAGATGAAATCCAAATCAACGAAAAACTTCAATTCATCGAAGAACCCGTCGAAATAATGGATCGTGAGGTTAAAAGACTTAAGCAAAACAAGATACCAATTGTTAAGGTTCGATGGAATGCTCGTAGAGGACCCGAGTTCACCTGGGAGCGTGAAGATCAGATGAATAAGAAATACCCGCATCTATTTCCAGAAGATTCGTCAACACCTTCAACAGCTTAAAATTTCGGGACGAAATTTATTTAACGGGTAGGTACTGTAGTGACCCGAACTTTTCCATGTTTATATATAATAATTGAGATTGATGTTTACATGATTAAATGTTTCCAACATGTTAAGCAATCAAACTTGTTAAGACTTGATTAATTGAAATAGGTTTCATATAGACAATTGACCACCCAAGTTGACCGGTGATTCACGAACGTTAAAACTTGTAAAAAAACTATATGATGACATATATATGGTTATATATATAGTTAACATGATATTATGATAAGTAAACATATCATTAATTATATTAACAATGAACTACATATGTAAAAACAAGACTACTAACTTAATGATTTTGAAACGAGACATATATGTAACGTTTATCGTTGTAACGACATTTAATGTATATATATCATATTAAGAGATATTCGTACATCATAATATCATGATAATATAATAATTTAAAATCTCTTTTGTTATTATAAACATTGGGTTAACAACATTTAACAAGATCGTTAACCTAAAGGTTTCAAAACAACACTTACATGTAACGACTAACGATGACTTAACGACTCAGTTAAAATGTATATACATGTAGTGTTTTAATATGTATTTATACACTTTTGAAAGACTTCAATACACTTATCAAAATACTTCTACTTAACAAAAATGCTTACAATTACATTCTCGTTCAGTTTCATCAACAATTCTACTCGTATGCACCCGTATTCGTACTCGTACAATACACAGCTTTTAGATGTATGTACTATTGGTATATACACTCCAATGATCAGCTCTTAGCAGCCCATGTGAGTCACCTAACACATGTGGGAACCATCATTTGGCAACTAGCATGAAATATCTCATAAGATTACAAAAATATGAGTAATCATTCATGACTTATTTACATGAAAACAAAATTACATATCCTTTATATCTAATCCATACACCAACGACCAAAAACACCTACAAACACTTTCATTCTTCAATTTTCTTCATCTAATTGAACTCTCTCAAGTTCTATCTTCAAGTTCTAAGTGTTCTTCATAAATTCCAAAAGTTCTAGTTTCATAAAATCAAGAATACTTTCAAGTTTGCTAGCTCACTTCCAATCTTGTAAGGTGATCATCCAACCTCAAGAAATCTTTGTTTCTTACAGTAGGTTATCATTCTAATACAAGGTAATAATCATATTCAAACTTTGGTTCAATTTCTATAACTATAACAATCTTATTTCAAGTGATGATCTTACTTGAACTTGTTTTCGTGTCATGATTTTGCTTCAAGAACTTTGAGCCATCCAAGGATCCATTGAAGCTAGATCCATTTTTCTCTTTTCCAGTAGGTTCATCCAAGGAACTTAAGGTAGTAATGATGTTCATAACATCATTCGATTCATACATATAAAGCTATCTTATTCGAAGGTTTAAACTTGTAATCACTAGAACATAGTTTAGTTAATTCTAAACTTGTTCGCAAACAAAAGTTAATCCTTCTAACTTGACTTTTAAAATCAACTAAACACATGTTCTATATCTATATGATATGCTAACTTAATGATTTAAAACCTGGAAACACGAAAAACACCGTAAAACCGGATTTACGCCGTCGTAGTAACACCGCGGGCTGTTTTGGGTTAGTTAATTAAAAACTATGATAAACTTTGATTTAAAAGTTGTTATTCTGAGAAAATGATTTTTATTATGAACATGAAACTATATCCAAAAATTATGGTTAAACTCAAAGTGGAAGTATGTTTTCTAAAATGGTCACCTAGACGTCGTTCTTTCGACTGAAATGACTACCTTTACAAAAACGACTTGTAACTTATTTTTCCGACTAGAAACCTATACTTTTTTTGTTTAGATTCATAAAATAGAGTTCAATATGAAACCATAGCAATTTGATTCACTCAAAACGGATTTAAAATGAAGAAGTTATGGGTAAAACAAGATTGGATAATTTTTCTCATTTTAGCTACGTGAAAATTGGTAACAAATCTATTCCAACCATAACTTAATCAACTTGTATTATATATTATGTAATCTTGAGATACCATAGACACGTATACAATGTTTCGACCTATCATGTCGACACATCTATATATATTTCGGAACAACCATAGACACTCTATATGTGAATGTTGGAGTTAGCTATACAGGGTTGAGGTTGATTCCAAAATATATATAGTTTGAGTTGTGATCAATACTGAGATACGTATACACTGGGTCGTGGATTGATTCAAGATAATATTTATCGATTTATTTCTGTACATCTAACTGTGGACAACTAGTTGTAGGTTACTAACGAGGACAGCTGACTTAATAAACTTAAAACATCAAAATATATTAAAAGTGTTGTAAATATATTTTGAACATACTTTGATATATATGTATATATTGTTATAGGTTCGTGAATCAACCAGTGGCCAAGTCTTACTTCCCGACGAAGTAAAAATCTGTGAAAGTGAGTTATAGTCCCACTTTTAAAATCTAATATTTTTGGGATGAGAATACATGCAGGTTTTATAAATGATTTACAAAATAGACACAAGTACGTGAAACTACATTCTATGGTTGAATTATCAAAATCGAATATGCCCCTTTTTATTAAGTCTGGTAATCTAAGAATTAGGGAACAGACACCCTAATTGACGCGAATCCTAAAGATAGATCTATTGGGCCTAACAAACCCCATCCAAAGTACCGGATGCTTTAGTAATTCGAAATTTATATCATATCCGAAGGGTGTCCCGGAATGATGGGGATATTCTTATATATGCATCTTGTTAATGTCGGTTACCAGGTGTTCACCATATGAATGATTTTTATCTCTATGTATGGGATGTGTATTAAAATATGAAATCTTGTGGTCTATTATTATGATTTGATATATATAGGCTAAACCTATAACTCACCAACATTTTTGTTGACGTTTTAAGCATGTTTATTCTCAGGTGATTATTAAGAGCTTCCGCTGTCGCATACTTAAATAAGGACGAGATTTGGAGTCCATGCTTGTATGATATTGTGTAAAAACTGCATTCAAGAAACTTATTTTATTGTAACATATTTGTATTGTAAACCATTATGTAATGGTCGTGTGTAAACAGGATATTTTAGATTATCATTATTTGATAATCTACGTAAAGCTTTTTAAACCTTTATTGATGAAATAAAGGTTATGGTTTGTTTTAAAATGAATGCAGTCTTTGAAAAACGTCTCATATAGAGGTCAAAACCTCGCAACGAAATCAATTAATATGGAACGTTTTTAATCAATAAGAACGGGACATTTCAATTTGAGCTCATGTTCGTTTAAAAAAGAATGCGATCATAATATCCCATGAATTATTTTGTTGCAGGTATATACATTATTGAATTTCAAAAACGCGTATTGCCCCATGTCCACATGTTAATTTGGCTAACCCGTGATTGCAAATGCAAGAGCCCATCAGACATTGACGATATCATATCCGCTGAAATTCCATCTCAGACTCATGACCCAGAAGCGTACAAAGCTGTTACCGAGTACATGTTACATGGGCCTTGCGGAGGAAAAAATACAGACGCACCTTGCATGGTTGACAGAAAATGCTCGAAAAATTTTCCTAAGCCCTATTATGCGGAAACGACAATAGATGAGGATGGATATGCAAACTACAGGCGGAGGAACAATGGAGAAAAAGTAAGCAAAGGCAAAAATACGCTTGACAATAGCTTCGTTGTGCCTTACAACAGATTCCTCCTCCTCAAATACAATGCACATATTAATGTGGAATGGTGTAATAGATCTCGGGCTATCAAGTACTTATTTAAATATTTAAACAAAGGGCCCGACCGAGCAATAATAGTGATACAAGAAAATCTAACTCCTATAGAAAACTCCTCTGTTGAAAAAGTAACCGAAGTTGATGAAATTCAAAATTACTTAGATTGTCGCTATCTATCACCATGCGAGGCTGTTTGGAGAATGTTTTCCTTTGACATCCACTTTTCACAGCCATCAGTTATCAAATTGTCCTACCATTTACCAAATCAGCAGGCTATCACCGTACACGATTCAGAAAACCTACCAGCACTGTTACATAGGGAAAGCATCAAGGAAACCATGTTCACGCAGTGGTTTGAACTAAACAACCGAGACCAGAAAGCAAGAAACTTGACATACGCAAAAATTCCTATACATTACGTATGGAATCAGGACGCAAAAGAATGGGCCCCTCGAAAACAAAGATGGTGTATTGGACGTATTGTGTACTCAAATCCTGCGTCGGGCGAGCGTTATTATCTCAGGATGTTTGTAAATATAGTCAAAGGTCCCCGATCATTTGAAGATATTCGTAGAGTCGACGGAACATTACATCCCACATTTAAAGACGCTTGCTTTGCCTACGGGTTGATAAATGATGATAAAGAATGGACAGAGGCAATATCCGAGGCAACATTGTGGGCATCTGGTTCACAACTTCGCGATTTGTTTGTCACCATTTTTCTTTTTTGCAACGTTAGTAAACCGCTCAACCTATGGGAAAAGCACTGGGAAGCGTTAGCAGATGACATTTTGCGTAAAAAAAGAAAGTTGTACAACTACCCAGAATTAATCCTAAGTGAGGCCCAGGTCAGAAATTATTGCTTGGTGGAAATACAAGCAATCTTAAATAAAAATGGTAAATCTTTATCGGATTACCCGGATCTCCCACAGCCCGACCAATCCCTCCTGAACCACCTGGATAACCGTCTTATTCGAGAAGAATTAAACTACAATCTTAAAGAAATGGAAACCCTTCATAACAACTTGTATACCTCCCTCAACCCGGAACAACTTATTATTTATCAGGTGCAGCTGTAACAGAAAAAAAGGGAGGTCTATTTTTCCTCTATGGCCCTGGGGGTACAGGAAAAACCTTCGTTTACAACACCATTCTGACCAAACTAAGATCCGAGAAGATGATCGTTCTTGCAGTGGCTTCGTCAGGTACACTTCCTCTTAAAAATTACTATCTATACACATATACATCATGTTCATATTAAATCTATACAACACAACCTCAGCAGGCCAAATTTCCTACTGTCATCCTGAAATGATTTTACATGCCTCTTATATTACTGTCTAATTTACTCTCAAAGATTAAATAATTTTTCCCATTTTTAATTGTAATAATTATGGAATTGGCTATCACATATGCATCAGATCTTATTGTCAACAGTGAAACTATTAGTAGTTTAGGAAGAATTTGCCATTTTCATCATATCAGTTATATATACTATTAACATAAAAGTTAAAGATTCATGCACTATTATTTATTTTCAGTCTATATACTTTAGCAAACATGGTATTTTATTTTTAGTATTATTTTTACCCTTAAAACTTTCTTCATTATTATTTTTAGGTTACCAGATAGTTGAGAACCCTAACGTGCCCAAAACCATTATCATATACTTATATCATTATATTTATTTCATGGAAACTGATAGGGGCAGTTTGTCACCAGCAAACATAACACAACAACCGAATACCCTTTTAAAGAAATTTAACTACCCTAACAATCTTAATATGCAGGAATTGCTTCATTGCTTTTGCCAGGGGGTCGGACTGCCCACAGTCGATTTGTCATCCCGTTAGAACTCATGGAAAATAGCACATGTGGTATAAAACAAAAGACACACCTTGCAGACCTGATGCAACAAGCAAGGTTAATAATATGGGATGAAGCTCCCATGACTCAACGATTCGCATTTGAGGCGTTAGATAAAACATTGCGGGATATTTTAGCCGCAAAGGACGAGGCAAACAGAGGCAGGCTCTTTGGAGGTATGCCTATTCTACTAGGAGGTGATTTCAGGCAGATATTACCAGTGATACCAAAGGGCAAAAGACAGGAGGTGATCCAGGCTTGCATTAACCGATCAGATTTATGGAACCATTGTCAACTACACAGGTTGTCGCGAATCATGCGGGTAAATGAATACACTGTAGATGGCCGCGTTGATGCTCGGAAACGGGAATTCAATAAATGGGTCCTAGAAATTGGAGATGGCAAAGTCCCCGCCTTATGTCAAGATGGAGAAGATGAACCAACATGGATAAACATTCCAGAAGAGTTTATTGTTAAATCTGAGAAGCCCCCCATTGAGGCTATCGTAGACACCGTTTTTCCAGATTTCATTCAGAGACATAGAGATGAAGACTATTTACGTGAGAGGGCAATTTTGACCCCAAGAAATGATGACGCTGACCAGATTAATAAACATATGTTTAAGAAGCTAGAATCTCAAACAATGACCTTTCAAAGCTCGGATGAAATATGCAAGGGATCAACAGATGCGCTTGACCAACAACAATCATACCCAGTTGAATTTTTAAATAAGCTCAATTTTCCCGGTGTGCCTCCTCACAAGTTGAAGCTAAAAATAGGCCAACCAATAATGTTGCTACGCAATTTGAACCCCAGCAAAGGCATGTGTAATGGAACCCGGCTTATCATAACGGACTTTCAAAAATTCGTTATTCAGGCTCGCATCATTACTGGCTCCCATATTGGCAACATGGTTATAATACACCGAATAATCCTAACGTCTACCCAATCCAAGTGGCCTTTTGTTATGCAACGCACTCAATTTCCCGTGAAACCATGTTACGCGATGACGATCAACAAAAGCCAGGGGAAATCACTCGAATTGGTCGGCCTATACTTGCCAAAACCAGTATTCAGTCACGGGCAACTATACGTCGCAATGTCGAGAGTAACCGACCCCGCCGGTCTGAAAATAGTCATGGTCAACAAAAACAAGGACGGATTGCATAACCATACAAGGAACGTGGTTTACAAGGAAATTTTCACAAACCTAAATTAGATTATATCCAGGTACATCTTCCGTCTACCTAATCCCATATTTATTTCATGTTTGTACTTATTTTAAAGTTACACCATTTTACTGTTACCTGTAATGAACACATACTTTGTGGCCCCACGTTCACCGTTGGCCGTCGATAGCAGTTTTGTAAATTGCAGAAACCTATTATTCGTCCAGTGTTTTATGCAAAAAAAAAAAAAATCTTTATTTCTCACTGTATTGTCACTTTTATAAATTGATCTTCCTTATTGTCACACTTTCTGTGAAATGTCCCGTTCTTATTGATTAAAAATGTTCCATATTAATTGATTTCGTTGCGAGGTTTTGACCTCTATATGAGACGTTTTTCAAAGACTGCATTCATTTTAAAACAAACCATAACCTTTATTTCATAAATAAAGGTTTAAAAAGCTTTACGTAGATTATCAAATAATGATAATCTAAAATATCCTGTTTACACACGACCATTACATAATGGTTTACAATACAAATATGTTACATCGAAATCAGTTTCTTGAATGCAGTTTTTACACAATATCATTCAAACATGGACTCCAAATCTTGTCCTTATTTTAGTATGCAACAGCGGAAGCTCTTAGTATTTACCTGAGAATAAACATGCTTTAAACGTCAACAAAAATGTTGGTGAGTTATAGGTTTAACCTATATATATCAAATCGTAATAATAGACCACAAGATTTCATATTTCAATACACATCCCATACATAGAGATAAAAATCATTCATATGGTGAACACCTGGTAACCGACATTAACAAGATGCATATATAAGAATATCCCCATCATTTCGGGACACCCTTCGGATATGATATAAATTTCGAAGTACTAAAGCATCCGGTACTTTGGATGGGGCTTGTTGGGCCCGATAGATCTATCTTTAGGATTCGCGTCAATTAGGGTGTCTGTTCCCTAATTCTTAGATTACCAGACTTAATAAAAAGGGGCATATTCGATTTCGATAATTCAACCATAGAATGTAGTTTCACGTACTTGTGTCTATTTTGTAAATCATTTATAAAACCTGCATGTATTCTCATCCCAAAAATATTAGATTTTAAAAGTGGGACTATAACTCACTTTCACAGATTTTTACTTCGTCGGGAAGTAAGACTTGGCCACTGGTTGATTCACGAACCTATAACAATATATACATATATATCAAAGTATGTTCAAAATATATTTACAACACTTTTAATATATTTTGATGTTTTAAGTTTATTAAGTCAGCTGTCCTCGTTAGTAACCTACAACTAGTTGTCCACAGTTAGATGTACAGAAATAAATCGATAAATATTATCTTGAATCAATCCACGACCCAGTGTATACGTATCTCAGTATTGATCACAACTCAAACTATATATATTTTGGAATCAACCTCAACCCTGTATAGCTAACTCCAACATTCACATATAGAGTGTCTATGGTTGTTCCGAAATATATATATAGATGTGTCGACATGATAGGTCGAAACATTGTATACGTGTCTATGGTATCTCAAGATTACATAATATACAATACAAGTTGATTAAGTTATGGTTGGAATAGATTTGTTACCAATTTTCACGTAGCTAAAATGAGAAAAATTATCCAATCTTGTTTTACCCATAACTTCTTCATTTTAAATCCGTTTTGAGTGAATCAAATTGCTATGGTTTCATATTGAACTCTATTTTATGAATCTAAACAGAAAAAGTATAGGTTTATAGTCGGAAAAATAAGTTACAAGTCGTTTTTGTAAAGGTAGTCATTTCAGTCGAAAGAACGACGTCTAGATGACCATTTTAGAAAACATACTTCCACTTTGAGTTTAACCATAATTTTTGGATATAGTTTTATGTTCATAATAAAAATCATTTTCTCAGAATAACAACTTTTAAATCAAAGTTTATCATAGTTTTTAATTAACTAACCCAAAACAGCCCGCAGTGTTACTACGACGGCGTAAATCTGGTTTTACGGTGTTTTTCGTGTTTACAGGTTTTAAATCATTAAGTTAGCATATCATATAGATATAGAACATGTGTTAAGTTGATTTTAAAAGTCAAGTTAGAAGGATTAACTTTTGTTTGCGAACAAGTTTAGAATTAACTAAACTATGTTCTAGTGATTACAAGTTTAAACCTTCGAATAAGATAGCTTTATATGTATGAATCGAATGATGTTATGAACATCATTACTACCTTAAGTTCCTTGGATAAACCTACTGGAAAAGAGAAAAATGGATCTAGCTTCAACGGATCCTTGGATGGCTCGAAGTTCTTGAAGCAGAATCATGACACGAAAACAAGTTCAATTAAGATCATCACTTGAAATAAGATTGTTATAGTTATAGAAATTGAACCAAAGTTTGAATATGATTATTACCTTGTATTAGAATGATAATCTACTGTAAGAAACAAAGATTTCTTGAGGTTGGATGATCACCTTACAAGATTGGAAGTGAGCTAGCAAACTTGAAAGTATTCTTGATTTTATGAAACTAGAACTTTTGGAATTTATGAAGAACACTTAGAACTTGAAGATAGAACTTGAGAGAGATCAATTAGATGAAGAAAATTGAAGAATGAAAGTATTTGTAGGTGTTTGGTCGTTGGTGTATGGATTAGATATAAAGGATATGTAATTTTGTTTTCATGTAAATAAGTCATGAATGATTACTCATATTTTTGTAATTTTATGAGATATTTCATGCTAGTTGCCAAATGATGGTTCCCACATGTGTTAGGTGACTCACATGGGCTGCTAAGATCTGATCATTGGAGTGTATATACCAATAGTACATACATCTAAAAGCTGTGTATTGTACGAGTACGAATACGGGTGCATACGAGTAGAATTGTTGATGAAACTGAACGAGGATGTAATTGTAAGCATTTTTGTTAAGTAGAAGTATTTTGATAAGTGTCTTGAAGTCTTTCAAAAGTGTATGAATACATATTAAAACACTACGTGTATATACATTTTAACTGAGTCGTTAAGTCATCGTTAGTCGTTACATGTAAATGTTGTTTTGAAACCTTTAGGTTAACGATCTTGTTAAATGTTGTTAACCCAATGTTTATAATATCAAAAGAGATTTTAAATTATTATATTATCATGATATTATGATGTACGAATATCTCTTAATATGATATATATACATTAAATGTCGTTACAACGATAATCGTTACATATATGTCTCGTTTCAAAATCATTAAGTTAGTAGTCTTGTTTTTACATATGTAGTTCATTGTTAATATACTTAATGATATGTTTACTTATCATAATATCATGTTAACTATATATATAACCATATATATGTCATCATATAGTTTTTACAAGTTTTAACGTTCGTGAATCACCGGTCAACTTGGGTGGTCAATTGTCTATATGAAACATATTTCAATTAATCAAGTCTTAACAAGTTTGATTGCTTAACATGTTGGAAACATTTAATCATGTAAATATCAATCTCAATTAATATATATAAACATGGAAAAGTTCGGGTCACTACAGTACCTACCCGTTAAATAAATTTCGTCCTGAAATTTTAAGCTGTTGAAGGTGTTGACGAATCTTCTGGAAATAGATGCGGGTATTTCTTCTTCATCTGATCTTCACGCTCCCAGGTGAACTCGGGTCCTCTACGAGCATTCCATCGAACCTTAACAATTGGTATCTTGTTTTGCTTAAGTCTTTTAACCTCACGATCCATTATTTCGACGGGTTCTTCGATGAATTGAAGTTTTTCGTTGATTTGGATTTCATCTAACGGAATAGTGAGATCTTCTTTAGCAAAACATTTCTTCAAATTCGAGACGTGGAAAGTGTTATGTACAGCCGCGAGTTGTTGAGGTAACTCAAGTCGGTAAGCTACTGGTCCGACACGATCAATAATCTTGAATGGTCCAATATACCTTGGATTTAATTTCCCTCGTTTACCAAATCGAACAACGCCTTTCCAAGGTGCAACTTTAAGCATGACCATCTCTCCAATTTCAAATTCTATATCTTTTCTTTTAATGTCAGCGTAGCTCTTTTGTTGACTTTGGGCGGTTTTCAACCGTTGTTGAATTTGGATGATCTTCTCGGTAGTTTCTTGTATAATCTCCGGACCCGTAATCTGTATATCCCCCACTTCACTCCAACAAATCGGAGACCTGCACTTTCTACCATAAAGTACTTCAAACGGCGCCATCTCAATGCTTGAATGGTAGCTGTTGTTGTAGGAAAATTCTGCTAACGGTAGATGTCGATCCCAACTGTTTCCGAAATCAATAACACATGCTCGTAGCATGTCTTCAAGCGTTTGTATCGTCCTTTCGCTCTGCCCATCAGTTTGTGGATGATAGGCAGTACTCATGTCTAGACGAGTTCCTAATGCTTGCTGTAATGTCTGCCAGAATCTTGAAATAAATCTGCCATCCCTATCAGAGATAATAGAGATTGGTATTCCATGTCTGGAGACGACTTCCTTCAAATACAGTCGCGCTAACTTCTCCATCTTGTCATCTTCTCTTATTGGCAGGAAGTGTGCTGATTTGGTGAGACGATCAACTATTACCCAAATAGTATCAAAACCACTTGCAGTCCTTGGCAATTTAGTGATGAAATCCATGGTAATGTTTTCCCATTTCCATTCTGGGATTTCGGGTTGTTGAAGTAGACCTGATGGTTTCTGATGCTCAGCTTTGACCTTATAACACGTCAAACATTCTCCTACGTATTTAGCAACATCGGCTTTCATACCCGGCCACCAAAAATGTTTCTTGAGATCCTTGTACATCTTCCCCGTTCCAGGATGTATTGAGTATCTGGTTTTATGAGCTTCTCTAAGTACCATTTCTCTTTCCGAATCCTTTGGGTATTTCATCCTTTGGGTATTTCATCCTTTAAATATTAAGATGCTGCTCCGATCCTTTGGGTATTTCATCCTTTAAATTTCCTTCTTTTAAAACTCCTTGTTGCGCCTCCTTTATTTGAGTAGTAAGGTTATTATGAATCATTATATTCATAGATTTTACTCGAATGGGTTCTCTGTCCTTCCTGCTCAAGGCATCGGCTACCACATTTTCCTTCCCCGGGTGGTAACGAATATCAAAGTCGTAATCATTCAATAATTCAATCCACCTACGCTGCCTCATATTCAGTTGTTTCTGATTAAATATGTGTTGAAGACTTTTGTGGTCGGTATATATAATACTTTTGACCCCATATAAGTAGTGCCTCCAAGTCTTTAATGCAAAAACAACCGTGCCTAATTCCAAATCATGCGTCGTATAATTTTTCTCGTGAATCTTCAATTGTCTAGACGCATAAGCAATCACCTTCGTTCATTGCATTAATACACAACCGAGACCTTGCTTTGATGCGTCACAATAAATCACAAAATCATCATTCCCTTCAGGCAATGACAATATAGGTGCCGTAGTTAGCTTTTTCTTCAATAACTGAAACGCTTTCTCTTGCTCATCCTTCCATTCAAATTTCTTCCCTTTATGCGTTAATGCAGTCAAGGGTTTTGCTATTCTGGAAAAGTCTTGGATGAACCTTCTGTAGTAACCAGCTAGTCCTAAAAACTGGCGTATGTGTTTCGGAGTTTTCGGGGTTTCCCACTTTTCAACAGTTTTTATCTTTGTCGGATCCACCTTAATACCTTCTTTGTTCACTATGTGACCGAGGAATTGAACTTCTTCCAACCAAAATGCACACTTTGAAAACTTAGCGTACAATTCTTCCTTCCTCAATACTTCTAACACATTTCTCAAATGTTCACAGTGTTCTTGGTCATTCTTTGAGTAAATAAGTATGTCATCAATGAAAACAATGACAAACTTGTCAAGGTATGGTCCACACACTCGGTTCATAAGGTCCATGAACACAGCTGGTGCATTAGTTAAACCAAACGGCATGACCATAAACTCGTAATGACCGTAACGTGTTCTGAAAGCAGTCTTTGGAATATCATCTTCTTTCACCCGCATTTGATGATACCCGGAACGTAAGTCAATCTTTGAATAAACAGACGAGCCTTGTAGTTGATCAAATAAGTCGTCGATTCTCGGTAGTGGGTAGTGGTTCTTGATGGTAAGTTTGTTCAACTCTCGGTAGTCGATACACAACCTGAATGTACCATCTTTCTTCTTGACAAACAAAACAGGAGCTCCCCACGGTGATGTGCTTGGTCGAATGAAACCACGCTCTAAAAGTTCTTGTAATTGGCTTTGCAGTTCTTTCATCTCGCTGGGTGCGAGTCTGTAAGGAGCACGAGCTATTGGTGCAGCTCCTGGTACAAGATCTATTTGAAATTCAACGGATCGATGTGGGGGTAATCCCGGTAATTCTTTCGGAAATACATCGGGAAATTCTTTTGCGACGGGAACATCATTGATGCTCTTTTCTTTAGTTTGTACTTCCTCGACGTGTGCTAGAACAGCATAGCAACCTTTTCTTATTAGTTTTTGTGCCTTCAAATTACTAATAAGATGTAGCTTCGTGTTGCCCTTTTCTCCGTACACCATTAAGGGTTTTCCTTTTTCTCGTATAATGCGAATTGCATTTTTGTAACAAACGATCTCTGCTTTCACTTCTTTCAACCAGTCCATACCGATTATCACATCAAAACTCCCTAACTCTACTGGTATCAAATCAATCTTAAATGTTTCGCTAACCAGTTTAATTTCTCGATTCCGACATATATTATCTGCTGAAATTATTTTACCATTTGCTAATTCGAGTAAAAATTTACTATCCAAAGGCATCAATGGACAACTTAATTTAGCACAAAAATCTCTACTCATATAGCTTCTATCTGCACCCGAATCAAATAAAACGTAAGCAGATTTATTGTCAATAAGAAACGTACCCGTAACAAGCTCCGGGTCTTCCTGTGCCTCTGCCGCATTAATATTGAAAACTCTTCCGCGGCCTTGTCCATTCGTGTTCTCCTGGTTCAGGCAATTTCTAATAATGTGGCCCGGTTTTCCACATTTATAACAAACTACATTGGCATAACTTGCTCCGACACTACTTGCTCCGCCATTACTCGTTCCGACACCATTTGTTCCTTTCGTTCTATTAACCCCTGGTCCGTAGACCTCACACTTCACTGCGCTATGACAATTTCTTTTACACTTGTTGCAAAATTTGGTGCAGAACCCCGAGTGATACTTTTCACACCTTTGGCATAGCTGCTTCTGATTGTTGTTGTTGTTGCGGTTATTATTGTTGTTGGGATGATTGTTGTAGTTGCTGTTGTTGTTGTTGTTGTTGTTGTTGGGCCGTTTGTTGTAGTTGCGATTGATGTTGCGATTGTTGGGATAATTGTTGCGATTATTGTTGTAATTGCTGTTGTTGTTGTATTGGTGATTCTTATCACCGTTTTCCTCCCACTTTCTTTTGACTTGCTTCACATTGGCCTCTTCAGCAGTCTGTTCTTTAATTCTTTCTTCAATCTGGTTCACTAGTTTGTGAGCCATTCTACATGCCTGTTGTATGGAGGCGGGCTCGTGTGAACTTATATCTTCTTGGATTCTTTCCGGTAATCCTTTCACAAACGCGTCGATCTTCTCTTCCTCATCTTCGAATGCTCCCGGACACAATAGGCACAATTCTGTGAATCGTCTTTCGTACGTGGTAATATCAAATCCTTGGGTTCGTAACCCTCTAAGTTCTGTCTTGAGCTTATTGACCTCGGTTCTGGGACGGTACTTCTCGTTCATAGAGTGCTTGAATGCTGACCACGGTAGTGCGTACGCATCGTCTTGTCCCACTTGCGCTAGATAGGTATTCCACCATGTTAACGCAGAACCTGTGAAGGTATGCGTAGCGTACTTCACTTTGTCCTCTTCAGTACACTTACTTATGGCAAACACCGATTCGACCTTCTCGGTCCACCGTTTCAATCCGATCGGTCCTTCGGTTCCATCAAATTCCAAAGGTTTGCAAGCAGTGAATTCTTTGTAGGTGCATCCTACACGATTTCCTGTACTGCTAGATCCAAGGTTATTATTGGTATGTAGCGCAGCCTGTACTGCGGCTATGTTTGAAGCTAGAAAAGTACGGAATTCCTCTTCATTCATATTCACGATGTGTCGAGTAGTCGGTGCCATTTCCTTCAAAATAGTCAAATGGAACAAGTTAATCATACAGAATATTAAGAGTAGTTAATAGTATTTCGTAGCATAATATGAACTCATTTATAAAAGCTTTTTCTTCATATTAGCATTTTATAAGTTTAAATTCGGGTAGTACCTACCCGTTAAGTTCATACTTAGTAGCTAATATACAATTCAACTACTACAATTCTATATGAAAAACTGATTATAATAATATTTCGCGTTCAAACTTTTACACAATATTTTACAAACTTACAATACCGCTTATTTTACATATAGCATGAAATATAGCACACAATAAATTTGATACAAGATGGTTGTGAAGATAATTCTAGCTAGTACACAAGTCGTTCAGCAAAGGCAATAAAGACACGTAATTCATACGTCCATAAACAAGTCATGCATTCTGGTTTTACTAGGACTACTTCCCATCTTTGGTCTTGTGGAACATAACCGTTATGGCCGTTGATAAGACAGCGTGTTGTAACGTCGTCAAAGGGACGAGGGTTACGTAATGTCCAACAGTCCCGTAACAATCTAAAAACCTCATTTCTTACCCCAATTACCGACTCCGTCACTTGTGGGAACGTTTTGTTTAATAGTTGTAGGCCGATGTTCTTGTTCTCACTTTGGTGAGAAGCGAACATTACTAATCCGTAAGCATAACATGCTTCTTTATGTTGCATGTTAGCCGCTTTTTCTAAATCACGAAGTCCAATATTCGGATATATTGAGTCAAAATAATTTCTTAACCCATTGCGTAAAATAGCATTTGGGTTCCCCGCAATATATGCGTCAAAGTAAACACATCGTAACTTATGGATTTCCCAATGTGATATCCCCCATCTTTCGAACGAAAGCCTTTTATAAACCAAGGCATTCTTGGAACGTTCTTCGAATGTCTTACAAACTGATCTCGCCTTAAATAGTTGTGCCGAAGAATTCTGACCGACTCTAGACAAGATTTCATCAATCATGTCTCCGGGTAGGTCTCCTAAAATATTGGATTGTCTATCCATTTTGTGTTTTTATACTGTAAAATAGACAAGAGTTAGATTCATAAAAAAAAAATACTTATTAATACAAGCAATTTTTACATATATCATAAAGCATAAGCACACTATATTACATATATTACACCACACGAATACAACTATCTTATTCCGACTCGCTTGTTTCTTCTTCTTCGATTTTGGTTCGTTTTGCCAAGTTTCTAGGGATATATGATGTTCCCCTAATACGAGCAATCGTTTTCCACATTGGTTTAGAAAAACCTGGTGGTTTAGAGGTTCCCGGGTCATTGTTACAACTTAAGGACTTCGGGGGTTGACGATACATATAAAGTTCATCGGGGTTGGAATTAGATTTCTCTATTTTTATGCCCTTTCCCTTATTATTTTCTTTTGCCTTTTTAAATTCAGTTGGGGTAATTTCTATAACATCATCGGAATTCTCGTCGGAATCCGATTCATCGGAGAATTGGTAATCCTCCCAATATTTTGCTTCCTTGGCGGAAACACCATTGACCATAATTAACCTTGGTTGGTTGGTTGAGGATTTTCTTTTACTTAACCGTTTTATTATTTCCCCCACCGGTTCTATTTCTTCATCTGGTTCCGATTCTTCTTCCGGTTCCGATTCTTCTTCCGGTTCCGACTCTTCTTCCGGTTCCTCTTCGGGAACTTGTGAATCAGTCCACGAATCATTCCAATTTACATTTGACTCTTCATTATTATTAGGTGAGTCAATGAGACTTGTTCTAGAGGTAGACATCTATCACATAATATCAAACGCGTTAAGAGATTAATATATCACATAATATTCACATGTTAAAAATATATAGTTTCCAACAAAATTTGTTAAGCAATCATTTTTTCAAGTAAACACGGTCGAAGTCCAGACTCACTAATGCATCCTAACAAACTCGATAAGACACACTAATGCAAAATTCTGGTTCTCTAAGACCAACGCTCGGATACCAACTGAAATGTCCCGTTCTTATTGATTAAAAACGTTCCATATTAATTGATTTCGTTGCGAGGTTTTGACCTCTATATGAGACGTTTTTCAAAGACTGCATTCATTTTAAAACAAACCATAACCTTTATTTCATAAATAAAGGTTTAAAAAGCTTTACGTAGATTATCAAATAATGATAATCTAAAATATCCTGTTTACACACGACCATTACATAATGGTTTACAATACAAATATGTTACATCGAAATCAGTTTCTTGAATGCAGTTTTTACACAATATCATTCAAACATGGACTCCAAATCTTGTCCTTATTTTAGTATGCAACAGCGGAAGCTCTTAGTATTTACCTGAGAATAAACATGCTTTAAACGTCAACAAAAATGTTGGTGAGTTATAGGTTTAACCTATATATATCAAATCGTAACAATAGACCACAAGATTTCGTATTTCAATACACATCCCATACATAGAGATAAAAATCATTCATATGGTGAACACCTGGTAACCGACATTAACAAGATGCATATATAAGAATATCCCCATCATTCTGGGACACCCTTCGGATATGATATAAATTTCGAAGTACTAAAGCATCCGGTACTTTGGATGGGGCTTGTTGGGCCCGATAGATCTATCTTTAGGATTCGCGTCAATTAGGGTGTCTGTTCCCTAATTCTTAGATTACCAGACTTAATAAAAAGGGGCATATTCGATTTCGATAATTCAACCATAGAATGTAGTTTCACGTACTTGTGTCTATTTTGTAAATCATTTATAAAACCTGCATGTATTCTCATCCCAAAAATATTAGATTTTAAAAGTGGGACTATAACTCACTTTCACAGATTTTTACTTCGTCGGGAAGTAAGACTTAGCCACTGGTTGATTCACGAACCTATAACAATATATACATATATATCAAAGTATGTTCAAAATATATTTACAACACTTTTAATATATTTTGATGTTTTAAGTTTATTAAGTCAGCTGTCCTCGTTAGTAACCTACAACTAGTTGTCCACAGTTAGATGTACAGAAATAAATCAATAAATATTATCTTGAATCAATCCACGACCCAGTGTATACGTATCTCAGTATTGATCACAACTCAAACTATATATATTTTGGAATCAACCTCAACCCTTTATAGCTAACTCCAACATTCACATATAGAGTGTCTATGGTTGTTCCGAAATATATATAGATGTGTCGACATGATAGGTCGAAACATTTTATACGTGTCTATGGTATCTCAAGATTACATAATATACAATACAAGTTGATTAAGTTATGGTTGGAATAGATTTGTTACCAATTTTCACGTAGCTAAAATGAGAAAAATTATCCAATCTTGTTTTACCCATAACTTCTTCATTTTAAATCCGTTTTGAGTGAATCAAATTGCTATGGTTTCATATTGAACTCTATTTTATGAATCTAAACAGAAAAAGTATAGGTTTATAGTCGGAAAAATAAGTTACAAGTCGTTTTTATAAAGGTAGTCATTTCAGTCGAAAGAACGACGTCTAGATGACCATTTTAGAAAACATACTTCCACTTTGAGTTTAACCATAATTTTTGGATATAGTTTTATGTTCATAATAAAAATCATTTTCTCAGAATAACAACTTTTAAATCAAAGTTTATCATAGTTTTTAATTAACTAACCCAAAACAGCCCGCAGTGTTACTACGACGGCGTAAATCTGGTTTTACGGTGTTTTTCGTGTTTACAGGTTTTAAATCATTAAGTTAGCATATCATATAGATATAGAACATGTGTTAAGTTGATTTTAAAAGTCAAGTTAGAAGGATTAACTTTTGTTTGCGAACAAGTTTAGAATTAACTAAACTATGTTCTAGTGATTACAAGTTTAAACCTTCGAATAAGATAGCTTTATATGTATGAATCGAATGATGTTATGAACATCATTACTACCTTAAGTTCCTTGGATAAACCTACTGGAAAAGAAAAAAATGGATCTAGCTTCAACGGATCCTTGGATGGCTCGAAGTTCTTGAAGCAGAATCATGACACGAAAACAAGTTCAAGTAAGATCATCACTTGAAATAAGATTGTTATAGTTATAGAAATTGAACCAAAGTTTGAATATGATTATTACCTTGTATTAGAATGATAATCTAATGTAAGAAACAAAGATTTCTTGAGGTTGGATGATCACCTTACAAGATTGGAAGTGAGCTAGCAAACTTGAAAGTATTCTTGATTTTATGAAACTAGAACTTTTGGAATTTATGAAGAACACTTAGAACTTGAAGATAGAACTTGAGAGAGATCAATTAGATGAAGAAAATTGAAGAATGAAAGTGTTTGTAGGTGTTTTTGGTCGTTGGTGTATGGATTAGATATAAAGGATATGTAATTTTGTTTTCATGTAAATAAGTCATGAATGATTACTCATATTTTTGTAATTTTATGAGATATTTCATGCTAGTTGCCAAATGATGGTTCCCACATGTGTTAGGTGACTCACATGGGCTGCTAAGATCTGATCATTGGAGTGTATATACCAATAGTACATACATCTAAAAGCTTTGTATTGTACGAGTACGAATACGGGTGCATACGAGTAGAATTGTTGATGAAACTGAACGAGGATGTAATTGTAAGCATTTTTGTTAAGTAGAAGTATTTTGATAAGTGTCTTGAAGTCTTTCAAAAGTGTATGAATACATATTAAAACACTACATGTATATACATTTTAACTGAGTCGTTAAGTCATCGTTAGTCGTTACATGTAAATGTTGTTTTGAAACCTTTAGGTTAACGATCTTGTTAAATGTTGTTAACCCAATGTTTATAATATCAAAAGAGATTTTAAATTATTATATTATCATGATATTATGATGTACGAATATCTCTTAATATGATATATATACATTAAATGTCGTTACAACGATAATCGTTACATATATTTCTCGTTTCAAAATCATTAAGTTAGTAGTCTTGTTTTTACATATGTAGTTCATTGTTAATATACTTAATGATATGTTTACTTATCATAATATCATGTTAACTATATATATAACCATATATATGTCATCATATAGTTTTTACAAGTTTTAACGTTCGTGAATCACCGGTCAACTTGGGTGGTCAATTGTCTATATGAAACATATTTCAATTAATCAAGTCTTAACAAGTTTGATTGCTTAACATGTTGGAAATATTTAATCATGTAAATATCAATCTCAATTAATATATATAAACATGGAAAAGTTCGGGTCACTACATTCTGGGCCTGGCATTTTGAAATAAATTTAAGGGGTAAACTATTTTCTCCATGTTTTGGCGTACATGCACTTTCAGTCATTTAAACTCGACCTGACATGGATTTGTAGCCAGCTTATATTACACAAGTTTCTTTAACTGTCTTTCAGGTTTGCAAGCAAATTTTGAGCCTGTTATGATGGAAGGCAATAGGGGTCAGCCTCTAAGTTCCTCAGCACCAGGACATTCCTGCAGCGAACATTTATTTTGATTACAAAACACATAGACATATTCAATTGTTTTATCATGTGTTCAAGAAGTTTGTAATTGTCAGCAACTTTTCTGTATTGAGATAACAAATGACGAAAATTACAAATCTGTTATTATGGGGAAATCATGCTTCACATGTATTGTAGTCTTTAAACTGGATTCTGCAAATGCCTAGGAGAATAGCCATCTATTTGATCTAAATGTGTTCAACCACAAACACAAACCGTGCTTTACTGAAACAAACACCCCGACCGACCTACAACTGAGGCCAACGTTCACGTGCAACGCACGGGCATTGACCACTAGTATAGTTACAACTTTTATAATTTCATAATGGGCCTGACTTAACAAACCTATACATACATACCTTTATAATCCCTACACTCGTGAGTCGTGACTTGACCGAGCCTTACAATTCTTAAAATTGCGTTGAAAGTAACCGTAAACGATCGCTGCAGAATCATAAGGTATCGATTCAATCATATACGGAGTATATTATTTGTGTTAAATATTATATTACATATATATAAATGATTTTCATGTCAGTTTTTTCTTTTAGTTTGTAATGGGTTTTTCTAAAATTTAATGTATTTTAATTGAACAACACCATCCAAAACCGGCGCCGGTGAACTAAAAGATCGGTTACTATTTTGAGTTAGGTTCTTTGATATTCAAATCTAATTCATATGATCGTAGGCAAAGATTAGGTTTTTTTTCGATCGAATTAAGATCACTTTTATTGTTTTTAAAATTGATATATTCAATTTTAGTATATCTGATTTTTGCTTGCTCATGCCTATTTGGATCTTATCATCATTCTGCACTTTTTAAATGTTCTAAAATAGTGTGATAGGTTATAAGATACAACTCGTGTATGTTGTACATCTAATCTGTTCGATTGAGATGTCACACACACCAACTGTTTGTGTTAGGATATTAGGACCAAACAACGCTAGTAATTCTACAAGATTACTAGCCGAGTAGTGATACTATCAAGATCACTCAACCCACTTAATGAACGAAAGATTAAAATGCAAGAAATGTAAGAACGACACAAGATATAACGTGGTTATATGCAATCGTTGTGATTGCTTTAGTTCACGGACTAACTAGAGAGTGTTTATTACTGAGAATCTGTATGTGGTGTGTTACAATGACTAAGAATGAGTTCTATATATAGAGAAATAAGAACACCAAGACAACTAGCAAGGAATCTTTAACATGCTTCAAGTAATCATCATGCTAGCCAACTAGTAAGCTTTCCACCCTTGCAATGGCATGATCACAGCCCTAATTTTAGGTGTAAAGTATCTAATTTTGCACCAAAAGTGAAAGGTAGACAAAGCATGCTCGTATACCACTTGTGCAAGTTGCCAAATTGCTGCCAGACAGACGATGCGCCGCATCACCAAGTAATGCGCCGCATCCCTTTTGTTTTCCACGTTTCAGGCACAAGTAACAGCACCAGATGCGCCGCATCAGTTGAGGATGCACCGCATCCCACCTCTTTGATGCGCCATATCCTTCGAAAACGCCGCATCTAAAACCTTCGGACTATTTTGCTCGATGAATGCGCCGCATCCACCCTTGGATGCGCCGCATCTATGCTCAGAATCAGTTTCTTGTTGTTTAAACGTCCCCATACTCCAACAAATCTCCCACTTGGAGACTTTGAACAAAACTCCAATCATATCAATGAATTAACCAAGAACATTAAACCACCTTCGATTACCGCCAAATACCATTTGGAACACGCACGCTCAACACATACTTCGGATGAGTAGACTTTCGATAAAAGGTCTTCAATACTACTTGTTAAACTTGTAACACAATTCAAATCTCTAGTTGGGGTCTTCTCTCATCAATTCGTGAGAAGACCAATTGAGGTAATGCAAAACCTCAATTTCTCTGTCGTAACCACCTTAGTAAACATATCGGCAGAATTCTTCGTACAAAGGATTTTCTCCAAGAATAAAGTGCCATCATTTATATGTTATCGAATAAAATGATACCTTATCTTGATGTGTTTCGTACGACTATGAAACACCGGATTCTTCCCAAGATGAACCGCACTTTAATTATCACAATACAAGACGCAATAGTCTTGTCTTTTACCCAACTCGCCTAAGAAGTTCTTCAACCACACTAGCTCTTTAGAAGCTTCCACAATAGCCATGTATTTTGCTTCAATGGTTGACAAAGCAACACTCTTTTGTAATCGAGATAACCAACTAATCGCCGTCTTCCCCATTGTGAAAACATATCCCGTTGTGCTTTTCCCCGAATCATCACATCCACCCAAATTAGCATCTGCATAACCTCTAAGTATGAGATTGTTTTTGGAGAAACACAATCCCATATTAGAAGTACCTTTCAAATAAGGAAGCAACCATTTGACCACTTCCCAATGCTCTTTCCCCGGATTAGACATATAAAGACTTACAACTCCCACTGCTTGAGCAATATCGGGTCTTGTACAAACCATGGCATACATAATACTACCCACGGCTGATGCATATGGAACCTTTTCCATATCCTTCTTGTCTCTTTCTGTTTTTGGTGATTGACTTTTCGATAGTTTTAAGGTGCTTCCCAAAGGCATAGAACGAGCCTTTGAATCTTTCATGTTGAACCTCTCTACTACTTTCTCAATATATTTGGATTGAGACAAGTATAGAGTACCCTTCACACGATCGCGCACAATGCTCATACCAAGTATTTGCCTAGCACCGCCAAGATCTTTCATCTCGAATTCTCGGGAAAGGAATCCCTTCAACTTGTTAATTTCAGACATGTTTGAACCTGCAAGTAACATGTCATCAACATACAACAATAAGATTATGTAAGAAGATTTGAATTTCTTCAAGTAGCAACAGTGATCTGCTTCACATCTTAAGAAACCAATCTTCTTCATAAACTCGTCAAACTTCAAGTACCATTGCTGAGGTGCTTGCTTCAATCCATACAAACTTTTATTTAGCTTACAAACCCACTTTTCTTTTCCCTTTACCTCAAAGCCCTCGGGTTGCCTCATGTAGATCTCTTCAACAAGATCACCATGTAAGAATGCAGTTTTTACATCTAGTTGCTTAAGATGTAAGTCTTCGGATGCGACTATAGAAAGTACCAAACGGATAGTAGTCATTTTAACTACCGGTGAAAATATCTCTTTGTAGTCAACCCCTTCCTTTTGTTGAAAGCCTTTGACTATCAAATGAGCCTTGTACCTTTTCTTGCCATCCGACTCATTCTTGATTCGATACACCCATTTGTTTTGCAACCCCCTTTTATCATGTGGTAATTTCACTAGTGAACAAGTTTTATTCTTCTCAAGTGACCCCATCTCTTCTTTCATGGCAAGCTCCCATTGTATGGATTCTTTTGTTTTTCTTGCCTCAAAGTAACTTTCGGGTTCACCATTCTCGGTATAGAGCAAGTAGTTTGCTGATGGAGAATACCTAGGATTAGGTTTGGGCACTCTAGTCGAGCGTCTTGGTGTAGGAGTAACCGGAATGGTTGGACCAGTTTCATTTGTGTCCTCCTCATCACTAGAACTCGTATTATGTTCGGAATCATCACCGCTTTCCGAATCATCCCCATCATTAGCATTTTCCGACACCTCACCGTCATTCGGCAATTCATTGTTTCCCAAACTCCCACTAGAACCTGCAAGATCATCAATAGAAACATCGTCAAAAGTAACTTGACTCAGTTTATGACTCCCCGTTTCCGGTTTGCCATAGACCGAATCTTCATCAAAAGTAACATCTCGCGAACGAATTACTTTTCTAGCCTCGTTGTCCCAACAACGATAGCCCATTTCATCAGAACCGTACCCTATGAAAATACACTTCTTTGACTTAGTTTCAAGTTTGTCTTTATCCGCATCTTTGGTCTTCACATATGCATTACACCCAAAGATCCTAAGGTGACCATAACTCACCTTCTTACCTTGCCATTCTTCGTCGGGAATTCGGAAACCCAACGGTGTTGAGGGTCCCCTATTTATCAAATAAGCCGCCGTATTAACCGCATCCACCCAAAACATTTTAGGCAAACCGGCATGTAGTCTCACACTCTTAGCCCTTTCATTTAACGTACGATTCATACGTTCAGCGACCCCATTGTGTTGCGGTGTCTCCGGTACCATTTTCAACATTCGAATACCGAGCTTTACACAATGGTCTTTAAACTCAAGACTACCATATTCCCCTCCATTATCCGACTTCAAGCACTTGAATTTCAAGTTAGTTTCATTTTCTACCATAGCTTTCCACTTTACGAAAGTATTAAATACATCGGATTTAGCTTTAAGAAAATAAACCCATACCTTTCGAGTGGAGTCGTCAATGAAGGTGACATAATAGCGAGAACCTCCATGTGATTCTACATTGGTTGGACCAAACACATCCGTATGAACGAGCTCCAATTTCTCCAACTTAGGTGCATTCCCCGATTTCCCAAAAGTCACCTTCTTTTGCTTCCCATAAACACATGGTTCGCAAAACCCAAGTTCTACTTTCTTCAAATCTGGAATCCTCCCACTCGATACAAGCATCTTCATACCCTTCTCACTCATATGCCCGAGTCTTCAGTGCCATAGAGTTGATTCGGACTCAACATTAACCGTAGCAACCACCGTGTCTTCATCAAACACTTCAACCATATAAAGTGTTCCCCTTAACCACCTTCCATTGGTGGTTTTCAAAAGTAACCGCGTTACCTTCATCATCTAATTGACTAACCGAAATAAGTTTCCTTTTCAATTTAGGAATGTACCTTACGTTCTTCAAAGTCCAATTAGAACCAAGAGTAGTCTTCAAAACAACATCTCCAATGCCTTCTATGTTGAGTTGCTTGTTGTCCGCCAATCTCACCTTGCCTTGATATGAACAAAAATTCTTCATCATGCTTTTGACATGAGTAGCATGAAACGAAGCTCCCGAATCCAAAATCCAAGACTCCATAGAATTTTCAACACTACACAAAAGTGCATCATCACTATCCCCTTCGGCCAAGTTTACACCTTTCGCGGAACCATTTTTGCAATTCCTTTGAAAGTGCCCCTTTTGATTGCAACCCCAACAAACGACTTCACTTCTATCCTTTGATGGATACCTCTTCTTAGACTTCTTCCTACCCTTCTTCTCACCGCGTTCAAATTTCATACCGCGGTTGTCGGTACTTAAAAAAGAACCGGACGTTGATTCTCCCGAGTTTCTCCTACGAGTATCTTCACCAAGAATCAAATCCCTTATTGCTTCAAACGCTAGCTTAGTAGTTCCCGTAGAGCTACTAACCGCGGTAACCGTACCCGACCAACTTTGCGGTAATGATGAAAGCAAGATAAGTGCTTTTAGTTCATCATCAAACTTAATCTCTACCGATTCAAGTCTTGAAACGTTATTATTAAAATCATTGATATGATCCGTTGCACTCATACCTTCCTTCATCTTAGTATTGAACAATTGACGCATGAGAAATACCTTATTTGCAGCTGTAGGTTTCTCATACATGTTAGAGAGTGGTTTCAAGCAGGCAAACATCGTCTTCTCATTCACAACGTTGTATGCAACGTTCTTAGCAAGTGAAAGACGAATAGCACCCAAAGCTTGACGATCCAAAAGCGTCCAATCGGCATCGTCCATGCTTTCGAGCTTGGTCTCTAACAAAGGTTGGTGTAGCTTCTTTTGATACAAGTAATCTTCAATTTGTATCTTCCAAAAGCCAAAGTCTCTCCCATAGAATCGGTCGATTCTAAACTTCCCATCTTTCGACATCGTTCCCTTAACGAAACCTTGTGCTCTAGATACCAGTTGTTAGGATATTAGGACCCAAACAACGCTAGTAATTCTACAAGATTACTAGCCGAGTAGTGATACTATCAAGATCACTCAACCCACTTAATGAACGAAAGATTAAAATGCAAGAAATGTAAGAACGACACAAGATATAACGTGGTTATATGCAATCGTTGTGATTGCTTTAGTCCACGGACCAACTAGAGAGTGTTTATTACTGAGAATCTGTATGTGGTGTGTTACAATGACTAAGAATGAGTTCTATTTATAGAGAAATAAGAACACCAAGACAACTAGCAAGGAATCTTCAACATGCTTCAAGTAATCATCATGCTAGTCAACTAGTAAGCTTTCCACCCTTGCAATGGCATGATCACAGCCCTAATTTTAGGTGTAAAGTATCCAACTTTGCACCAAAAGTGAAAGGTAGACAAAGCATGCTCGTATACCACTTGTGCAAGTTGCCAAATTGCTGCCAGACAGGCGATGCGCCGCATCACCAAGTAATGCGCCGCATCCCTTTTGTTTTCCACGTTTCAGGCACAAGTAACAGCACCAGATGCGCCGCATCCCACCTCTTTGATGTGCCATATCCTTCGAAAACGCCGCATCTAAAACCTTCGGACTATTTTGCTCGATGAATGCGCCGCATCCACCCTTGGATGCGCCGCATCTATGCTCAGAATCAGTTTCTTGTTGTTTAAACGTCTCCATAATCCAACAGTTTGATCAAATGTAATGGATTGATAAACCATTTAATTAGACTCTTATGTTATATTGTTAGGTTCAGTTCACATTATTATTATTCAAATATAGCAGATTGTTATTATCTGTTTTAGGTGATCAAATCAACGTACAGGATGATTTCGATGTCAACTATTATATAAGTTTATATTAAATATTACATAAATGATTATCCATTGACGTTGATTTTAATAGCTTTTCTACTATCTTAATTCAGATTCAGGTCGGTATAAAAAGGCGATCTTTTTTTTTATTAATCAATGACGCTGGTAAGTATCTTGTCTTTGATGTTAATCTTTATTTTGTATTTGTATAGTTTGAGTTCCTATATGCATGGTTATGTAATTCTAAAATCGTATAATTTAGATACTAATTAAATAACATAATAATCTTAAGTTATAATGATTAGTTGTTTTACATAGTTGTAATGTATATTGTTTTTATGTATTTGTTTACTAGGTTTCTTCATTATTTTATCTGTACCATCACATGTTTGCAGATTATGCACGCCGGAAGGCGAAACAGGAATGTGTATAAAGCGCTAATTGTTGCAGAATATGTTGGTGTTGAAGTCAAAATGTGTGATAATTTTAAGGTTGGCGTGTCAAACAGGTCTTCCGAGTTTATCAAGATGAACCCCCTTGGACATGTATGTTTTTTTAGCATTATTGTGGTCTACTATAAAAATATAAAATCAACAACTTTATCATGTCTGTGTGTGTGGGGGGTTATAATTAGAAAGGCAACCCAGAAGCCCCAATACAAACGTTTTTCAACAAAATATATACATATCACATGTAGGTAGGTCAATGTCCCTTTGGTTTATCATGTGGTTTTGAAAAACTTAAATATTCACATCGTTGATGCAGTTTCCTGTCCTCGAGACGCCATATGGACCTATATTTGAGAGTAATGCAATTGCTCGCTATGGTGAGTAAGAAATTAGGTTTTATCTTTTTTATTTTTGGTTGTGGCGCTTTCTTTGTCGTTTTGGTTGTTGCAGTTGCCCATGGAAGCCCTCTCCTTGGATCTTCACCTATAGAATATGCAAGTTTTTTCCTCTCTTTATCTCTCACGTGATGAAGGAATATTGGTAATTACAAATGAAGCTTTTGTTTTGTCTTAAAAACCAACAGGGCCAAATTGAGCAATGGATTGATTTTTCTTCATCTAAGCTTGATGTAAATTTGAAACGTCTGCTCTTACCAAGAGTTGGATATGGTCCCCTCATCAAACCTGTTAGTCACTTATCCTATCTGTTGACTCTTCATTCTTGCTTGGATTATACCTTCCTTTATTTTTTAGTAGAACATACTTAATCAACAAACTGTAATTAATTATAAATTTGTGTTTGATTCGAAGGCGGAGGATATTTTTATTGCTGAGGTTAAGAGAGGTCTTGGTACTCTGAACAAACATCTTGCTTCACGTACTTTCTTAGTTGGTGATTCAGTGACATTGGCTGATATCATTACCACGTGCAACTTGCTATTGGGGTTTCAGTTGTTGATGCCTAAGAGTTTTACGTCCGAGTATCCACATGTTGAGACATACTTTGGAACATGGTCAATCAAACAAAGTTTAGTAAGATAACTGTTAGATTTAGTTTAATTAAAATGGATTTAATAAAGTAGTGATAGAATTTTATTATTTGTTATAATAGAAGGGGTGTTTTTAATATTGTAAAATGAGAAGAGGACTTGTTTTGTAAAGTGTTGATCTTTTATTAACTCAAATGTGCAACTTGCCATCAACTTGCCTATTTATAGGCTCATATGTCGGTTGTGGACTTTTCATGAAGTCCTTAACTAGCTAATTCTAGTATCTACTACTTAAATATCTACATATAAATATCTTTTACCACTAGTAAATTATAGATAAATCTAGAAATACATTACTTATATATTTTAACACTCCTCCTTAATGTATTTCGGTGTTACTCCGAGCATGTTGCGTAAGATCTCGAACTTTGGTCTTGGTAGTGCTTTGGTGAATATGTCTGCAATCTGCTCTTCGGTCTTGCAGTATTTTAATTCAATATCTTTCTTGGCGGAGACTTCTCGCAAAAAATGATATTTGATATCAATGTGTTTTGTTCTACCATGGAACACTGGATTCTTTGCCATCGCGATTGCAGACTTGTTGTCGCAATATATCTTTGTAGCTTAATCTTGTTTCTCGCCCATATCTTCTAGTATTCTTCTTAGCCATATAGCTTGATTAGCTGAGTTTGAGGCTGCGACGTACTCGGCTTCTGCTGATGATTGTGCCACCGTTTCTTGTTTCTTTGATGCCCATGAGAAGACACCAGATCCAAGTGTGAATGTGTATCCTGAAGTACTTGTCATGTCATCTACCGATCCGGCCCAGTCACAGTCTGTGTATCCATGAAGCTTCGAGTCTATAGTGGGATTGTACCATATTCCATAGTCCATGGTACCTTGCAAGTATCTTAGTACTCTTTTAGAAGCTCCGTAATGTATTTGAGTAGGGTTTTTCATGTACCTGGATAGCAAACTCGTTGCGTACATGATGTCTGGTCTTGTTGCTGTTAGATATAGTAGACTTCCAATGAGACTTCTGAATCTTGAATCATCCGCTTTCTCCGATCCATCTTCTTGTCTCATCTTCTCATTGGCAACTAGTGGCGTGGCTACGGTTTTGCAACCATATAGTTAAAACTTTTTCAGGAGGTTTTCTATGTATTTCTTTTGACAAATGAAGATACCTTCATTTTCTTGACTAATTTCGATGCCAAGAAAATAGCGCATCAATCCAAGGTCGCTCATCTCGAACGTTTTCATCATGTCTTCTTTAAACTCTTGTATCATTCTCTCATTGTTTCCCGTATATATAAGATCATCGACATACAAAGAAATAATGAGAGTGTCGGAGTTACCTTGGGTTTTGATGTAGAGTGTGGGCTCACTTTGACTCCTCCTGAATCCTGAACTTGTGAAATAGCTGTCAATGCGGCTATACCATGCGCGTGATGCTTGTTTAAGTCCATATAAGGCTTTCTTTAGTTTTAGGACTTGATTTTCTTTTCCTTTCTTAATGAACCCTTGTGGTTGCTCGACGTATATTTCTTCTTCTAGAAACCCATTTAGAAAGGTTGATTTCACATCTAGTTGGTGAATCTTCCATCTACGTTGAGCTGCTAATGCAACAAGTGCTCGTATAGTATCCAGTCGTGCTACGGGTGCGAAAGTTTCGTTGTAGTCGACTCCTGGTTATTGTGAGTAACCTTTAGCGTCTTGCTTTATGTTTTTGTATAGAACCATCGGTGTTGAGCTTTGTTTTGTAAACCCACTTTACTCCAATGATTTCTTTATTTTCTGGAGGATCAACTAACTCCCATGTGTTGTTTTTCTCTATCATTCTGATTTCTTCGTTCATAGCAGTCACCCATTTTTCATCTTTGGATGCAACTTCATAGCTTTCAGGTTCTATGGTTGTAAAGTTACATGCCTCGTATACCTCTGCTAACGCTTTGACTCTTCCAGGTGTGGACTCTGGGCTTGACTCGTCTTGCGCCAAAGGTAATCTTGTCGATGGAGAAGTTGGTGTAGCAGGGCTTGTTTCACCGTTACTTTCTTGTTGTTCAGAATGCTCAACTTGTAGTGGTTGTTGAGCTGAAGTTTCTATAGATATCCGTGGCAGATATTGTGATGCCCCGTACAAAACCATCGTGTACGAATCATCAACAACAGGATCATTACAAGTTTAAGAACTATATGCGATTTCAAAAAGAGTTTTCATTCATAAATAAAGTGATGTCTAAACCAACATCGAATGTTTTACAATCCAAAAGCATGCTTCACTAAGTAGAAGCAAATAATAAGTGTATGTGACCACAATGGTCGTTACAAGTCATAGTTCAAAAGTAGTAAAGTTTAAATGCAAGGTATAGTAGTTCATGCGATGACAACTCTAAGCAGTGGGTGTCTACAGCACGACTAGTACACAGCGAAAGCTAACCTCAAGCACCTGAGAAAAACATGCTTAAAAACGTCAACACAAAGGTTGGTGAGCTATAGTTTAAGTATAACAGTATGTAAGGTAGGCCACGAGATTTCAGTGCTACAAAGAGCGTTTCAAAACAGTATGATAAAGTATGTGTTAACCGTGGGCACTTGGTAACTAACTTAACGTTTATACCCCCTGAAAGTACACTTGGCAAGTGCGTATGTCTACGAAGTATTAAACACTCGTTAAATGCTAGCGCGACTAGCCCGAGTGGGGATGTCAAACCCTATGGATCCATATCTAAGATTCGCGTTCACCGGTTCAAAAACTAATGACTAAACGTTACCGAGCTAAAGGGAATGTTTCTGCCGTTGTATAACCCACACATATATAAGTTTAAGTACTCGTGCCTAGTATGTAAAACATAAAATCCGCATGTATTCTCAGTTCCCAAAATAAGTTAAAGTAAAAAGGGAATGCTATAACTCACAATGATAAAGTAGCGGTAAAAGTCGAGTCGGGAAAAGGTGCAAGTAATCGGTCCGAAAGGTCCAACGAGTCCTCAACCTAAGTCAAATAGTACTAAGTCAGTAAATCGTCTCAATAGGTTTAAAAGTATGTAAATAAGGTCTTAAAGGTCATCATCATTCATCATCAAACATAAGGCGTAAAGTAAGTTTCGTTTATGAAAGTAGTTTAAAACAAAGGCTGACTTCAGTCAGTCACCACGGCCTCTACCCTTACTGAAACAAGGTAAGACCAATGGCCATGTGTGATGACCCGGAAATTTCTGACCAAATTTAAACTTAATCTTTGTATGATTAACATTTCCGACACGATAAGCAAAGTCTGTAAAACTGAATCTCAAAATTTTTAAACTATTCAAATACCTTTCGGTTGTTCTCGACGATTCGCGAACAATTATATGTAAATAGATACATATATACTATAACTTAAAAAGGTAACAATGTATTAATTGTTTGATACCGTACATTAAATGTAACATCCCGCGTTTTTTCGTTAAATTTATTTTAACACCGTCTTTTCTTTTTTTAATGACATCTCTCGTCACCTATATTTGTACACTTCGTTAACTAGTGTTCTTGATAATCCCGTTACTCGATTACAACATCTCTCGTTAACTTGCGTTTTAAAAATATTCGATCGGTTAAATTCCGCACCCGCTTTGAAACTCGAGGGACCGGAGTTGCCAAATGGGCAAACTAGTTGACTAGGTCAACTAGTCAACCCATTTTTCCACCATTCATTCATTCCATCATCTCCCTCATCTCTTTTCTCTCCATCTCAAGAACACACACATAAACCCATTCCATTCATTCATCATCTAAATTCAATCTTGGAAGCTCACAACAAATCCGACTACATATTCTTGATCCTCTCATCATTCTCTACGATTTGATACTAACCACACCGATTTTGGGTAACTTTCTAAAAACTCTAGATTTCTATAAATTCGTGTTTTTGACTTGAAATTGTGTTAGTTAGTGTCTATGGCTCGTGTCTAGCATGAATATATGTTTTGTTTGCTCGATTCGTTGTTTTGAGTAACTAGTTTGAACATTTGAAATGGGTGTGCTAAATCTTTGATTTTGGATGAGTTAATGTTGTTAAATTGTTAAAGTTCATGTTTTAATTGTGTTACTAGTATCACTAGCTTCGTTTTGATGCGTAGGTTGATTAAGGAAACTTCAAAAAAAAACATGAATATTGATTTTTGCGGATTTTGGTTAGGGTTTGATAGACTTAAAACGAGCTTTTGATGTTTCGAATGCCATGAAATGTTATTAGTAAGTGTTTAGTTGTAATGTATGCTTAATTACCTTCGAAACGGCATATCGTATGTGTAAATTGGATTCCCGAATCATAAAATACGTTTTACGAACTTGAAACTTTGAAAATAAACCTTTCTTGATCAATTGACGAGTTTTCGGTTATTGTAAATGATGTTTTTGATTGATGATATGTGGTTAGTTGTATTCCTCGTCAAAATACCTTTTCGACGATATATGATAGGCATTATAAGTGTTTGCGGGTCAAGAGTTGGGTTGGAAAATGTTTTGGTTCGTGCATACTTTGAAAAATTGACCAGAAATCTCTGCCCAGATGGTGGCGCGGCGCGCCCCATCCCCGCGCGGCGCGCGGATTGGCCTGGCCAGATTCTGCTCACTTTGTCACATTTCACGCGAAATGTTTGACTAGCTACCGACCTCCGATTCACATGAAACTTGTTTTAATATACTTGTATATGAATATTTAGCATAGAAAAATAGTTCGGGACCCGACCCGAACGCGTTGACTTTTTCGTTGACTTTGACCAAGTTTGACTTTTAGTCAAACTTAACCAAACTTTTATACAATCATTCTAACATGCTTTTATACTTGTTTCTTGTATGAAACTTGACAACGTGATTCACATGCTATACTTAATCGAGTCGTAACGAGCCATAGGACTAATTGAACACATTTCACCCGACCTTGTATCGTAAACGGTTAATTGACATAACTTACTTGTTTAGGTCAAGGCTAAGCAACTTTCATGCACACGTTTACTTGTTGAAGTACATTTATACTCGTGCACTCGAGGTGAGATCATAGTCCCACTTTTACTCTTTTAAACTTACTTTTGGGATGAGAAAACATAAACGATTCTTTTGAACTAAGTGAACACAAGAACGGGAAAACAAACATTCTACATACGAGTTTAGAACGAAAATCCTCAATCTGATTATCATTAGTTACATCAGATGGTGTAAGCGAGAACTTATGTTATATGGCCATATGGGTTGACAACCCTCATCCTTGACGGTTCGCTACCGTCTACGGATGAAATATATTTTCGGGAACAGTGTTGTTCTAGCACTAATTGATGGGGTATTCAACGGACGGAATGTTAAGCTTTGATAATTGGGTGCTCGTGAATATTAAATTTTAGAATGTACTACTATTATTTCAACTTTGCAAATCTTGTGGTTCGACTTACTTTACTTTTACTCACTTACTCAAACCTATGATTTCACCAACGTTTTTGCGTTGACAGATTCTTCTATGTTTTCTCAGGTTTTCACATGGCATTTTGTTACACGCTTCCGCACTCTTTGATTACTTGATTGGAGTCTACCATGCATGCATACGCTAGGGATAGCATTTTTGGATTCAAACTTTTGTCTACTTACTTACGCTATTTATAGCAACTGTGGTTTCAAACTAATTATGTCGCAAGTTATTTCATTCATACTTTATAACTTTGTAAACTTAAACTTATTGTCGATCCATTTGCTAAACTAAACTTTGTACCTTTCAAATGAACGCGACATAATTTTGGTCAAACGAGTCTCATATAGGGACTACGACCACGCAACGGGACCTAAGTTAACGACGCCGTCAATAACGGTTTTGGTCGGGTCGTTACAAGTGGTATCAGAGCGTTGGTTGTAGGGAACTAGGACGTGCATTAGTGTGTCTAACAGAGTCGTTAGGACGCATTAGTGAGTCTAGACTACAACCGGATAGTTAGCATTTGCATTCTGACATACATTTGCTATAGATAGCACTTACTTGACTACTTGTGCATTATACTTGAATCATTCTTAGGCAAACTTTTTAATGGTACCCAACCTTCATCATACGAACTCGTATTCCGCCACTTTTTGGTAACACACGTAAATTCATGATTCATACACGTATGGATGACGACGACTTCATTAGTCACACTTGTTCGAGAACTCTGTCTCCCGGATTGTTATTTGCCACCGTTTCAACTTACTATCGGTTTCCCACTGGTGTTTCTTACTATCTACTTTTTGGTGTTACTACCATCACTACTCTAGGTGAGTATCGTCATCAACATTTATCGCTACGGTTGCGTATTACTTGTTATCATGACTCGTTACTCTTTTCATACCTAAATACGATATTGTTTGAATCGAACCGATTTGACGTGAACAATCATTTATACACTTCCCACGGGGAAACGCTTCCTTAGATTTGCAGAAATTCTTTCGATTTAATATGAGTCACGTTTGAGACGTCGTTACATTTTGTTCATTTTAGGTCTTCACGATGACACGAACTTGAATCTATGGAGTGATGTGGGAATGGAGGTATGAGTTAGCGTAATATAACGACACTCGATCAACGTGGTTATATTACGGTAAGACATACCAAAGTTCTAGTGACGCGTGATGGTGGTTAGACTCGATCAACCTAAACACCACCATGTGCCATGTACATGACCTCATCTTTTCAGGTTTGGACATCCGAAAACTCCGAGAATATTTATAACAACCATACCGGGGACACACCTTCAATTATTGTCAAATTATATTTATGCTTCCGAATGAATTACCGATTCCATTCGACTTCAACCGTATGTCACACGGGTATACTAGCTCGTCCTCGCGCAGTCTTATTGACTAACTACAATTTACTCGTTATGCTCACATCGGGGCGGAAACTTCTCTTGCATCACCCTCGTACTTCCGGTTCAGGAGGTCCTTATTCTAAATTCTCAATGGAGAGCGACTCTTCACGTCATACAAGTATTCGCCGCGAGGGTGGATAGTCCTAACAATCGTTTTCAAAACCCGATAAGAACTTGCCCCGACGAACGTTTTTGGAAACCGATAAATCTTCCGCGACGCGAATTTTCTTGAGAAACTTGTCCTAGCTAACGTTTTCAATTCCTAGCAAACTTGTTCAATATGCCTTAGGGAAATGTACCCCGTTTCGGATCGAGATCCTCGTTTCACTTCTAGATTTTGGAGTACCTTACAAAAAGCCTCGGGACCGCATTTAGACATGAGTACCGCGTACCTTCCACAACCAGACGGGCCGAACAAACATGCGATTTAAACCTTGGAAACCATAATACAAGTTTGTATTACCAACTTCAAATTTACTTGAGAAAAGTATTTTCCTTTAACCGAATCCTCGTACTACAATGATTTTCATTCGAGTTTTAACGTCACTCCTTTTGAAACCACATGTGACCGGAAACGTCATTCTCCTTTGTCGAACCAAGTAAACGATGATCAATTCACCGGGGTCGAGGTTATTCGTGAGCAACCGAGAAAATTTATTCATATTCAGGTAAAACCTACGCGACTCATAATCACCAAGAGCTATGCCGATGTTAGACGTAAACATTTCAAATTCCACGTGGGAAACCGCATCACGTTAAGAGTCGCACCTTGGAAAGGTGCAATCCGTTTCGGGAAAACGTAGGAAGCTAAATCCGCGATATTTTGATCCTTTAAATTCTTGGGGTGTTTTGGACCCGTCGCTAGCCGCTTAGACATTTCCGACTCATTTTGGGTCTCCGTTTATCCTACATTCGATGTATCAACTCAAAGACGTGTTTTGCAAAACGAGAACTTGTTATCTCCTTTGATGAACTCACTACCGACGATAACCCTCACTTCCTAGGAGGACCGGTTGAAACCATAAATCTTGAAGCCAAACCTTAAAACAACATATGATCCCGACCGTCAAAGTTCGTTGAAATACCCTAGAACGTACTTCTCCCTCATTCGTAGAATTGGCAACACAAGATCTCGAGGAAGATTCAACAACTACTACTTCCAACTAAATTTCGGGACGAAATTTCTTTTGAGGTGTGGATAATGTAACATCCCGCGTTTTTTCGTTAAATTTATTTTAACACCGTCTTTTCTTTTTTTAATGACATCTCTCGTCACCTATATTTGTACACTTCATTAACTAGTGTTCTTGATAATCCCGTTACTCGATTACAACATCTCTCGTTAACTTGCGTTTTAAAAATATTCGATCGGTTAAATTCCGCACCCGCTTTGAAACTCGAGGGACCGGAGTTGCCAAATGGGCAAACTAGTTGACTAGGTCAACTAGTCAACCCATTTTTCCACCATTCATTCATTCCATCATCTCCCTCATCTCTTTTCTCTCCATCTCAAGAACACACACATAAACCCATTCCATTCATTCATCATCTAAATTCAATCTTGGAAGCTCACAACAAATCCGACTACATATTCTTGATCCTCTCATCATTCTCTACGATTTGATACTAACCACACCGATTTTGGGTAACTTTCTAAAAACTCTAGATTTCTATAAATTCGTGTTTTTGACTTGAAATTGTGTTAGTTAGTGTCTATGGCTCGTGTCTAGCATGAATATATGTTTTGTTTGCTCGATTCGTTGTTTTGAGTAACTAGTTTGAACATTTGAAATGGGTGTGCTAAATCTTTGATTTTGGATGAGTTAATGTTGTTAAATTGTTAAAGTTCATGTTTTAATTGTGTTACTAGTATCACTAGCTTCGTTTTGATGCGTAGGTTGATTAAGGAAACTTCAAAAAAACATGAATATTGATTTTTGCGGATTTTGGTTAGGGTTTGATAGACTTAAAACGAGCTTTTGATGTTTCGAATGCCATGAAATGTTATTAGTAAGTGTTTAGTTGTAATGTATGCTTAATTACCTTCGAAACGGCATATCGTATGTGTAAATTGGATTCCCGAATCATAAAATACGTTTTACGAACTTGAAACTTTGAAAATAAACCTTTCTTGATCAATTGACGAGTTTTCGGTTATTGTAAATGATGTTTTTGATTGATGATATGTGGTTAGTTGTATTCCTCGTCAAAATACCTTTTCGACGATATATGATAGGCATTATAAGTGTTTGCGGGTCAAGAGTTGGGTTGGAAAATGTTTTGGTTCGTGCATACTTTGAAAAACTGACCAGAAATCTCTGCCCAGATGGTGGCGCGGCGCGCGGATTGGCCTGGCCAGATTCTGCTCACTTTGTCACATTTCACGCGAAATGTTTGACTAGCTACCGACCTCCGATTCACATGAAACTTGTTTTAATATACTTGTATATGAATATTTAGCATAGAAAAATAGTTCGGGACCCGACCCGAACGCGTTGACTTTTTCGTTGACTTTGACCAAGTTTGACTTTTAGTCAAACTTAACCAAACTTTTATACAATCATTCTAACATGCTTTTATACTTGTTTCTTGTATGAAACTTGACAACGTGATTCACATGCTATACTTAATCGAGTCGTAACGAGCCATAGGACTAATTGAACACATTTCACCCGACCTTGTATCGTAAACGGTTAATTGACATAACTTACTTGTTTAGGTCAAGGCTAAGCAACTTTCATGCACACGTTTACTTGTTGAAGTACATTTATACTCGTGCACTCGAGGTGAGATCATAGTCCCACTTTTACTCTTTTAAACTTACTTTTGGGATGAGAAAACATAAACGATTCTTTTGAACTAAGTGAACACAAGAACGGGAAAACAAACATTCTACATACGAGTTTAGAACGAAAATCCTCAATCCGATTATCATTAGTTACATCAGATGGTGTAAGCGAGAACTTATGTTATATGGCCATATGGGTTGACAACCCTCATCCTTGACGGTTCGCTACCGTCTACGGATGAAATATATTTTCGGGAACAGTGTTGTTCTAGCACTAATTGATGGGGTATTCAACGGACGGAATGTTAAGCTTTGATAATTGGGTGCTCGTGAATATTAACTTTTAGAATGTACTACTATTATTTCAACTTTGCAAATCTTGTGGTTCGACTTACTTTACTTTTACTCACTTACTCAAACCTATGATTTCACCAACGTTTTTGCGTTGACAGATTCTTCTATGTTTTCTCAGGTTTTCACATGGCATTTTGTTACACGCTTCCGCACTCTTTGATTACTTGATTGGAGTCTACCATGCATGCATACGCTAGGGATAGCATTTTTGGATTCAAACTTTTGTCTTCTTACTTACGCTATTTATAGCAACTGTGGTTTCAAACTAATTATGTCGCAAGTTATTTCATTCATACTTTATAACTTTGTAAACTTAAACTTATTGTCGATCCGTTTGCTAAACTAAACTTTGTACCTTTCAAATGAACGCGACATAATTTTGGTCAAACGAGTCTCATATAGGGACTACGACCACGCAACGGGACCTAAGTTAACGACGCCGTCAATAACGGTTTTGGTCGGGTCGTTACATTAAACTTATTGGTTTAAATATCTATTTGAACATATATGATAAGTTGGAATTGTAATTGTATGAATAACTTGCGATGTTGTCATAACCCGTCCTTAACCATAAGAACGTGTTAGATAACGTATGATTTCATTGCGAGGTATTGACCTCTATATGCGACATTTTTAAAAGAGAAACTGCATATATTATACATTACAAACCATAACCATTATTTTTGTTACAAACTTTAGACAATAAAAAGATGATTATCGTTTAGCGATAATCTTCGACTTACAAACTTTACATATAATGATAACAACATGATTTCGAGCATATTTTACAACACAAATCCTTGGGTATGCAGTTTTATTTTTGACACAAATATGCGTACGCAAGATCCTGCTCAAATTCAACATAATGCAGCGGAAGCTTTAGTAATCACCTGAGAATAGACATGTTTTAAAAGGTCAACATAAAGTTGGTGAGATATAGGTTTAATGCCGGCAGCAATATATATATATAGACCACAAGATTTCGTATATAAACAGTTTAATAAAAATATTCTAAGTGGTTGAGCACTTGGTAACCATACTTAACATTTAATCACGTCGCATATTCCCTTTATTATGAAATCTTACTACACCGTACCAAGTGTAGTCACGAAACGAAGTACTGTGCAACCGTTGAATACTGGTCGTCCAGTCCGGTTGGGGTTGTCAGGCCCGATAGATCTATCAACAGGATTCGCGTTTACAATACCGCTGTAAATAACAGTTACCAAGCTACAGGGAAGTATGCCAGTGGTACAACTCAACGTAGAATATATTTTTCAGTTACTTGTGTCCATAACGTAAAACATAAAATACATGTATTCTCATCCCGAAATATTTAGAGTTTAAAAGTGGGACTATATACTCACTTTCGTCTTGAAGATATATATATAATTTGACTTGGTCTCCGGTTGATATCACGAACCTATCCATATATAATATATCAATACCTTTTCTTTTTAAACAAACGTCACATATATATACTTGTTATACTTTTAATACTTTGAATAATTCCTTAGTCCGTAGTTAGCAGTTCGTTGTTAGTAATTCAATTTTAATGGTTCATTTTTAGATGTTTAATATACCCGCAATGAAATAAATAAAACCCCCAACGAAATAAATAAAACCCCATCGTATATGTATTGGTCGAGATTAATCTTGACCCATGGTACCGGTGTTGTCAAATGACGTGTTGCGTACATAAAGTACCGGTGTTGTCAAATGACGTGTTGCGTACAAACATGGGATCTTATGATTAATCTTCTCGTGTTGTTTGCGGGTGATCCTGAACCATATAAAATTGAATTATAAGTACATATATATAAAATATCATGTTATCTTAGAAATATGTGATTTTATTTAATTTTTCCCAATTAATCCCGAAGTTAAACAAGTCTTAGATATCCGATCTCGTTTTGGTCATAGTTTCTTCGTTACAACTCCGTTTTTGTTGATTCAACTTGTCACTTCCTTGGATCGAGTCCCTCTTTAAGACTATGAACTGTAAATACCTTAGTTTGTATTTGAAATCACAGGTCATAGGTCAAACTTTAGTGAAACTTATGAAGTTAATCATTTTCCATCATGTAAACAACCTCAAATGATTATTTTTCTAAAAATACTTATACTTTGAGTTAAATCATGAAATTTTTATGTGTTATCATATTCATAGTAAAAATCATTTTTCCAGAAAATAAACCTCCAATTCAAAGTTTAAGATGGTTTTTAATTATCCAACCCAAAACAGCCCCCGGTTGCACTCCGACGTCGTAAATTCAGTTTTTAAGGTGTTCTTTGAAAAACCAAGTTATACCTTGTTAAGTTAGCATATAATTAAGATATGTTACAGGTCTTGAAGTATTTTAAAAGTTAAGTTAGAAGGATCTATTTAGTTTGCGAACAAGTTTGAAATCATTCAAACTATGTTCTAGTTTATAAACTCTTATATATATAGCTTTAAATATATGAATTGAAAAAGAGTTGAAGTAGAGTTTTTACCTCAAGTTTAAAATGTAAAGTTGCTGGAAAGAAGTAGTAAAATAAAAGTTGAGAGAGTTCTTGAAAGTGTGTGTGAAAATTGGAAGTAAAATTTGGAAAATGAATGTGTAAAAATGAGTTAGAAATGGTGCTTATTTATAGGCTTGAAAATTTGGTTTTTAGTGAAAATATCTAAGATAAGTTAAAATTTATTATGTCATGAATGACATATTATTCCAATAATTGAAGATTTCTATTGGTATATACCAATAGTAAATACTTCTAGAAGCTGTGTATAGTACCCTAGATATACGTATAGGATTATTGAGGAAACGGAACGAGAATTCAAATATAACTATCTTTTGTAAATATACTTATATTGTTTTATGTATAAAAGCCCTTTAAAAATGATTAAATACATTACTTATACGATATATGTATAAACATTATAAATCATCAGTATTTATGTCAAATAACGTTACGTAGGTTATTGTTTTGAAAACTTAAGTTAGTAGTTTCAAAATATACTTATGACTTTTTGTTATTAATACAAAATGAGATATTAAAACATCCTTAGATCATGTTAAATATGTATGTATAATTATCATATATTGTATAGTTCGTGATATCATCGGTCAAACTAGACGGTCAAACGTTGTGTAAAACTCTTTTCAAAAACATAAGTCTCAACAATTTGGATTGCTTATCATGTTGGTAAGGTTTAATTTATGTAAATATTAATCTCATAAGTATAGAACGATCGGAAAAGTGCGGGTCGTTACAGTACCTACCCGTTAAATAAATTTCGTCCCGAAATTTTAAAATTGTACCTATTTTGCGTCATCGAGAAACAAGTGTGGATACTTTTGTTTCATCTGATCCTCTTGTTCCCAAGTAAACTCAGGACCTCTTCGAGCATTCCAACGAACCTTAATGATTGGTATGTTGCTCTGCTTGAGCTGTTTAACTTCACGATCCATGATTTCGATTGGTTCTTCGATGAATTGTAGTTTCTCATCGACATGGATTTCTTCAAGAGGAATGGTGAGGTCTTCCTTTGCAAGACACTTCTTAAGGTTTGAGACGTGAAAGGTATTGTGTACTCCGGCGAGTTGTTGCGGTAACTCGAGTCGATAAGCTACCGGTCCAATGCGTTCGATGATCTTGAACGGGCCTACATATCTTGGGTTCAGTTTACCTCTTTTACCGAAACGTATTACACCTTTCCAAGGTGACACCTTTAGCATAACCATGTCCCCAATCTGAAACTCTAATGGTTTCCTTCGAACATCGGCGTAGCTCTTTTGGCGACTTCGGGCTGTTTTCAATCTCTCCTTGATTTGTACTATCTTCTCAGTCGTTTCGTGTATGATCTCGGGACCAGTTAATTGTCGATCTCCTACTTCATTCCAACAGATAGGAGATCTACACTTCCTTCCATACAATGCTTCGAATGGTGCAGCTTTAATGCTTGCATGATAACTATTATTATACGAAAATTCTGCTAACGGTAGATACTTATCCCATCCGTTTCCAAAATCGATCACACATGCCCTGAGCATGTCTTCAAGAGTCTGAATCGTTCTTTCACTCTGCCCGTCGGTTTGCGGATGATATGCGGTACTCATATCTAAACGAGTTGCTAGTGCCTCCTGCAGTGATTGCCAGAACTTTGAGGTAAATCTACTATCACGATCGGATATAATGGAAATAGGTATTCCATGCCTTGAAACAATTTCCTTTATATACAATCGTAATAGTTTCTCCATTCTATCCGTTTCCTTTATAGGCAAGAAATGGGCAGATTTGGTAAGACGATCAACAATCACCCAAATGGTGTCGTATCCCCAGGCAGTCTTTGGTAACTTCGTGATGAAATCCATGGTAATACCATCCCATTTCCATTCTGGGATTTCTGGTTGTTGAAGTAACCCTGATGGTTTCTGGTGTTCTGCCTTGACCTTGGAACAAGTTAAACACTCCCCAACATATGTTGCAACGTCTGTCTTTAAGTTAGGCCACCAATAATGTGTCTTAAGATCTTGATACATCTTTCCAACTCCAGGATGTATCGAGTATCTTGTCTTATGTGCCTCGTTCAATATCAACTTCCTTAATCCACCCAACTTCGGTACCCAAATACGGTTTGCAAAATATCGAATTCCATCTTCCCGTATAACGAGTTGCTTCTCATACTTCTTCATTATTTCATTTCCTATATTTTCTTTAGTAAGTGCTTCTCGTTGAACTTCTTTGATTTGTGAGTTGAGATTCATGCGAATTTTTATGTTCATCGCTCGTACTCGAATTGGTTCTCGTTCCTTTCTGCTTAGAGCGTCGGCCACCACGTTCGCTTTCCCGGGATGATAACGAATTTCACAATCATAGTCATTTATTAACTCAACCCACCTACGTTGCCTCATGTTCAGCTGTTTTTGATCGAAAATATGTTGAAGGCTTTTATGATCAGTAAACACAGTGCATTTAACCCCATACAAGTAGTGTCTCCATATCTTCAATGCAAACACGACTGCTCCCAGTTCTAGATCATGCGTCGTATAATTCCGCTCGTGAATCTTTAATTGTCGGGATGCGTATGCAATAACTTTCTTTCGTTGCATAAGAACACAACCAAAACCTTGTCGCGAAGCGTCACAATATATTTCAAAATCATCGTTCCCTTCAGGTAACGATAAAATAGGCGCCGTAGTTAACTTCTTCTTCAGTAATTGAAATGCGTTCTCCTGCTCCGAGGTCCATTCGTATTTCTTCCCTTTTTGCGTTAATACTGTCAACGGCTTAGCTATTCGGGAAAAATCTTGAATAAACCTTCTATAATAACCGGCTAAACCCAAAAATTGGCGTATCTGCATTGGTGTTTTAGGAGTCTCCCATTTTTCAATGGCTTCAATTTTTGCTGGATCAACCTGAATTCCTTTGCTACTAACAACGTGGCCAAGAAATTGCACTTCTTTCAACCAGAAAGCACATTTAGAAAATTTAGCATATAGCTGTTCTTTTCTCAACAACTCTAATATCAACCTTAAATGCTGCTCATGCTCTTGCTCACTCTTGGAATAGATAAGAATATCATCAATGAAAACGATAACAAACTTATCTAAATATGGACTACAAACTCGATTCATGAGGTCCATGAATACAGCTGGCGCATTCATCAATCCAAACGGCATGACCAAAAATTCGTAATGACCGTAGCGTGTCCGAAAAGCAGTTTTCGGTATATCTTCTTCTTTGACACGTAATTGATGATAGCCCGATCTTAGGTCAATTTTCGAGTACACACATGATCCTTGGAGTTGATCAAATAAGTCGTCAATTCTCGGTAGTGGATACCGATTCTTGATAGTTAACTTATTTAATTCACGATAATCTATACACATTCGGAAAGATCCGTCTTTCTTCTTGACGAACAAACTTGGAGCTCCCCACGGTGAAGTACTTGGTCGTATGAATCCACGGTCTAGTAATTCTTTTAACTGACTTTGAAGTTCTTTTAATTCGGACGGTGCAAGTCTATATGGCGCACGAGCCACTGGTGCAGCTCCTGGTACTAAATCTATTTGAAATTCTACAGATCTAAATGGAGGTAATCCTGGCAACTCTTCCGGAAAAACTTCAGGATAATCTCTTGCCACAGGCACGTCATTGATGCACTTCTCTTTTTCTTTCTTTTCGACTTTATTAACATGTGCTAGAATAGCATAACATCCCTTTTCTAAACACTTCTTGGCTTTCAAATAGCTAATGAGTTTTAACTTTGAGTTACCCTTCTCTCCATAAATCATCACCGGCATTTTATCCTTACAAGGAATGCGAATTGCCTTCTTGGCACACACAACTTCAGCTCCTACTTTGGACATCCAGTCCATGCCGACTATTACATCAAAACTTCCTAATTCTACGGGTATTAAGTCAATTTTAAATGTTTCTCCGGCTAAATTTATTTTACAATCACGGCAAATTTTATCGGCTTTAATTAGTTTACCATTAGCTAACTCAATCATGTACTTAGCATCTAGAGGTAATGATGAACAATTCAATTTAGCGTAAAAGCCTCTACTCACGTAACTTCTATCGGCACCAGTATCAAATATAATAGATGCGGATAAGTTATTAATGGTAAACGTACCCGTAACAAGCTCCGGGTCTTCACACGCCTCTCTAGCATTAATAACAAATGCTCTTCCACGTGCAGATCCATTATTCTTCTCTGGATTCGGACACTGGCTCTTATAGTGACCTTGTTTTCCACACCCATAACAAGTAATGGTAGCCAAAGCAGTTCTATTTGCATTGGTGGCAGGAGTCTTGGTACCATTTGTATTTGTAACGAGAGCCCTACAATCTTCAGCAAGATGACCCTTTCGATTACGTTTGTTGCATACCACATTACAGTAGCCAGAGTGATGTTTGTGGCATCGGTTGCATAAAGGATTTTGTCCTTTGTAACCAAAGCTTGAACCACTACCTGCACCTTGTATGGTTTCTTGTTTCTTAAAAGATTGTTGTTGGTTACCTCGATCATAATTTCCATTCCACTTTCTTTTGTTACCTGATACCTTCACATCAGTATTGGATGCTTTCTTATCCATGATGACCTGATCCATTAGCTCGTTTGCCATGGTTATAGCTTCATGAATTGTCTTAGGTTTCGATGCTGTAACGTTTGCCTTGACCTTTTTGGGCAAACCATCTTTGTACATTTCAATCTTCCGTTCTTCGGTTGGAACCAATTCAGGACATAGCAAAACTAATTCCATGAATCGCTGATTGTAGTTGGTGATTTCAGTACCAATAACCTTCAGACTTCGTAACTCATCTTCCAACTTCCTAACCTCGTTCCTTGGACAATATTCGTTGATTAACATTGTTTTGAATTCTTCCCACGGAGTATCATAAGCTACATCTCCTCCTACAGCCTTCACATAATTTTTCCACCACGTGAGTGCACTATCTTGTAAAGTGCACGATGCATACTTGGTCATGTCCTTTTCAACACAACCACTGATTTTAAACACAGTCTCCATCTTTTCTATCCACCGGGTTAAACCGATTGGTCCTTCTGTTCCACTGAATGATGAGGGCTTGCAAGCTTGAAAAGTTTTGTAAGTGCACCCCACACGAGGATTTGGGTTAACTGCAGCACCTCTTGCAGCCTCGACCCATAACATTCTGTCGTTCACTCGTTGATTGATGAGTTCCTGGATTTCTTGTTCCGTCATTCGGTTCAATCGCGCCATATTCTTCTATAAGAATGAAAAGAAAATAATTATTCACATGGAATATTATAGATGTAGTGTATATTTACAGTACATTATAGCTTATTAATAATATGAACCAGGTATTATTATAAAAGCCTTTTCTTCTTATTAGCGTTTTATAATTATATCTAGGGTAGTACCTACCCGTTAATGTCCATACTTAATAGCTTAGTACAGAATCAATTACTACCATCTAAATAATACTTAACCATGGAAAATTATTGCATTTCACACTTCACTATTTTACATATGCTTATCTTACATCGAACATTAAGCAAACCACACTAATAATATTATACAAAACATTATATGATCCCATGGTTTAATACGGCAGCGCATCGTTTGGTCTATTTTCTAGGACGTTTAGGTTCAAAGAATCGCTTAACGCTTATCCTGGCTGTCTGCCTATATTTTGGCTGTGGGACTGAAGAACTGGATGCCGGGACAGCACGAATAGGAATAGCGGGAATAGGGGTGGTAGTGTCTAGTGGAGTTGGTGCCACATCATCCTTACTAAACTCGGGATTTGAATTTTCTAATTCATTAGCCTTTCGTTTCTTTCCTAGTTCGAACTCGTCTTTTGTAATTTCCTGTATTTCTTCCTCGGGTTCACTTTCCTCCTCGGGTTCACTTTCCTCCTCGGGTTCACTTTCCTCCTCGGGTTCACTTTCCTCCTCGGGTTCACTTTCCGGGTTCTCTATAGTCGGTTCATCCGGAATTTGTGAGTCTTCCCCAAAGATATTATTTTCGTCATCGGATAGGTTAATGACTGGAACACCATCTGAAGATTCTGGTTCGGAGTCGCTGAATGTGATAACAAGTTTTGAGCCCGACATCTATCATACAACAACTAACCCATTAGTACTACATAATATTTACATATAAATTTTAACCAACAATGATAAGCAATGGTTTTTAAATCAGACCCGGTCAAAGTCCAGACTTACTAATGTATCCTAACGACTTATCAGTTAGACACACTAATGCAAACCTGGTTTGCTAAGACCACCGCTCTGATACCACATGTCATAACCCGTCCTTAACCATAAGAACGTGTTAGATAACGTATGATTTCATTGCGAGGTATTGACCTCTATATGCGACATTTTTAAAAGAGAAACTGCATATATTATACATTACAAACCATAACCATTATTTTTGTTACAAACTTTAGACAATAAAAAGATGATTATCGTTTAGCGATAATCTTCGACTTACAAACTTTACATATAATGATAACAACATGATTTCGAGCATATTTTACAACACAAATCCTTGGGTATGCAGTTTTATTTTTGACACAAATATGCGTACGCAAGATCCTGCTCAAATTCAACATAATGCAGCGGAAGCTTTAGTAATCACCTGAGAATAGACATGTTTTAAAAGGTCAACATAAAGTTGGTGAGATATAGGTTTAATGCCGGCAGCAATATATATATATAGACCACAAGATTTCGTATATAAACAGTTTAATAAAAATATTCTAAGTGGTTGAGCACTTGGTAACCATACTTAACATTTAATCACGTCGCATATTCCCTTTATTATGAAATCTTACTACACCGTACCAAGTGTAGTCACGAAACGAAGTACTGTGCAACCGTTGAATACTGGTCGTCCAGTCCGGTTGGGGTTGTCAGGCCCGATAGATCTATCAACAGGATTCGCGTTTACAATACCGCTGTAAATAACAGTTACCAAGCTACAGGGAAGTATGCCAGTGGTACAACTCAACGTAGAATATATTTTTCAGTTACTTGTGTCCATAACGTAAAACATAAAATACATGTATTCTCATCCCGAAATATTTAGAGTTTAAAAGTGGGACTATATACTCACTTTCGTCTTGAAGATATATATATAATTTGACTTGGTCTCCGGTTGATATCACGAACCTATCCATATATAATATATCAATACCTTTTCTTTTTAAACAAACGTCACATATATATACTTGTTATACTTTTAATACTTTGAATAATTCCTTAGTCCGTAGTTAGCAGTTCGTTGTTAGTAATTCAATTTTAATGGTTCATTTTTAGATGTTTAATATACCCGCAATGAAATAAATAAAACCCCCAACGAAATAAATAAAACCCCATCGTATATGTATTGGTCGAGATTAATCTTGACCCATGGTACCGGTGTTGTCAAATGACGTGTTGCGTACATAAAGTACCGGTGTTGTCAAATGATGTGTTGCGTACAAACATGGGATCTTATGATTAATCTTCTCGTGTTGTTTGCGGGTGATCCTGAACCATATAAAATTGAATTATAAGTACATATATATAAAATATCATGTTATCTTAGAAATATGTGATTTTATTTAATTTTTCCCAATTAATCCCGAAGTTAAACAAGTCTTAGATATCCGATCTCGTTTTGGTCATAGTTTCTTCGTTACAACTCCGTTTTTGTTGATTCAACTTGTCACTTCCTTGGATCGAGTCCCTCTTTAAGACTATGAACTGTAAATACCTTAGTTTGTATTTGAAATCACAGGTCATAGGTCAAACTTTAGTGAAACTTATGAAGTTAATCATTTTCCATCATGTAAACAACCTCAAATGATTATTTTTCTAAAAATACTTATACTTTGAGTTAAATCATGAAATTTTTATGTGTTATCATATTCATAGTAAAAATCATTTTTCCAGAAAATAAACCTCCAATTCAAAGTTTAAGATGGTTTTTAATTATCCAACCCAAAACAGCCCCCGGTTGCACTCCGACGTCGTAAATTCAGTTTTTAAGGTGTTCTTTGAAAAACCAAGTTATACCTTGTTAAGTTAGCATATAATTAAGATATGTTACAGGTCTTGAAGTATTTTAAAAGTTAAGTTAGAAGGATCTATTTAGTTTGCGAACAAGTTTGAAATCATTCAAACTATGTTCTAGTTTATAAACTCTTATATATATAGCTTTAAATATATGAATTGAAAAAGAGTTGAAGTAGAGTTTTTACCTCAAGTTTAAAATGTAAAGTTGCTGGAAAGAAGTAGTAAAATAAAAGTTGAGAGAGTTCTTGAAAGTGTGTGTGAAAATTGGAAGTAAAATTTGGAAAATGAATGTGTAAAAATGAGTTAGAAATGGTGCTTATTTATAGGCTTGAAAATTTGGTTTTTAGTGAAAATATCTAAGATAAGTTAAAATTTATTATGTCATGAATGACATATTATTCCAATAATTGAAGATTTCTATTGGTATATACCAATAGTAAATACTTCTAGAAGCTGTGTATAGTACCCTAGATATACGTATAGGATTATTG